>NC_087360.1:19380000-20005000 GCF_030014295.1 Loxodonta africana | reverse complement strand
AAAGTGGGAAAGGCTTGAGCCTTTGTGTGTGTGTGTGCATGTTTATGTGTGCGCGCACACGTGTGTGTGCATGCACGGGAGAGAGGTAGGTATATAGGTAGAGAGGCAAATAGAGAGGTAGATAGAGAGAGGTAGGTAAATAGAGAGGTAGGTATAACCCACCCCCCCCCCCAAAAAAAACCAGTGCTGTCGAGTTGAGGTATATAGATAGACAAATAGAGAGAGAGGGAGGTATATAGATAGAGAGGCAAATAGAGCGCCAGAGTGCCCGTGGGCTTGAGCGACTGCTCAGGTTGTTCAAGGATTCGGACTGCTACCAGAGGCCCTTGGAAATGTAATTGTGACTTACCAGTGCCAGAGGGGCTTTAAATGTCACATTTATAAAGGAGAAGGCAGACAGGATTTGGAAGTTTAGTCACCTCGGAGCCACCCATCACCGCTGAAGTGTGGGGAGAAGGCCGGCTGCAGATTTACAGGCGAGGCTTCAGAAACACTCCACTGGATTGACGTGTGTGTGGGGCGTGGGGCAGCTTGGAGAATCCTCTCTAAAGAGGACAGAGACCCTGGGGAGAGAAACACCATCTTGCTCCACGGGGGCATTTCCTGCTTCTGCCCAGTCGGATGGCATTGAGAGTCTGGGGGCGTGGGCCCAGCTCGAGAAAATAAGATCTGTTTCCAACGGTGCTGACACCAAGGAGATGTATTTCTCTGAGGTCGCACTTGGCTGGTTTATGCCTCCGTGAGCCATGCCATGGCTGTATTTTATTTCATTTGTCACCACTGCTCCCCCCACCATGAAACGGCACAGGCAGTGCCAGCTGCGTCCTTGGGAAGGGGGATTATTTATGAAGGGCAGAGAGGCAGCCCTGAGAACCTGAAGATCCCTTGCTGCTAATTGCAGGAAATGACTTTTCGGAAGGGCAGGCTCTTGCTAACTGTCAGGGCTAGTGAACTCAGTCCAGCAGTCATTTTTTTATTGGGGCCTGCTTAGCATGAGGCACCATGCTAGGCTGGGGGAGGCTGGCCATGCTGCTGTCCTACTCCCTGGCAAGTCAGTGAACACTCCATGATCAGTCACCGCGTATTTTCTTAGCACCTCACTTGCTAATTTTGCAGGAGAGACAGGCATGTTTTGTCTCTTCTGAGTCCTTTCATTCCTGGCATGCTGCCGTGGCCCTCTTAAGCTGACCGGTTGATGGGTGGATGACCCCTCGGTGAATATCCTCCAGGAAGCAGCCATGTCGAATCCCTCCCTTTTCACCGACCCCTCGGTGAGCACCAGCTCTGCCATATAGTGAGTGCTTGGTTGTTTGTAAAGACAACTGAGAACAGGAGATATAAGTGAGGCAGGAGAGACTAATGGTGTCTAGGAGTCCCTGGGTTGTGCAAATGGTTAAGGCACTCAGCTGCTAACCAAAAGGTTGGAGGTTCAGGTCCACCCAGGTGCACCTCGAAAGAGGTCTGGCGATCTACTTCCAAAAACTCATCCATGGAAAGCCCTATGGCACACAGTTCTACTCTGATGCACATGGGTTGCCTTAAGTCAAAATCGATAGCAACTGATTTGTTTTTGTTGTTGTTGTTTAATGGCGGTTAACTGTGCCATCTAAGCCCTGAGGCTCGGCCAAGAGCACGTCACTCAATTCTGCCCTCACCTCAGAATCTTTCTAGAAGAAGCAGGATGTCTATAATAACACATCAGCCGACACTCCCAGCCATGGTAAGACATCCTACAGAGATGAGGGGAGCCCTTTGAGCGAATAACAACATCGTCAAGTGACCATCTTTGAAACGAGGCCACGTACAGGTCCTGTCCCCACCAGTCCTTCCAAGGACAGGCCATCGCAGGACGGATGTGAACCTTCGGGCTCCCAGGTCCAGCAAACCTTGGCCCGAGAACCCGCCCAGGCGGAGAGCACACTGGGCATCCCTGGAGGGATTTCTCTCCTGTGCCTCCATCCTGGGAAAACCTGAGAATGCCGCCATTGGTGAGCCCAGAGGGTGGGCTGGTATGAAATATCTGCTCTTTGGCGGTGCCCTAACGAGTCACACTGGAATCTGAGGGAAAAGAAAACATGTGGCCCCCATGGACATTTATCACAACATCCTCCCATATTTTGAATTAAGTGGAAAAACTTAATACAAGCTCTACAATCAAAAGAAGCCTTACTCGTGCAATGGTGAAGCGCTCAGCTGGAACCAAAGGTCGGTGGTTCAAGCCCACCAGCAGCACCGTGGGAGAAAGACCTGGCGATCTTCTCCAGTAAAGATTACAGCCTAGGAAACCCTATGGGGCAGTTCTACTCTGTCATAGGGGGTCACTGTGAGTCGGAATTGACTGGACGGCACACGACAATACAATAAAAAAACACAACTATGTGTAAAGCCCCCATTGCCCAATCTCCACGCCACTGTCAGCGCTCCAGTGACCGTTGTGATTACACAGTAATGCAGGGTTGTGAAACAACAGCCTGTTTTTATTTAAAATTGTGGTAGTTTGTTCACCATAGGGTTTTTTTTTTTTTCCTGGCGTTATTTTGTTTTTTTAAGATATCGCATTAAGCTTAGGCGGCACTGAGTTTCTGTTAAGGGCGATGGAGCAATTTGGAGCTGGATAGTGGTGCTGGTGGCACAACATGAACGGAAGTAATGTCACTGAATTAATTCATGTAAAAAATGTTGAAATGGCAAATGTTTTGTTACATACTTTTTACCACAATAAAACAGATTATTTAAACAAAAAAACCCAAAAAACTCATTTCATTAAAATATTATCTCGATTACTGAGTGTGTTGGCACGTCTTGTAATTTTGTACCCAAAGTGACTCCTCACTTGCTTCACCCAGGTCCTGCTCTGCACATCACAGTGTTTAGCACCCTTACCGGAGGGAGATAAAGGAGCCCTGGTGGCACTGTGGTTAAGCATTCGGCTGCTGTCCAAAAGGTCGGCAGTTCAAATTCACCAGCCACTCCTTGGAAACCCTATGGGGCAGTTCTACTTTGTCGTATAGGGTTGCTGAGTTGGAATCGACTCAACAGCAATGGGTTTGGCTTTTGTTTTTGTTTACCAGAGATAAGCTGTTGTCGTTATGAGTTGCCATCAAGTCAAATACAACTTTTTTTTTTTTAATAATTTTTATTGAGCTTTAAGCGAACGTTTACAAATCAAGTCAGTCTGTCACATATAAGCTTATATACACCTTACTCCATACTCCCACTTATTCTCCCCCTAATGAGTCAGCCCTTCCAGTCTCTCCTTTCGTGACAATTTTGCCAGTTTCTAACCCTCTCTACCCTCCCATCCCCCCTCCAGACAGGAGATGCCAACACAGTCTCAAGTGTCCACCTGATGCAAGGAGCTCACTCTTCATCAGCATCTCTCTCCTACCCATTGTTCAGTCCCTTCCATGTCTGATGAGTTGTCTTCGGGAATGGTTCCTGTCCTGGGCCAACAGAAGGTTTGGGGACCATGACCACCGGGATTCCTCTAGTCTCAGTCAGACCATTAAGTATGGTTTTTTTGTGCGAATTTGGGGTCTGCATCCCACTGATCTCCTGCTCCCTCAGGGGTTCTCTGTTGTGTTCCCTGTCAGGGCAGTCATCAGTTGTGGCCGGGCACCATCTAGTTCTTCTGGTCTCAAGATGATGTAAGTCTCTGGTTCATGTGGCCCTTTCTGTCTCTTGGGCTCATAGTTATCGTGTGACCTTGGTGTTCTTCATTCTCCTTTGATCCAGGTGGGTTGAGACCAATTGATGCATCTTAGATGGCCGCTTGTTAGCATTTAAGACCCCAGACGCCACATCGAATACAACTCTTGGCAACCCTATGTGTGCAGAGTAGAACTGCTCCATGGGGTTTTCAAAGCTGTGACCTTTTGGAAGCAGATGGCCAAGTCTCTCTTCTGAGGTGTCTCTGGGTGGGTTCAAACCGCCATCCTTTCAGCTAGTAGTTGAGCACTTAGCCATTTGCACCACCCAAGGACTCCTGGTTGTTGACTGTTTGACCCAGAGAATCACACAGTAATAATGACACCAGCCAGCGTGATATAAGCCCTTGCTCTGTGCCAGGCACCAAGCCATGTGCTCCGCAGACGTCATCTAAACCTCACAGCAGCCCTGGAGGGAGATACTTGTGGTATGCCCCACTTTGCAGGTGAGGAAACTGAGGCTCAGAGGGGACAACCAACGTGTCCCAGCGAGTCACAGCAAGATGGGGGCCTAGGTCCCCCGACTCCTGGCCCAGTGCCCCTTGCCTCATACTCCACTGCTGTTTGACAACCGCTTTAATCACGACCTGGGCTGCGGTGAACGATGCCCGGCTCTAATAGATTCTCCTGTCTCATTTCTCAACCTCGTTTCCCTTAACTGATATTTCATGGCAATTGTTAACGTGCATTTTTCAGCGAGTACTTTTTGCAGCCCGAACTTGTAACATATCCCAATGACAAATGTCCCTGGTTCCGAATCCCCCGTCAGCCGCAATGTCACCCTCGCCTCCTCCCCGACACCTTCTTCCGACAGCCCATCTAGTTTTACGATCGCTCTGTCCCAGTTATCACTACGGAACCTTTAAGAACCCAGAGGCATTTCAAGTGTAATTGAATAAAATTCTTTGGATAATAAATTCTGCGTGAATGCTGCATAAATCAGGGCCGGGAAGGATTTGTGGCTCGTTCCTCCCCTCAGAACGGGGCTCTGGAATCTTGCTGGCAGGACTGGACCCAAGCGGGTCCTTTTTTGATTAGCAAGGGAAATAAATTCACCTCTGCAGTCCGGCTGGAGGTGCAGTTTTAACGCGCGTCGGCCTGTTGCTTTTCTTTTCTGAGAGTCCCTCGTGGAAGATAGCATTTGAGCCCTACAGAGGCCGGGGAAGGGCAAGGTCGGGGAGACCTGGGAACTTCAGGATGTCCCTCATGTT
This sequence comes from Loxodonta africana, assembly GCF_030014295.1. Taxonomy (NCBI): domain Eukaryota; kingdom Metazoa; phylum Chordata; class Mammalia; order Proboscidea; family Elephantidae; genus Loxodonta; species Loxodonta africana. Next base: position 20,000,082 of record NC_087360.1, on the reverse strand, counting down.
CTCCCACTCCACGGAAGCAGAAGCTTCTAAAGCCGTGGTTTGTCATCTTTGGAATTATGGTGAAAGGTATGTGTACGCTGTTCCTAGGTGGATGCCCCCACATTTAGGTTTAGAGGTTGCACACAGTGCTACAGAGTCCTTGGAAACCCTAAGGAAGAATCCCTGTTCTAAAATAAACCCGTGCAACGGCCTCTTCAGGACCTACAGCAAGTCCAGATTCACAAGGCGGCCTTCCCCTGCAGCCTCTTTGGGGGGTTCATGCAGTCCCAGCCTTGAAGTGCGAGAATGAACACTTGGGGCTGGCCGGGAAAGGCTGATGAGATGACCTTGATGCTTGCAAGACTGTGTAGGGCAGTGAATGACAGCCAATGGCATGGCTGGGCCTTGGGCTTCAGGCTGACTTGGCTTTAAGACCAGCTCTGTCACTTCCCAGCTTTGGGACTCAGGGCAAGGCATTCCATCTTTCTCAGACTCGGCTTCTCCATCTGTAAAATGGGAATAGTAACAATATCGACCCCATAGGGCCGCTGGGGGGTTTAATGAGGTAATATGTGAAAGAGCTTAGCATACCGCCTGGCAAATGTTAGCTGCTGTTATAGTTAATTCTTATTTGAACTCAAGTTCTGGGTCTGCTCCTTCCTAGCTGAGTCACCTTGAGCAAATTGTTGAACCACTCTGGGCCTAAGTCTGTATCTTTTATAACTGGAGATAATAATACCAACTTCTGAGTCCATGAGCCTGGCACATGGTGGCACATGGTAGCCGCTCAAACAAACGTAGCTATCTATGGTTATTGAATTTGAGTTGGGTTTTATTGTTTTCAAAGCATTTCCAAAATAGCTCAGGCCCAGGTGAAGCACCTGTTGTTATCAGGTCGATTCTGACTCATGGCAACCCCATGTGTTACAGAGAACTGCTAACCTAGAGGCTGGAGGTTCGAACCCACCCAGTGGCACCTTGGAACAAAGGCCTGGAGATCTGCTTCTGTAAAGATGAGAGCCAAGAAAACCCTGTGGAGCACATTTCTACTCTGGGATACATGGTGTCGCCATGAGTTGGAATCAACTTGATGGCAACAGGCTCGTTTTTGTTTAGCTTCTTATATGCCAGAGCTTTTAAAACCTTTTTCAAACCATAGCCAACACCGAGAGAGCACCTTCTGTGTGCACTTAGCTTACTCCCCAAACAGCCCCACCAGGTAGATATTAGCATTAGTATTTCACAGATGCAAACACTGAGGCACAGGGAGACAGCGCATTGGCCACTGTCACACAGCAAGTAAGGACATCTAGGACTAGATCTGGGGTCTGCCTACCTCCAGCACATTCTTCCCTTTCCACAGGGACTCATGCTGCCTACAGTCTCCAGGACAAGGACCTTGGTCTTCAGATTCACATGGGGTGGCTATCTTGGTACAGTTGCCAATTGGGTGTAATTGACAATGACATGGGGTGTGGTTTCTCCAGGAGAGGAGGAGAGGGCATCAGAAGCCTGGGAGCATCCTGGCTGCCTTGGGCACAAGTGGCCACTCCAAGGAAGGGTGAGAACCAGGACGCAGTTCAGGGTGGCTAGGGGGAACGGGGTGAATCAATGGCAAGAAGGGATCCAGAGGGACTCAGCCTGGGCATCATTAGGTCATCTCCCACGGCTCAGCCCCATAGAGACCACTCCTCAGTGCATGAGATCTTTGGCCCCATCACTGCCCATCTGCAGCACCCAAGTTCCATTCCAGTGAGCTACTTCCGTATTTACGATCACCTTGGAAGGGTCGGGCAGACGTGTTGCTAAGGGTCGTTTATTCTTGTTTATAAAATTGATGGCTTTGCCTCGATTACACACTGTCAAAACGGGACGGATTGGCCCCAAAGTCTCTTGCCGCATGACTGCCTCAGACGTGCATACATCTGTTAACTCCGTAGGAGCTGTAGACTGAAATCAAGTTCGCGATAACTCACACGCCGCTGGCCCGCTACACGGGGTGAGTGGCAGGCCTGGCCGCTGTGCTCATCCAGGCGCGCTGCATGGAAAGGGGGGTCAGAGTCTGCGAGGCGACCACGCCAGGCAGCACCGGAACCCCGCCCTGTCCCAGCAACAGACTCTCTGAAGGCACTTTGGTTTGGGGCGTGGGAGAGAAGGAACTTTACCTTGATATGACCTGAGCTGGCCCTCCAGCAGCTGGAGAGAGTTCAGAAGCCTGTGACACTCCACCTGCAGCCTTCAGCGACAGACACGTTGACTCTACACTGTTGTCGTTGTTGGTTGCAGCCAAGCTGATTCCGACTCATGGTGCCTCCATGTGTGCAGAGTAGAGCTGCTCCATAGGGTTTTCAAGGCTGGAAGCTTTCAGAAGCAGATTGCCAGGCCTGTCTTCTGAGGCACCTCTGGCTGGGTTTGAACTACCAACCTTTAGATTAGATTAGTAGTTGAGTGCAAACCGTTTGCACCACCCAGGGACCTGTGTGTACCTTATGACCCAGCAATTCCATGTCTCAGAATTTCTCTGAAGAAGATAGATACATAGATGAAGCTATAGGATTTTTTGTATTTTTTTTCAGTCCTGTGTTGCTCATTACAGTGAAAAACTGGAAACAAATGTTCAACAATAGGAAGCTAGATAATTAAATATTTAACATAAACCCAGAACTCCAAACTCATTGCTGTTGAGTCGATTCCAACTCATAGCGACCCTATAAAGAAAGGGACTGTAAAAAATGTCATGGAGCCACTGACTACAATGTTGTCTAAATATTTATTCTGAAGGAAAATTGTTCACAACGTATTATTAAGTGGGGGGGGGAAGGTAAAGAATTGTATGAATAGAATGATCCAAACTCTATGAAAGAAATATATGTGTGTGTATACATATATATTAATCCCTGGGTGATTTAAATGGTTAACGCACTCTGCTGCTAACTGAAAGGTTGGAGGTTCAAGTCCACCCAGAGACACCTTGTAAGAAAGGCTTGCCGAATCTACTTCTGAAAAAATCTGCCATTGGAAACTCTATGGAGCACAGTTCTACTCCGAAATACATAGGGTCACCATGAGTCTGAATACACATCATAGAAGAAATGCAAAGATCCATTCCATATGTTAGTAATCCTTGTATCTCCAAGTGGCAAGAATATGGGTGGTTTTAACTTTCATTTTTGTTTATCTGTATTTTCTACAATAAATTTGTCTGGGTCCCGCACAGTCTTATTTGTATAATAAAAAGAAAAAAAAAAAAACAAAACTGTTGCCCTCAAGTCAATTCTGACTCATAGTTACCCCGTGTGTTACAAGGTAGAACTGCTCCATAGGGTTTTCTTGGCTGTAATCTTTACGGAAGCAGATCTCCAGGATTTTTATCTGCACAGCAGCCAACCTTTAGGTTAGTAATCAAGAATAAACCATTTCTGCCACCCAGGGGTCTACTTGTGTGATAAGTATTAATGAAAAAGAGAGAAGAAACTGACAATGGGTTGCCCTGCCTGTACTAAGTCCTCTACCTCCCTTGGGATGGTTGGAGCCGAGAGAAGCCCCTTGGAGGATGACATCCCTTATGTCGCCTCCAGCCAGTGGGGAGGGTGCTGTCCCCTAGCCAAAGCTTCAGGGCCCCTATAAGTCTAGAAGCCTGGAGAATGTGCACTGTGTTCCTTCTGCCAGCGACAGCTGGCTGTCTGAAGTCCAGCCCCTGTGCATCCTGAATGGAGACACTTGGCCTCCACTCTAGGGCAACAGAAAATAATAATAATGATCACGGCCCCAGTGAGGTGCCCCTATTGAGGATGTTGGCATCCTTCCTTCTCTGTTGGTGGCTGTATCTTTACCCAGTACAGGGTTTGAGGGTAGACAGAGCTTTCATATTTATGATCTTCTATGGATTGTCACCCTGGATTATCCCTCTAACTTTACCTGGACAAACTGATGCTCCAAAGGATACAGTGATGAGCTTCAATGTCACAGTCAGCTAGTGGCAAAGCCCACACTCAACTTAGGCCTTCTGTGTCCTAATCCAGCCTCCTTTCTCCTCTGTTCTGCTAAGAGGAGAGGAGAAAGGGTTTATCCCAGGGACAGGAAAGAGATACTAATCCCAGGTAATTGGCAGTGGTTGCCGTGAGGGCTGTGTTGAGAAGGAGTCTGAGGCTGGGTTCAGATCCAGCAGGAAGGAGTTTCATAACCCATTAGTAATGTCTGCCATGGTCCCAAAGGGAAGCAGTAGAACAAGTGCTGTGTATTTGATATTTCTGGATTCCTAAGGCAAAGCCCCCACAGATTCCAAAGGGGTAGGGACTTCAGAGGTGGCGATGACCTCCAGGCTGCCTGAGAGTGGTCAGACTGTCCCTCTGAGGCTGCCCTAAAGACAGCTCTTCCAGCCCTGCAGCTCTCCAAGAGAACAAACAGGAGGAGGACTTCTCGGTAGCTTCGAGGTGACATATCAGGGTCATAGATCTCTGAGAACCAAATATAAGTCTGACTAATTAATTAGTCAGTACTGACGAGCTTGCCACCGTAATTATGAATCTGTAATTACATTCTACATTAAAGCATGCAGAGTTAAGATTAAAGCCACTGGGAAATGTTGTGACTCCTCCCACCCCCACTCTACCTCCAACCTTGGCCCTTTCGCCTGCCAGCAGGGACATCTCCTAGGGCTGTAGTTCCAGAAACCAACTCCTTTGGATTACTTTTTTCTTTCAATTCTCTGTGATGCTGTTCCCTGCTAGGAACCAGTTCCAGGCTCCCCTCCGTTGAGGCGGCTGCATTTAGTTGAGCAAACACTTGTCGCCAGCCTCACAGCTAGTGAGTGGCAGAACTGGGACTTGAACCCAGTTCCAGAGTTCCGAAGTCCTTGCTTTCTCTAGCACCCTCAGTAAGATCCCTAAGTATGCAGCTTGAGCTCTGAAGTCAGAGTCAATTTTTGGGCATATGTTCTCAACATCGTGATGAATGGTAAAAATGTTGAAGTTGACAAGGATTTCATTTTACTTGGATCAACAATCAACATCCATGGAAGCAGTAGTCAAGAAATCAACTGATGTATTGCATTGGGCAAATCTGCTGTAGAAGACCCCTTTTAAGCATTAAAAAGCAAAGATGTCACTTTGAGGACTAAGGTGCCCCAGACCCAAGCCATGGTTTCTTCAATTGCCTCATATGCACGTGAAGGCTGGACAATGAACAAGGAAGACTGAAGAATTGATGCCTCGGAATTATGATGTTGGCGAAGAATATTGAATATTCTATGGACTGCCTGAAGAATGAACAAATCTATCTGGGAAGAAATACAACCAGAATGCTTCTTAGAAGTGAGAATGGCGAGACTTTGTCTCACGTACTTTGGACATATTATTAGGAGGGACTAGTCCCTGGAGAAGGACGTCATGCTTGGCAAAGGAGAGGGTCAGTGAAAAAGAGGAAGACCCTCAACAAGATGGATTGACACAGTGGCTGCAACAACGGGCTCAAACATAGCAACAATTGTGAGGATGGCACAGGACTGGGCAACATTTTGTTCTGTTATACATAATGTTGCTATGAGTTGGAACTGACTTGACGGCACCTAACAACAACATGCTCTGAACAAGTGTTAGCTAGTATGATGATAATGAGCAAGCTGTTTCATTCTGATCCCACGCTCCAAAGGCTAGACAATGAGTTGCAGATCCAGTCTGGGCTGTCACGTAGCCTCCTCTACATCCCAGCCTAACACTGGGAGTGTGCATATTGGGGGGAAGGCAGAGAAGTGCCCCTAGGGCCTTACAAGCCTAGAAATGCCTCAGCCTGACTCCTTCTTGCTGAAGAACCCTTTTTTTTGATTGTGGTAAATAGTGTTATGGATTGAATCGCATCCCCCCAAGATGTGTCAACTTGGCTAGGCCATGATTCCCAGTTTTGTGTGGCTGTCCTCCATTTTGTGATCTGATGTAATTATCCTATGTGTAAATCCTAACCTCTATGATGTTAATGGCGTCCTGGTCACACAGTGGTTAAGAACTCAGCTGCTAACTAAAAGGTTGGCAGTTCTATGGAACAGTTCTATTCTGTCCTATAGGGTCGCTGTCAGAATCGACACCATGGCAATGGGTTTAATGGGTTATGATGTTAATGAGGCAGGATTAGAGGCAGTTATGTTATCTTGAGTCAATCTCTTTTGAGATAGAAAAGCGAGAACTGAGCAGAGAGGAAAGGGACCTATCACCAAGAAAGAAGAGCCAGGCATGCAGCATGTCCTTTGGACCGAGGATCCCTGTGCTGGGAACCTCCGAGACCCAGGGGAAGACTGATGCCAAGACATATGCAGATCTCCAATTAACGCCGGGCCTACAGATGTTCAAAGGAGGCAAGGACCTTCCCTTAGAGCTGGCGCTCTGAATTCAGACTTCTAGCCTCCTAAACTGAGCAAATAAGTGTCTGTCTGTTAAAGGCACCCACTCATGGTGTTTCTGTTATAGCAGCACTAGCTAACTCATACACATAGGTAACAAAACATTTGTCCCCTCAACAGTCATCACATGTACAGTGACATTAAATACGTTCATCATGTGCTGACAACTCTTTGCTTGTGTACTTTTTCCACTCAAATGCTTCCCCATACCCATTAAAACCAGACTCCTTGCCATCGAGTCGATTCCAACTCATAGCGACCCTACAGGACAGAGCAGAACTGCCCCACAGGGTTTCCAAGGAGTGGCTAGTAGATTTGAACTGCCGACTTTTTGGTTAGCAGCCGTAGCTCTTGCCCTCTGTGCCACCAGTTGCTGTTGAGTTGACTGACTCCTGCTGGCCCTGTGTGTGCCTCAGTAGAACTGTGTTCCACGGGGTTTTCAATGGCTGAAGCTTTGGTAGTATGTCACCAGACCTTTCTTCTGAGGCACCTCTGGGTAGACTTGAACCTCCAAACTTTTGGTTAGCAGTCAAGTGGCTTAGCTGTTTGTACCACTCAGGGTTTCAGTAGGCGGTATAGAGAAGGGAATGTGCTCCCCCCCCATATACATTATACAAAGATCATAGGTAATTTTCCTCTATATAATCTTTCATTTCCCTGCTGTGATTACTGGTAGTGAGAGAAGCTCCCCTGGCGGCTTGGTCAGAGCCCAGACAGCTGTTTTCTTAAAATGAAAGGTGAGGACATGTAGCAAAAGGACTAATGTTTGGGTGCTTATTTGGTGCCAGGACTACCAAGCTGGGTGCATTTAATACATGGCTTCATTTAATTCTTAGCAGGCTCTGAATTAGACATCACGAGTCCCATCTTACAGACAGGAAACGAATGCAGAGGTGGCCTCAGTGTGACTTAATGCCACTCCGTGCTGGGACTGGGGTTTACACATGACTCTGTGGCTCCAGAGCCCATGTTCTGCTTCTTGGGAAAGTACACTGAACCACTATTCACAGGTTCTCAGCTGCTCTTACCAACTTAGGACGTTTCCAGAAAATAAACCTGAGGCCTAAGGGAGTCCTGGCTTTTACCATTTGATGGCGTTTGGAGATAAGCCATCTGCCTACACCCAATGGCACACTTTTAGCAGCGTGGTATCTACTGAATTATGTACATAAACAGGACACAGTTAGGCCAGTGGCTTTGGTGCTGTCACTAACAGCGGGGACCAGTTTCTCACAATAAGCACTCTCAGGCATTTGCAGGTTGTCAGTGTTTTCATTCTCATATACGGTCACCATGAGTCGCAATCGACTCGATGGCAGTGGGTTTGTTTTTGGTCAGCATTTTACTATTGCTCTCATTTTAATAATTGAAAAAAAAAGGAAAAAGCCTCACTTATTTTTCTTGGTTATAAATACAAACCTTCTCTCTGCAGTGATAACTTACCATTAAAAGCCGAAATTTCATGGCATAAGGTTTTTGTTTCTTAGGTGTCTCTCACACTGGAGGATACCGATGGACTTCGGGGGAGGTTGCAGTATCTTCTTCCTTCACGGTATAAATGCTGCATGTGAGACACCCTGCTACACAATCCCCCTTTGGTGCCAGAGTGTTCCAGCTGTTGGGAAAAGGCTGCTCAGGCTCTCAGACTTCCTTTCCACTTTGATTTCAGCAGGTCAAGGGTCACAATGAGATCCTTGGTGCTCCCAGCCCCCAGGGGCTGCAAGAACTCACTGGGGGGCTTGAGCTGTGGTGGCGGAGGGGCAGAGCCCACCAAAGATGGAGTCAGAAAAACTGGCAGGTGTGAGACTTGCTTCATGCCACGTGTGGAGAAAGGGACAGAGCTGTGTGTCGTGCCGGGGGAGGATGGCAAGACTACTCCTCAGCCAGTGAGAAAAGCCCAATATACTCAGATGTAGCCATCCAGGTTTACTTCATCCTTTTCTCAGTTATCGGGATTTTTTTTTCAATAAACATCTATCACTTTTGTAAATTAACTTGTAAGACATGGACTGCAAAGATACAGTAAAACCTGAGGAAGTCGGAACCTGTGTAAGGCGGAAACCTTTCAGAGAAGAAAAACTCAAATATTTTCCACTAAGAGAGGGTGATAGAAAAGTGGTAAAACTGCCCCCTGCTGAAGGCGGAAAACGTGTGAGACCCAGAAAAACGAGGCGGTCTCCTGGAGTCCCGGGTGTCCCAGGTTTCACTGCGCACATCAAGTACAGGACGCTGCTGCCCCTGGGACCCAGGTGAGGGATTGGGACCAGGATGGTGCTTTAAGTCGACTTTAGCTTTATCAGAAATGCGTAATTTCTTAAAACAACACTGGAAGCAAATACGACAAATTGTCAATGGATATAAACTCAGGAAGACTATGTTTATTGTTGTCTTGTGACCTCAAGTCGATTCTGACTCATGGCGACCTCACGTGTTACAGGATAGAACTGCATAGAGTTTTCTTAGCTGTAATCTTTATGAAGCAGATCGCCAGGCCTTTTCTTCCATGGTGCCACTGGGTGAGTTGGAACTGCCAACCTTTTGGTTACCAGCCGAGCACAAACTGCACCATCCAGGGACCTCTTAGGGAGGCTACAGTGTCTGTTAGTCTCCTTTGTAGCTGTTTTTCACTGTGCGGGGCCTATGTGCTCTTTAATCCCCAGGGGCCCAGTCTTGAGCCAGCCGGGCAAGTGGCCAAAAAACTCTCCTTCTTGGCATAAAAAGCCGAACACAGCCATCATGTGCTGAAGTACAAATTTAATAAAGCCTTTAGTCCTGTCTTAATCCATAAGTTATCTATGAAAAACAAAAAAAAAAGCACAACTTTTTAGAGTCAAGAAGGTGTCAAATACATAATAATCACCATGTGAACATCAGCTATAGAAAGAAGTACAGATCAGTGTTTTTAGATAGTGCAGTATTTCCAAATGATGAAGAATTCAAATGAAATGACAAACTACCCCTCCTCACACACAAAAAAGCTGACATTGGTGCTTATAAACCACTCTCTCCCCAGTCCCCCACTGGCTCCGGTGGTCAGGTAATAAAATCCGGACGGGATCAGCTGATCTTCTGCAGGCTGACAATTACTTAGGCCCCAGCACATATGTACAAACCTGTTAGTACACACACACGTTCAGGAGAAATCTTCAAAGGAATTTAGTTCTTAAAGAAAAGTGGCGAGTCCACAGAATCAGGGGTTACGAACACATCTTAAATACTAATAATAAGAAGGTGCCGTCTTTAAATTTCTTGCTATCTTTCCTTGAAAGTAAAACGCATACTCTGTTTCCCCGAGTCCAGGAGCTCTCGCACCCAGGCTTGGGCCCGGAAGGACACTAGGATCCAGCCGATACTGTCTGAAGAAGGCCATGGAGACAGTTCTTGCCTGCTTTGGTGCCAAGATGACGGTTCTCGCTGGAAGGTGTTTTGCTGCTTTGAAGAAAGCTGCAAGTCTAAGTCGGCTTCACCAAGCAACTGAGGGGGAGACCACTGGGCCAGGTACTCCTGGCTTCTAATCTGGCTTCAGTTTTGGTGGAGGGGACATAGGAGGTGCAAAATGAACATGATGAGGTGGGAGAGTAGGTGGCTGTCAACACAGATCACTGAACAGGGCCTTTTACCTCAATTCCCTGCAAGTAGGATAAAGTTCTGGTGATAAAGAGGAGGAATGAGGACAGAGGAACAACGGGTTGGGAGAGAAAACAAAGTGAAAAAAGAAAACCAACCCAGAGGGTGTGTGTTTCCTTGGCCTCACGGGCCTACATCAGTGCAAAGGACTCTGGGTTTCCCTGTGCTGAGGAACAGATGGGGCAGCAGACCCAAGTCTCCCGGGATTGTACAATCTAGGGGGTAAAGCCACGGCCAATGGGCTATAGTACCTCAGGTTAGTATTTGTTTCCTCATTAGCTAACAAGTGAGGCAACTCTGGTTCCCCTTGGGAGCCAGCAGATTTTGGGTGATAGAGTATTCTGGAAATGGGAGCTGCTCCTACGAGACAATGGTTTTTTTCCTCCCAAACCCAGTGAACGTTTAAGAAGGGGAACAAAGCCGGTGGAGACGCCTGGCCAGCAGCTCAGCCTGCTGAGCATCTGAGGCAGAGTGGGGAAGGACTGCACCACATGGAGCTGTGGTGTCGAGGGGAAGCAGTGCCCTGAACTTCCTGGGCTCTGGTGGCCTCGCCAGCAGGCCCTTCTGGCTCCCTTGGAGCAGGTGGGCCTGGCTATCTGGACAGAGGCTGCTGTGGACGGGATAGAGGCAGAGACTTTGTCGGGTGCATAGAGGCTTGGCAAGGCCTTACCTGAGTAAAGAGTTATCAGAAATGGAAGGAGCATCTTCCGTGTAGCAGGCTTTGTGTGCTCAGGCCCAAGTCTTGGAAACTGCTCTGGACCCTCGGGGGTCCTGCGACTTGTTTGTGCACAGCTCACTCACCAAGGTAAGGAAAGAAAAACGCTCCCCCAGAGGCCAAACTATCAAAAAGAGAAGCCCCTCTACATCACGAGTCCTGGGCTCCAGGACCCTGGCAAGTCGGGAAAAAGGACCAATGTGGGCGGAATCTGGAGGTTTATTTCCAACACTCCCTTCCCATTAGTATTGCCTGGAGAGTGCTATGTTGAGCCATCATGCTGCCTAAAGTTCTTGGGGCCACAGGGGAGTCTCATGGCTATAGAGAGGGCCAGGGGGCCCATGTCGCCTGGCAGGTCCGTGTGCTCCAGTGAGCCTGGGAGTCTGTGAGGGCAGCAGGTGGGGCCTGGTGTGAGCTAGGAGAGCTCGAACCCGGTGTTCATGCTGATGGCGTAGCGCAGCTTCTCCCGAAGGACGCTTTTCTTGCTGTAGTTGGGCAGCTTGAGCAGGTTGAAGCAGGTAGAGGAGGTGGGCAAGCGGCCGCCTGGCTCCCGCTTTCGGATGGTGAAGAAGCCTCGCAGGACACTGCCCAGGGTGTCCCCAGTGTCCTGAAAGCACACAGCACATCTGGGGTTGGGGCCTGGGAGGCAGCTTGGCCAGACCTTGGCTGAGGCCTGGAGTGCATGCATTGCATGGGGCCCAAGGTCAACCCCCAACCTGATGAGAACGGGCCTTAAAGGGCACATGCAGAGACGCACCCTGATCTCTCCCTGCTGGGCCCTCCTGGGCCCTTCTGTCTTCAGGTCCCCACATGGGAATTCTGTATTAAGTAAACTCTCAAAAGTGGGGTCTTCTGCTAAACCTAAATAGCTAATTACTCTTTAATAGCCAGAATACTATACTATAAAATATGTTACAAACTCAAACAGTTTTGAGGGCAGCCAACACTTCCCTCCTGGCAGACTGCTCCTTTGGGCCAACTATCCCCTCAGTGCGGAAGCCGAGGACCGTCTCATGTCCCAAGAGGGAAGGACCAGGAGCTCAGACAGTGACATCATGAGAGCAGTTGACCCAGAAGGCACTGTGTTTTCTTGCTGGGACAGGACATATAATAACAATGGCTACCACTTATTGAGACCCACTATGGGTCAGGCTTGCACAGAGAGTACGATAGGCCCTAAGCAGTCCACTCCCCATTTACAGATGAGGACTTGGACTTTCCCAGGGTGCTGCACTTGCCCAGGTACACACACACCAGTGGGCGGAGGAGGTGGCATGTACACCTGCGTCTGTCCCACCTCTAAGCCCATGTTCTTTCCCTCTCAGGTCTGGAGCCCTGTCCCCCAGGGGCTCTTCCCTGAGGAGGTAAAGAAAAAGGGCACTCCAACAGAGCACTGACACCCCTGGGTAGCCTGAATCTGTGGGACTCTGTGCCAGGTGGCCTGCTCTCCTGCCCTTCCCTGCTGCGATGCAGACTGGGCGAACACCTGACAAGGCAGGTACCCCAGACAACAACTAGGAGAATGCTGCCTGCGAGGCCGGCTCTTTCCCAAGTAGTGGTACCTGGTCATCCGACACTTCAACACAGCGGATGGAGAAAGGAGGCTTGAGGTAGGCGAATCCCAGCAGTGGGGGCCTGGAGCAGCTGGTCACAAACTGCAACACAAGGCAGGGTCAACAGGGACAGAGCGGGCTCTCGCTCCTTCTGGAACAGGCACGACGGCTCTGCCGTGCTCTGTGGCTCTCTTACCCATTCACCACCAAGTGACAGAGAGATGCATCCAACCCTTTAACTGGGATAGATTCCCCATCTTTCTTCAGGGTGCTGCTCTTGGGACTAAGACACATGAAATCCTCACCAACAGACATGACTAACCAGACACAGTGTCAATAAACTCCCAACCAGGGACAGTGTGAAGTCCCCAGGAGGCAGGTCTCATGGGATTGCAGTCTCATCTCAGTGGGACTGGGTCTCAAATATAGTCAATGGCATAGGATCTGTTGACTGACACCCTCTGTTACGGAGAGACTGCAACGAGAGCAGAGGTGGGGAAAAGCAGGTGATGCCCACTTCAGTGGGCCTGGGATGGAGGGCCAGGCCCCTGAGCTGAGCACCCTGAGCTAGGCACAAGGAGTCCTGGTGTGGCTCACACCTCACCATGACTGTTTGCACTGCAGACAGTGACAAACCAGGACCTGGTATCCCATTAGCCACACAGGGCAGAACACGGTGTGCTCACCTGAGCACCGAGCCTGCTGGTTTACACAGAAACCTGTGTGAGCTCAGCTCCTGGGGCCACTTCCTGACACAATGACCTGCTCTCGGCGCACTGCCAAAAATCAGGCCTGAGAGCTGGTGAGGCTGCAGGGCAGACCGAGGTACTGGGCACCCCGCATGGGGCCTGTGGCAGCCGGCCACACCTGCCTGCTCCCCCTGGAGTGCCTGGCTTTCTCCAGATGGCAGCACCCGTGATGTCTCCCTGAAGGCGCTAGCTCCTGCCTGGTCAGATGCATCTGACCCATCTGAAACCCAGACGGTTACCTGCACAGGAAGTGCTAAGGGACCATTCGCTTTCTTCAACGTGACAGTCACTGAAAGTGCTCTCCTCTAAGGGACAAAGAGGCCTGCTACTTATAACACAAAGCTGTGTTCCAAAACTCAGTGGCAAATTGAGTGTCTGGTCTTACACTAAGTATCACCATTTAAACCATGTTAGAAACGGCTGTGAGATTCCTAAGACCATCCAGTTTATGTGTTTTATATACCAGGAAAGGTTTTTAAGAAGGAATTGACAAGATAGATTACTATTCTTTTTTTTTTTTTTAATTGTACTTAAAGTGAAAGGTTACAATTCAAATCAGTTTCTCACACAAAAACATATACGCAAATTGTTATGTGACCCTAGTTGCTCTCCCTACAAGGTGACAGCACACTCCTTCTCTCCACCCTGTATTCCCGTGTCCATTCAACCCACTCCTGTCCCCCTCTGCCTTCTCATCTCGCCTCCAGACAGGAGCTGCCCACACAGTCGCATGTGTCTACTTGAGCTAAGAAGCTCACTCCTCACCTAGATTACTATTCTAAGGCAAGTTTTATTTTCCACAGTAACAGCCGTAGCAACAGTAGCTGATATTTAGAAAGCTTTGCTGCGTCTGTGCTGGGCCCAGGGCTTATTACATATAATCTCCCCCCATCGCTCTAAGGCTGAGCTGCGATCACGCTTAGTGCTGTTTCAAGGATGAGGTGACAGACATGAGGCGTGACTTGGCGGAAGTTACAGAGCTAGTAAGTGATGGCACCAGAACTGGAAACCAGGCCCCTGATCTGACCATTACTCTACACTGCCCCTCCTGGTGACTAAACAAAGAAAAAAAAAAAAAAGACTAAGACCCAGGAATACTTGGTACCTTTAGAAAGTTCTCTTTTTAAGATTTTTTCTTAAAAAGACAAAAGTAAACAGTTTTTTTTTTTTTTTTTGGCAGGGGATCAAACATAAATTGGGGACTTTTTAAAAAATGAGGGGAATGTTTGGGGATGGGGAAGAGGAAAGTATAAAGAAAGCAAGAGAAAGGGGAGAAGGTAGGTAGCGAGCCTTTGCCTGGGTGCAGGCGGTCTGGCACTTGTGCTAATTGAACAGGTGCTGCTGAAGGGTGAGGCGTGGGATCTGGCCGTCCCTCACCAGCAATGGGGAGTCCCACCTTCCCGTGGGGCCTGATGGACTCCCACCCCCAGAGCAGAGAGCAGAGCTGCTGTGGGTGTGCATCTGAGAGGGAGACGGTGTGCATACAGCCTTTTGGAACGTATGGGGCTGCATCAGTGGGACGGGCAGCCCATGGGAGCGCCTGTGCACACCTGAATGCAAGCCACTCAGACCTGCTGCCCTGGTACAGTGGGAGAGGGGAGGGGAGATTTCACCCCAGGACAGGAGGAAGAACAGAGGGCGTGGGAAGCCCCCTGACGCTCTGCCATCAGCACATTTGAAAAAGCACAGCCACATGCACCCCTGCAGGACAGTTCAATTTCTTCCACCCACTCTGGATCCTGTTTGCAGCCACAGAAAGGAGCAGGCATAGGACAAGGGCTGCAGGCTTGGTTAGACACAAACGCCCCCTCTCTAAAGACACAGATGCCCGCTGTGTTGGTGATGAGTGCATGGTTAGGAGACACTGGCTTCTGTCTTTCTAGGCGAGGCGGGAGTGCACGTATTCATGGGTTGGCAGAGACTGCTTTGCCTATGAGAGGTACTGCTGGCAAAACCGAAGTGATTCTCCTGAGAATCGACTTCTGGAATCCTGTCTGCCTGCCCACCCAGACTCTCTTGAGAACTGTGGAGAGTGTGAGTGCGTTTCCGTATTTGAGGGACTGAACTGAGGGCCTCTCAATGGGAATGAACTGGCCTCAGGATGACAAAGACAACAGAAAACCAGCTGCCATTTCAATTGGCGGTGATATTGAATATGTTGCCTCGACAACTGTGGTCACAGGAACCCAGGTTCAAGAAACCCGGATGTCCAGAGGGAAGTATTTCAAGGCATTTGTATTTGCCCCAGAATATGGTAAGATGTTCACAATACACTGTTCGACAAAAAAGCAGGTGGCAAAATGATGATTCCATTTTTAGAAAAACATACACTTACACAACACATACGCAGACGGTGTCTCTATAAACATAACACTTGGCTGCTGTCAGCACCAAAAAACAATGTGGTGGTGGTAATGGTGGGACACCTTGAAGGCTGACAACAGAACAGGGGAAGTGGTTAATGTCAGCCACTCAACTTGCAAAAATATACACTGATATCAGACTAATTAACTGTGTGTGTTTTATTGGGACACTGTATCTGTGTGTGTGTGTTGTAAATATATGTTTCTCCACTTATGAAAAAATACAGAAGGGTACACAGAGGTGGAACCCTGGTTAAGAAGAACGTAGATGGTTTAAGATTCTTCACAGTAGGATTATAGTTGTTTAAACTTTTGATTGTCTGTAAGGCAGTAAACATCGTTTACTTCTATAAGAAAAGGAAAGAAAGAAAAGAGACACTAGCAAGGCCAGCCCTGTGAGGAGGAAGGAGATAGTGCTGAGCTCCCCCTACCTGCCCGCCAGCCTGCCTGCGCAGGGGCCCTGTCTCCGTGAGCAGGTGAGCAGGCTGGTGGGCTTACCTGACTCAGCCTCGCCTCTCCAGCTCCTCTCTGGTTACTACCTGCCCGAACTCATGGCCTGTCTATGGGGAAAGGATATGCTGATGATATTGGAGGTCCTCCTGATGAGTTTACTTCTTTCTAGTGAAAGTTATTACCTCACCTGGCCTCCAGGTTTATGAGAATACCTATGTAGGCATGAACACAGGCACAAGTAATGAATAAAATACCTTCAGAAACATGGCTCTCTCGTCGGGTGTGAAATCGGAGGCCAGAATATCCCACAGCCAGATAATGACCCTGTGACTTCCATGGAAACCACCGTAGTACACTGTGTGCTTCCTGCAAACAATCAGGACAACAGGCACTTACCAACAGATATGGGCCGGCGCTGTGTTTAGACAAGCAGGCACAGTGAACTCTTGCAGGCCTGGAACTCTATTACCTTCTCTTTAAAGCCACAAGCCCATGCTTTAGCAACCCATCTCTCTGGAAGCCAAATGGCTGGAGAGGTCATGAGCTGGCCCTGCCGGTTTGGAGCAGAAGCCAGCCACACATTTCCTAGAGCTTCAAGAGCCCAGCAGTCCTCAGGACCTGCTTCCACTTACCAGTCAAGCAGCTGAACTTTTTTTCCCAAAGTGATTCAACTGGGGAGCAGGGAGGAAGAGTACATTGGGAGATGGGTTCTGAAAAACACTGTCCCAAAGGCAGCAAGGGGAGCAGCTTGCTTTCCGGAAGGCCTGTGAACCTCCCCCTCTCCCTCCCCCTCCCATCTGCCCCTTACTTTAAATCTTCCAGGTCAATCTCGGCATTGTCACCGGAGATGAGGCGCTGCAGTTCTGGGGTTGAGAACATTCGGATCCACTCCGGTTTGATAATGGAACGGAAGCCACTAATGAGGGCAGCCGTCTGGTTTTTGATTTGAGTGTGCATTCGAAAATGCGCCATCAGGTGGACGTAGCTGATTCTGTTGCCAACGAGGCAGAGAAAACGATGGAAATGAACAGAACAAGCTGTTACCAGTGAGTTGAAAGATAACCCTTACAAAAAAACACACACAGCAGTCCCAGAGTACTTCACTGAAGCAATGACGATGACAACAATGTCAGTGCCCCAGAACAGCACACCGTATGCTGGTCCTAAGCTATGCATGCAAGGGCATTCCCTCAGCCACTGCCCCCAAACCCTTTGAGTCAGACATCACAGTAACTCCCACTGCACCCAGAATCAAAGTGGGACATTCTCCAGGTAAGAGGGTGCAAAGAGTACTTTTACATTTACTTAATCTTATTCCTATGGACATAAACCAATTCCAATATAGTTCAGTCCATGATTGGAATCAGCTTTCAAGCAGAGACAAATCGTTTCATGTTGAAACTTCAATCAAAACCTTGCTAGTCTACATTAACAGTCTAGAGCCATGGAAAGGCAGACCTGCAGAATGTTGTGAACAAACACAGTTGGGTCACGTTCAAGTTCAACTGGGAAGTCAGAGCAACTGACAATGGTCCCAGGCAGAGGGTCTTCAGGGTCTGCTTTTATGAACAGAATAACGTCATCTATAATTGTACGATTCTTTTCAACAGTTAAATCCATTCCAAAAGTTTTGCCAGCATTGCTGATTTCTTAGCAAACCATTTATTCAGAGACTGAAGAACTTGAGTGAAGCCAGGGTACAACTCTCACAGATTCTAAATTAATAGAGCCCAAGTAAAGATGCTTTCTCTTACAAGGTCAAAGTTACTGACCTTGAAAGTATCCCCCCTTTTTTTAGTATCCTGCAGTGAATTTGTAGCATATACATATGAATATCTCTATCATTGCTATTCTTTTCATGCACTCTTTGAAGCAGGTTACTAATACTGTTTCTATTTTACCAAAAGAACGAGTGAGCTTGAGAAACATTTCCCTTCGACACCCAGGAAGTACAAGACCAGATATCACCCCAAAAGAGAGGAACTGGTGTCGCCAAGCCTGTTAAGTTACTTGTTGGCAGAACTGAATACCCTCGCCATCATACTGAGGGTTTAGGCTAAGAGTAATACAAGCCTTTGTTAAACGAGTTTCCCCGTAGGAGGTTTCACAGCAGAACTGGAATCGCACTCCGTGAACACAGCCTGCACCGGCCCACCTCCTCTGGCTGTTATACATGAAGCTCCTGCCATCACCTCCAGCCTGGAACGTGGCCTTGCTCTGGGTGGCAGGCTCCATGACACGTCACAGGTCTGGTGATGGTGACAATCCTGCTCCCACTGACATCATGGATGGTGGTCTATGTGCACTATCTCACAGGGAGCCCTCTGAAGGAGACAGGGCAAGCCCCATGTCAGAGACTGGGGAACAGCCTCAGAGTGGCTGCAGGTTGCATGGCGGGTAGGACCAGGATTCATCCCTGCTCCAACTCTTGTGCCTAGGCCCTCTCTCCCTCCCAACATGAGTTTCCACATAGGTGGTTTCCCAGCCTGAGCTCATTGCCCTTTCTAGGCTTTCCACACTAATGCCCCATGGCCAAGGGACAAAGTCTGTGTATTTTAACCATGATGAGAAGAGAGTCTGTCCTCCTGACTACTCTGACAATCTAAAATCTAAAACTCCCTATGAATGCAGACTGACCGGGCCACCAGGCCTGAGAGGACCGTGATGCTCGGGAACAGTGGTCTGTGATGGGTGGCTGACCCAAACGGCTCCCCAGGTGGGACTGAGCTCTCACTTACCATTAAAGAGTGATGCTCAGATTAATAGTTCAAATGCTCTGCTGAGCCGGGTGGCAGCAGGACTGATGGAATGATAAAAGGGCCAATATCTACTCCTCGTGCTGGGTTCTGCTATTTTAATTTGGTAAGAAGAGGGTAGGGTGGATAGTACATTGAAGGGTTTTGATTCTGGAGACCAATTAGGGTGATGTTTATGATAGGTTCCTAAAAGCCCGTTCTCTATCACCACAGCTGCCAGGCCTCAGTCTCCTTGATTCCCTGTGTCTAAGTCGGATGCATCTGAATTCTCCACTGTTTTCCCAAGAACAGCATTTCATACAATGGCCACATGCTACCATCCCACCATGATCTGCCCCTCCAAGATGTCTTTCTGCCTGCATGCCCTCTGCATGGAGGATAGTGTGCCTGGCCAGCTCCAGCTCCATCTGTCTGCATTTAGTTGTTGTTAGGCGCCGTCGAGTCAATTCTGACTCATAGTGACCCTACGCACAACAGAACGAAACACTGCCTGGTCCTGCACCATCCTTACAATCATTGTTCTGCTTGAGCTCATTGTTGCAGCCACTGTGTCAGTCCACCTTGTCGAGGGTCTTCCTCTTTTCCACTGACCCTGTACTTTGCCAAACATGATGTCCTCCAGGGACTGATCACTCCTGACAACATGTCCAAAGTACTTAAGACGGAGTCTTGCCATCCTTGCTTCTAAGGAGCATTCTGGTTGGACTTTTGTTCTTTTGGCAGTCCATGGTATATTCAATATTCTTCGCCAACGCCACAATTCAAAGGCAGCAATTCTTCTTTGGTCTCCCTTATTCATTGTCCAGCTTTCACATGCATGTGATGCAATTGAAAATACCATGGCTTGGGTCAGGCGCACCTTAGTCTTCAGGGTGACATCTTGGCTCTTCAACACTTTGAAGAGGTCCTTTGCAGCAGATCTTCCCAATGCAATGCATCTTTTGATTTCTTAACTGCTGCTTCCATGGATGTTGATTGTGGATCCAAGAAAAATGAAATCCTTGACAACTTTAGTCTTTTCTCCGTTTATCATGATGTCTGGTTATCATTGCCCAGTTGTAAGGGTTTTTGTTTTCTTCATGTTGAGGTCCAGTCCATACTGAAGGCTGTGGTCTTCATTAGTAAGTGCTTTAGGTCCTCTTCACTTTCAGCAAGCAAGGTTGTGTCATCTGCATAACGCAGGTTGTTAATAAGTCTTCCTCCAATCCTGATGCCCCATTCTTCTTCATATACTCCAGCTTCTCGGGTTATTTGCTCAGCATACAGACTGAATAGGTATGGTGAAAGAATACAACCCTGACACACACCTTTCCTGACTTTAAACCAATCAGTATCCCCTTGTTCTGTCTGAACAACTGCCTTTTGATCTATGTAAAGGTTCCTCATGAGCACAATTAAGTGTTCTGGAATTCCCATTGTCCGCAATGTTATCCATAACTTGTTATGATCCACACAGTCAAATGCCTTTGCATAGTCAATAAAACACAGGTAAACATCCTTCTGGTATTCGCTGCTTTCAGCCCAGATCCATCTGACAAAAGCAATGATATCCCTGGTTCCAAGTCCTCTTCTGAAACCGGCCTGAATTTCTGGCAGTTGCCTGTCGATATATTGCTGCAGCCGTTTTTGAGTGATCTTCAGCAAAACTTTGCTTGCGTGTGATATATTTTGTGTCCACAGCCATCATGAAATGCTTCAGAACACAGTGGCCTGGGTGCCTCTGACCTTAGAAGTACCACCACCAAAACAAATTGTCAATTCTTATTTCACAAATCAAATTTAATGCAGTTTCTGCCTATGAGCTGTAACCAGGAAATCCCATTCCGTTATTTATGGCCTCTTTCTACTTTATCTTAATAAATTCTCAACGTAAACCCCAAGAGCCAGAATGAAGTCTTCTCAAGTGGTGACCTTAAAAATCTAATTGCTGTACTCACTTATTTTCATTTGTAACAGGAATGGTCTTCCCTCCAGGAATCAGTTCATGGCAAACGAGCTGGGGGAGAAGACGGACAGTAATTACTAGAGGGAATCCTAATGGGGAAACAAAGCTTCCCAAAGGTGAAAGAGCCTGACACAAATGTCCACAATAATGACAGAATTCAGACGGTACGTTTGGGACAATCCTTTTTCACAAAAAGCCAGGCTTAAGTATCGACAAGCAGACCTCGGGGGATTGACAGTAAAGGTTTCTCCTCACATGATCCTTGTTCAGACATTCGTCTTAAGGCTCCAGGGTATCATGAAGGAGAACGTGGTAACGTTTATTAGCGCACGTTAGGATGAGTAAAGGAATTCTGGTACATCCATACACTGGAATACCGTTCAGCTTTTACTAACAAAGATGATGGGAAAGGTATAAAAAGCAGACTACATTATAGTATGCATTGTGTGGTACCATTTCTTGGGGAAAAAAAAATTAGAGACATGTCCAGAGGAAAAACCTAGAAGGACATTGATGATAAGTTAACAGCGGTGCCATCTAGGCACTGGCATTACAGTGGTTTTCATTTTCCTCTTTATGCTCTTATGGCTGAATTTTCTGTTTGGAGTTTGCATTATCGCGATAATCGGGGAAAAAAAAATTCCTTTTTAAAAAGCATGTTTGGAAAAAAGCTCAAAATCTGATGGAAGATTTATCTGAACACTCCATAAAATCAACTGCTTCTCTCAACTTCACGAACACTTCTGTGGGCAAACGGGATGTGGGAAGGTTTGACCTAAAAATCAAAGGATGTGTTGAAATGGCAATTGTTTTGTTATATATATTTTTACCACAAAAAAGACAAAAGAGACAGACTGTGTGTGCAAAGCCCTCAGCACAGCAGCACCTGGCACTGAAGTGCTCAACGGCCATTAGCTACAACCAAATAAAAAATAAATAAAAGGATGCATAATGTTTAAGCTAATTTTAACAGGAGTTCTATTAATATACTATAACTCTGTAAAGACACACAAAGGAAAAACAACTCATCGTCCCACGGCTGTCACATCTTGGGGCAACCAGAGGATTCTGCAGCTGGAAGGGTCCTTAGGACGCACTCAGCCCAGTGTTTCCCAAAAAGGGTTCCAGGGAACACCTTGTGGTGCGTTATTATTCAGAGAATGACCTTGTGAGATAGCCTGCTTTCTTTCTTTGAAAGAAGACTTCTGTGGTCAAAGGAGCTGGGGAGCCTTGAGGTGAAATACAACTAAACCAGGGTTTCTCTCATGGGTTCTCAGAGCCCCAATATCCCTGCTGCTCTGTGGCCCCTCAGGAGGAGGACAAGGCACATGGGCTTCCCAGCTGCAGAGCGTTCAGTCACACTGGTCCCATCGAGGACCCAGGTCTGACAAGCAACACAAAAGTGCTGAGATGAGGGCAATGTGGCTCAGGGAGCCCAAGTGGCCTCCCTGAGGTGACACAGATACAATCCAAAAAGCTGGCTCTGCACTACTAAGCTCGTGGTGCAGTTCCCTCAGAGCACACACATGCACACACAGACGTTCCCTCTTCCACTGGACGAGGCTGAAGGAGTGAGGATGCTTTAGAGAACGGCCAAGAGGAGCACTCTGGGAAGAAACCTTTCTGGTGGCCACATTTCCAAAGGTCTCTTCTTCCTGCTCTGTTCTGAACGACAAGCAGGGACAAGGGCAGGATTCTGGGAGAGGCACCTCTCAGGTGGCTTCTTTCCCCTTGTTAAGTCATAATCCTCCGTTTGTAACCTAATCCCCACCAACGTAACGTGAAGCAATGTTACAAATGGGGAATTAGGGCTTCCATCAGGGATTACCTTAAGATGCGATAGAGGCAAAGCAGGGTCTTTGTAGGGAGCTCTCTGAGGGGTGAGCAGGCAAAGGTGAAGGAAAGGGGGACAGGGCGGGGGTGGGGGATGGGTGAGATTTCCTGGGGAAAGCACCACGCCTGGGGAGGTCTCAAGAAGCCAATGGAGGGAAGGGAAAGGACGCCTCAGCCAAAGGCTGACCTACCTGACCCATCACGTCTTCATCGTAAGAGAGTGTCAGACCCAGGTCAGAGATGTCCCCGTCGTAGCGCTAATCCAACAGAGAAAGGGAAAGGATCGAGGCTGAGGAACGCTATATCCTGGAAGAATTTAATTCTTCCCCTTCCACGAGGCACTCTTTGGTGGTGTTAACAGCTTGAAGCAAAGGCAAAGGCCACTCACTCCCCTGAGGAAGGAGGCTGAGTCTGCAGACCTGAGAGGGAACGTAGTGGTGGACAGGGCCTGCGGTGGCTACAGAGAGGGCCCCCTCACCACAGCAAGACAGCAGAGTGTGGGAAGGCTCAGTCCACGGCACGCACACAGGGCAAAGCTACACCTGGCAGGTGGGAGTTCCCCTTCCACACTGACCTTAATGGAAGTGAGGTTTTTGTAGAACTCTGAGTCCAGAGAAGGCAGCTCATCCACAGAGCTGTAGAAGATGCTGTGGTGGTGCCCAAGCAGCTGGCTCAGGAAGAAGGAGGCGAAGGGCACGTCCACCACGATTCCCTGTGGGGAAGAGACAACCGCTCGCAATTCCACCATCCAGGCTGCCACTTCCGTGACCCAACTAGGGGTGTCTCAGGTTGCAGAGGTGGCCCAAGGGCAGCTCCAGGCCCTGCCTATGTTTTCAATCCCTCTCCATCATTGAACAAACACAACTGAGTACTTCCTGGGGACACGAGAGCAGAGTGGGTAAGGGCACAGGTTTTGGAGCTCAGGGACTAGACCCAGCCCTGCTACTGCTGGGCTAGATGACCCTGTGGCACCCTGACTAAACTCCTGCTTTCTCACCTGGAAACGGGGACCAGCCCCAGCTTCTCGGTTAGAACATTCAATGAAGCCATGAAAGCAAAGCCTGAACACAGCACCTGACCCTGCCAGGCTCTCAGTGTAATGGTGCCTGGTGGGTGGTGGGTGCTGGCCACAGGCATGTGCAGGGTGCTGGGGGAGCAGAGGAGGCCTCTCACCTGATGCAGGCAGGGAAAGCTTCCAGGAGGAAGAGATACCTAAGCTAGACCTATAGGAGCAGGACACGTCAAGGCCACAGGCAGGCTGCAGTGACAGACTGCAGGTCTGTCTGGCCACAGTGCAGTCTGAGGGTGGGAGGGCCAACCATGAGGCCAGGGAGGCAGGAGGGCCAGGTCAGGTGGGGCCTCGGAAACCTCCCCGGAGTGTGGGTTCTACCCTGATGGCTCCAAGCAGGGAAGTGGCAGATTTGTACTTCAGGTGGGGAGTGGGGTGGAAGGAGGAAGTCAGGAGGCTTGGGATGCAGCCAGGAGGTCAGTGCCTAAAGCAGGGAGAGCTGCCCACGGCCTGCACTAGGGCAGTGCCGTGGGGTAGAAAGGAATGCACAGACTGGAGAGATTTCGGAGGCAGAGTCAACCACACTCAGTCACCTGCTAGAGGGACCCAACCCCAAAAAAACCCAGTTGCTGTTGAGTGGATTCTGACTCATGGTGACCTCATGTGTGCAGAGTAAAACTGTGCTCCACAGGATTTTCAAGGCTGTGACTTTTTGGAAGATCACCAGGCCTTTCTTCTGAGGTGTCTCTGGGTAGGTTCAAATCGACAGCCTTCTCGCTAGTAGTCAAGTGCTTAATCGTTTGTGCCACCCAAAGGCTCTGTGCACAGGACCCAGTAGGTGCTAATTCCTCTCATCACAACTGTTACTGTTGTGGGGCAGGGGGAAAAGACGAAGACATTCTCAAAAGACAGGAAGCCAGGCCTTCCAGTGAGCCTAGACTCTTCTGGGTCTCAGCACAGCTATACATTTAAAGGAAAAGCATGGCCTATGAAATTTTTTTTTTTAAATGATGGTTGTGGAGGGAAGGAGTTCCTGGGCAGTACAAACAGTTAAAGTACCCGGCTGTCAACCAAAAGGTTGGAGGTTTGAGTCCAACCACAGGTACCACAGAGGAAAGGCCCGGCAATCTACTTCTAAAAACTCAGCCACTGAAAACCCTATGGAGTGCAGTTCTACTCTGACACCCATGGGGTCTCCAAGAGTCGGAGCCCACTCAGTGGCAACTGGTAGTGGAGGGAAAAGAACTGCCATTCATTGAGTATCTGAAAGGTGCTCCTTTGCAGAGGTTACTCAGTTCATTTCCTATGAAATAGGAACTGTCTCCATTTTGCAGATGTGGAAGCAGAGAGGTGAGCCTGGGCCACTCAACTGGTGTAGGGCGGGAGGCAGCCTGGAGGGTGTCTGGGCAGGGACTCGGATGGCATCTGTTCTCATCATGGCCAGAACTAGAGACCCCACAGGGCGGACTGCTGACGAGCTCCTGCTGCAGCTTCACTTTCTGCCTGGGGGCAGGACTCTAAGAGCAGGGTGTCAGGTTGTCACCCGGGGGTCGTTCTACCTCAGGCAGTGTGGCTCAATGGAGGGGGAACAGGAGCTATGTGGGCCTCACCTGCAAAAGTCTGCACCGCCTGACCCTATGAGACCGAGGAGTAGAGCTCAGAACACCCTTCCTCTTAATCACAACGGTGAGAATGGCAGCTCTGATTTAATGAGGCCGACTGGGTGCCAGGACAGTGGGAGGTGTTTTACACGTATTACCTCACTTACCACCTACGATAACCCAGTAAGGTGGCTTTTATTAGCCCCACTTTACTGATGGAGCCCTGGTGGTACAGTGGTTAAAGTGCTCAGCTGCTAAGTGAAAGGTCAGCAGTTCGAATCCACCAGGCACTCAGCTGGAGAATGATGTGACAGTCTGTTTACGTAAAGATTACAGCCTTGGAAACCCTATGGGGTCACTATGAGTCAGAATTGACTTGACGGCAGTGGGTTTGGTTTTGGTTTACTGATGACAGAAAGCGACTTGCACACAGACACACAGCCAGCTAGTCTTGGCCAGCTGAAGTGAGGTACGTGCTCCATCTTGTTCTAGTCTGCAGGCCAACTCACAGGCACCTCTGGTTTCTTGTGAAGCATGCAAATGAAAACAGATTTAAAAACAATCACACCAACTACAAAAAACTCGACAGACGTTGCCCTCCTACAACCAGGACCAAGCTTTGACTTGGAAGTACACCTGGCTCTGGCCCACCGGTCCCCACACTTCAGAGCAAGAGAGGACAGATTCAGAACTCGCCTGGCCGAGGTGTGAACGCGGCTCTCCCGTTTAACTAGCTATCACACTTGGGGCCATGACTTCTCTAAGCCTCAATTTCCTTGTCCTTAAAACACAAGAACGGCAGCCAAGTCACAGGACTGTTGAAAAGATCAAACAAGATGACGTGTGTAAAGCACCTCAGGTTTGTGTCCCACCAATCTTGGTTCCTGGCACTCTCTCCCCTACTGTACCCTAGTAATGAGGTGTTTTACATGGCTGGGCCATCACATAAATGATACTTGCAAGACTTTACCGTACATTTTAGCTCACTGCTCCTTAGTGTGCCTACCTCATACACAGCTTTCCCCAGCATCTTCCCCACAAACTCAAAAAGCTGCAGGTAATTCTCATGGATGTAGGAGGTGGGCGAAGGATACAGTCTCTCGTCCCCACTGGTTGTCTGCAAGGCAAAAGGGTGCGGAGAGGCAGAGAGGTTAACTGCCTAGTAACGAGCACGCCCAGCCCCTTCCCTTCTCATCTGTCACCTCAAATTTGGCTGCTGTCCACCCTGCTCTCCCGCCCCTTAAGTACCTTGAAGAGATTGAGTGCTGGGTCGAACACCCTCTTGATGATCTCTTCCAGGAACTCCTTGAAAACGCCATCCTGGTCGATCCCTGCCTCATCCACCCCGAGGTCGTTGACAAACTTCACGCGGATCACGCCCTTCATGGCATGCTGGGAGAGCTGCCGAAGCTGCTCGTAGCCATCCTACCCAGAGCAGAGTTGCAGCGCATTAGGATCCCAAGGCCTTCCGCATCATTCAAGACGCCCTCCCCCAGGCTCCTGGGGCCCCAGGCAGAGCTTCCCTTGTGTGATTACTAAAGCGTGAGCCGGGACACAAGGTGCGGGAGGGAGAGCAGTGCTCACCCGCTTTCCGACGGGAGCCTGTCACAAGGAAAGGCGAGTTTTGGAAGTATGACTTTACAGTTCTTTGGCCAGGGGAGGCTGCCCTCCAGAACAGGCAAAGCAGAGAGATAGGAAATTAGATGAGATGAGTGATGACAAGCTCTCCGCCATCAGACAAATGCTGGAAGAAATAAGGGTAAGATTTCTCTCTCTCTTTTGATGCTAAGAGTATCTTTCTTTCATGGTAAAAAACAAACAAAAAACAAAAATCCAACTTAAAGAATGCTATAAAATGAAAAATAAAACTAACCTCCACCTCTGGTGCTTTTCCCAGATCATGAAGGGCCTTGTGAGTCATGCTGAGGAACTAAGATTTTATCCTGAGGGCAATGGGGAGCCATAGAAGGTCTAAGGAGGGGAGTGATATAGTTGGCTTTCTGTCAAAAAAAGGCCTACTGGTGGCAGGGCAGATGGAAGGCAGGGGTGGGACAGGAAGCAGGGAGACTGGGGTGCAGGAGTGATGGGGGCCTGAGGTGGGCAGGGCAGTGGGGAAGGGAAGCCCCAGCATACCTCTGGCTCGTAATCAGCTGTCTCCACACACCTAGCCTTTCAGCTCATCTTTCCTATCCAGAATGCAACACACCTGATCCCTGGGACAGACCTTTATGGTCCTATTAGGTCATCTTGTTTCGTGTGTCTCTGGATTCTAATCTGTCAAGGTCTTCCTGGCTCCTGCATCTGTCGTCTAATGTATTTCTGGCGTCTGGGACTGATCAGCAAGCTGTGTATGTTTTCATTCCAGAGGAGCGATTATAAAAAGCAGTGCTGAACAGGACAGGGTCTAGGGAGCAGTCCTTCGGCCAACAAGAGAGACCCAACACCAGGCAAAATCGAGGTCTTCAGATGCTGTCATCTAGCCACTTACAGACCACCCCCGATATCCTATTGCCACCCTCACTCTCTGTCTCAGTTACAACCGCAGCCCTGTCAGGTGTTTTCCTGACATTAGACAGACTAACTCCATAGCACCTAGTCATCTGCCAGGCTGGTCACCCTGTCACAAGCAAATGAGGTCAGCCTGGGAGCCCTGGCGTGAGGGGCCCTGGTATGCGGAGCCCTGGTAGCCTTCCTGCTGATCACATGTCCCCCACGCTCACCTAGTGATGTGAAGGCCTATCCTATGGTGGGTCAGAAGTGTATACAGGGGCTGGGCTCTCGAATTGGAGAGCAAGGTAAAAATGCCCGTGAAATCCCCTACGTCATCTGTATGAACAGGAACATGCTTTTGTGTGCACACACCTGCAAGCACTTTTTATGCCCGTGCAGTTTGATATGTGAAGTAAGATGAAAAGGAAGGCAAAAAGGGAAGCCCCCTGCAGCTGTCGCAATACTTAAAGCATTCTGCCTAAATTTAAGGCATTTATCTCAGCACTGGGTTGGGGACAGGTGGAAAATTCTAATATGTTACAGGGCTTACTCTGTTCTGCTTTAGAATTGTATCTCCCTAACAGGGTTGCTACAAGTCTGTGCTGACTTGATGGCACACAACAACCTTAACACAAGTCCCTGGGTCGCACAAATGGTTGAGTGCTCAACTATTAGCGGAAAGGTTGGTGGTTCGAACCCACCCGGAAGTGCCCTGGAAGACAGGCTTAGTGATCTGTCTTGATCACAGCCTTGAAAACCCTATGGAGCAGTTCTACTCTGCACACACGGAGTTGCCATGAGTTGGAATCGACTCGACTGCAACCAACAACAGCCACCACTTTACAACATGTTAGTAGACATGTTTGTGGTTATGCGGATTAAATAAAACGGTATAGGTAAAAGCACTTAGTATGTGGCCTGCAGATGGCAAGTGTTTAAGGGATGTTTGTTGGATTTGAATCTCAGTCTTGATGAGCCCCACATCGCCTTTTTCTATGAATGCTGTAGGGGGGAATCAGGGCCACCTGCTTGTCTGACATATTTCCTGTTGCACCCTACTGCTTTTCAGAAACGGGTCCTGTTACGTGGGATCATGTGCCCTTGGGAAGGTAAGCGTGAGTCTGGCATTCTTCCTCCACAACACTTTTCATAGTGCAGATGCAGAGAACACTGGCCCAGGGCTGGGAGACCTGACTCCAGGCCCGGCTCTGTCGCCGACATCCAACTGACCGTGACTGAGAATCGAACCTTTCTGGTCTCAGTTCTGCCTTGGAGAGGGAGAGAGGACAGAGTTGGCCTAGAGCATCTCCAAGGTCCTTCTGGTTCTAAAATGCAGAGTTCCAGTCAAATTCACCTGTACCTGTGAGGAGGTGACTTCCTGCAGGAATTTAGACTAACACCTGAAAGCCAAACCCAAAGCATGGTCTTCAATACAAAACGTGAAATAGGAAACACAGAATAAACAGCCAGGAGAGCAAAGTGAGCTAACAGCAATCTTTTGATGCCTCCTTAAAATCCACTGGGCTCTAATGTTCTTATAACCCAACCACCAGATCGAGAACAATTGGGGTAACTGTAAGTGACCTTCTCCCCTTCCTAATTCAGTATGACCACCAGTGGTCAAATTCATGACAGGCATGCTCCCGGAAACCAGAGAAGAGGATGGACTTGGCCTGAAATTTCTCACACTCCTCTTTGGACGTTCCTGAGGGCCCAGTGTGACAGGGATGTCTGCATTTCCCAGAGGCAGTGCCACTGAGGAGGGAGTCAGGGGATTGTGCCAAATCTCAGGAGTTACCACAGTCTATGCCACCCCAGCTTCTTCCAGCAGATGCTGGCCAAATCTGAGTGGGTGGCGGGGTGGGGAAGAGGTGGGGGATAGGGCAGTGGGGACTTTCAAAGACAGGGGAGGTGCGTTCAGGTCCGAAGAGGAAAGTTCTGGAGGACGGAGATTATATAACACAACTGGGCTTTCCCTTCTTTGAGTTGAAGCAGAGGTTGCAAACCGGTAGCCCACAGGTAGAATTCAGTGGGAGGACAGGTGTTATCTGACTTGCAGGTAGTTTACAAACTTTAATTAGCTCACAATGAAAAAGACCCAGGGATTTCACACAAAACCTTGAATTTCCACTTTTTCTTAAAAAAATAAGAGCATTTTGCAGCCTAAATTCCCACCCAGCCACAATCAGATGGAGCTAAGAGAAGGCCAGAGCGCTCCAGGCTGCCTGCTCCCCAACACTGAGGTGGGGTGTCCAGTATCATTTATCAGCTCACTCGTGGGGTTACTTTTCTTAAACAGAGTGTCCTAGAACAAGAGGGCTACGTGTTAAGAAAGAGGAGAGAGCAATGGAAGTGAAGATGATTTCTATTTGTTTAACATGCAAACAAAGTACTCCGGCATTGAGACACACTCCACCAGCTTTACTTATCTCATGACCTGCGGGGCCCCTGTGGACACTTTAAGGCCTGACTTTTAAGAATGCCAAAACGTCGACTGCTTAGCCATGCTGCCTTTCTCCAGCAGGTTTGGGTGCCAATCACGTGATCAGGGAAACAAAAACAAGCTATCTGGGAAGATTCATCACACACATGGTGCAAAAGCACTGTGGGAGGAAACGAACACTGTGTGGGGAGGAAGGGATGCTGCCTGCTGCTGTGAGCTGGTGGCTGGCTATGTGGCCATGTGCTGTCATGGAATCCCATGACTGTCCCATGCTGTAGAACATGCTAAAAAAGAGCTGTGGCTGGAGGGTGGTAAAAGGCCTAGGGAACAAATACTGGTGAGTGAATGAGGCCAAGCCTCTCCTGGGGATGGGGACTTGGGCTCAGTCACCAATTGTGCAGCTGGCAGGACCAGCGCATACGTGCAGGCTGTGTACTATACAACCCTGAGGGCAGATGTGGCACACACACTGTAGACTTCATAGGCTTGTACATTTGACAACGTTCCAGCAGATTGTAGTCAGTATCTTGTTCCAGCAAAACTAACGTATTAGGACAATTTTCTGACACTTGGAGGTGAAGTGGAACCTTGGTGGCATAGCAGTTAAGAGCTCCGCTGCTGAACAAAAAGGGTGGCAGTTCAAATCCACCCGCTGCTCCTTTGGAAACCCTATGGAGCAGTTCTACTCTGTCCTATAGGGTTGCTTTGAGTCGGAAGCGACTTGACAGCCATGGATTTGTTTCTTTTGGGTGGAGATAAAATGTGCTGAGGACAGCGCACCGAATTCTAGTTTACATGAAGTCACCATACACTGGCCATCGGATTTGGCCACTTGACTTATATATCTTGTTAAGTTTAGGTCTACAAGGAACTTTTAGCTCTGCACACAATATGTCCTGTGACAAATGTGTTTCTCTGTATGGCTCAGTAAACTTCACACCTACACTCCAGTCCATGGGTTCACAGTGGGAGGCCGGGCAAAATGCCTGCAGTGACAATTGGCATTTGCACAGACATGAGAACGTCAGTGCACCTGCTGTACTCAGTACTTTCTGTCCTCGTTTCAGGGAGGCACGGAGAGTTTGATGCTCTAGAAAAGGGACCCTCATGGGGTGAAGGAAGAGAAATACTACACCGTGGGTCTCTAGCACTGAGGTCAGCTTTAATCAAGCAGCTATTTGGAGCACTCAATAGGACAGATGGCCCCTTTCCTGCTCCCGGAGCCTTGATTTCAGTGTCATTAGATAGAGGAGTAACAACAACAGTTCAGAGACAGTAAATCACATTTCTGTAGTCAGCTTCCGTTGGCCTCACCACTCACCTCCAACATCCGGGACCGTCGGATCGTAATGTGGGTGACGTGAGGGGAGGCGGAGCTGGTCTCCACAAGCCCCAGCTTCTCCTTCTCCTTGGTAACCATGTTTCGGAACAGGAGAACTCTCTGAAACGAGCAAAGGTGGGATCAGAAACCAGGTCAACAACCGATGCTTCCCTGCCAAACACTTCACAGAATTACCGAAATGAAAGTCATGTGAGAGGTAACCAGAAGGAGCACTTTGACATGAGCTCCTGGTTACAAGTGTCTTGGAAGAACAGTGACCATTCCCAGAAACACTTCTGGGAATTAGAAATACTGCCGAATCCGGGCCAAGGAAGAAATGCTCTAGAAAGGGTGCCTGGCTAGAACAATCCAGGAGCAAACCATCTTCCTCTTTTAGGCAATAGCCCACCGTGGAATCCTGGCAGCAGGACACGTTACAGAGGTTGCTTTATATACGCAGACCTGCCTGCTCGACAGGAAATCCATATTGGGAATGCAAAAAACAGAAACATTTCCAAGAGCATTCTTTTCACTGTCAGAAATTTAAAAAACAATCCTACAGTATAAAGGTTCTTAACCTTTTATCCACCTCCCCTGGGCCCTCAAGCACACCATAGTCTCTCCCATAATATTTCTCGAGCGTACACTGAAAAGAGTCCTCTCTCTCCGTTCTCAAGATTCGGATAAGCCAAAGGAAATACCTAAGAGTTTTGTTCATTAAGTAGTTAAGTCTTAACAACTTAATGAATATCAATGTCTTATGAACTTAGTAGCTAAATGAAAAAAAAAAAAATATGTAAACTCAAATAAACAATTATATTTTTATTTCATTCTTAAACAACTACAAGCGTGTGCTAATGGGATAAGTGTACCTGTTGGGCACTGAACAGCTTCTGAAACCCTGGAATCAGACTGCATGCCACTACCTTCAATTCCTGTTCTGCACTGATTTTCATGCAGTAACTGATTTTTATCACAGCAACCCTGCAAACCCGGCTTTGCAAATATAAAACGTCATCAAAAAGACTGTACATACTGCAATCTAATGATGAGACTGAAGTACCTTGAGCTGGTAGTTCTCATGGTGTGCAAGAGATTTCACTGTGTTCCCCCTGCAGGTCTGAAATACCCTGAGGCACCTCAGGGCACCACACTGTTGTTGGTGAATGGCAGATACAAGGAACAGATATTCTAAACTATATGTTATGGGAATGCTGTGGTCATGATACCTAATGAGGCTGAACCCACAGATAAAGAGTTACAGGTTGAGATGCTATGTTTTAAATCAGACAGCACCAAGCTGGAATGAGCCCAGGAGATGAAGGGCTGGAAACTACTTCCAACAAGGAATACTTGGAGAAGCCAAGGATGCTGCACTTGGAAAACAGAAGACTCAGAGGGCAAACAAGCATTGTCTGCAAATCTCAGAAGGTTTACTCCATAGATTAGAGATTTCATTTGTGGGCGTTGTCCAAGGACCAACGCATAGAAGTTACAGAGAAGTAGACCATTTTAATATGAGGAAAAACGTTCCATCACTTGGAAGAGTAAAGAAACAGTATGGCCTGCTTTGCAAAGCTGTGAGGTTCCTATCAGAGGGGAGTTTGGGGATACAGTAAGTAGAAGGGATCCCCTCAATGAGGGCCCGTTTGACTAGGTAATCTCCATCCGGTCCCTTCAATTCTGAGTCTCTGCTATCAAGAGCACTAAGAATTTGAAATGCCACATCCGTTTGCACATCACTGCTTGATGGTAAAGAATAGCAACCATAGTTATCAGAGTCAAGGTCAAAATGATATCAGAGAGCAGTGAGGATTAATAGTTAAACACTGTCCACTTTTGCCTGTGGAGCCTTTTCCCGACCCCTCCTCTCATTCCCAGCTGGGCCAGGGCCCTGCCTGTGCTCCTATGGCATCTGCCCCCTCCCTGAACTGCCAGCTCACACTATCTTCTCCATCTCTGAGACCCAGCATAGAGCAAGATCCAATCACTGCTGGCAGAACGAATGATCTCATTTATTCATTTCCGACTGCTATAACAAAGATTGTATCCATGGGCGATGCAAACAGTTTGCACTCAACTACTAACCTAAAGGTTAGTGATTTGAACCCACCCAGCAGTGCCAGAGAAGAAAGGCCTGGCGATCTGCTTCCATAAAGATTACAGCCAAGAAAACCCTAATGCAGCACAGTTCTACTCTGTCACACACGGGGTCACCATGAGTTAGAACCGAATCAATGCAACTCAACGGCAATGGGTTTGGTTTTTTTTTTTTATAATAAAGACAGAAAGTCAAGAACATTGTAGTAGGACAGAAGGAAACACAAATAAGCTCCACTCTATATTTTTCTCATTCATAAGGATCAGACAGTGATACTTTCTTAATTCAGGCCTAAATTCGTTCCTTATTCATCGTTTGTGCCTGAGCATCAAGGAATCTTGGGTAACTCTTGACTGGGAGTCTGTGCTTACTGAGGAAAGAAAGGTGTGGAGTCTTATTCCACATCTAGGACAGACAGTACGGACACTTAGCAGGTACTTGATGAGTATATGTGAGTGAATGAACAAATGCTTGAATGAATGTATGGATCAATAAACAAACCACTGAAGACACCGCTCTACCCGCAACTCACGTTTTTGTGAGGAATGACGTGAGGGATGTACTGCAGGACCAGCTGTGCCCGCTTTCTGTCCTTGTCCAGTTCTTGGAACAGCACACTGGGTTTGAGGTCCCTTACAAAGAAAGACACGGGTTTGAGATGATTAAAGCAAGAAAACCACTCTCTAGCGCAGCGCTGGCGAACCAGTCTGTGGGCCAAATCTAGCCCGTTCCCTGTTTTTGTACATCAAGTTTTATTGGAGCGCAGCCACACTCATTCGTACTTGTATCATCTATGGCTGCTTTCGCACCACAGCAGCAGGGCTGACTAGCTGCAACAGAGGCTATATGACCTACAAAGCCTAAAACACCTATTATCTGGTCCTTTACAGAAAATGTTTGCTGATCCCTGCTCTAGTGCCACAGCTTCAAGAGTTACGGAAGAGCCGACATATCACTGATACAAATTCTTTTTGCAGGAGGACAGCATTTGTTGCAGGAAGGGTCCCCGACCCCCACCCCTGCCCCCAAACACCTCGCTGCAGTTTTTACTCTGGCAATTCTGCTGATCAGCTGACATTTAGCTATCATAGCCTGCTGCTCGGCACAGCTGAAAGAACTTTCCATCCCAGTTTGGACAAGAACCATTTGGTAAATGTGATCTGGCTTTGTTACCATTCATTAACCCTCGTCATATTCAGCGTTAAGCATCTTCTAACAGAAGTGGCTGCTAAGTGATCCGTGCTGACAGTGCTTCATACAAACAGTGGCTCTGGTAAAAGGACAGGATGAAGGAGGGAAAAATCCTCCCTGCTCTAGAACATGAGTGCTGAGCCCTCAGCTGCTTGCGGCTGGCGGTGTGACAGCAGCGTGCACACTGGCTCCCACCATGCCCCTTCCCCAGCCCTGGCACTCACTTTCGCAGCCAGTGGTCCTCGGGGGCAAAGCGCCGCCGGCAGTCCCGCTCGTAAAGCACCATCAGCCACCCGTGGACAGACTGGAACAGCTCTAAGGTCTCGCCCTTGGCGTTTTCTGTAGGACACACAAATGGGCAAGTCATGCTCAGGGAAGAGGCGATCAGAATGAAAGAGGAGGTGAGGACAGCCTCATGACTCCTCTAGTCATCTCTGAGTCCTTCATCTCCTCCCCTCTGGATTTTATGAAACCCAAGGAATTAAAAGACACTCTGAGAATGTTCTAAGCATCTGCCTGACTTGAATATCATTTAGATAAAATTATTCATCCTGCCTCCCACCAGTATGTCATCCAAAGGACCTTTTCAATTGAAGGAACTTATTACTGAACAACTGCAAACATACTTCTTATTTGAAGTGTGAACCAGCATACATTTGGTTAACATGGAAATCAACTCAAAGGATCAAAAGGAAAGAGACACAGGGCAAAACTAATCATTATTGATAACCCTTGACCCACACATGCAAATCCCGAAGCACACCGGGGAGAGTGAGCCTTCTATAAACCACACTACTATCTGGTGATGTCATGGAATGGGAAGAGAGAAAATTTCCAATTATGTGACTAAGAATATGTTTTCAATTAACCTTGACAGACAATAAAGTTAAGAATCAGTTGATGTCCTAAGCTCTTTACAGTTTCCGTGAGTGTGTCACCCACCGAACGATGGCTAACTCTTTGACCTTACCTACGATTCCATCCCAGACCATCTTAAAGACAAAGGAATTCAGAAAAGAGGAGATGGTGACCAGTTCTTCGAGTTTGAATGAAATCTGTTCTTCATAAACTTCAATGTCATCAAGAATCCTAAATCAGACAGAAGATTATTTAGAATTTTCCACTGAGAAGGAAAATAAAAAAAAAAACTGTACTATTTACTAGACAAAATAAACAAGGTTAAGAAATAAGCTCTTTCTTATTATCTTTCAGAGCTATCGACGTATGATTTACAGAGAAAATGATATGTTTAGGATCTGCTTCAAAACAACAACCCGGGAGAGGGGAGTGGGCAGGGGTACAGATGAAACACAACTGGTCATAAGCTGATAACTGCTGAAGCTCGGTGATGGGTACAGGAGGGTTCGTAACTATTCTCTCTACTTTTATCTGAGATTTTCCAGAGTGAGAAGTTAAAAAACGTAATTAAGAAAAAAATAAGCTCTACTCTCTCTCACTTATAAGGATGTGACTGTGACACACGCCTCATTCATGCCTGATCATCACAGAATCCTGGGTAACTCTCGACTGGGAGTGGCTTATTGAGGAAACCTGTGGCCGCTTATTCTGCATCTAGGACCGACACCGCTGAGACTCAGGAGGTACTTGATGAGTATTTACGAGTGAGTGAATAAACGTTTGAACGCGTGTATGAATCAATGAGCTGTTTTAGACACAGCTTCATCTGAAAACTTCACAGAGCTGCTCCACCCATTTTAGAACAGGACTCACTCTCTAGATACCCTTTCACCAGCAGTGGAGGCCTCTCTTCCCTCTCCAACTGCCCACTCAGCCCCTTCTTATCCAACCTGCCACCTACAGGCCCCTCATCCCCTCCTGCCAATGTCTTCTAGCCTGAACGTAGCTTGTGAGGTCCATTCTACCTTAGAATTCTTCACCAACCTTTTGGGGAAGAGTGGAATTAAAAGAATACCAAAAAGACAAGCAAACATGTAACATCTGTTAGTTTCCTGCTCTGTGCCAGGCACTGTAGTAAGTACTTGACATTCCTCCTCTCATTTTTTCCTTATCAGTAAGATCTCCCTTCTACTAATGAGGAAACTGAGGCTCAGAGAGGTTAAGTAGCTTGCCCAAGGTCAGCTTAATGATAATGCTAACAGTGATAACCAATACCTAATAAGTTCTTCAATATTTTAGGTACTGCCTAAGCACTTTGCACGCAGTATCTCTTTTAATCTTTACCACATCCCTGAGAGGTAGGTGCTACTGTTATTTCTACCTACAGATGAGTAAACTGTGGCTCAGAGAGGTTGAGCACCTGCCCCCTTGCCCAGGGTGTTATAATTAGTAAGTTGCTGAGCCAGCTGACTCCAGGACTTTCCCGTAAACAGCTGAGCACTGTGATTAGTAACTGGCTGAGCCATGATTTGAACCCAGCCCCAGCAAACTCTACAGCCTACACTCAGTGGTACTGACCCAGTTCCCAGGAAGTACAGGAACTAACAAGTGCAGAACACCCACTACATGCCACCCCCTTGGTAAATACTTTCTCATCTAATTCCTAAAATGATCCCACCACACAGGTCCAAATGTACACAGCAATCATGTCGGCGATTACGTCCTTACTGACACTGTACTTCAGCCTCTCTGAACCCTAGGGGAGGAAGCCAGCCTCACAGCAGTGAACCTACGTGATGAGGTGCCGGGAACAGTCACAGAACAGCATCAGCATGGCCAAGAGCTGCTTGGGTTCCTCCGTGTCATTGTTCAGGCATTCCAGGAAGAGCTTTAACCCTCCGTGGGGCCCCAGCTCACAGATAAATGCCCACAGTTTGGGCAGCAGGTCGTCAAGGTAAGTGAGACCTGGAAAAGGATAGAGAAACCCAAGCTTCAGGTGGGACTCCATCTGGTCTGATATTTCTCCCATCCATTGGGGAGGCAAATCGCTTAAACCTATCAGTGAATGTTTAACGTGTGCGAAGGAAAGAAGGTGCAATTATTAAGAACATCGTTACCACCACAAGAATAACAATGATAGTAATAAACCCACTGCCGTCGGTCATCAAATAGGTACTT
Source organism: Loxodonta africana (assembly GCF_030014295.1). Lineage (NCBI taxonomy): Eukaryota > Metazoa > Chordata > Mammalia > Proboscidea > Elephantidae > Loxodonta > Loxodonta africana. The sequence goes on along the minus strand of NC_087360.1, from coordinate 19,962,526 downwards.
ATGTGCCAGATACCACCCTGAAGAAGATCTGAAGTCCTTACTGATGAAGATCAAAGACGACAGCCTTCAGTATGGATTACACCTCAACAAAGAACAAAAATCCTCACAAGTGGACCAATAAGCAACATCATCATAAACAGACAAAAGATTGACGTTGTCAACGATTTCATTTTACTTCGATCCACAATCAACACCCGTGGAAGCAGCAGTCAAGAAATCAAAAGATGCATTGCACTGGGCAAATCTGCTGCAAAAGACCTCTTTAAGGTGTTGAAAACCCAAGATGTCATCTTGAGGACTAAGGTGCGCCTGACCCAACCCATGGTGTTTTCAATTACCTCATATGCATGCGAAAGTTGGACAATGAATAAGGAAGACTGAAGAACTGATACCTTTGAATTGTGGTGTTGGCGAAGAATATTGAATATACCATGGGCTGCCAGAAAAACGAACAAGTCTGTCTTGGAAGAAATACAGCCAGAATGCTCCTTAGAAGCAAGGATGGCAAGACTTCATCTCACATACCTTGGACATGTTATCAGGAAGGAGTAGTCCCCGGAGAAGGACATCATGCTTGGTAAAGTACAGGGTCAGCGAAAAAGAGGAAGACCCTCAATGAGATGGACTGACATAGTGGCTACAACAATTGGCTCAAGTATAATCATTGTGAGGATGGTGCAGGACCAGGCAGTGTTTCGTTCTCTTGTACATAGGGTCGCTATGAGTCGGAACCAACTTGATGGCACCTTATAACAACAGTAACAACCACTCTAAGTACTTTGCATGTATTTTCTCGTTACATTTTGTAAAGCCCAGTGTTATCTCCATTTCATAAGTGAGGAAACGGAAGCACAGATAGGATAGGTAACTAGCCTAAAATCACACAGCTGATAACTGTCATAGCCAGAAATAGAGGCCAAGGCTGTCTGACCTAACATTTACACTTAAATCATGGCTCAGAAAATTTTTCTGGAAAGGGCCAGAGAATAAATATTTTTAGATTTTGTGGGCCAGACCGTCTTTGTCACAACTACTCATTGCTACCGTTGTGGCACAAAGGCAGCCATAAGTAATATGTAAATGAATGGATATGGCTATAGTCCAATAAAACTTTATTTACAATAATTAAGTGGTGGGCTGGGTTAGGCCTGAGGGCCACAGTTTGCTGACTACCTGTGCAAGCTCACCTACATTGAGCAAAGCACTTTCCTTGCATCTACTTCTATTATTCTACCCATGTCAAAAATGGGAAAGCAATGAATGACCACAGCAGAGGTACTCTGAAGAGTTACACAAAAATTTAACCCTGTGGAAGCAAAAGGTGGAGGATGTTATCAGTCTGCTTCCTGATGGCTACAAAGCCTCCAACACACAGGCCACCATCACTGCTTTACAATGAGGTGTCTGCCACAAAGCACTCCTCAGAAAATGGGGAGTTGCCTTGTATTTGAGTCTTTATAACACCTCTCATTTTGTAGGGCATTCTCTGAATTACTGCACTATTAAACAAAAAACTGTGTATTACTGCACCATTAACAAAGAACTGGGGGAGAAAATCTCAGTCTATGCTACTTATGGATATGTACAGGGCAAATTGAAGGAGCTGTTAAGAGGGCAAAGAGATGTAACACCAATTTAATCACCTTTATTATCCCTAAAGGTTGAGCCTCACATTTTCAAGGTTATGAGCCTGTGGTTATAAAGAGCCTTTAAAAAGCAAGAGTTTCTTGGCCTGGTGAGTAGTTATTCAGGTACTCAGCTCATAACTAACCTTTAACTAGTTATGTTATCTATACTCCATGTTATATCATATAATATACACAGGAACCCTGGTGGTGCAGTGTATAAGAGCTCGGCTGCTAACTGGAAGGCCGGCGGTTTGAACTCTTCAGCTGTCCCTTGGGAGAAAGATGTGGCCGTTTGCTTCCGTAAATATTCACAGCCTTGGAAACCCTACGGGGCAGTTCTACTGTGTCCTATAAAGTCTCCGTAAGTTAGAATCGAGTTGATGGTAACGGGGATATCACACACTTCAAAGGGTGCAGAAACTTCACAATTTAAAAACAGGTTACGAAAGAAACAGAGTAGACAGTTACACTGTGGAGATCATAAATAAACTCCTACAGGACAAAACAAACTGTCCTCAACTTATTGTGAGTGGGTGCCCAAGGCGTGAACTAAAATATTCACTTAGAGCGTCACACATCAATTCACAAAGGGCTGCGCCATTAGCAATGCAGATAGAAAAGAAGGTGCTGGCTCCGGAGAGCTGTGTGAGAGGACCAGCAGGCGGCTGCAGCGTCCAACGCACGTGAGGAGCATAACAAAGATGCATCTTAAACCGTGAGAGGAGAAAAACAGCAGTACTTTTCAAACAAATGTGTTTTTCTCTATAATTTATTTTGTGTATAACTAAACTAGTACGTTGAATATCACACATACATTTTAGACTAGTTTATCTTCATCTTTAAAAGCATATATTCCAAGGCAGCCAAAAACCTTTCTGGATTCTTTCATTGGGAATGTGGGGGATGCTTAAGTTTGCAATCGTCTTAAGTTGGCCACAGGCTGTAGCTACCTCAAAGCCATCACACTCAACATGCTCCCCTAATGCTCACGGGCTAGGGTAACCCAGGGTTGGCCTGGCCCCCTCTCTTCTCCCTCTGCACTCTCTTGGGAGAACCTGCCCTAGGCCCATGCTTTAAATATGACCCCTCTGCTGATGTCCTCAGATTTACACGTCAGCCATACCTGGTCTCTGAGCTCCAAGAGTAGGCAACGAAATGCCTGCTTGACATCTCTGCCTGCGTGTCCAACAGACACCTTCAACTCTCTCCATTCCCCACAGCCTCCACCCCCAGCTCAGCTCAGCAACTGGCACCACTATCCACACAGCTGCTCAGGCCAAAACCCCACACCATCTTTGAAACCTTCAGTCCTCAGTCCCCTAACTCTACCCCGCCAGGTAGACCTACAGACCCAACCTCTAAAACATGCCACACATCCTCCTGCTTCCATCTCCATCACCACTGCACTAGCCCAAGGATGTGTAACCGGAACGGTCTGGCCCCCCAGGACACATTGGCCAATGTCTGGAGACATTTTGGGTTGTCACAACTGGGTTGGAGGGTGCTACCGCCATCAAGTGTGTGGAGGCCAGGGATGCCGCGAAACATCCTACAATGCACAGAACAGCCCCCCATCAACAAAGAAGTATCCAACCCAAAACTTCAAAAGCGCTGAGGGTGAGAAACCCTGATATAGTCCAAGCCAATGTCATCTCTCTCCAGGGCTTCCCCGTTTGATTTTCATCACGCCCATCATATGTTACATATATTTTTTACTTGCTTATTATTATCTCCCCACTTCTAGAATATTTATCTCCTTAGAACACGGACCTGGGCTGTCTTGTTCATCTGCATATACCCTCAGTGCACGGCACATATAGGTCATCTATATATATTCGAGGAGTCCTTGGGTGGCTACTAATCAAAAGGTTGACGGTCTGAATCCACCCAGAGGTGTCAGGAAACAAAGCCCTGGTGATCTGCTTCTGAAAGCCACAGCCACTGAAAGCCCTATGGGGCCGTTCTACTCTGAATCACGTGGGGCTGGAACTGACTGGACAACGGGTTTGGTGTTTTTTGTTTATAAATGCTTGAAGAATGAATAAACACACGTGAAAGTGGGAAGAAGCAACTTACGATTTAAAAATGTGAAATGCAGCAGAGAAGTCCCTAATCACGTAGTAAAGAGCTTTTAGCGCTTACAAGGGGCTTCTGTACTCATTGATTCATGTTAACAAGCTCTGTGCTGTGCTCACGGCAGGGGGCTTTCCTCCTTGCTCACCACGGAAAACGGACAATGGCGGGCATTTCCACGTGATGACATATTATGCAGCCAATAAAAATAAAGTTTCTGAAGGATTTTCGACACGGTAAGATGCTTATAAAACGACAGTACTGGAAAGGAAGGATTTTATCTACCCAGTACACGCAAACACAGATAGTTAACTCTGGTTTGTGGGAAGAGTAGTGTAACTTTTCTTCTTTCTGCTTCTCTGTCTCTTCTAGTTGGACCATGAACACACACACACACACTCTTTATATTCGGGAAAAATACAGAAGTTTTACAAGGAATTTGTACTTCGCAATGAAAAGAGTTAGGTAAAAGGGACACAATGGAAGTGGTGTGGTTAAGGCTTGAACAATTTAACTGTGGTGAGCTCATCTCTAAAAGGAATAGCTCAAAAGTACCACCTCCCTCAAAACCTATTTTCTGAGTCAAGGAAGCTAGAAGAAAATCTACTTCTTCTAAGAAAAACCTGTTTGTGCCATTTGAGAGATGGAAGAAGATGCCATGGGCCTGCAAACCTGTGAGTATCTGTAGCCGGATCTGGGTCAGAGTTGTTAACGAGGTCTGGTAGAGGACACAGATGCTGCAAACCTTCTGTACTTCTGCAGAGTCAACACGTTTACCCCCGACGGGCCTGAGAATATTCCGGACTGATGCCGACTTCTGAAATGCACGCTTTAGGAGATCTGGATGGAGAGGAGAACCGTGTGAGCAGGGGCGCTTCAACATCTGCCAAACCCCACCCTGTGACAGGAAGAGCCCTTCCATGAGGCTCCTCATTTACAGCCAGAGCCAGGCAGTGGAGTGGCTGCTTTCAAGCTGTCTCTTTGAAATACATTAGAAAAACATTTACAGCTTTTTAAGTGAAACTCAAAGACCCCTTCGGAATCATGGAAAATTTCTCAGGACGCGCCAGGCATATTCAATTCCTACATGGGATTTTTTGCTGTATCACTTAACTTCAGAACTTGCAGTGGTAAAAATTCGGAACTCTAATAAAGGAAAGGAGTCCCTGGTGGGCACGAATGGCTAAGTGCTGGACTACCAACCCAAAGGTTGGTAGTTCAAACCCACTCAGAAGGCCTGGCGATCAGATGAGTCAGAATCGACTTGATGGCAACATGCTAAGGGAAGAGAAGCAAAGCTAGCGGAACCTGGTTGATTCTCAATTTTCTGTGCTTTTAGAGGGAAGTAGGGTTATATGCCTTCAGATGCTAATAAACTTAACTAACGGAAACCCTGGTAGCATAGTAGTTAAGACCTACGGCTGCGAACCAAAAGCTTTGTAGTTCGAATCCACCACGTGCTCCTTGGAAACCGTACGGGGCAGTTCTACTCTGTCCTATAGGATCGCTATGAATTGGAATCGACTCGACAGCAGCAGTTTGGTTTTTGGTTGGTTTTGGTCTTAAACCTTCCCATTCATATCCTGCTGAGGCTACATTCACAGAACCCACCCACACTGACAGCTACAAGACAAAGCTTTCCAAACACCAAGGGGCAAAATAAAAGTCACCCTGAAACACGAGCATGTAATTCTACTGCATTACATGTTTCTGGCATTTCCTTGGCTTTCATTAAATGGACGACAAGAAACCGTTCCTCAGAACCCATCACTGATCCGGCAGCAGCGGTGCTGCTGAGGTGGCGGTTTGTTCTGTGACTCAGTGTCCCCCTTACAAGGAGCCTGCCCTACGTGTGAGCTTCGTGATTAAGAATGCAGAAAGCTCTACTTCCACGGAGAAACTGGTCTTTCTTTTTCCTGTTCGTGAGAAGAAAGGGTCTATAAGTCCCTTTCATTTTGGCTACCGAAAAGTTCAGAGCCAAACATGAAGTTCAGAGATAGCCACAGTGGCCCTCACAGAACACAGATCTGTGGATGTTCTTCTATATACGATCCTGTTTTCATTCATCTACTTACATTTTCCTGGCCCTTCTTTAAGGTCCCTGGGTGGCACAAGTGGTTTGTGATTGGCCACTGACCTAAAGGTTGGTGGTCCAAACCCACCCAGTGGCTCTGCAGAAGAAAGGCCTGGAGAACCGCTTCCATAAAGATTACAGCCAAGAAAATCCTATGGAGCAGTTTTACTCTGTAACACATGGGTCACTGTGAGTCAGAAACGACTCGATGGCAACGGGTTTGGTTTTTTTTGGTTGGCCCTTGTTCTCTATTCCTACTGATTTTCTATCATTGTTTTGCTAAATGTAAACTTGACTTAAGCAGTCTCAAAATGTTTGTGGGAGAAGTCGCAGTTCCACACAAAGTGGAGCACGCTCACGGGGACAGCCAGGGGCTGCATCTAGCCACGCGGGTCCCAAGGCCCTGCCTCCTCCAGCACTCACTCTTCACTGGAAGCACGTTCTGTGGGGATGCAGGCTGCACGTGGGCCATCTCCTGGTTCTCCAGCAGCTTCTTGCTCAGGATGTCATTGAAGAAGATGCGGATGAGGGGCACCCCCCACAGGAACTGCAGCTGTTTGGTGATCAAGGGCATTGACTCGTTAAGGCTAGGAGAGAGCGGGAAGAGGTGAGGTGTGTCAATTCCACCAGAGGGATGGCCAGAGAAGGCCCACCCCACTCCCTAGAGGGCCTTCCATGCGGAGGTCCAGCTAGGTCCTGGCACTTGACAAGGCAAATGAAAAAAAAAAAATAACAAATACAGTGTTCTGCAAGGCTGGTACGTGTAAGCATTGACCTCTTGATTTTCTCTGCTGCTCCACCCAAACTTCCTGTGCTGCTAACAGCATTACTGCTGCCCCTAGGCCCCAGAGCCCACCGAACACAGTCATCTCTGAGACAGCCTCGGTATCAGCTCTTCATCCTCCTTATCACTCCATCGACAAAAGCTAGCTCATGCTGTTGCTTGGTGTTCCTCCTCACAGACAGCCTTCAGCTCTGGCCCACAAATCTAGACAACTTGACAGCCTCCTAAGTGTTTCCTTGCCTTCGGGTTTGCCTCTCTCCGCTCCACTCTGTACCCTTGGCGTCAGGCTTCCCTTCCTGAAATTCTGCGTTCAGCACCTCCCTGCTCAAGCTCCTGTGATGCCTCCCGTTTTACCAAATTTTGCAGGTCTTCCAGCATCACTCATCATAGTGTAACAGCCACCTCCTGCTGAGTGTGGGCAAGGCCTGGCAGTAAGCCCCTTGCATGCATTCTCTCATGGGGTCCTTCCAGGCGGCCCTGTGAAAATCATCTCCGTATTTCAGATGAGGAAACCAAAGGTTTGCAGGGGTGAAGCGACTTGTCCAAGGTTCCTCAGAAGTGGTAGTGGTGCTGGGAGCCGTGCTCTTCGCTGTTGTACTATTCTCCCCACCCTGCCTCCCAGAATGCCTCTTCTGACTCCCTACCCATGTGCTCCCCTCTCTTCAGGCTGGAACAGTGAGTCTTTTAAAGTGGAGACCCAAGGATGTCCACTCAGGTAGAAGGAAAAGGAGCAAATTCAAGGATTTCATTCCCTTGCCCTCAGAGCACCTGGCAGGGACCTCATGCCTCAGGCAGAAATCTGAGCAGAAAACAGCTGGGCATGTGTAGCTGCCTTATCTCAAGACACCTCTATGTCATCTTAGCCCAGGGTACATTTTCAGATTCATGAGGCTGCCTAACTTAATCTCTCTTCTTTCATCCTAGTATTTTAAATGTTTATTTCTTAATTAAAATTAATTCAAAAAGATCTGGGGTGACATCTATTTCCTTTGAATCCCTTTGTCTTGTTTTAGTTATATCCAAAACACGGCAGTCTAACCAATTGGTCAACAATTACTTTAAAACAAAGATGAGAACGTAAGGGGGCAGGGAAACTAGATTAATGGAAATGGAACAACCAGAATGGAAATAGTGATAATGCTCACACATTGTGAAGAACGTAACTGATGTCACTGATCAGCTTGTGTAGAAATTGTTGAACGGGAACCTAAAGTGCTGTGTGAACCTTTACTGAAAACACAATAAAATACTACAAAAAAAAAAAAAAAATCTAGGCAATCAATAAAGGTTATGTTGAAGAAGAAAAGATAGTTAAGATAAAACTAATAATTTATTAAATGAAAAGAACAAATTACAAAATAGTGTGATCTCATTTTGGTAAAAAAAGATTTATCGGCATTTATAGATAGCAAAAAGACTGAAAGGATGTCCACATGGGATACCTCTGGGTAGCAGGGTTATGGAATGGATTTTATTCTCTTTTGGTCCCATTTATATTTTATCCAGTGAATATGTATTACTTTTATAACAAGAAACAAAACACTAGCAGCTGGAAGGATGGAAGGAAGGATGAAAGAAAGAAAGGGGAGGCAGTGGGGAGAGAGGCAGGAGAGACACTGATCGGCCTCCAGGACTCACCCATAGTCCACAGACTGGGAGAACCAACCCAGGACAGGGTGCCAGTGGGTCAGGTTGGATTTCTTCTGTGACACGTACTTCTGACAGTAGCAGAGCATCTGGGTGAGCAAACTCACAAACCCATCCGTCTCCTCCTCTAACACTTTGGGGCTGAGGGAGCCCAAGTGGAGGAGGTTGCCTACAAAGAAAAGAAGGCTTGTGTGATGGGCCCGCCCCACCAGCCAGCTGTGCCTTGGCACCTCCTAGCCTTGCTCTCTGACTCTGGCTCAGGCAGCTGTATTTATGTGCAAGAAGAAATTCCACATGGATAGGTACCTGGGGGCTGTGCTGTGGGCTGCAGTGTGGTGCAGGGGTAAGAGTGTGGGCTTCAGAAACAGGCTGACCTGGGTTCAAACCCTGGCTCTGCCACAGGTGAGTTGTGTGACTCATACCTCACCTCTCAAATCTGTTTCTTCATCTGTAAGACTGGAACAATGACCCCACCTTCAGTGAGGATTAGACAAAGAAACACACGCAAAATGCCAGGCACACTGAGGTGTGGGATACATTTAGCTATTATTATATTTTAACATTATGCTACCATTTTAAAATCAGGAGTCAACATAAGAAATGACCTTTTAAAGAGTATTTGGATGTCCTGGGAAGTCACCATTATTCAGTGTCCCCCAAAGTTATTTAAAATCCCTCATGTGAGGAGTCTCACAATAAACTCCCCTTAAAATTTAGCCCAAAGAAATTTTTTATGTACAAAATAAATTTCGTTTTGTCAGGCAGTGAGAATTATGTACCTCTGTTGTTTTTAAACACTTTTATTCACAAACCTTTTCTTCATACAAAAGCCTATTTGTAAAACAGGAGATACAAGTGCTCTACTCTGATCTAAGCTCCTCCTAACTGCCCTCATCACATTTTCATTTTTTCCTTGGCTGCCAGGAAGCTGAGACATGAAATTTAATGTTCATTTCCAGTCACTCAACTAGTCTGCCAGGTCGGCATATTTCCCATATTTTAGCTTTACATACTTATTTCCACTGTCTAATTAAATACATGTCTTTTATCGTGAGCACTTCCAACTGTTACCAAAACCAACTCATGACCACTACAAGGGTGAAAAGCAAAACATGCAGGCCTTTTCTGAATCCTAGAACACAATCGAATTCCAGTCATAGAAACTTACCCATCAGGCAAAGTGTATGGCAGCCTTCTAAACTTTCACATACGTCACGGCATCGATCTTCGTCTCTTAAAAATATGATGAATTTACGAAGCATGTCATGAGATTCTAAAACAGTGAGACGCTGCGAACAATTGCAGATAGTTAAGGCAGAAGCTGGGTGTGAAGAGTTTCCCACTAATGCATGAATTTAATCACCTCAGATCACCCGCTAGGTTGTCTAACAGGCTACTCATTGTCAAGAAGAGAAGGGACAAAGATGAGAACCTGCTTCTTTGGGTTACGAACACAAGTATGTCCATGGTGGCTATTGGTTTGCAAGTAAAACTGGGTAAAGGGTGGGAATCAGCAGAGAAAACATTTTACTTTCTAACTTCGAGGAAGAAAAGCCAAAGGAGCTGATCTTGGGGGTGGGAACTCACAGAGCCCTCTTACCTCGGGGGTCAGAGTGCTGAGATGAGTCACAAGAGCAGGCACGGACATGATGTGGATGAGGAACGGCCGAAGCAGATTGTCTGAAAACTGTGCAGCAATCACAGGGCTAGACAGACAGATCGCCTCATTCAGACAGGTCTGTGTGTGCACCCGAGCAAGAGAGCAACCCCACTGATGCTACCCAGGCCCCCTGAAATTATACTTCATGGGACTTCTAGGAAAAGTAAAGGCTGAAAATAGGGACATACAATAGGAAACAGTTAAGTCAGTGATGGTAGAGTCATCTGATGTAATACCATGTAATGCCATATAGTCTCGTGGAACATCTTGGTCAACTGGCGTAATACAGATCATAAAATTATGTTCTGTATCCTGGTTTGGTGAATAGTGTCCGGGGTCTTAAAAACTTGCGAGCAGCCATCTAAGATACAACTATTGGTCTCTACTTAAATAAAGCAAAAGACAAAGAAGGAAACCGAAGGCTCAAAGAAGAAACTAGTCTACAGGACAAACTGTCTACACGAAGCACAGTCTCATCTAGCCTGAGCTCAAAAGAAGTAGATGGTGCCCAGCTACCAACACTGACCATTCTAATCAAGGCCACAACCGATGGACCCTGATAAAATAGGAGAAATAATGTGGAACAGAAAATCAAATTCCTAAAAACCAAAAAACTAGACCTACTAGATTGGTTGATACTGGAGGACTTCCCAAAGTTATTGCCCTGAGATATTCTTGAAACCTTGAATCAAAAACTAACCACTGAGGTCACCTTGTAGCAACAGATTGGCTAACAAAATAATGAATATCACCTGTCAGTACTATGCTCCTTTAAAAAATCACCTATGAGACCAGACGGTCAACAATTACACGTACCCGATTTACAACGTATTTCAGTTATGACAAACTGCACTTACAACCTTTTTTTTTTGTTGTTGTTGTTCATCTCATTGCTAGTAACTTGTACTACATACAATGTTGTAGCGTGTAATTTGCAGATGTTGTCATTCTCAAATGTTCACTCACAGACGTTCCAAGATAGGATTTATAAAGATACTGATAATAGAAAGCAATAATAAAGAAAACTAAAAAAAGAAAAAGGTATTTGACTTATGTCAGAACCGACTTCCCACAGAGTCCCTCGGACTGGAACCCTGTTTCAAGTCAGGGACTGCTTGTATTGGTTTAAACGAAATACGTTATTAAAATGACTTTCTCCCTGTTTTTAACGAGCACAGCTTTTTACATTTGGCAGTTCTCGGAACTGCAGGTGTCATCTCTTAAGGGAGTATCTGGCTTCTTATATGCTTTACATCTCCAAACTGACTAAGTGGTGGCAAACATCATATCCACTCTGGCCCTCTGAATCTTAACATTTTAAATCTGTGTTCACAAAACTATCTCCTTCGTTCTTATACCCTGCCTCTTGCTGGGCCTCCTCTGGCTCTCTGGTCTCTCTTTATTTTGTCAATTAAAAACTTAAAAGATAAAATAATAATAATAATAATGGCATCTTGGCCAATGGCAGAGGGAAACGCATTCATTTTGAATAGCTTTCTTCAGATGGCACTATGAAACTACTCAGGGGTAGAGACAGTGAGGAAAAAGGGCAGTCACAGATACATCGCTTTGACCAAGAGTAACCCTTCCTATAAACTGAGTGAGCTCTGACAATGTGGGCAAGCCCACACCTAACACAAGTAAGAAGAGAAAAGAAAACCAAGAGGGGCAAGCATTCAGAAACATGGTGACACCTGAGCTATGGTTTCCTACTTACCGCAATGCCAGAGAAAAGGCTGCAGTTAAAGTGCCTTTGGACAGCGAAGGCCGGGGTCTCGCTAGGCCACGTGTTAACAGTATCTGAAAAGAACATTTTAACTGATCAGGGGACGATACGAACTTTCTATTCATTTGCATGTAAAAAGGAAGCATGAAGAAAAAAACATATATATAAAACATGAAAAAAAGAAAGAAAGCAGAAAAGCGAAATGAATGCTTCATGTTAAAAAACAACTGCATTGGAATGTTTTTAAAAAAGATGGGGGAAGTAATGGGTATGGAGGTTCAGGAGTCCTGGTGGTGCAGTGGTTAAGAGCTCGGCTGGTAACCAAAACGCCGCCAGCTCAAATCTACCAGCCACTCCTTGGAAACCCTCTGGGGCAGTTCTACTCTGCCCTACAGGATCTTTATGAGGCAGAATCAACTTGATGGCAACAGGGTTTAATGGGTTATGGAGGTTCATTATATCACTTTCAACTTTAAATACGTTGAAAAATTTTTTTTATAATAAACTATTTAAAAATTAATGGCTGATAAGAGAAATACCAAACTTGAAATGTTAAGACACCATATTATTTTAAAAGCAGTTCAGGGTTACAGTGTCCATGGTACACTTCCTCTAAGGACATAACCTGTTGATAATACCACCTTTTGCCACCACACCACCTCACAGGTTGTTGTGAGGATAAAATGAAGCCAAATAAGGAGACAGGCCATCACGGTGCCACTGGTAGAAAAGGGCTCCATCAATGTTAGTTCTCAAACTCAGGAATTCCAAAGTACTTTTAAACAGCTATTAGGCTTCTATCAATTCCCTGGAGGTAGACTGGCACAATAAGGTGCAGAGTGGAGAAAGGCTGCTCAAGGACATGCAGACAGAAATATAAACCCAGATGTTAACCAGGAAGGAAGCTGAGGGAATTAGCCCTGGGGCCTCTTTCCTGCGCTTAAATTTCAAGCCAGTGGACTCCCCTCAGTATTCGAAAATGGAAAGCATTAAAGGGGTCTCAGGCCCGCTGTCCTCCCCTTACGGGAACCATAAGTGACCCAAGGCACAGGGTGGGAGGAGAGGATGCTGGGCTTTAAACTCTCCCTACAAAAAGTGCTTCTGTGAGAAGGCACCAGATATACTGGGACCAAATCCAAAAATGCAAGTTCAGGAGGCACTGGAGAATGTGGAGGTCACATAATAGGGTATGGGGTCACAGACCTGCAGCACTGAATAAAATCCACGTTGGTTCAGATGTCCCATTATGTTTGCACAAATGTGGTTCATGGCTGGTCGGAGACTCTCACCTAACAAACGGAAAAGTCTGAGAAAAGTCTCTGGCCATAAGGTGAGCTGTTTATAAATCCAAAACCAAACCCACTGCCATCGAGTCCATTCTGACTCACAGCGACCCTATGGGGCAGAGTAGAACTGCTCCACAGAGTTTCCAAGGAGCGCCTGGTGGCTTTGAACTGTTGACTTTTTGGTTAGCAGCCAAGCTCTCAACCACTGTGCCACCAGACAGAAAATAATGCCCTGGGCCCAAAATGTAAGGAAATAAGATAGTCTCTAGCTTGTCTTCCTACACCCCTTAGGTCTGGTACCAGACTTCAGGAGCTCCCACACATCCAGAATTCTCTTTCTTTTGGAAGGCCTGCCTCGGCTGTCACCTTTTAAGTGGCAGGTCCTCTCATGCTCCTCCAGCCCCTCCTCTGTTTCCGTCTTAGGGACTGGCACTTTCTACTCTCTGTGGCTTCCTCCTCTCCACAATGGGATACAAACTCTCTGGCAGGGCCTGGAACTTAGCAAGTTCTAAATCCCTCCCCACCGAGCAGGATAATGCCTAAAATAAACTCTCCTTCCTGGCTTAGGGTCTCTGCACAGGCAGTTCCCACTGCTTTCCAAGTCCCATTCCTCCCCTTCACTCTGAGAACATCAACACTCTCATCACATATGTGAGTGATTTCTGTTTAATATGTCATCCACCAGGCTCTGAGCTCTGTGAGGAAGGGCAAGGTACACAGCGGTACTGAGGTACCTAAAGCCCCACGAGGACAGTGGGCTTGTCTGTGTTGCTCGTCACTGTGTCCCCAACGCATACACAGTACCTGGCACATAGCAAGCTATTTGTTGAACGGATGAACGAAATGAGTATATGATACACGTACGGCTAAGGACAACTTTCAAGGAAGGAGGCCACTCTGTAATGCAAATTTTATGGGCAAAATAGAACTATGTGCTGCCTAACGATTTCTCAAAGGCAATGACAAGGCTTAGGTGAGTATTATCACTTGGAGGCTGAGGTGTGTGCGAGTTATGAAAAATGAGATCAGAGGACTCATGCCTTTAAACATAAATTCAAAGAAGGGAGAGACCACAGGACACAACAGTGAACAAATCCCGGCCACTTCAATGCAAACTGATGGGTCTTCCTAAGGGCGCCTTCATTTGTATGATCCCGGCGCCTCCTGTGAGGCTTGTGGCAATGACAGTGCTTTGTAAACAGGAGAAAAGGTTCCCCAAACGCTCTACAGCAATGCCAGTTAGGGAAGATTTTGAAGCCTGTCCCACAGACCTTTTCCCCGGAGAATTTTCCATGTTGAGGTGTCTGTGAAGGTGACAAGCATGGTGAGGTACAGTGTGATGAGTTTGGAGTCTTGTAGGATCTCAGGCTGGAAATGATAAGAGAAAGTAAGATCAGAACACAAATCCTCCCATCCAGGCAGTGGAGCAGTTGTGTGACATGACCGAGTGCACACAGACTCCAAGAAACAAGTCAGGATGGCAAGTTGATCTTCCTTCTTTCCTCTTGGAGAATGATCACTTCAGGAGTTAAATGATGGGGATTTTGGCACACTAGTGCCTGCCTGTGGAATTCAAAACAGTCCTGGGGATGGAGAACAGAGAATTCTCATAACAAGATGACCGTGGCTACTTTGCTTTACTTACTTCCATATAAACATTAGTGCCACATTAAAAAAACAAAAACCCATTGTCAGTGAGTCAATTTCGACTCACAGTGACCCCATACGACGGAGAACTGCTGCAAATGGTTTCCAGGGCTGGAATCTTTCTCCTGCCGAGTAACTGGTGGGTTTGAACAGCCAACATTTCAGCTAGCAGCCGGGCACTTCACCACTGCGCCACCAGGGCTCCTTGGTATACTACAGATTGCTTTATTATGCATAAATACTAGCACAACGAAGCTGCAATGTGATAGCACACAACAGAGACTCTGGGCTCAGACTTCTGGCTTCACTACTTACTAGCTGTGTGATTTTTAGGCAAGTTTCTTAATCTCTCCGTGCCTCCATTTCCTCCTCTGGCAGCTGGGGATAGTAATAGTGCTTTCCTCACAGGGTTGTGGCGAGAAGTAAGTGGGCTCTTGTACATATAGCACTAAGAACAGTGCTTGGCACATAAAAGACTGCAAATACGATTATTGTCATCATGATGCTGGTTCCCTGTTTCTCAATAGCAGCTCAGGCAAAAGTCCTGACCCCTTTCTAGGCTGAGACCCTGTAGTGCGTACATCTGGAAGGGGCCACGGAGACCATCTAGTTCAGCCCCTAAGCTCACAAAGAATAAGGGCAGGGAAGTGACTTGCTTAAGGCCACCTGGGACTCAGCAGTACAATCCGGACTAAACTTAGATCATCCTGGCTCCAGAGTGAGTGTCTTCATATCAACTTTCTTTTTCTGTATTTTATTTGTTGTTGTTGTTGTTGAGAATATACGCAGCAGAACACACACCCATTCAGCAGACTCTACATGTGTAATTCAATGTCACCCATCACATTCTTTGAGTTGTCCACCACGCTCCCCCTCCTTTTCTGAGTTGTTCCTCCCCCCATTAACATAAACTCACTGCCCGCTAAGGTTCCTACCTAACCTTACGAGTTGCTCTTGTCAATGTGATCCCATACAGACAGTTCTTAAAAGAGCATAAGACTCAAGGCAGACCTTCTTTACCAGTTAAGTTAAACTATTGCTCAGTTTTAAGATGACTTCGGGGGTAACTTTTTCCCCCCTAAACTAGGAATGCCTCTTCTTGAAGAAAAATG
Source organism: Loxodonta africana (assembly GCF_030014295.1). NCBI lineage: Eukaryota > Metazoa > Chordata > Mammalia > Proboscidea > Elephantidae > Loxodonta > Loxodonta africana. The sequence goes on along the minus strand of NC_087360.1, from coordinate 19,946,889 downwards.
TGTCGAGGAATGCAGATACAGAAAGCAGACAAAAAGAGGATCGGCCTGGCTCAAGTGAAGGTAGGGGAAGAACCCACCAGCTCGCACAGAGGTGTTTCGTTTCGGTGGAACTCCAGCGCACCAAGGAACAGGGTGTGAAGACTACAGCTCTGTGCCAGAAGGCCTCACCTGACGAGCTGGGCGTGGCTGCCTGCTGGCTTAGGGCTTTGCTGTGTTGTGGCCAAGATCTATTCAAGAGCACCCTGAAAAAGATATGGCTGGGAACAGACTGCTGGGACCCTGGAGACATCTGCTGTATCCCTTGGCACTACCTGGGTCCTTGCCAAGCCTCTGCCCCTGAAACTTCTCCCTCCCTAGGGGCAAAGTAGAAGTGGATGTGGCATCTGCTCACTTCCCTGCCCACCTCTGGTAACATGGGTAGGAGGGGACAGGCTAGACCAGTTCTAGCGCCACACTTGCCCTGTGACCAGTTCAGAGTTAAGCCCAAGATCCTACCAGGCTGTTAAGAGTCCCCTGGATTTCCATCTGGCTCTGGTAGGGGAGGCTCCTTTTTCTCTTTGGGCAAGACAGAGGAATGATATGAAGCCAGAAGTACTGCTGCCATGATGACGGCAGAGGGTGAAGGGGACCCCGAAAGGGGGCAGAGACGGGAGAAAAGAGGAAGAATCTCAGCAGCCCTTGGGACTAGGCACCCCCAGCTGCCATGTCACAGAACGAGGGTATTCTCTTTCTTGCTTAGCATGATTGTATTACTAGCTCTGTTCATGTTGGGTCCCTGTACTTGTGACAAGAGGTCTCAGTAGTATAAAAATACAGATAAAAGATGTAAAGATGCTTTACATCAAAATAACAAGAAGGAAAACAACAGATCTCCCTGGGGTCATAAGTGTGGCAAATGCAGGTTGTTGTTGTTATTTGGTGCCATCAAGTTGACTCTGACTCATAGAGACCCCATGTGACAGAGAAGAACTGCCCCACAGGGTTTATTTATTTTTTGGGGGAAGTATTTTGGGTCGAATCGTGTCTCCAAAAAAGATGCATTGTAAATTCTAGCTTTAGGACCTCTATGAGTCAGATGGCAAGGGTTAACAGGTATGCCTGTGGTTATAATGTCATTTGGGAATAGACTGTTACATTAACGAGACAGGATTAGTATAGGTCTTGTCTTGAGTCAATCTGTTTTGAGATATAAAAGTGGTTAAGCAAGCCAGCAAGTGAGCAGAGGTGGGTAAGACAGAAGCCAAGACACATGGAGCCAGGAAGCAGAAGCTGAAGAGATAAGGACCTTCCTCTGAGCCGACACAGACAGAAAGCTTTTCCCTGGAGCCGGTGCCCTGAATTCGAACTTCTAGCATCCTAAACCGTGAGAGAATAAATTTGTTTGCTACAGCTACCCACTCGTGGCATTTCTGTTAGAGCAGCACTAGATGACTAAGATGGGGGAAGGGGAAGATGGATTTTTTATTAAACGGTGTTATGGTCTTGTAACTCCTGTCATAGCAGAATAAACTGCCATCAATTAAAGGTATAAATGCCCAGAAGTAAGGCCATAATAATACTAAAATGTAAGGAAATAATTATATAACTTGGCACAAAAAAATGTCTTTCTGGGCTTGATATTGAAGGTAAAAACCAAACAAGAAAATATTTGGTTACATAAAAATTAAAATATTCTTTCCTTTTTCTTTATTAGCATTTTAAATTATGAAATACACATTCACTATAAAAACATCAAGTAATACAGTTGGGTAAAGTAAGTAATTAGTGCCTCTTCTTTCTTCAATCCCTCATGCCATAGGTAACTACTTTTAATATCTTGTGTTATATATTTTCCAGACCTTTCTCAGTATGTAAAGTATGTACTAAAATATATAATCTTTTAAAAACAAGCATCATATTCTAAGTGATTTTTTGCACCCAGACTTTCTCCCTCAACATTATCACAGATGTCTTTCCTTGTCAGCACACAGAGATCTGTTTCTACTGGTAGGGGAGGTCTGCTCTCTTTTTAAGAGAGTACCAAATAACTCCCCGCTGATTTGGAGCTTGCTGGCCATGTAAGGATGCATCTCTGTGACTATCATTTTTTACTCTGCCAAGTGGAAAGAGAACAAAGCAGTTAGAAGAAACTGACAAGGACCTTTAGCTGATCTCAGGGGGTGGAGGGGGGAACTGAAGTTGACTCTTTTATTTAGTATGCTATCCCTTAAGGTTTTCTAGGCTGTAGTCTTTAGTCTTTACGGAAGGAGATCACCAGGTCTTCCTCCTTTCAGTTAGCAGTTAGGTGCTTAGCCCTCCTGCCACCAAGTCTCGTTAAGCTCAGGTTAATGTTCAGTATGTTGTACACCAAAGTAGGGCTCATAGTGATGAATTATCAAGCTCACTCTCTCCCAGAACAGGCACTCAATTAATCATTCTTTACTAGACCCCGACTGACAGATCTCCAAAGGTATAACCTGTGAGGGCATCACGGAAACTCTGAAAACAAATATGGAAGCCCCCAGATGGCAACGAGAGAATTACATTTTTACCTTGAGTTGCTGAAGAAACTCACAGCAATACCACAGAATGGCCTTGATCTGTTTAATCCACAGGAGCGTGAGATCCTTGGAAAGAGCCAGGGACACGTACCACACCTATAAGCAGGAACAAGAAATATCATGGGCAATCACAGGGAAGATACTATTTTAGTTAGGTCCAGTGCCAGATAAGGCAGTAGGGAGGAATAAGCAGCAAACAGGGCTTATTTTAACACTAACTCAAAGATAAAACAGCCCAGTAAAGGAGGTTTCCACGGTGAGAAAGTGTGAGACGCAGAACATAGCTTCCGGGACAGTGAAGAGTATTTTAACACTAACTCAAAGATAAAACAGCCCAGTAGAGGAGGTTTCCATGGTGAGAAAGTGTGAGACGCAGAACATAGCTTCTGGGACAGTGAATAGTTTAAGGAATTGTTCGTACTTTGTGTTAACGTTTTCGTCCATCACTTATTTGCACATGTATATGAATTGATGAAGATGTAAACATTCAACAGGGACTTTCTCAGCTGAATGGGCTGGCTCTTGAGTGCTCGTGGGGGATTCTCTGGCTCCCAAGCCCACTTACCTTGGGTTCATTCTCTGCATCCATGCTGCTCAGGATGCAGCGACACAGCTTCTCCAATCTCTGCAAGGAAGCAGGAGGGGAGGGAGGTCAAAGTTCCACAACTAACCAGGAAAAGTGGGAGAGGGAAGCGGGCAGATGCTTGGTGGGCGCCTGGCCTGCGCCAGGTGACTCACACACGATTCTTCATATAGACGTGGAAGCCGAGCATCAGAAAAGCTGAAGTAGCCTATCAAACTGGTGGTCCACAGGCTGGATGAGCGCTACTGATGTGCTCAGCTTGACTGGCACTGTGTTTTAGAAATTTCTGTATTTCACCTGAAAATCTAGATTGGGACTTCTTTTGAGAAACAAAGAGAGTCTGGGCATGTATTCCAGTCGTCTCTTAAATGGGTTTATGCTCTCCTGTTTGCCATTTTGCGAGCACAATGGGGTGCCGCAAATGGTTTGTACTCTGCTGCTAACCCAAAGGTTGGCGGTTCGAAACCACCCAGTAGCACCACTGAAGAAAGGTCTATTGATCTGTGTCTGGTAAGATTATAGCCAAGAAAACCCTATGGAGCAGTTCTACTCTGTAACTCATGGGGTCAGTATGAGTTAGAATCGACTCAATGGCAACTAACGACAACAAGCACCATGGATACTAACTTTTGCCTTAGACCTCAGCTAAAGGCTGTTATATTGTCACTTTCATCCTGAAATGCCAAAGGAAGACAAGTGGAAATTAGGAAAGGAGTTACCCTTTGGCTGTATCAATCCTGGACCCACCATAACAAGTGGTGTGCCCCAGGGCAGCCTGTCTTCCCACGCTGAGCTGCAGTTTCCTCTTCAGTAAAATGGGGGTCACCCCACTGAGTCTGCCTGTGATGATGTGTTCACTGCCTGTATGCCTGTATACTCCTCCTTCTCCTGCTGGGCTATGACCTCCATGGGGGGAGAGACCGTGCCTGTCTTGTTTCCTTTGGGGCCTGGCACACAGCAGGTGCCAATAAATAGTTTCTGTGTAAAGAAATGTGAGGATTAGCAAGGAGTGTCTAACATCTGGTAACGGAGCCCTGGTGACACAGTGGTTAAGCACACGCCTGTTAACCCAAAGGTCGGCGATTCGAACCCACCAGCCAGTCTGTGGGAAAAAGATGCAGCAGTCTGTTTCCATAAAGATTCCAGCCTTGGAAACCCTATGGGGCAGTTCTACTCTGTCCTATAGGGTTGCTATGAGTCAGAATTCCACTTGATGGCAATGGATTTGGGTTTTTTTATTTTAAATACCTCATAACCTGTGTGACACATAACAGGGAATCCTCAGTGGTACCTAATCTTATTATTATCATCATTACTATTACAGAAAACTAGTTGCTTTCCTGGAACTGTATTTTCCGAGCTGGTGATTCAAACTACAAAGGTATAAACCGGCATGTTTTGTTTGGTTTGCAAGATTTTAAAGAAATTTCAAATTAGCTGCCAATTTTTACAAATTATGACACTGAGCATAAAGATGTGGATCCCCACTTTTGATTTACAATAGATGTTAATGAGTTACCAAGTGTCTGTACCTACGGAATGACTATCCTTTATTTCAGTTCAAAACTCTATCACGCCCAGGTTCCACTGATCTCTCCTAATTTGTTAAATATTTGTTTATTTTACAAGTTCCAGAATACAAATGCTCTCTTTATATTTCCCCCTGGAAAATGAAAATACGTAATTTATAAACCCCAGCTTAGAAGAAACAGCTATGCAAAGGCCGCCTATCACTGGTTTCCATCCTTCCCTTCACAAATTTTACTGAGAATCTACTTCTAAGTGCTGGAGAAGCCACTGCAAGTGAGACGGAAGTTACACTCTAGCTGCTGAATGGCCCTATCTGGGTCCTTTGGGTGGGGACGCTAATTCAAGTACGGACTCTCAGTTTCCCAACCACCTTTAGGCTTTGGAATGTTCAGTGACCTGACAGTGAAGCCAACTGCTCTGCCTCTGGAATTAACACAGCCAAAGCTCCAACCTGAATTTTAAAATGAAAAAGTAAAGTCTAACATCATTTTTCAGTCCTTGAAAATTGCCTCCCTCTCACTGCTTTTCTCTTTGAAACATACTCAGCTATGTCATCTTATAACTTGCTTCTGTAAATTGTGACATTTTAAAAGCACTGCTTAAAGAAGTGAAATATCATTATTCAACATCAAATATTCAAATACATTTGGTCACCAAAAAAAAAAAGTGGATTCCTAGCCCCTCCCTAAAACAGCAGTGTCAGTCCACCATGGGCTGAGCTGGTAGCCACTGCCCCTTTGGATGGCATGCCACAGAGCCATCATTCCCTCTGATGTCCTTAATGTCGCAGTCCATTAGTTACCATTGATTACCAGGCTCATATCGTGCGTTTTCTCGTAAATGGCTTCGTTAGCTCATTTACATAGCCTGCTGACTCCTGCAGGCATTTGAGTTTCCAACTCCTTCTCAGAATGGTCAAGGTGAAAAGAATCTTGACAACTCCCAGAAGCTCTGGGCATAATCCCTCCAAAATAGCTCCCGGGAAAACAAAAGGGAAAGGATGTGGGGTTAACGATAGTTCCTACTGCACAGAGTTGGTATAAGGCCTGAGTGAGTCAATACTTATGGAATACTTACAGAAAGGCCTGGCATACGGTAAGCGCTATGTGCGTTTGCCATTAATATCTTACCTCATTATCCTCTTTAATTCTGAATAAGAACAACAGCTTCCGGGCAATCTTAAAAATACAAAGTGCGCTTCTTTTACTGGACCCAGAGTCATCTGCATTAAAAAACTCATCAATCTCTCTCCTATGGAGGGAAAAGCATAAAAAAAAAAAAAAAAAAAAAAGGCACTTTTAATTAGGAGCTCATAGCAGCTGGAAGGCTTTTTAAGAATTCTAAGAGAACACTCATATATTTTCTATTAATTGGGAGCAAGAGAAAAATGCGCCGAGGAGTTCCGGGAACCCACCTGATTTCTCTCTGCAGGCGACTCCGACAGAGAAAACTCCGGACGTGGGCCTGAATCTCAACAGCTGCCCGCTCCCGCTCCTTTTGAACCAGTCTTTCTTCTCGGGCCTGGCGGGCTTTATCGATGAACCATGCCCTCGAGGTCTGAGACACGGTAAACATATTTGCAAACCTTGCAAGGAAGATAGGAAGTTGCCATCGTAGATATTTATATGAAAAACACTTACAAAAAGGGGCTCAAGAACAGAGGGTGGGCAGGGACCGAGCAGCAGCAGAGAGAGACTTAGAACCCTCTAGCATCTTCCAAGGTGTTAATAGCTCCCCCAGCACAAGTCCTGACTTCCTATCTGCTCCTTTCACACAACTCACCATGATCAGGGATGTTTTATCCCATTTTAAGTCGTTACATTTTCTTAAGAGAGAAAGAGGCCATCAGACCAGCTACATCAGAGCAACGACTATGTGTGACTCACTGCCTTGACTGTATGCCCAGCACAGCATCTGGCATAAGGTACCTGCTCTGTAAAGGTTTGATAAATGAACACACAGTGAATTAATTCTGTCCGTAAAGCTCGGATGCAAACCATCCTAGAGGACTTAGAAGTCGAAGGTTCCCAGATACGTGAATTTCCTGGAGCAGTCAGCAGTATTTGGGAAGCCAACATTTGGCTTTACCTTGGTGAAGTGGACAGTCAGTGAGAATGAGAGAAACCCTCCGTGAGACGGACCGACACAACAGCCACAACGGTGGGCCCGAACATACCAAGGATCACGAAGACCGTGTGGAGCTGGGCAACGATTCGTGAGGCCGCCATGAGCTGGAGCTGACTCGATGGCAACTCACAACAACGACAGCACACGGCAGTCAACTTTTTTTTTGCCAAGTAAATATTTGGGGAAAAAAATCAAATACGATTATTTACTATAATTCACTCAAGAAATATTCACTGGTGTCTACTTTGTCCACAATACAGAAAAGTCTTCCATTTTTTAAAAGGGGCCGTTTTAACACTAAAAAAGCAAAAGGGATATGATCTCAGAATATGAGACAGTCCATTAAATTGAATAAGCTTGGTTTTATGTACAATGTATTTTTCTGTCCTTATTTTTCCCATCCTGCCAAGTACTAACGAAGACTTGAGAACAGAACTGCTCCCGCCCTCTGACAGGCACTTCTTTGAACAGAGGCTCTATGTTATACATTGTATTTTTATCATCAGTCACTGTCTTTTCCCAAAGGGGAAAAGCCGCCTAGAGAAGCCGGCACTGGTCCATGGAGCCATGATTTCTTCAGATGCTTGGTAACTTTGTCATTCTACCCAAAGTACTCAGCAGCGCAGGTCACAAAGACACAAAAATGAATTATTCAAAAACCCAAACTTAGAACAATCTCTTTACCAGGTTATTTCACTCAAGGCAGCACCCACGTGAAAACATCGTCAAGAATAAAGTTTGTCAGGGCCACAACAGATGGATCCTGGTAGAATGGGAAAAAAATGTGGGACGGAATCTCAAATTACTAAAAAATAAGGAAACAAAAAAAAAAAAAAATTTTTTTTTTTTTTAACTGGACCAGTTGAGACTGGAGGACTCCCCGGGACTACTACCCTGAGATACTCTTTAAACCCTGAACTTAAACTAGCCCCAGAGGTTATCTTTTATCTAAGTAACAGATTGGCTCACAAAATAAAGAGTATCACCCATGAGTACTGTGTTCCTTTAAAAAACCATCTATATGAGACCAAACGGTCAACAACTACTTTAAAACAAAGATGAGAAGGAAACGGGGCAAGGAAACTAGTTTAATGGAAATGGAAATATTGAGAATGTCACTGAACAACTTGAGGAGAAAGTAGTGAATGGGAACCTAAACTGCTGTATAAACCTTTACTGAAAACACAGTAAAATATTATTAAAGAAGGAAGTGTGTACTCAACTAGTCCATATGAACATGTCGAGGGAGCCCTGGGCGCCTTCCCAACACTGATCCACATCTGTCCAACAACAACAGGGCTTTTCCAAGATATGGGTCTCTCATCAGTAATTCTCAAAACAAAGGAACAGAGCCCGCCTGGCCATAGGAGGAAGGATAAGAGAACTGGAGAAGAAAAGGTGGTGGTCTTCTGAATTAGTCCCTCGTTCCACCCCAGCAATGGAAGCCCAGGCAGCTTACCTCAGGATTTACCTGTGATGCAGAAATGCCAGGTAATCATTAGCAATCTTGCTCAGGACTCGGCTGAAGGCAGCTTTTCACTTCCAAGACGCTTGTCTTCTCTGGCAGAAGCAGAAGTAAGAATTGAGATTCAGGGCTAAGTTTTACAGCTGGGCATCATAGATTTTCCTTATGAGTACAAGTAATAAGCACAGTGTCTCTGGCTTTAAAAACCAACCCTACTCTAGGTGAAGGGAAGGACAACACTCAATACAGGGGAGGTCAGCACAACTGGACTGGACCAAAAGCAAAGAAGTTTCCTGAATAAACTGAATGCTTCAAAGGTCAGCGGAGCAGGAGCGGGGGTTTGGGGACTATGGCTTCAGGGAACATCGAAGTCAATTGGTAAAATAAATTCTATTAAGAAAACATTCTGCATCCCACTTTGAAGTGTGGCATCTGGGGTCTTAAACGCTAGCAAGCAGCCATCTAAGATGCATCAATGAGTCTCAACCCACCTGGATCAAAAGAGAATGAAGAACACCAAGGTCACAAGGTAATTATGGGCCCAAGAGACAGAAAGGGCTACACGAACTAGAGACTACATCATTCCTGAGACCAGAAGAACTAGATGGTGCCCGGCCACAACCGATGACTGCCCTGACAAGGAGCACAGCAGAGAACTCCTGAGGGAGCAGGAGAACAGTGAGATGCAGACCCCAAATTCTCATAAAAAGACCAGACTTAATGGTCTGACTAAAGCTAGAAGAATCTTGGTGGTTATGGTCCCCAAACCTTCTGTTGGCCCAGGACAGGAACCATTCCCGAAGCCAACTCTTCAGACATGGAATGGACTGGACAATGGGTTGGAGAGAGATGCTGATGAGGAGTGAGCTACTTGTATCAGGTGGACACTTGAGACTATGTTGGCACCTCCTGTCTGGAGGGGAAATGCGAGGGTAGAAAGGGTTAGAAACTGACAAAACGGTCATGAGAGACTGGAAGGAGGGAGTGGGCTGGCTCATTAGGGGGAGAGTAAGTGGGAGTATGTAGTAAGGTGTATATAAGTTTGTATGAGACAGACTGACTTGATTTGTAAGCTTTCACTTAAAGCACAATAAAAATTATTAACAAAAAAAACCTCAACCCTTCTGTCCTTTGTAATTAATGTCTCCTCTGAATGTCAGCACTGTATCTCCAGTCCTTAATGGGTAGGGGTCAAAAACAATTCTCAAGACATTGTCTTCCTTTACAAAATCAGGATTAAAGCTTTACAGACTGTGTGATGGTAAGCAAGAATAACACTTAGGAGCAAAAGAATGTTAAAACGCCATTACAAATAATGTTTGATAAGTTTTGACAACATGGGATAATGTTTATACCCTAAAAGTTTAAAAAAAAAAAAAAAGAGGGGGGCTAGCCATGAACCTATGATTCCAGTTACATAAGGAAAAACAAAAATGTATGTGCATACACAGCTATAAGACATGCATACATAGCTAAAAGGCTGGGAAGCAATCTATCAACACGTGAAGAGCAGTTACGTTGGGGTAGAAGAATTATGGGAGATTTTATCTCCTTCTTTAACTGGTCTCTAGTCTCCAAATTTCCCACTCAAAGCAGCATCCACATGAAAACATCATCAAAAAAGAAAGCGAGGCACACAGCTCTGGAGGCCCACAGAGCTGGAGCTGGTCCCCGGCTCTGCCACATCCTGTGTGGAGATGTCTCAGAGCCTTCCTGTCTTCATCTGTAAACAACAGATAATAAAACTTGGCTCAGAGGCCAATCACAAGAACTAAAGGAGATGATGTACATCAAGTACCTCTCCAGGTGGCTGTCAGAGTGAAGTCAATAAATCTAATGGATGTTATTTTTATGTCGTTAAGAGCCATTGAGTGGGTTCCGACTCACGGCAACCCTAAGTACAACAGAATGAAATGCTGCCTGGTCCTGTGCCATCCTCATAATCCTTGTTATGCTTGAGCCCATTGTTGCAGCCACTATATCAATCCATCTCATTGAGTGTCTTCCTCTTTTTTGATGACCCTCTACTTTACCAAGGATCATGTCTTTCTCCAGGGACTGACTCCTCCTGATAACATGTCCAAAGTATGTGAGATGAAGTCTTGCCATCCTTGCTTCGAAGGAGCATTCTGGTTGTACTTCTTCCAAGACAGATTTGTTTGTTATTTTTATAGATGTGAATTTTTTTTTTTTTTAAACCCTTCACAATGGCTCCCATCTGCACAGATGCTAAGGGTCTTTGGGAAGGAAATAATTCTGCAACATTTACCATTCTTCACTCATTAAGTTTTTCCTGTCCCTGGGTACACTGAAGTCATCAGTGCTGCTACCTGCCCTGATGTTTAGACCAGGCAAAAGCCCCAAGCCATGAGCACAATGGCATGCTCTTTCCTTACCATACAGGCAGTCCCTCAAGGGGAGAAAAGAGAGGGAAAGATAAGGAGTAGAAGGGAAAGATGGAGTCTCTTCCTAGTGGAAAAAAAGAAGGCTGTATGAAACTGCACCGAAGTACCTTTAAGACTATTTCAAAACTTTCACTTCTTCCAGGGGGCCTCCCAAGATCCCTTCCTTAAGATAATTATTCCCTTGGCAATGCTATGTTTGTTTCTGTTCACATCGTATGATAGTCTATACTTTGACATTTTTCTAATTCTTTTTTATCCACCTCCTCTAGCTGCATAGTGTCTACTACAGCTCAGCAATCAAACAAAATACACGATCAAGCACTTCCTCTGTTAACTGCCCTGAGGAAGGAAAGAAAAGGGTGAATGTATCAGGAAAAGCCCTGGATCCAAGAAAGTAGCCTTGATTCTTTTCAGTTCTGATTCTATTTCTCATTTTGCCAAGCTACTTATCCTCTTTAGGCTTCAGTGTCCATATATTTAAATTGAAGATGATAATATCTACCTTCTTTGTTGTTGTGAGATGTCATTGAGTTGCTTCTGACTCGTAGTGGCCCTATGCACAACAGAATGAAACACTGCCTGGTCCTTCACCATCCTCACAATTGTTTCTATGCTTGAGCTCATTGTTGCAACCACTGTGTCAATCCATCTGGTTGAGGGTCCTCCTCTTTTTCTCTGACTCTCTACTTTGCCAAGCATGATGTCCATCTCCAGGGACTGATTCCTCCTGATAACCTACCTCCTAGGGTTGCTAAAAGAGCCCTGGTGGAGCAAATGGTTAAGCACTTGGCGGCTAGCCAAAATGTTGGTGGTTGGAACCTATCCAGTGGCTCCATGGTGAAAGACTTGGCAATCTGCTTCCATAAAGATTAGAGTCAAGAAAATTCTATGGGGCAGTTCCACTCTGTCACATAGGGTCACTATGAGTTGGAATCAACTTGATGGCACACAACAACAGGGTTACTAAAAAAATACAACATTTACCTTCTTATACCTGAATTTAGTCACCTCAGCACTGTGATTATGATTAAAAGTGCAATATTAATTAGGGGAATCTGAAAGCATACAGCATGCAAGTGACCTTTACTGCACTGTCCTTTAGGTAAAGTTAGGAAAACAAGAATTATATAGGTGGAATGATTACAAAGTAAGAGGTTGGTGGTAACCAAGATCATTTGGAAAGCAAGGGGAAACTAGGTTGACTGAGCACTCCCTATGCGTCAAGTGATCTCATCTAATAAGAACAGCAGCCCTGAGAGAAGATCACTTATTATCTTTCATAGTCCAGGTTAGACCACCAGTAAGTGACAGAGCCACAGTCTATCTAGTTGGGTGCTATTATCAACACCACCTTCACAGGCAGAGAGGGGACATGATCTGCCTAAGGTTGCTAAGGTCTTGAATTTGGACCCACTCCGTATAGGGTCGCTATGAGTCAGAGTTGACTCGACGGCAACACGTTTGGGTTATTTTTGGTTTTCTGACTTCAAAAGCATTTACTTATCTAACATCTATCACTCAGACTTCTCTCTACTTCTACATTCCCATGAGACTTTCCTCAAATTAGTCTTTTCTGGGACCTAATCATTGTGGACAGACAGAAAAGAAGCCAACTTGAAAGAGCATGACAGTCCAGAGAGAATTGTCCAAAGATGAAGTGCCATAAATACTAACTGCTGACTCAGCCCAAGAAGAGCCTCCCTGCATGCGGGAACAGCTGAGCAGCCAGGTTTAATGATCACCAACATTTATTAACGGCTGGCCATGTATCAGACACAACAAATGTTTAACCAACCCTGTCTTTTCAATAGCTCTATCAGGTCTCAGAAGCCCCAGTGGCGCAGCGGTCAAAGCACTTGGCTGCTAACTGAAAGGTCGGCAGTTGGAGCCCACCAGCTGTTCTGCAGGAAAAAGATGTGGCAGTTTGCATCTGTAAAAGATTACAGCCTTGGGAACCCTATGGAGCAGTTCTACTCTGCCCTAGAGGCTCATTATGAGTCAGAATCGACTTCACAGCAATGGATCTGGGTTGGTCTGGTTATCAGATCTCAATTATCTCTTAATAGCTCTCATTTTTTAAAGGCTACAGTCTATCTACCCAAAAACCCAAACCTGTTGCCACTGAGTCCATTCCGACTCATAGCGACCCTACAGGACAGAGAACTGCTCCATAGGGTTTCCAAAGCTGTAATCTTTTACGGAAGCAGATCACACCCCATAGCAACCCTATGCACATCAGAAGGAAACACTGCCCAGTCCTGTGCCATCCTCACAATCGTTCTTATGCTTGAGTCCTTTGTTGCAGCCACTGTCAATCCATCTTGTTGAGGGTCTTCCTCTTTTCTATTGACCCTCTACCAAGCATGACGTCCTCCTCTAGGGACTGATCTATCTAGGTGGGTGCTATTATCAACACCACCTTCATATGCACACAGGGGACATGACTTGCCTGAGGTCGCTAAACTCTTGAATCTGGACCCACCCTGACTCAAAAGCATTTATCTGTAAGTGAAACAGACGAGACCCTGAGGCTCCGTGACTCACAAAACAGCAAAGAGAAGTTAAGAATACGAGACTACCTGAGGGGTCAAACCAGTCAAATTACGACCAAGTCCAAGATTTCCTTTCTGGTACCATTAACATCAGCTGTCTTTATTGAGCGCTACGTACTGGGCACCGGTGCTAAGGAGTATTACACTGCAACCCTCTGAAACGGGCCATTACCCCATCTTACAGAGGCGGAAACTGAGATTCAGAGAAGCAAGGGAACTCTGTCTGCCCAGGTCACACAGTAAGTGAACAGAACTCGAACTTTTGTTTGGGTGACTCGAGGCCCGGCGTCTTTTCTGGACATCAACAACCACAATAACAAACGGTTCTTACCCGGCATTAGTCCTTTTATAAAGAACTATCGCAACGGAGATGAAAAGAGGTAGAAAGGGCGGCGGAGCGACCCTCCTGGAACGCGAAAGCCACCCCCAACTCCTGCCCCTCCGGCCTGGCGAGTGGGGGACCCGGACCCGAGACCACCACATCAAGGCTCCCGGCCTCACCTCCTAGAGTGCGTGCAACCCTGATCCCACTCGCTACCCGGCAGTCGAAGATTTTACCCACTCGGGGCCCCCGCAATCGGGGTAGGGGCCGCCAATGCAGCCGCCTCAGCCCGACTCCCCCAAGCTCTGCCAGACCCGGGGCAGCAGCCGAAGCCCGACCGCCATCTTGCCCCGGGGTGTGCGCGCTCAGCTTTCCGCCAAGAAGCAAGTATCCACTTCCGGGAGACTAGCGTTCCGCATAGCCTCTGCACCCGGGAATGATAACCTCGCCGCACCTCAGCCTCATCTCTTGCAGCTGAAAAAGTGGAGTATTCCGAGCTGGACCAATGCCTGACCCAGCTGAGAGGCGGAATTCATTCCGGCGGAGGAAGTGAGAAGAAAAGCGGCCTCTGTCCCGGGGCACAACGGATACTTTAGGAAGGTGCCCTCAGAGGGGCGGAAGTGGTTTGAGGGCAGCGGAAGGGCCCGCCCCGGCCGCGGCCCCGCCTCCGCCCCCGGCTCGCGCGAGCTGGGTGTTTTCTGCCTCCCTCAGTCCGGGCTTGGAGACTCCGGCGTTCTTCGACTTTTCATGGTGAGAAGGGCGGCGCCCACCGACGGGGGGCTCTGGGCGGCCAAGGGAGCCAGGCGGCGGCAAAGTAGAGGGAGAAGGGACCTGGGGGAGCACGACGAGGGGCGGTCGCGGTAGGGGAGAGGTTGTTGGGGGACTGGGCGGGGGGCAAGGTTGGAGGTGGGGGAAGGGCTGTGGGTGGAGAATTGGCGGGGCGGGGGGGTTCGTTACCTGTTGGGGATTCGGGAATGGACGTTTGGGTTTGGGGAGTTAGATATGTGTGTGGGTGAGGGGGGTCTCAGTCCTGAGTGCTCGTTGGAGGTGAGAATTGGTGGTTGTGAGAACAAAGAGATGTCACTTTAGAGAGATCTCTGGGGGTGGAAAATGTGGATTTGGGGGTTGGGGTGGAGAATGGTCAGGTTATGAAAGGGTGAAGTGAAATTCCTTGGGACGGAGAGTTTGGGCTTTCGGGATGTTGTGGCTGGCTGGAGTCGTTGGGTTTCGGGAAGCGGGGATGAGGGTCCCAGGTGAGATTGAATATACTGGCGGGTGGAGTCGAGGGAAGAACTAAGAGTGGGCAAGGGGATGTGCGTTCAGTGTTTGGAATCCCAGGGAGGGATGCCAGGAGCCTGAAGTCAGGGCTCCTTTGCCACGGAGTCCAACCCCTCAGTTGGCGCGTTGGTATCTAGTCACTTCTGTTGAGACCCAAGGTGACCGCACCGGGAGATGTCTTATGTGCTGTCTCTCAACTGTATGAAGGTTTCTGTTTGCTTGGGATTCTTAAAGGGTATGTTCTTTGAATAGCTATTTGTCCCTGGGTGGGAATGACTAGAGATGAGCCCAGATCTTCTTATTTGTTTTCTCCATGTCTCTACTCTGGGAAAGTGCAGTCTTTAGGGAAAATCTGATCCAAGAACACTGCTGAAGAAAAATGAGTCAATCCGTATCAGACTTTGGTGTGCTCCATTATTTGCAAATAAGCACCTCCCCCCCCTTGTAATCCTTTAAGCCCTTGACTACTAACCTAAAGGTTGTGAGTTCAAACCCACCCTGTAGGCTCATTGAAAGAAAAGTCATGAAAACCGTATGGAGTGTAGTTCTACTCTGCACACGTGGGGTAGCCATGAGTCGGAATCAGCTTTTTTGTTGTTTGTTTTTTAAGAAGGAGGAGGCCTAAACTAGTGGTTCTCGAAGTATGGTCTCCAGGCCAGCAGCATCAGCATCCTCTGGGGACTTGTTAGAGATGCCTGTATCAGGCTCTCTGGGGGTGGGGCCAGTGATCTGTTTTAGCAAGTCCTCCACGGCATTAAGAGTAGTGATTTCTTGATTTGGGCTGTATAATGAAAGGGGTATGAGAATTGGAGTCCGAGGGTCCTTAGGATTCTGATTCTTGGTTTCTCACCTGAAGGGTAGGATTGATAAGGTCTTCCTCCCTAGACTCTTGTGAAAAAACAGTCCGACAGTTTGTGTGCCGCACACAAAAAGAGAGTGTCATTTGGCAGAACGCTTGGAAAGAGCAGTAGCCGTCTCATAAGCAAGTTTCGAATGCAAAATAATGCTGCAGTTATGTAGCTGGCTCCATTACTAGTTTGGGCGAAATGGAACAGCAGCCTTTCGAACTTGTGGAAATGTCCTCCGTTTGGGGAAGTTTTAAAATTACATCAGGGCAGTGTTTCTTAAACTTTCCTGCTGTAAAAATCAGCTAAGCTGATGTTTTTACCATGCATCCCCAGTGATTATCAAAGTAAGCTAGTTAAAGAAATACCTTCTTAGCTCGGTGGTGCTTAGCCCTGGCGCCACACTAGAATTACCGGAATAGCTTTTTAAATGCTAGTTACTGGGCTTTTTCCCACCCCCATTTTGATTCAGTTGGTCTGGGGTGAAGCCCAGACATCGGTATTTTTTTTTTTTCCTAATTAAAAAAATTTTTTTTATCATGCTTTAAGTGAAAGTTTACAAATCAAGTCAGTCTCTGACAAAAAAACTTATATACACCTTGCTACATACTCCCAGTTGCTCTCCCCCTAATGAGACAGCCTGCTCTCTCCCCCCACTCTCTCTTTTCATGTCCGTTTCACCAGCTTCTAAACCCCTCTACCCTCTCATCTCCCCGCCAGATAGGAGATGCCAACATAGTCTCAAGTGTCCACCTGATCCAGGAAGCTCCCTCCTCACCAGTATCCCTCTCCAATCCATTGTCTAGTCCAATCCCTGTCTGAAGAGTTGGCTTCGGGAATGGTTCCTCTTCTGGGCCAACAGAAGGTCTGAGGGCCATGATCACCGGGGTCCTTCTAGCCAGACATCAGTATTTTTAAAGTGTCCAGGTGATACTAATGTACCGCCAGGGCTGAGAACCACTAATCTTCAGGAGAGTTTGAGGAACAGAAATGAAACTGCTGTAAGACCTGGGTGTCAAGTATTTTACCATTCACTCCCTTAGGGCGGTTAGGGAGATTATGGCTCTAAAACTCCCGTTTTACAAGTCAAGGAAACTGAGACTCAGGCTAAGTCATTTGTCCGAACACCACACAGGAAGTGGTGGAACTGGACTTGCAGTCCAGTTTGCCAGACTGTGGATCTAGTTTTCCTTCCACACACAACTCTCCCTGCCCAAGGAGACAGCTCTACAGTGAGTTGTGTAGAAAACATCTAAGAGTCAGGGATTTGAAGCCTTTTGTTTCCTATTGTAGCTTTCAGTCCACCATTTTCACCCTTCAGCTGGCCTTTATTATTTTTTTAATAATTTCTATTGTGCCCTAAGTGAAAGTCCACCAATCAAGTCAGTCTCCCACACAAAAACCCACGCACACCTTGCTACACACTCCCAATCACTCTCCCCTCAACGAGACAGCCCGCTCTCTCCCTCCACCCTCTCTTCCCATGTCCGCTCCACCAGCCTTTAACCCCCTCCACCCCCTCATCTCCCCTCCAGGCAGGAGATGCCAACACAGTGTCAAGTGTCTACCTGATCCAAGAAGCCCACCCCCCACCAGCATTCCTCTCTAACCCATTGTCCAGTCCAATCCATGTCTGAAGAGTTGGCTTCAGGAATGGCCCCTGTCCTGGGCCTACAGAAAGTCTGGGGGCCGTGACCACTGGGGTCCCTCCAGTCTCAGACCATCAAGTCTGCTCTCATGAGAATTTGGGGTCTGCATCCCACTGCTCTCCTGCTCCCTCAGGGGTTCTCTGTTGTGTTCCCTGTCAGGGCAGTCATTGGTTGTAGCTGGGCACCATCTAGTTCTTCTGGTTTCAGGATGATGTAGTCACTGGTTCATGTGGCCCTTTCTGTCTCTTGGGCTCGCGATCACCTTGCATCCTTGGTGTTCTTCATTCTCCTTTGATCCAGGTGGGTTGAGACCAATTGATGCATCTCAGACGGCCGCTTGCTAGCATTTAAGACCCCAGACGCCACTCTTCAAAGTGGGATGCAGAATGTATTCTTAATAGATTTTATTATGAGCTGGCCTTTATTTTTTAAGCATGCATGCAGTTGCTTCCTGCCTGTGGCTCTGAAGCGGTGAAGTAGGGGCTTGCCTTTGTTGTAATAGTTTGGTTTGTTTTTATGTGTGGTTCAGGAATTCACTGGGCTGATAGAGCAAGAGGTTGGGGAGCTCTTCCAAGACCATGGAATTAATTACAGCCTAATTGAGGGGTCCAGAACCTTTTAGAACCCAACCCAACCAAACCTGTTGCTGTCAAGTCGATTCTGACTCATAGCCACCCTGTAGGACAGAGTAGAACTGCCCCATTGGGTTTCCAAGGAGCACCTAGTGAATTCGAACTGCTGACCTTTTGGTTGGCAGCCAATCTCTTAACCACTGCACCACCAGGGATCCCCCTTTTAGAACCAAACCAAAAACCAAACCCAGTGCTGTCGAGTCAGTTCTGATTCAGAGTGACCCTATAGGACAGAGCAGAACTGCCCCATAGAGTTTCCAAGGAGCGCCTGGCAGATTTGAACTGCCGACCCCTTGGTTAGCAGCCATAGCATTTAACCACAGCGCCACCAGGGTTTCCACTTTTAGAACAGTGGATCGAAATCTTGGCTGCACATAAGAATCACCTGGCAAGTGAGTGAAAAATTCCATTGTCTGGGCCACACCCCCTGACCAGTTACCTCAGAATGTTCACGTGTGAGACCCAGGCATCAGTATTTTTTAAGCTTCACAGATGATTCCTATGTGCGGCCAGGTGGAAAGCCACTGTTTTGAATGAGGAACGGTATACTCAGGGAAGATGGGAAAGAAGGAAGGAAGCCTTCCCTCATCCATCTATTGCAGTAAAATTCTCTGATTGAATAGAATCGGTAACTGATAACCTCACATATCAGTTACCTTTTTCTTGTAACCAGTTCTCTGTCTTGCCGACTATTAGTAATAAAATCAAACCTTTGACAACACTTGAAGAAGCAGGATCCCAGCAGGAATGTCAGAGGCAGTGTTCTGTGGAGAGGTGTGCGGTGACAGGTTTATTGTCTACTGTCTTGTGTCCTTGATTCAGTGTAACTCTGACTCAGGTGAACACAGCCAGAATCTTTTCCCCAAGGGCTTCCGCTGGTATTGAGGCTGACTGCCCTTTGGAGGGGATGAACTCCAGGAACTTGCAGAGCTTAAGTTGCCTGTTCTGAGCGTCAAGCTAGATCAGGATGATTTCTGCCTTTATCTCTAGGTAATTCAGCCTGATTTCAGTAGGACTGGAAATGGTCTCCGAAGAGGATAAGATAAATTGGAGACTGGAAGCATTCTCAAATAATCATGATGACAGTTCACATTTGAGTGTTTGCTCTGAGCCAGGGGCCGTGCTGAGTGCTTTCTGTGGGATCATTTGATAGACCGAACTTGACTCAGAAAGATGACTCACTGAGGCTCCCACACCTAGTAAGTGGCAGGGTCGGGGCTTAGACTCAAGCCCTTAGCCAGACTCGCCCCAGAAAGATGACTCACCAAGGCATCCACACCTAGTAAGTGGCAGAAACCAAACCAAACCCACTGCCGTTGAGTCGATTGCCACTCATAGGGACCGTATAGAACAGAGTAGAACTGCCTCATAGGATTTCCAAGGCTGTAAGCTAAATGGACTCGACGACACTGGGTTGGGAAGCTTTACGGAAGGAGACTGCCACATCTTTCCCCCATGGAGCAGCTGGAGGGTTCGAACTGCCAACCTGTTGATTAGCAGCCCAGCACTTAACCACTGCACTACCAGGGCCCTTTCCGTAAGTGGCAGGGTGGGAGCTTAAACTCAAGCCCTTAGCCATACCATGCAGTGCATTCCATCTTTTTTCAGAGCTTTTTTGTATTTTTTAAAGAAGCAGTGGTTCTTCCACTCTCAACTTACATTAAGTATACCAAGCGCGAGCGTTGGTAAAATCCTGGGCTCCAGGCCAGCCAGGACTTGCCCGCTTGGTTTATCACCGATGCGCTTCGTGACTTTGAGCAGGTGACTGAACCTCTCTGGGCTGTGGTATCCTGATCCACAAAATGGAAATACCGATAGCTGCCTTCCAGCATTGTCTGGATTGAAAAAGACGTATGTTGTGGTAGAAATGAAAACTCTGGGGGTAGGGAGAGGGGTGGGAATTGACAGGAAAAGGGCATGGAGGGACTTTCTGGAGCAATGCAAATGTTCTTTGTCTTGATTGGATGATTGGGGTGAGGACTGCACAGATGCATACATTGACCAAAATGGTATACTTAAAATTTGTGGCATTTTATTGTACTCAAATCTTCAAAAAGGTATTGGGAAACAAGGGAAAAAAAGTACACAAGGTATGCTTTGTAACTTGTTTCACAGCAGGTACCTTAGAAAATGCTAGACCATTTCTCATAAACAGGCTTATTTCTGTGTAAATTAAATCTGAAAGGAGTGCTAAAAAAAGTTATTTTCATTTCCGCGCATAACAACTGTAAGCTTTTTTTTTTTTTTTTCCTTCCACGTCTTCAGCTTTTGGGAAACTTTTCCCATAGACAGAGAATTTTTCTAGGGAAAATGGTTGCTGAGAATTTGTTAGCATAGAGTCTCTGGGGGACAGATTTCAAAGGAAAGCTAGAAGGGAGGGGTAGCCACTTCTGGTAGGCCTCTTTTGTGTTTGGCAGCAGGCAACAGAGCCCACAGGTAAGCTAAGCCTGAGCTTTTGAAAACTTAGCCCCTTATGAGGCTTTCATTTGAAGAAGCTACAACCGTTTCTTTTCTTTTTCGAACACTGTTTATTCACTTTTTTTAATTGTGGTAAATATATACACACTAAAACATTTGCCAGTACAATTCCACATTTACAGTTCAGTGCCATTGACTACATTTTTCATGTTGTGGCACTATTATCACTATCTTTTTCCAAAATATACCACCACCATTAACGTAAACTTAATGCTCCCTCCCTCAAACAGAAACTCCACATCTCCCCCTCCCTCCCATCCCTGGTAATCGTGAATAATCTGTAGTTTCCACGTTGTTGTTAGGTGTCTGCTGAGTTGATTTCTGGCTCGTAGTTACCCCAAATCACATACTACAACTGCCCTGTAAGGTTTCTTAGCTGTGATCTTTACAGAAGCAGATTGCCAGGTCTTTATCCTTTGGGCTGCCAGGTGGGTTTGAACCACCAAACCTTCAGTTAGTAGCCAGGTGCTTAGCTGTTGTGCCACCAAGGGTTCCTTTGGTTTGTGTATATTTGCATATTTCATGTAAGTGAGATCGTACAGTGTTTGTTCTTTTGTGACTGACTTATTTCACTCAGCTTAATGTTTTCAAGTTCCATCGATACTGTGGCATGTATCAGACCTCCCCCCTTATGGGGACGTAATATTCCCTTGTGTGTACGCACCACATACTGTTCAGCCATTCACCTGTTGATGGACATTTCAGTTGTTTCTACTTTTTGGTTATTTTGGAAAGTGCTGCAGTGAACGTTGGCGTAAAGATTTCTGTTTGTATTCTAACCTTTACTTCTCTTGGGTATATACCTAGGATTGGATTTGCTGGTTCATATAGTAATTCCGTGTTCAACTTTTTGAGGAATGGCCAGACTCTTTTCCACAGTGCCCACACCAGTTTACATTCCTACCAGCAATAGATGAGGGTTCCAGTTCTCCACAACCTTGCTAACACTTGTTGTTTTCCTTTTTTTAATCATTGCTATTCTAATAGGGGTAAGGTGCTAATTTCATTATGGTTTCGATTTGCATCTCCCTAAGGGCTAAAACCCTGGCGGCACACTGGTTAAGAGGTTATCTGCTAACCAAAAGATTGGTAGTTTGAATCCACCAGCTGCTCTGTGGAAACCCTATGGGGCAGTTCTTCTCATCCTGTAGGGTCTCTATGAGTTGGAAATGACTCAGAGGCAACAGGTTTGGTCTAATGGCTAAAGATGTTGAGTATCTTTTCATGTGCTTGTTTATCATTTGAATACCCTCTTTGTTGAGCTGTCTTTTCAAGTCCATTGCCCATTTTTTATTGAGTGGTTTGTCTTTTTGTTGTTAAATGGTAGTTTTATATATTTTTTGGATGTTAGGCCTTTATCTGATACATGGTTCGTGCAGATTTTCTCCCAATCTGTAGGTTGTCTTTCCACTTTGTCGATAAAGTCTTTTGTTGTACAACGGTACTTAATTTTCATGAAGTCTCATGTATTTATTTGTCTTCCTTGGTGCTTGTACTTTGGTTGTCATATCTGATAGACCATTGATAAAAACTAGGACCCATAGATAGGCCCCTACATTTTCTTCTAAGAATTTTATGGTTTTAGTTTTCATATTTAGTTCCTTGATCCAGTTTGAATTGGTTTATGTGTATGGTGTGAGGCATGGATCTTGATTCATTTTTCTGCATTTGGAAGTCCAATTTTCCTAGTGCCATTTATTGAAGAGACTTTTCCTTCCCCATTGAATGGACTTGGCACTGTTGTCGAAAATTAGTTGACCATAGATGCATGGATTGATTTCTGGACTATAAATGGTTTATATGTCTGTTGTTATACCAGTACCAGGCTATTTTGATTACCGTAGTTTTGTAGTGTGCTTTGAAATCAGGAAGTGTGACTCTTCCTGCTTTATTCTTATTCAAGATTGCTTTAGCTCTTTGGGGTCTCTTACTATTCCATGTAGATTTGAGAATTGGCTTTTCTGTTTCTGCAGTGAAGGCTGTTGGAATTTTGGTGGGGATTACATTGAATCTATAGATGACTTTAGGCAAATTGACATCTTAACTATGTTAAGCCTTCCATTTATTTAGGCTTTCTTTGTTTTTTTAGTAATGTTCTATAGTTTTCTGTGTGCAAGTCTTTCACCTTCCTGGTTAAATTTATTCGTAGGTACTTTACTGGTTTAGATGCTTTTGTAAATAGTGATGTTTCTTTAATATTTTGTTCAGCTTGCTCGTTGCTGACGTGTACAGACCTAATTTTTGTGTTGTCCTTGTACTCTGCCATTTTGCTGAATTCATTTATTAGTTCTAATAGCTTTCTTGTAGAATCTTTGGGATTCTGTATATGTGAGATCATGTCATCTGCGAAAGGGATAGTTTTACTTCCCCGTTCCCTATTTGGATGCCTTTTACTTATTAATTTTTCTAGCCTAATTACTCTAGGTAGGACTTCCAGAATGATGTTGAATAGCAGTAGTGAGAGTGGGCATCCTTGTCTTGCTCCTGATCTTAATGAGAAGGCTCAGTCTTTACTGAGTGTAATAGTAAAAAAAAAAAAAATAGCAGCTGTGGGTTTTTCATAAATGACCTTTATTATATTGAAGACTTTCCCTTCTACTTCTTTTTGAATGTTTTTATCATGAGAGGGTGTTAAATTCTGCAAAATTCCTTTTCTGCATCGATTGAGATGATGTTGTCTTTATTTTTTGTTATTCTGTTAATGTCACAGTACATTGATTGATTTTCTAATGTTGAACCGCCTTTGCGTTCTTGAAATAAATCTACTTGATCATGGTGTATAATGCTTTTAATATGTTTTCAGATTCAGTTTGCTAGTATTTTAAGTGTTTTTGCATCTACAGTCCTTGAGGATATTGGTCTGTAGTTTTGTTGTGGTATCCTTGTGTGCTTTTGGTGTCAAAGTAGTGCTCACGTCATAGAATGAGTTAGGAAATGTTCCCTCCTCTCTTTTTTGGAAACGTTTAAGAAGGATTGAGGGCACTGTTTCTATAAATGTTTGGTAGCATTCCACTCTGAAGCTGTCTAGTCCAGGACTTTTTTTTGTTGGGAAGTTTTTAATTACTAATTCAATCTTTCATGGATCTGTTGAGATCCATTATTTTTTTTGAGTCAGTGTTGGAAGTTTTTATGTTTGAAGAAATTTGTCCGTTTCCTCTAAGTTATCTGATTTGTTGGTATATAGCTGTCCATAATATTCCCTTATAATCCTTTTTATTTCTATAGGGTCAGTTGTAATGTCCCCACTTTCATTTTTGATTTTAGGTATTTGCATCTTCTCTCTCTTTTTCTTTGTCAGTCTATCCAAAGTTTTGTCAATTTTATTGATCTTTTCAAAAAACCAACTTCCGGTTTTGTTGATTCTCTCTATTGGTTTTTTCTATTCTGTATTTCATTTATTTGTGCTCTGATCTTTATTTCTTTTCTTCTGGTAGCCTTAGGCTTAATTTACTCTTCCTTTTCTAGTTCCTCAAGTTGTAGAGTTAGGTTATTAATTTGGGATCTTTTTTAAATATAGGTATTTATTGCTATAGGGTTGCTGTGAGTCGGAATCGACTGGACAGCAATGGATTTTCAGGTTATTGCTGTAAATTTCGCTCTGAGTACTGCCTTTGATGCATCCAATGAGTTTTGGTATGTTGTGTTTCAACTTTTTAGAATTTGTCGAGACTTCCTTTGTGCCCTAAGATACGGTCTTTTCTGGAGAACGTTCCATGTGCACTGGAGGAGAACGTGTATTGTGCTATTGTTGGATGGAGTGTTCTATGTATGCCTGTTAGGTCTATTTGGTTAAAAGTGTTGTTCAAGTCTTCTATTTCGTTATTGGTCTTCTGTCTAGTTCTATCTCTTATTGAAAGTGGTGTACTAAAGTCTCCAACTGTTATCATAAACCTGTTTATTTCTCACTTCAATTTTATCAGTGTTTCCTTTATAAATTTTAGGGCTCTGGGATTGGAACTGTTTCTTGAGAAAACACTTTTCTTTCCAGGAGGCCCTTTTGTCTGTTTCACTGTGTTGTGTCCTGACACAGGTTCCCCAGCGGGTGATTTCTAGGCCATTCTTTTGTGGGGAGAGTTGTCCAGAAGAGTTGGATAACTTTAAATTGAATGTTGCCAATGACTATCACTAAGTCATTGCCTCTGGTATTACCAGTCGATGGCAGTTTGCTACCTGCTAGTCCTTTGTTCCATTAAAAAAAATGAAATTTGTGTTTTACTGATTATAGATGTAATACGTGTTCATTGTGGAAAAGGTAGGTGTAAAGAATTTAAAAACACTGTCCTTTTCTTTTTTGGTATCAGAAAATGATTCAAAAAAGTAGTTTCCTGTGGCCTGTGCTCTGCAACCAAGACCCACCAGGAGCATACCTGTAGTCAAGCAAAGTTGAGTGGGTTGACTTGTTGCATTGAGAGAGAACACATACCATGCGAAACTGTGGGGCATCTTAGAAAGAGGGTGTTAGGAAGGATTTGGTATAGGATTTGGGCTTGTGTTGGGTGATTTCGGAGGCCCTGGTGATGCAGTGAAACCCTGGTGGTACGGTGGTTAAGAGCTTGGATGCTAACCAAAAGATTCGCAGTTCGAATCCACCAGCCACTCCTTGGAAATCCTATGGGGCAGTTCTGCTCTGTCCTATAGGGTCACTATGAGTCAGAATTGACTAAATGGCAGCGCCTTTGATTTTGGTTGGGTGTTTTGGGACAGGGTTCAGTGAAGTGGGGCTTTACTCTGTATTGGATACTGTCAGGAGGCAGAGGTAATTCTGTGATTGGTATCTTAATAATTGCTATCTTGAAGGCAGGAAGAATGCTGTTGTTAATTGCCATTGAATCAGTGCTGACTTACGGTGACCCCGTGTGTGCAGAGTAGAACTGCTCTGCAGGGTTTTCAAGCCGTGACCTTTTGGAAGCAAATCACCAGGCCTGTCTTCAGAGGCACCTATGGGTAGGTTCAAACCGCTTACCTTTTGAACAGAAGTTGAGTGTTAACTGTTCACACTCCTAGGGACTCCTTCAGGAAGACTAGACCAAGGCTAAAGCTGTTACTGATAAAGAAGTAGCAGTCTCTCGTATTAACCAGGGTAGGAGAATGTTTGTGTTTTGGCCGGTACTGTATTTTTTTAACTGTGTGCAGACTTGATCAGGACAGGAGCCCTAGTGGCACAGTGGTTAAGTACTCAGCTGCTAACCAAAGGTTGGTACTTCAAACCCACCAGCCGCTCCACAGGGGAAAGACGTGGCAGTCTGCTTCCCCTGTCCTAGGGCCTGCCTAGGTCAGAAACTCCATCCATTTCTTTAGTCTACATGAAAGCTGACAGTGCTGTTGGGGAAACTCATTGGATCTGGTGGCTGTTTTGGACAGTACTAGTACGGGAGGTCTCAAATTTTGCAGTAAGCTGCTTCCAAGAGTTTTTAAGTCTGCTGTTTAGTCCTCACAAACACTTTCTCTCCATAGAATGTGTTAGGCATTGCAGTTGGGATCCCATATGACTTCATAAAGGCTTGCTTCATCTATAATTCAGCTGAGAGGTGATACTTCTAGCTGTGTAGTAGTACATGGTAATAAGAGAACATGGAGAGACCTGGACAGTGCTGCTTAAGGACACAGCCAGGGAGTTCGTATATATCGGTGTTGGGTAGAAAGGAAGTCTTCGTAATGCAAGAGTTAATGGCAAACTCGTACCTGTAGGATCGGCAGACAAGGCCAGTGTATGAGGCTATCTAAGGTGGTGGGACAAATTGGGGAACACATACCCCCTCTCCAGGGGGCAGCCAATACCCCGGCTTCCCCACCAGTTGTTGCCCTGCTGGCCCAGTTTGATGTCTGATTTTAAGAAAACCCAGAAATCCAGGTTTTTCTGTGAAATCACCAGAGTTGTCAACTTGGGGAATAAACTTTAAGTTTTAAATGCAGTCTGGATGTGGACCAAGCAAAGCACATCTGTGGGCCAGGTTCAGCCCATGGGTGGAGGGAGAGGGGTGAACCAGGCCTTGTGTCATGATCCTGTCTCTTCTCCATTGGCAGGAAGAGATGTCAGGAGAAAGCGTGGTGAGCTCAGCGGTGCCGGCGGCTGCTACCCGCACCACTTCCTTCAAGGGCACGAGCCCCAGCTCCAAGTACGTGAAGCTGAACGTGGGAGGGGCCCTCTACTACACCACCATGCAGACGCTGACCAAGCAGGACACCATGCTGAAGGCTATGTTTAGCGGACGCATGGAGGTGCTCACCGACAGTGAAGGTAAGCCCACCCTCACCAGGCACCTGCCTTCAGTCGTGCATTTGGCACTGAGCCAGGGGCTGGGGACATGATTGTGGTGGAGGACTTATGCCTAGTTCGGATGACAAGGGTCGAGTGAGCAATTATACTCACAGGTATGGAGCTCCAGCTGTGCTCAGTGTACACAGAGCCCTGAGAGTGTGTAACACGTGTAGTCTGGCGGGTGGGCAGTAAGGGGGGACTTCCCTGAGCAGGTGTCAATTTCAGCTGATGTGTGAAGATGAGCAAGAGTCGCTGGACAAGGACTCTTGTAGTCTTGACTTTGTTGATTTGTGGTGTGACTTTGACAAAGTCTCTTCGACATTCCAGGTCTCAGCTTAGTTATCTGTAAAATGAAAGCTGGATTAGTTGACCTAGTTGGTTCCTTTCCACTTCTCTCTGTTAGATTCTGTGACTTGAGGGTGAAATTCAGGCCTGATAGAGCCTAAGCAATTTCTCTGCACCTTGGTCCTCCTAGGATGGAATCCTGACAAGGACACACAGACTGGACTTGAGCCCCAGCACCCCATTTAGTATCTGCTGATCCTGACCAAGTTGCTTAACCTTTTGATGTCTCAGTTTCCTCATCTGTTAACATGAGGATAATTTGATACCTGTCTCACAGGGTCGTTGGTGCGTAGGAAGTATTCAGTGCGTGTATATTCAGTGCTTTTTTTTTTTTTTTTGGTGTAAAGACATGTTAAAACCAAACCCAAACCCACTGCCGTTGAGTTGGTTCTGACTCATAGCGATGCTATAGGATAGAGTAGAACTGCCCCATAAGGTTTCCAAGGAGTGGCTGGTGAATTTGAACTGCTAACATTTTGGTTAACAGCCATAGCTCTTAAGCATTGAACCACCACGACTCCAAAGGCATGTTAGTGAAAGGCAAATTGTTTGAAGTGGTCTTTCCATAACTACTTCCTACTCACCAGAAACAACCAGAGAACACCTGGCAAAGGGATATGCCCTTAACGTGCCTGGGTTTACAGGGCAGGTCCCATGAAGTTTAAAAATAGCCCATCCTTCAGTCCTTAACTGAAGTTGCTTGAAGCCAGGCCAGTTCACAGCTTGGCTTGACCCTACAGTACCTCTTTCTGAGACTTGGCCTTCTGTGCTGATGCCTCTGCCTTTCTGGGGATGTTGACAGAATTAGGCAGAATTGGGGGTTCTGGGCCTGGTGTAAGGAGCCCTGGCGGGGGAGTGGTTAAGTGCTTGGCTGCTAACTGAAAGGTCGGTGGTTCGAACTCACTAGCTGCTCCACGGGAGATAGATGGTGGCAGTCTGCTTCCATAAGGATGTACAGCCTTGGAAAGCCTATGGGGCAGTTCTGCCCTGTCCTGTAGGATTACCGTGAGTCAGAATTGACTTCGACGGCTTGGGTTTTTTGGAGCCTGGTGTGGCACAGTTCATTCCCTGATCCTGAA
Source organism: Loxodonta africana (assembly GCF_030014295.1). Taxonomy (NCBI): domain Eukaryota; kingdom Metazoa; phylum Chordata; class Mammalia; order Proboscidea; family Elephantidae; genus Loxodonta; species Loxodonta africana. The sequence continues at coordinate 19,918,800 of NC_087360.1, read as the reverse complement.
AGAGTTAGAAGTTGGGGCTGCCCTCTAGTTAGGGTGTTTCCCTCCGTGTGTTCCGGGAGAATGCCAGGCTGCAGGGCTTGAGATCTCAGCTTCCCTGGGCTTCCTGTGAACTCGGGTTTCTGGCCCAGCCACAGTACAGTGAGATTGGCGCCCAGAGCTGTCATCTCCGTCTCACCCAGAACATAGTGAGCTTTTTATGAGTGGTCAGATCTCATTTTCTGTGCCACACCCAGCCTTGCCTGAGAGTCTCTGTGGAAATCAAGACAATAGCACTCCTGCTGCACAAGGAAACAGGCCTTATCTGAGAACCTGGGATTAGGAAACAGACTTTATCTGAGAACCCAGGATTATTGTGGTTTTTCTTCCACCCTGCCCAGCCTCTAGCTGGGCTCAGGAACAGCAGCTAAGCAGCTTTGAAAGCCAGGTGGAAACCTCTGTTTCTTGAAAGCCCTCACCCTCTCCCTGGTCTAACACAAGAGTCCTCAACACCTCTCCCCTCCCCTCCCTGGTCTAATGCAAAAGAGTCCTCAGCACCCCACTCCCCAGGTATACACTGGGAGAAATGTGCAAATGGTACCATTGGGACTGCTTGCGTGTCCTGAAGCCGGCTAAGGGATGTCCTGGGAAAAGCTCACGTGTCTGGGGAGAGCAGTGCAGTGTTGGCACTCCCAGCCCAGGGTTGTATTCACAGCCATAGGACAGAACAGCCTCCTTAGTATCGTGATCACTGCTGAAAAGCTCAGAGTGTGGCATCATACAGACGCTACTGAATCCTCGTCATAACCCTTTGAATGCGGCCCTGGTGGTGCAGTGGTTAGGAGCTTGGCTGCGAACTAAAAGGTCAACAGCTCCATGGAAACCCTGTGGGGCAGTTCTCCTCTGTCCTGTAGGGTTGCTATGAGTCAGAATCAACTCGGCAGCATCAGGGTATAACCCTTTGAAGGGTAGGTACTGTTGTTAAATTTGATAAGCAAGAAAAGTGCATCTCAGCGAAATGAAATGCTTTTTTCAAAAGCTAGAGAGCTGGAAAAGGGGAAGCCATTGAACTTGGGTCCCTGCTTTTACTTTCTGCTGTCTGTGGTTTGATGTGCACCCAGCTCCTAGGTCAGATTGCCTGAGGGGGCAGCCTTATGGTTCAGCCACCAGCTCTGTGCTGAAGCCGTTTCAGGGCCGTGTGAAGGCCTGGGCTGTCTTATCAGGGTTTCTTCTAACCAGCCACTCTGCCAGGCAGAGCAACCCTGTTGGCCCTTGTGGGGTATACTGCACAGACTGACCTGTAACCTAGATGTTGCCTCAAGTATACTCTTGGGTCAAAAAATTGGTATGGAGTTTTAGAATCTTACAGCTTCACCCCAGTCCTCAGGGTGGAAGCCTGCCAGCTGCAGTAAAATACGCTACCAATTAATAACCCATTGCCATTGCGTCATTTCCAACTTATGGCAATCGTATGTATTACAGAGTGATACTGAGCTCCATAGGGTTTAAAAGGAAAAAAACCCATTGCTGCTGAGTCAGTTCTAACTCACAGCAACCCTATAGGACAGAGAAGAACTACCCCATAAGGTTTCCAAGGAGCAGCTGATGGATTCAAACTGGTTAGCAGTCAAGCTCTTAACCACTGAGCACCAGGGCTTACTTGGCTGCAATTCTTCTGGAAGCACATAACCAAGCCTTTCTTCCGTGGTGCCTCTGGGTGAGTTCGAACTACCAACCTTTCAATTAGTGGTCAAGCTCAAACCGTTTGTGCCACCCAGGGACCTCCTTAATTTGGTACAAACAGGCAGAAATGCCAGGTGCCCCCAGCCGGGCAAGTGAGTCCAGCAGAACAGCCTGGTGGGTAAATAGCAGAGACTTTGAAGGTCCAGAACAGTATATGTCCTATTGCTAGAAATCTCTAAAAGGATGCCTGAGAAACTGGCTGCTTCTTGGAAGGGGACCTGGGGTTCAGGGTGGGCAAGAGCCTCTCCCTTAACACAACAGAGAACCCCTGAGGGAGCAGGAGAGCAGCGGGATACAAACCTCAGATTCTCATAAAGAGACCAGACTTAATGGTCTGACTGAGACCAGAAGGACTCTGGAGGTAATGGTCCCCAGACCTTCTGTTAGCCCAAGACAGGAACCACTCCCAAAGCCAACTTTTCAGACTGGGATTGGACTGGACTGTGGGATAGAAAATGATACCGGGGGAAGAATGAGCCTCGTGGATCAAGTAGACACGTGAGACTATGTTGACATCTCCTGTCTGGAGGGGAATTGAAAGGGCAGAGAGGGTCAGAAGCTGGCTGAACGGACACGAAAAGAGAGAGTGGAGGGAAGGAGCATGCTGTCTCATTAGAAGGAGAGCTATTAGGAGTATATAGCAAGGTGTTCATAAATTTTTGTATGAGAGTCTGACTTGATGTGTAAACTTTCACTTAAGCACAATAAAAATTAAAAAAAAAAAAAAGCCTCTCCCTTTTCACTCCATGCCCTTCTGCCTGTTTGAGGTTTGTACCCTGTTCATGTAGCTCCAAAACAGAGAACATGGGCGTCAGGGTCAGACAGACCTGGGCTTGCATCCTGGCTCTGCCACGTGGTAACAGTCACCACTAACATTTATGGAGGTCTTTCTCTGTGTCAGGCACTATGCTTCTTTTGGATCATTTGCCATTTACAAGTAGTGTGGCAAGTGACTTTTTCTTTGAGCCTGTTTCCTCAACTTTAAATTGCAAGTGGAAATGCTTTGCAGAGTTATTATCAAGAGTAAATTAGGACATTAGAAATCACTTGATGCAGAGCCTGGTACATTGAGAAAACTCAGTAAATGGTGTAACTATGAATTATTCCTGCCCATCTGCTTGGGGACAGGGTGTGGGGACGGGAGGGAAAAGCGCTGCTGAGGTTCTGTGGAGAAGCAGGTCTTAGCAGTATGTTGGGAGAAGTCACTGGCCTGGGCCCTTCGGGATGAGGGTGCCGCAGTTCCATGTTACCCCGACAGGGGTGGCTTTCTGAGAAGGTGAGGCCACTGGCAGTGAGCAGGCCTCTCTCAGCCTCTTCCACAGCCTCTTCCCCAGAGTCTTAGTTAGCTGGTGCTGCTGTAACGGAAGTACCACAAGTGGTGGCTTTAACAGACAGAAATTAATTTTCTCACATTCAGGAAGCTAGAAGTCCAAATTCAGGGAACCACCTCTAGGAGAAGGCTCTCTGTCTGCCCGTTCTGGGGAAAATCCTTGTCTCAGCTTCTCTGGCAGCATTCTGCTCAGCGTTCCTCAGTTCCTTGGGAATCTTCACGTGGCATCTACCTTTCCCCTTTTGTGCTTGCTTGCCTCTGTGGCTAAGCTGCCCTTATAACTCAGAAGAGATTAGGCTTAGGACACACCCTCCACTGATAAGACTTCATTAACATAACAAGGAAAACCATACTCCCAAATGGGATTACATCCATAAACAAACAAACAAAAAACACAAAAAACAAAAAACCAAACCCGCTGCCCTCAAGTTGATTCCGACTCATAGGGACCCTATAGGGCAGAGTAGAACTGCCCCATAGAGTTTCCAAGGAGCTCCTGGTGGATTCGAACTGCTAACCTCTTGGTTAGCCGCCATAGCACTTAACCACTATGCCACCAGAGTTTCTATTACATCTGTAGGTATAAAAAACTCACTGCCATTATCCAGTGGATTCAGACTCTTAGCAACCCTGTAGGACAGAGCAGAACTGCCTCATAGGGTTTCCAAGGCTGTAAATCTTTATGGAAGCTGACTGCCACATCTTTCTCCTGCAGAGCAGCTGGTGGGTTTGAACTGCTGAACTGTTGGTTTGCAGGAGAGTACTTAACCACTGTGCCATCAGGGCTCTTCCACAGGTGTAGGGGTTAGGATTCCATCATATGTTTCGGGGGGACATAATTCAATATGTAACATCCAGAAAGGTTCTTTTCTGACGGTGCTAGAACTGTTTCCGGAGCCCTTGTCCCCATCGCCACATAGCACCTTTCGTAGTCAGAGCCCCGTTTATACTCGCCTGCAGTTGTTTGTTCCATCCCTGTTGCTTGGCACAGTACGTTCCCCCCTTATATGGTTCTGATCTTTTGGGAATGCTGTTGAAGTTCGAGAGTGCATAAACTGTAAAGAACAGAGTCGTGAATCTCACTGTCAGTGCACTCTCCCTAGGAAACCAGTAGGGAAGTCAGTTTAATATACGGGAAAACTGCAGTACCTGGGGGCTTCCTTGAGACCCCCGGGCCTTGTCTTAAATTACATTGCACACTTTTAAAATCCTGAAATATCTTGAGAGTTTTTAAATTGTAACTAATATAACAAACTCCTATGGGCCTTATGGGCCACCATTCAGCAAAGGAATAGAACGTTACTTGATGGAGCCTTTCTGTTTCCGTCTCTTCCTTCCAGAGTTAACTATTAGGCTAACGTTAGTGTCAGTCAGTGGTTCCCAAGCTTACCTGTGATTTGGGTCACCTGTGAAGCTTAAATACTGATGACCTCGCACCCATAGCAGAAAGTGGGATATAATCGACCAGTGTTCGGCCTGGGCATTAGGATTTTTTTTAATAAAAAATAATTTTTTTTAAATTGTGGTGAAAATATACACAACAAAACATATACCAATTCAACAATTTCTACATGTACAGTTCCGTGAGATTGATTACATTCTTCAAGTTGTACTACCGTTCTTGCTGTTCTTTTCCAGGCTATTCCACCATCGGCCTAAACTCACTGTACCCTAAGCAAAAGCTCCCCCTTGCCCCCTTCTTCTCACCCCTGGTAACCACTATTAATTTTTGGTTTTCGATATGTATTTGCTTGGAAACCCTGGTGGTGTAGTGGTTAAGTGCTACAGCTGCTAACCAAGAGGTCGGCAGTTCAAATCCACCAGGCGCTCCTTGGAAACTCTACGGGGTGGTTCTACTCTGTCCTAGAGGGTCGCTATGAGTCAGAAATCGACTTGACGGCAGTGGGAGTGGGTTGGGTTATGTATTTGCTTATTTCGTACAAGTGAGATCATACAGTATTTGTCCTTATGCTCCTGACTTGTTTTCACTCAGCATAATGTTTTCAAGGTTCATCCATGCTGTGGCATGTATCAGGAGTTGTTTCTCTTTATGGCTGAGTACTGTTCTATCGTATGTGTAAAAATGACGAGGCGACAGACTTCATCTAACTTCAGGAGGAAGGAGGAGAGACGCACCGTCAGCATCAGCCCAAAGCTGATTCCTGTGAGGTGGAGCTCAGACATACCTCTACTCTCCAACCTTTTTACCAATTGTGACACCAGCTGTCCCTCCCACAACATTCTTTATTTCTCTGCTGGGTTCGATAATTCATTGCAGTGGCCACGCAGAACTCAAAGGCCATACTCACAATTACGGGGTTTATTAGGGAAGTAATGGTTATAGTTCAGAATCAGGATCAACTTGGAGGTAACAGGAACAACTCAGGATACAGTTCTTTGATCAGGACAGTTTCTGGGCTGCTGCTGCCAGGTCCTTCTCTCCGCCTGGACCCTGCATTCTCAGCCTCTGCCCCCCACTTGGGCCTGGGCTCTGCCCTGCCTCAGGCAAGTGTTACAATGTAAGCTCCACTGATAAGTGCCTGGAGGCACCCTACTCTGCTAGCAAGCCTTCTGTCCAAAGGCGCCCCAGCTCTTTTGCTTTCTGGGTTGGCACGCCCACTATAGCTGCTTTGCTCTGTAGGCCATGGGGCTTCCACTGTGCCATTTCACACCAGTCTCCTGGTCTGCTGCCACTTTGCACTGTCTTGCGCTGTCTCCAGTGTTACAGCTCTCTCTGTCCTGGGTCTGGGAGGTTCTCAGCACAGGGACCCTGAGTCCACAGGATGTGCTCCTTGCTCCTCTTATTGATGGTAGTGAGCTTCCCTGTAGCTGTGGGAGTTGGCTCCCTTCAAGGCTAGTGGGATGGCAAAACTGACCAGTCCCCTACAGGGGTTCCACAAGCACCTTATTTGTACGGTCCCCACCCCCTGCAAAGGCTCCACGTACCTTTTTTGCATTATTAGCAGGTGTCCAATCATCCTGGTGGGCCACAAGCACCTTATTTGCATAGTCCACCCAGTCATTTTGTGGGAGTCACAAGACCATGGCTAGAAGGGCCATATTAAAGGAATTTACTGCAGTGCAGTATGTATATACTACATTTTATTTATCCATTCATCTTTTGATGGACATTTTGGCTTTTTCCACCTTTTGGCTCTTTTGAATAGTGCTTCAGTGAACACTGGTGTACAGGTTTCTGTTTGCATTTCTGCCTTCCCTGCTTCTGGTTATATACGTAGGGTTGGGATTGCTTGGTCGTATTGTAATCCTATGTTCAATTTTTTGAACTGTTTTTGCAGTGGCTGCACCATTTTACATTCCCTCCAGCAATGGTTGAGTGTTCTAGTTTCTGCATGATCTTGATAACACTTGTTCTCTTTTTTTTTTTAATCATTGCCATTCTAATAGGGGTAAGGTGATATATCTCATTGTGGTTTTAATTTGCATGTCTTAAGTACATGGCTGCTAACCAAAGGTCGGCAGCTTGAATCCACCAGCCACGCCTTGGAAGCCCAATGGGGCAGTTCTTCTGTGTCCTGTAGGTTCGCTATGAGTTGGAATTGACTGCACGGCAATGGGGTTGGTTTAGTTTAATGGTCAGCAATGACTGAGCATCTTTTCGTGTGCTTGTTGGCCTTCTAAATATCCTCTTTGAACTGTCTGTTGAAGTCCCTTGCCCATTTTGTGATTGGGCTGTGTTTTTGTTGTTACGTGGTAGAGGTTTTATATGTATTTCGGATACCAGGCCCTTATCTAATACATCGTTTCTGAAAATCTTCTCCCATCTGTAGCTTGTCTTTTTCACTTTGTTGATAAAGTCCTTTGATGTACAACAGTAGTTAATTTTTATGAAGTCTCATCTATTTTGTCTTGCTTGAGCTTTTGATAACGGATCTGATAATCTGTTGTTGAACACTAGGTCTCACAGCCTCACCCCTACATTTTCTTCCAAGAATTTTATGGTTTTAGTTTTTACGTTTAGGTCCTTGATCCATTTTGAATTGTTTTTTTTGTATATTGTGAGGCATGGATCCTGATACATTCACCCGCATGTGGAAATCCAGTTTTCCCAGCACTGTTTATTGAAGAGACTCTTCCTTTCCCATTGAATGGACCTAGCACCCTTGGCGAAAATTAGTTCACCATAGATGTATGGATTTAGTTCTGGACTCTCAGTTCTATTCCATTGGTCTATGTGTTTGTTATCATACCAGTACCAGGCTGTTTTAATTGCTGTAGCTTTGTAGCATGTTTTGAAATTGGCAAGTGTGATTACTCCTACTTTGTCCTCCTTCAAGATTGCTTTAGCTGGTCAGGGTCCCTTGCCATTCCATATAGATTTGAGACTTGGCTTTTCCATTTATGCGAAGAAGTCTGTTGGAATTTCAATAGATTGCATTTAGTCTATAGATGGCTTTGGGTAGTATGGACATCTTAATTATATTGAGCCTTCCAATCCATGAACATGGAATGTCCTTCCATATGTTTAGGCCTTTGATTTCTTTTAGTAATATTTATAGTTTTCTGCATACAAGGCTTTCACCTTCCTGGTAAAGTTTATCCTTAGGTACTTTATTCTGTTTTTTAGATGCTATTGTAAATGGTAATGCTTCCTTTATATCTTTGTCAGCCTGCCTATTGCTGGTGTATAGAAACTCACCTGATTTTTGTGTGTTGACTTGGTACCCTGCTGTTTTGCTGAATTCAATTATGAGTTCTGATGGCTTTCTTGTGGAACCTTTGGGGTTTTCTATGTATAGAATCATGTCATCTGCACAAAGGGTTCGTTTTACTTCCTCCTTCCTGATTTGGCTACCTTTTATTTTTTTTCTAGCCTAATTGCTCTGGCTAGGACTTCCAGAATGATGCTGAGTAGCAGTGGGGAGAGAGACCATCCCTGTCTTCTTCCTGATCTTGATGGGAATGAATGTTTTTTTTTTTTTTTAAAGAATATAATTTTTTTTTGTCTTTTTTTAAATTGTGCTTTAAGTGAAAGTTTACAAACCAAGTCAGTCTCTCATACCAAAATTTATGTACACTTTTCTATATGCTCCTAGTTGCTCTCCCCCCAGTGAGACAGCACACTCCTCTCCACTCTATTTTTGTGTCCATTTGGCCAGTTTCCCACCCCCTCCACCCTCTCATCTCCCCTCCAGGCAGGAGCTGCCCACATACTCTCATGTGTCTACTTGATCCAAGAAGCCGACTCCTTATCAGAATCATTCTCTGTCCCATATTCCAGTCCAATCCCTGTCCGAAGAGTTGGCTCTGGGAATGGTTCGTGTCTTGGGCTAACAGAAGGTCTGGGGACCGTGACCTCCAGAGTCCTTCTAGTCTCAGCCAGACCATTAAGTTTGGTCTTTTTATGAGAATCTGAGGTCTGCATCCTGCTGCTCTCCTGCTCCCTCAGAGGTTCTCTGTTGTGTTCCCTGTCAGGGCAGCCATCGGTTGTAGCCGGGCACCATCTAGTTCTTCTGGTCTCAGGCTGATGTAGTCTCTGGTTTGTTTATGTGGCCCTTTCTGTCTCTTGGGCTCATAATTACCTTGTGTCCTTGGTGTTCTTCATTCTCCTTTGCTCCAGGTGGGTTGAGACGGGAAAGGAATGATTTTTTTTTTATGTTTATTGGCATTTGGATTTCATCTCTTAGCTGCCTGGCTGTATCTTTTTTACACAATTTCTTTTATTTTTTCTTTATCTTATTGCTTTGTAGAAGTACGTATTCTAAGTCCTGTTTCTTTTTGGTTCTAATGTGAATATCTTCTCCCAGTTCGACTTAGCGTTTTTGAACGTTGTCCTTTGATACCTCCAAGTTTTTATATATATTTTTTTACATTTAGGTTTTTAACCTGTTTTGCTCGTGCTCAGCCTCTGACAATTTTTACCCTCCAGGGCACATTTGGCAATGTCTGGGGGCATTTGTGGTTATCACAATTTGGCAGGCGGTGGGGCAGGGAGTGCTAGTGGCATCTCGTGAGTAGAGACCAAGGGGTGCTACTGAGCATCTTACCATGCACAGGACAGCCCCCCACAACAGAAAACTACCCCATCTAAAGTGTCGGTAGTGCCAAGGTTGAAAAATCCTGATCTGAAGATTCCGATTCAGGGATGAGGCAGGTTCCTGGAATCTGAATTTATAACAGTATCCCAGGTGATTTTTTTATGATCAGGCAAGTTTGGGAACCACAAAAACACAGAGTGTACCTCCCTTAGGATGGCGAGGAGAGGTCAATGAACCCCCCCGCCCCATCCCGGAGGAGGTGGGGATGGGAAAGGAGAGTAGGGACATCCTTGGGAGAGGAAGCAGGAAGTGGCACAGTGGGGGTGAAGAGATCTGGAAGGAAGTGAAACCAATGCCCTTGACCCCCAGAGGTGCCTCCTCCTGAGGTACCCCGAAAGCCACATAGACTCCCTCCTTAGGGTCAAACGATAATGGTGAGATGCATGAACTGCTCACCGTCAAGACTTTTTGAGTGCTGCTGAGAGGCTGAGCATTGCGCTAAGTGCATTCTGTGCGTTCTCCCAGCTTATCTTTACGCCTGCCCTTGGAGCTCCCGTTTTTAAAGGACAAAGGTCAAGTGTAGCATCTGATGTCATCCAGCAAGGAGCAGAGCTGGGTTTCAGACCCATTGCCAGCTGAGCATAGAACTGCATCCTGTATTTCTTTTTTTAGAACTTTAAAAACACTTTATTGTGGTAAAATATATATAACATAAAATTTGCCGTTTTAACCATTTTTTAGTGTATAATTTGGTGACATTAGTTACCTTCACAGTGCTGCGTGACCATCACCATGCTTTGCTTTGAAAACTTTTTATCACCTCGGATAGGAACAGCTCCACTCTTCACCACCCTGCCGCTTCCCTTCAGGAATCCTAGTGCCCAGCTCAGAGCACCCCCAGTCTGTGCCTCGTCTGCTCTGCTGCTCCAGTCTCATGGGCCATCGGATCCCAGACTGCCCAGTTGTTGTTAGGTGCTGTTGAGTTGATTTCTACTCATAGCAACCCCATGTAACAGAGTAGAACTGCCTCCTGGGGGTTTTAGGCTGTAGTCTTTCTGGAAGCGGATCGTTAGGTCTTCCTTCCTCAGAGCTGCCGGGTGGGTTTGAACTGCCAGTCTTTTGGTTAGCGGCTTAGCACTTAACTGTTTGTGCCACCAGGGCTCTTTGGCTGCCCTGTTTAAAAAAACAACAAAACAAAAAAACCCATTGCCATCGAGTTGATTCCGATTCCTAGTGACCCTATAGGACAGAGTAGAACTGCCCTATAAGGTTTCCAAGGAACCAGCTGGTGGATTCGAACTGCCAGTGTTTTGGTTAACCACCAGTCTCTTAAGCACTATGCCACCAGGGCTCCCTGTAGCCCTCCTGAAGAGCCCATGTGTCTCAAGGTAGCAGAAAGGACACTGCCACAACTAAGGAACTGTCTGGCTTCCGTTTGCTTTTCTACCTGGTAGGCATTTGAGCCGACCGTTTCAAAGAGATAGATTCCTGCAACTAAAATATTTTAAAATTAGAATGCTAATTGAAACCTCATGGACAGCACGCCTGGCTCCTTTGCCCTTATTTGTCCAAAGTATGATTCCTTCGCCTCAAGTATTTCCTGATGGCATTCTTGAGCCGGAGCCCAGTGTCACAGTTGTTTATGGAAACTCTGGGCTGTCACTGGGATAATTGGTTTCAGGGGCCCTTGCTTTTCCCGAATGTGGACGTTTTCTTCTCTTAAAGAGTGGGCTCCTGGTTTTCTTCTCAATTCTGGTAAAAGGAGTTTTCCCACAAGTTCCTTACTTGTACTTCGTGGTCTAGTCCTGCTCGCCCCACTTCGGGATGTAACAACCTCTGTGAGTCTCTGTTCTCATCTGTGGAAGATAGCAGGGGAATGAGCTTCCCTATAAAAGAATTCTTGGGAAGATAACGTAGTCTGTCAGCTCTTGGGAAGGAAAGAGCATGATCCAAGTTAATACAGAGGCCCAGTTCAGCCAGCAAATGTATTGTATTTGTCCTGTGATGGGTTAAAGACAGTTTTTTAGATTAGCTTACCACATAAAAATCTTATTTTGTCAGTTTACCATACAGAAATCTGGATTTCGGGCTTCACTTGACAAATCGGAGACTAAGCAGCGCTGGGCCCACAGTCATGCGTGGCCACCTTGGCTGGGGCTGAGGAGCCTGACCGCTGCAGGGCAGGCACATGCACGCTCTCCATCAGCCGCCCTTCTCAGCCCAGCCCCCTTGCACTCATTTAGGCTGCTCGCCCTCGGCCCCTGCAGGTATCGGAGTTTGCCTGAAAGCAGCCTAATGGATATGGAGATACATCTATTACTTTATACTGTTTATTTCCTTTTTGGTGAAAATATATACATGGCAAAACATACACCCATTCAACAGTTTCTACATGTACAATTCAGTGACATTGGCTACCTTCTTCACATTGTGTCATCATTCTTGCCGTTTCTACCCAGATTATTTCATCACCATCAACTTAGACTCACTGCCCCCTAAACTTCTCTTCTATGTTTTAGAGTTACTGTTGTCAATTTGATCTCATATTGAAAATTCTTTAAAGAAGCGTGATGCTCAAGGCAAACATTTTTTGCTAATTGAGCTAAAATGTTGTTTTTTTAAAGATGACTTCTGGGGATAGTTTTGATTCAAGGTTTAAAGATTATCTTGGCAGTAGTTTTGGGTCTCAGTGGGTTCAGTAAGTCTGGATTCCATAGGAATTTCAAATTCTGTTCTATATTTTCCCACCTTTTGATCAGGACCCATCTGTTGAGTCCTTGCTCAGTACATTTGGTAATGGTAGCTGGGCTCCAAGCATAAAGGAGAAAGGAATGGGGGAGAAAGAAAATCCAGAAGGTCACTGTCAGAAGTGATACGAGTTACCAAACCTCTGAAGACTTTTCCTTCCTGGAAGCTAGGGTTTAATTCCAGGCTACACATTTGCATTACTTTTGCCCCTGATTGGGGATTTTTCTTCCTGCTATACTCAGGAAACCATAGCAGTAGGGAGGTATAAAGTGGAAGGCTCTGGAGGGATGAGGCCAGACCTCTAACAAAAGGCCCAGGAACCACAGACACAGAAATAGTTTCAGAAGGGGAGTAGGAAATGCCCTTGTTACCAAACTCCTGATGACTGTTGTAAAGAATACTAAGTAGTGCCCCAAATGTATGAGAAGACACTTTGGAGGTGCTGGACTTGAGGAGTGAGGAGTGGGGGAGGTGGTGACTTGTGACTCTGGGAATAAGGGAAAGACTTTTTTGCTGCCCTTGGTTTTTGTTGACTCTGCTGCTCTTCCAGGGCCTGGGGGTCTGAGGATGACTCACGGCAAAGCACTTTGGTGTTATGAGTGGAAGTGTGGCTTGGTGACCTGCTTCCCGTAAAGATGACAGCCGAGAAAAAAACCCTAGGGGACAGTTCTACTCTGTATGTAACGTGTGGCGTCCCCATGAGTCAGAATCTGCTTCATGGTAGTGGTTTTTTTTTTTTTTTTTTTTTTTTTGCCCTCTCCCGGCTGTGAGCAAAGGGGAATGGGAAGTGGGGGCATAAAATTTCTGGTGCCTGGTTAAACCTCCTAGCACCCTGTACACTGGTATGTTCTCATGGGTAAAATGGGACAGGAGACTCGGTGAAGCCCCTCACCTTGGGTTGCCCAGCTGGTAAAGAAGTCTGGGACTTACCTGCGTGGTTGGCTTCTTTCTAGTCCTTCACATTTTCTATCAAGAGAGTTGGTCTTTGCTCCATTCCTGCCTCCCTTTCTGTGCCCCCTTCTCTTTCAGGCTCCAGTTCTGTTTCCTATCCTCCAAATACCATTCTCAAGGGTATTCGCATTTCAGTAGAGGAGTTTCAGAACCCACAGGACTAGATCTCTAATGGTGGACTATCAGGCCAGTGACAAACTCAGCGAGGACATTGAGAGGCCGAGAGGGTAGCCTTCCTGGCACCCACCCCTAAGAAGTTTTCACCATGCTAGTCCTGGTCAGCAGTTGTTGCATTTTCACATATCTAATAAAGCAAGTTCCTTCTCCCCATATTAGACTGAACTGCTTGAGGGCAGAGTCCGTCTCATTCACTGTTTTATCCCAGTTGGCATCACTAACCAGTAAGCTTCCTTAGAAATGGCCCCACTGCTTGAGAGTCTGGACAAAGCATTGTGGAAAGAGGGAGTAGATATTTTTACTCCATAAGCCTTTCTGTTATGGTTGGGAGGTAGTCATTTGCACCTGTTTTATCTGAGTGTGGGTGCTTTGGGCCCTTCTTGGGATGTTCTTGCCTATGGGATTTTTTTTTTTTTTAAGATAATTTTTATTGTGCTTTAAGTGAAAGTTCACAAATCAAGTCAGTCTCTCACACAAAAACCCATATACACCTTGCTACACGTTCCCAATTACTCTCTCCCTAATGAGACAGCCTGCTTTCTCCCTCCACTCTTATCTTTTCGTGTCCTTTTCGCCAGCTTCTAACCCCCTCCACCCTCTAATCTCCCCTCCAGGCAGGAGATGCCAACATAGTCTCAAGTGTCCACCTGATCCAAGAAGCTCACTCCTCACCAGCATCCCTCTCCAACCCATTGTCCAGTCCAATCCATGTCTAAAGAGTTGACTTCGGGAATGGTTCCTGTCCTGAGGCAACAGACGGTCTGGGGGCCATGACCACTGGGTCCTTCTAGTCTCAGTCAGACCATTAAGTCTGGTCTTATGAGAATTTGGGTCTGCATCCCACTGCTCTCCCTCTCCCTCAGGGGTTCTCCGTTGTGTTCCCTGTCAGGGCAGTCATCGGTTGTGGCCGGGCACCATCTTGTTCTTCTGGTCTCAGGATGATGTAGTTGCTGGTTCATGTGGCCCTTTCTGTCTCTCTGTCTCGCAGTCACCTTGCACCCTTGGTGTTCTTCATTCTCCTTTGATCCAGGTGGGTTGAGACCAATCGATGCGTCTTAGATGGCTGCTCGCCAGCGTTCAAGACCCAGACGCCACTCTTCAAAGTGGGATGTAGAATGTTTTGTTAATAGATTTTATTATGCCAATTGACTTAAATGTCCCCTGAAACCTTGGTCCCCAGACCTCTGCCACGCTGGCCTTCAAAGCATTCGGTTTATTCAGGAAACTTCTTTGCTTTTAGTTTAGTCCAATTGTGCTGACCTCCCCTGTATTGTATGCTGTCTTTCCCTTCACCTAAAGTAGTTCTTATCTACCATCTAATTAGCGAATACCCCTCTCCCACCCTCCCTTCCTCCCTCCCCCCTCCCTCCCCCTCCCTCCCCCTCCCTCCCCCTCCCCCCTCCCTCCCTTCCCCCTCCCTCCCCCTCCCCCCTCCCTCCCTTCCCCCTCCCTCCCCCCTCCCTCCCCCCTCCCTCCCTCCCCCTCCCTCCCTCCCCCCTCTTGTAACCACAAAAGAATGTTTTCTTCTCAGTTTAAACTGTTTCTCAAGGTCTTATAATAGTGGTCTTATACAATATTTGTCCTCAGCATAATGCCTTCCAGCTTCCTCCATGTCGTGAAATGTTTCACAGATTCTTCACTGTTCTTTATCGATGCGTAGTATTCCACTGTGTGAATATACCATAATTTATTTATCCATTCATCCATTGATGGGCACCTTGGTTGCATCCATGTTTTTGCTATCGTAAACAGTGCTGCAGTAAACATGGGTGTGCATATATCTGTTCGTGTAAAGGCTCTTATTTCTCTAGGATATATTCCAAGGAGTGGGATTGCTGGATTGTATGGTAGTTCTATTTCTAACTTTTTAAGGAAGCGCCAAATTGATTTCCAGAGTGGTTGTACCATTTGACATTCCCACCACCAGTGTGGAAGTGTTCCAATCTCTCCACAGCCTCTCCAACATCTATTATTTTGTGTGTTTTGGGTTAATGCCAGCCTTGCTGGAGTGAGGTGAAATCTTATTATAGTTTTGATCTGCATTTCTCTAATGGCTAATATCGTGAACATTTCCTCATATATCTGTTAGCTACCTGAATGTCTTCTTTAGTGAAGTGTCTATTCATATCTTTTGCCCGTTTTTTAATAGGGTTATTTGTCTTTTTGCAGTTGAGTTTTTGCAGTATCATGTAGATTTTAGAGATCAGGCGCTGATCAGAAATGCCATAGCTAAAAACTTTTTCCCAGTCTGTAGGTAGTCTTTTTACTCTTTTGGTGAAGTCTTTGGATGAGCATAGGTGTTTGATTTTTAGGAGCTCCCAGTTACATAGTTTTTCTTTTATGTTCTTTATAATGTTTTCTATACTGTTTATGCCATGTATTAGGGCTCCTAATGTTGTCCCTATTTTTTCTTCCATGATCTTTGTCGTTTTAGATTTTATATTTAGGTCTTTGATCCATTTTGAATTAGTTTTTGTGCATGGAGTGAAGTATGGGTCTTGTTTCACTTTTTTGCAGATGGATATCCAGTTATGCCAGCACCACTTGTTAAAAAGGCTGTCTTTTTCCCATTTAACTGTTTTGGGGCCTTTGTCAAATATCAACTGCTTATATGTGGATACATTTATGTCTGGATTCTCAATTCTGTTCCATTGGTCCATGTATCTGTTGTTGTACCAGTACCAGGCTGTTTTGACTACTGTGGCGGTATAATAGGTTCTAAAATCAGGTAAAGTAAGGCCTCCCACTTTGTTCTTCTTTTTCAGTAATGCCTTATTTATCCAGCGCCTCTTCCCTTCCATATGAAATTGGTGATTTGTTTCTCCATCTCATTAAAGAATGTCCTTGGGATTTGGATCGAATTGCATTAAATGTATAGATCGCTTTTGGTAGAATAGACATTTTTATAATGTTAAGTCTTCCTATCCATGAGCAAGGTATGTTCTTCCACTTATGTAGGTCTCTTTTGGTTTCTTGCAGAAGTGTACTGTAGTCTTTTACATCTCTGGTAAGATTTATTCCTAAGTATTTTATCTTCCTGGGGCCACTGTAAATGGCATTGATTTGGTGATTTTCTCTTCGATGTTCTTTTTGTTGGTATAGAGGAATCCAACTGGTTTTTGTATGTTTATCTTGTATCCTGATACTCTGATGAACTCTTCTATTAGTTTCAGTAGTTTTCTGGAGGATTCCTTAGGGTTTTCTGTGTATAAGATCATGTCGTCTGCAAATAGAGATACTTTTACTTCTTCCTTACCAATCTGGATGCCCTTTATCTCTTTATCTAGCCTAATTGCTCTGGCTAGGACTTCCAGCACAATGCCTACGGGATTTTTTTTTTTTTTAATAATTTTTATTGAGCTTTAAGTGAACGTTTACAAATCAAGTCAATCTGTCACATATAAGCTTATATACACTTTTCTCCATGCTCCCACTTACTCTCCCCCTAATGAGTCAGCCCTTCCAATCTCTCCTTTCATGACAATTTTGCCAATTTCTAACCCTCTCTACCCTCCTGTCTCCCCTCCAGACAGGAGATGCCAACACAGTCTCAAGTGTCCACCTGATACAAGTAGCTCACTCTTCATCAGCATTTCTCTCCAACCCGTTGTCCAGTCCCTTCTAATAAGGTTTTTTTTTTTATTAACTTTTATTGAGCTTCAAGTGAACATTTACAAATCAAGTCAGACTGTCACATATAAGTTTATATACACCTTACTCCGTACTCCCACTTGCTCTCCCCCTAATGAGTCAGCCCTTCCAGTCTCTCCTTTCGCCTACGGGATTTTTGGGGTACTTCAGAAACATGCTTTTAGGTCTCAGAGGCCCTGGTGTCCAGAGAACCTAAGACCAAGGAGTCCAGGGTTGTCATTGTCTCCAGCCAGCAGGCTAGAGGTGTGGCAGTGCTGCCTGGGATAGGACCTAGTCAGCCCTTTGCTGGTGAGTAGGCCACAACTGCCTTTGAGTCTCTGCTCTCACCTGTAGGTGGTGGGACCCAAGAGACACCCACTTCTGCTCAGCGCCTCCCAAGAGAGGAGTGCCCACATGACTCAGCCCCTCCCTCCTCCTCCTTCCATTGCAGGCTGGATCCTCATTGACCGGTGTGGGAAGCACTTTGGTACGATACTCAACTACCTTCGTGACGGGGCAGTCCCCCTGCCTGAAAGCCGCCGGGAGATCGAGGAGCTGCTGGCAGAGGCCAAGTACTACCTGGTCCAGGGCCTGGTGGAAGAGTGCCAGGCAGCCCTACAAGTAGGCATCTCCCTTTCTTTCCACGTGGGGGTGGAGCACCACGCCCACCAGTCTTCCTCATTTTCCCTGTCTGCAAAATGGGAGCAGTTCTTATCTCACTGAGATGTAAGAGTCAATGAGTTAACCCTGGAGCTTCTCCCCTTTGGTCAGAGTTGAACCCTGAGAGGCTTCTCTGCAGTGCTTCAGTCACCTAACCTCTCCCTGACAATTTCAGTCCCTCTAGTGGTGGGTCATCTCCTGGGTACATTGCAACCCTTTAGTAGTCAGCCATGGAGTGTAAAACTTGATCAGTTTTATGGCCTTTTCTTGGGAAAGTTTACATTCTTTCCATGAGTCATTGTTGCGAAAACAGTATAATCTCCAAAGATACCCTTCATACCTCAGCTGGACCTGAGACACTAGTCTGGAGCCTGGGGCAGGACTGTTTGGGTCAAGTCAAGTGATAAATATAGTCCATTTACTTAGGCGAAGTCCCCACATGTCAAAGAATCAGGAGAGCCCCTTAGGGTTGTCATAGGACTCTGATATGTGTGTGTCAGGCTCTTGTTTGTGCCTCCCCTGAGTTACACATCTGTGTCTGGCCTTCTACTGCAGCAGTGCCCACAGTGCCTGGTTCCTCAAGAAACTGTTGTGCCCACACACCGCCTGTACCCCGAGAGCCTGCAGCTCGTAAATCTAACGCAGCAGTGACTTTATCTTCACTTCGTTTTATGTTTATTAAAGTAATGCTTGTACGACATTTAAGAGGTTAAATAATACCGCAGGGTTGATGTCCAAAGTACCACTGTGCCCCTTCTCCCCACCTTCCTGCGGCAACCTCACTTCTCGAGGCAGTTTCTACTGTTAGCGTATTTTTACGTAACTTATTTATGCTGCTATTTACTGACTTTTCAGTTTTTCACATTTATCTATTAGCATTATTATAGAAAATTAGAATTTCGCTCAGCCACTACCACCACCCCAACCACTGCCAGACTTACATACACGTATTCGCTCTCCCATTCTCCCAGTGTAGTTTCTCATAGTTTGGTGAAATCAGTACTCAGGGTTTGCATTCTGATGTGTAAATAACGTGACATTTGGGCTAGAGTCTACAATGATTATTTTCTTTCTTGTATACCTTTTCAGTTTTGCCAGAGCTAATGATTGCTTCATTACTTTGTTTGCTTGGTTTTCTAAGTTGTTGTTAGGTGCCGCCAAGTCAGCTGTGACTCATAGTGACCCCACGTACAACAAAACTACATGCTGCCCGGTCCCACACCATCCTCACAGTTGTTCTTGTGTTTGAGCCCATTGTCGCAGCCACTGTGTCAGTCCATTGCGTTGGGGGTCTTTTTGTTGCTGACCCTCTGCTTTGTCAAGCATTATGTCCTTCTCCAGGGATTGGTTTTCTAAGGACATATCACTAAATCAGCCACACATTCTCCAGTAGAAAGGTAAATCTCCTGCTGGTACGTTTAGACACATCAGGAATTCTCTGAGTTTCAGCCTCGTCTGGGAGATGTGCTCTCTGGGTTCGCTCGCTGCAGTTTCTGTTAGTCTGGGGTTAAACCTCCAGGCCTGACAGAATCTAATTTTCTTTCCTCCCAGTTTCTGTCACTTCATCTTTCTGTTCTAACTTTCTCAGAGGCGCTTCTTCGACTGTTCTTTGAATCTTTCATTTCTGCTATCATATTTCTACCTTCCAAGAGCTTTGGCTTGTTCTCTGAATGCCCTTTCTTACATAGCATGCTGATCTTGTTTCATAGAACACAGTACCTTCTCTTCTTTGTCTGAAGATGGTGTTTGAAGTTTCCTTCTGCTCCTTTCGTTATCTGAGTCCTTCCCATACATTTTCTGTTTTCGTTTTGATTTTGGCCTCACATTTTAGAGGCTTCCCACGTATATAATCTGATGACCTTTGGCTTTCTGCTGAAATTTAAGAGTAAGGCTCTGAAACGCTTCATGTACACGGGTGGCCCTTGTTGTCCATTGGGCTTCGTTGTTGGATGACAAGCCTTACTTTTTCAGTAGGGAACCCCAGATGTCAGACTCTGGGGCTTTTTGGGGGCAACTCAGTTCCCCATAGGAGAATCCTTTGCTTTCTTTGTGGTGGGTTTAAGCCTGGCTGGCTGCATTTTGGGTGTTGTGGTGGGGAGAGGTCTCACCAATTGCTGTATAGACGTTCACTAGATCCCCCTCTTGTCAGAATAGCCACTCGGCTCTGTCCTCTACTGTGCAAACCTTTCCAGGGCAGTGTACTTTTCTTCTGCCAGGGCAGGGAAGGGGATGGGTCTGAGGGTCTCACTCGGACCATCCTCTGCCCTCACCCCATCCCCACTGGTCCCCGGGGGCGCCCTGTGCCTCCTGTTCCCGAGCTCCTCCAGGGTGCGTTCTCATCTGCCCAGTTAGGTTTCAGCTTTCTCCATCTCTGTGGTTCTCTCTCGTCAGCTCTGACCTGTTCTCCAGCCTCGAATTTTTGACCTCTTAATGTCTGCTGATGCTTCTCGTCCTGTTCTTCTATTGCTTATGGGCATATGCCCTTTTTAGTCCTCTGCTGTGGTTGTAGTGGGGTTTTTAGGAGCTTTTGATCAAGTCATCTACCGTGTTTAGGGTTTATTTTTGAGTGGCTTCCTAGGCTGTGGAAAACGTGTCATCGTTGTTATGAGCACTGTGGTACCTCACGGCCCTAGCCAGAGAGCAGACTTAGTGGAAATCTCAACTCCTGGCCTTCCCCATCCTGATTTGTTGGTGGTAAGAACCCTTCTCTCTTCCCAGCCGTGACGGCCCCATCTCCCCACGCCAGCCTTTTCTTTTCCCTGAAGGCCGGCTTAAAAAAGGTGATGCTGGGCAGGCCTCCCAGGCTGAAAGCATGTTTTGTTCCAGCAGAACAAAGACACATACGAGCCTTTCTGCAAAGTTCCTGTCATCACCTCATCCAAGGAGGAACAAAAACTTATCGCAACTTCAAATAAGGTACGTTGGAGGCACCCTCGTGGGATTTCTTTTGCTACCAGAAATGATGGAGATTCTTCTGAATAAGTTTTGAAATAAAAACTTGTGGAGTTGCCTCGGCAAGGCCTGAGAAGGGGGTGAGAACAGGAAGCTGTAGGTAATCTTTGTTCACCCCAGTACTGGGTCATGCAGCCTGTGCTCCAACCATGTAACCAGCCCAACAAGGTGAGCTAGCTCGTCGTCATCTTCTGCCTCATGGCAGGGTCCCAGCCCTACAGGAAGCCAGTGGTTCACTGTGCCTGCATGCCAATTAACCCTCTTCTTCCTGTTTTAAAACAACCTACAGCCCGCCGTGAAGTTGCTGTACAACAGAAGTAACAACAAATACTCGTATACCAGGTAAGGTGCCTGCACTCATTAGCAAACCCCCACCCATGCCAGCCAGGCCCAGCTCTTGCTCCCTTCAGCAAAGGCGTGGCCCCCCTGCACCTCTGGAATGCCTTTATTTATATATATTTATTACAATATATTGATGTATGTATCTTTATTAAGCTCTATTCCACATACCATAAAAATTTACCCTTTTAAAATGCACAGTTCAGTAGTTTTTAAGTATATTCAGAATTGCACAACTATTGCCACTATCTAATTGTAGAACACTTTGGTTACC
Organism: Loxodonta africana; assembly: GCF_030014295.1. Taxonomy (NCBI): domain Eukaryota; kingdom Metazoa; phylum Chordata; class Mammalia; order Proboscidea; family Elephantidae; genus Loxodonta; species Loxodonta africana. Next base: position 19,898,021 of record NC_087360.1, on the reverse strand, counting down.
CCAGAAAGAAGCCCTGTACCCACTGGTAGCCGTTCCCCATTTCTGTAGGCAATCCCCCCCAATCCCTAGGCGACCATGAATATTCTTTCTGTCTCCATATGGGTTTGCTTGCTCTGGACATTTGATATAAATGGAATCAGATGGTATGTGGCCTTTTGTATTAGCTTATTTCATTCAGCATAATGTTTTCAGTGTTCATCCATGTTGTAGCTTGAATTGGTACTTCATTCCTTTTCCATGGCTGAATAATATTCCGTTGTCTGAATATACCAATTTCTATTTATCCCTTATCTAGTCAGTGGACACTGGTGCTGTTTCTACTGTTTGGCTATTATGAAATGCTGCTTTGAACATGCCTATACAAGTTTTTGTGTAGACAGAAGTTTTCATTTCTCTTGGGTATATACTCAGGAGTGAAATTGCTGTGTCATATGGTAACTCTGTGTTTAATTCTTTGAGGAACTGCCTGACTGTTTCCAAAGTGACTGCACCATTTTTACATTCCCACCAGTAGTCTGTGTGGGTTTCTAGAAGGCCTTTTGGCTCTTGGGAGTATGTGGCTCTGAATTAAGAACTTGTGGGTGGGGAGCTGGATAGGGGGACTTATGAGATTACTCAAGACCCATAAACTGGCTCTGGGATAAAAAGTTTCCCTTGGGCAGTTCTGTTCTGTCTGTTCGTGTGGCTAAGTGGGCCTCTCTGCTCCATGTTCCCCATCTACTGTTCTAGGAAGAGACTCCATGTTATTGGCAGGCACCCTAGTATGCGGAGTTGAAACATGGGCTTAGGAGCCAGAGTGGTCATTGTTTTGGAGACCCTTCTTTGCCATTTATTAGTTTTTGGCTTCAGGCAATTACTTCACTTCCTGATCCTCACTTGCCTTCTCTGAGCAGTGAGGGCTGCAGTGCCTTTCTCACGGGATTGTTGTGAGTTTGCAGGGGGCCTGCACGTAGAAGCACGTAGTTACTACCAGCATGTTGCTCATCTTATCAAATGCTTTTTTACAGTAATTCTGACGACAATATGTTGAAAAACATCGAACTGTTTGATAAGCTGTCTCTGCGCTTTAACGGGAGGGTCCTATTCATAAAGGATGTGATCGGGGATGAAATCTGCTGCTGGTCCTTTTACGGTCAGGGCCGCAAGATTGCTGAAGTCTGTTGCACCTCCATTGTCTATGCCACTGAGAAGAAACAGACCAAGGTAAGTGCGTTGAAGGACAGTTCTGAATGGCTGTCCTGGAGTATGTACTTGGACAACTTCTCTTTCCACTTCAACAACAGAAACTTGTTAGTTGCTGTCGAGTTGGCTGTGACTCATGGCAACCCCACGTACTACAGAACGAAACGTGGTGTTGTCTTCACAATTGTCGGTATGTTTGAGTCCGTCGTTGCGGCCACTGTGTATTTTGAGTGCCTTTTAATCTAGGGGAGCCCTGGTGGCACAGTGGTTAAGAGCTATGGCTGCTAACCAGAAAGGTTGGTAGTTCGAATCTACCAGCCGCTGATTAGAAACCCTGTGGGGCAGTTCTACTCTGTCCTGTAGGGTCACTATGAGTCGGAATCGACTTGACAGCAATGGGTTTGTTTTTTTTTTAATCTAGGGAGCTCATCCTCCAGCACTATATTGGACAGTGTTCTGTTGTGGTCCGGAGGGTTTTCACTGGCTGATTTTTGGAAGTAAATTGCTGGGTCTTTCTTCCTAGTCTGTCTTAGTCTGGACGCTCAGCTGAAACCTGTCCACCATTGGTGACCCTGCTTGTATTTGAAATACTGGTGATGTTGCTTCCAGCATCACAGCAGCATGCAAGCCACCAGGGTATAACAGATGGACGGGCAGTGGAAGATAAACTTGAAGAGGAAAAGCCTTTAAAAATAATTCCCTTGCCTCACAGTTTCCTTGCTTCATTGTTAAAATAAATATTATCTTTTGAGCTCTGGAAAGATCCAAATGTAGATCTTGGAGAAACAAAATGTTTTTTCCCTTCTTATACTGAGCAAGTACAGACAGAATCAGTATACCTGAGTTCCTTTGCCATAATATTAATTCAGACGTATCCTTATGGCATGCGTACCATGCTGCCAGCATGTTCTCTGTCCATCACCTGTGATCCTTCCGACACTTCCTGGGCTGTTCCTTGCCTCCTCGACCCAACACTTGTTTTCCACCGGCATTGTCCCACCTGGTGCCCTTCATCAGAGGAATAGTGTTACCTGCAAGATCTTGACCTTGGCTTTCTGTCATGACCTACTTACTTGCCAGCTGTCTCCCGTCTCTTACCCACTGACCTAGCGCTGCCCTCCACCCTCACTAGGCCCTTTTGGCACTCCTTAGCTTCCGATCTTGTTGGCTTCCTTCTGAGCACACTTGACTCCTTCACTGATCTGGACTCTGTGGGTCCATTTTTTTCCGTATCTTCTTGTAAAAACAGTTTGGGAGCAGTGTCTGACCTCCTTCAACCCCACAAGGGGGAAGGAGAACCATGATCAACACTGCAAGGTTGACTCCAGTGAGGCGGAGGCCAAACAAGACTCCTTTCTCCACTGTCTTTACTAATTCTGACACCAACCATCCCTCACACAGCACTCTCTGCTTCTCTGTTGGGCTCAATAACTTATTGCAGTGGCCACATAGAACTCAAAGACCATGCTCATGATTGTGGGGTTTATTGGGGGAAGTAACAGTTACAATTCAGGCCCAGGAACACTCGGGATACGGTTCTTCCATCAGGACAGCCTCTCCCCAGCTGTGCTCACAGGTATGCCTCTTCCTGGCCCTCAGTCTCTGCCTAAGGGCACTCAGCTTTTTCTCTCTGTGGGCCGGGAAGCCCACTGTACCACCTCCTGCTGCCAGGCCTCTTCCTTCCTTGGTGGTCCTCTGTACTCTGGAATTGGCTCTCTTTTAAGGCAAAATTGACCAATGCCCTTAGTGGGTCACAGTTACCCTATCACACAAAATTAACTGCACTGTACCTCTCCAAGCCCAATAGACTTGACCTCTCTCCTGCCATTCTGCAAAGCTAGATCACACCATAGACATCTGCTTTACATCACAAACTGCAGCTAGAGATCTGGGCCTGCTAACTACAGTTTACTTCCTTTAGGTCTTAGCTTGCTTGCCTGCCCTCCTTGGGCTCTGCAAGTAGGCTTTGTTTGTTTGTTTTTATCATACCATACACTCTGTCATTTCCTTCTCAACCTATCTAAGGGAAATCTGATCACCAGGGACATGCAGTAGGTCTGCCACGGGCAAATGTTCATGCATTGACTTGATGGCAGCTAACAACAGGTCACTCTCTACAGTGTGTAGGTGACTGCAGCTCTAGGAGACCCAGTTCTGTGTGACTGTGGAGCCGGCCCCAGCAGCAGAAAGAGAAAATAGCAGACCGCAAAGTAGAAACCAGAGTCTGTCTGTATTTTTTAACTTCTGATTGAAGATGTAAATCACATACAGAAGCAGGGAGGGTAGTACAGTGATCTCCCAGCTTTGGTGGCCTTAGCTTATGCCCACTCCTACTCATCTCTACCTGCCCTCCTCTCCGAAACAGGTACAGGGTGCATTTCATCTGTAAGTATCCAGAACACATCCTAAAAGATATATGTTGTTTTAAGGTAGCCAAAAGGAGAAAAGCACTGAGGTTAGTTTTTTCTTTCAAAGAGAACAGGGGGACCAGAATCGTTTGCTCCCCTTGCCATGTTAGTTCACGGTAGTGTTCCTGCGATTTTTTTCCTTCCATAACTGGACCCATGTTTTGCCATGGCTTTTTATATACATGGGTTGCCTCTGCCCTCAGATACTAAAAGGATATAATCATCAGATTGACTAAGCTTTAAAATATTAAGACTTATGACTTTTTAAATTATTTTTAATTGTGCTTTAGGTGAAAGTTTACAGAGTAAATTAGATTCCCAATCAGTAGTTTGTATATGAAGTATTTCATGACCTTGGCTTTATTCCCCACAATGTGTCAGCATTCTCCCCATTTCCGCTCTGGGCTCCTCGTTGCCTTCCGTCTCACCTGATTGACTGTTCTAAGGAGCACGTTCTTCTCGGTTTGTTATTGTCTATTTTATGGGCTTGTCTATTCTTTGGCTAGAAGGTGGTCTCCGGGAATGGCTTCAGTTTCAGAAGCGTGTCTTAGAGCCGTAGTCTCGGGGGTTCCTCCAGTTTCAGTCAGAGCAATAAGTCTGGCCTTTTTTGTGGGTTTGATTTTTTTTTTCTACGTTTTCCTCCTGCTCTGTCTGGGACCCTCTGTTGTGATCCCAGTCAGCAGTCGGTAGTGGTAGCCAGGCACCATCTCGTTCTTCTGGTCTTGGGGTCCGGTAGGCTGTGGTTCATGTGGTCCATTAGTCCTTTGGACTCACTGCTCCTTTGAGTCTTTGCTTTTTTCACTCTCTTTGCTCCAGACTGGAAAAGACCAATAGTTGTATCTTAGATGGCCACTCGCAAGCTTTCAGGACCCCAGACACTACTCACCAAAGCAGGAAGTAGAACGTTGTCTTTATGAACTATGTTGTGCCAACTGATGTAGAACTTCTTATTTTCAGAGCAAAGGGATTTAGGGACCATGTGGTCTGATCCCACCCATTTATAGATGAGTAAAGGGGTTCCAGAAGGAACCTGTACTTGTGTTTGTGCAGCTGGTTTGTGGCAGAGCCAGGGCCTCTCTCCACGTCTCCTGTCGCTCTGCCATCTTGCCCCTAAGGGCTTCTTGCTTTCTCCTGCGGAAGTCTGTGACTTCGGCTTTCTCGAGAGTTGGTGTTGGGAACAGCGGCCTCCTTCCTTCATCTAGCCCAGACCTCTGGGAGCTGTGCTGTGTTGCTGACATGTTTTGCTGTCGGAAGTAACTGCAAATGTTGCATTTGTTAGTTTTGCATTGTGTCATACCTCCCCTGGCACGGCATTCTAAGTGCTTTGCTAATTCTTTTAAACATCATTTAACTGTCTCTAAATTGGAAAAGGAGTGGCTTGTTAAAATTAAAGTGTAAGCAAGTATTTGATACGCTCATTATCCATTTGGTTCTTAACTCTGGCTCACTAAGGAGGAGGTGGTAATTAAGCACAGAATTCTGCCCTTTATTGGTTTTTTTTCTTCCTCTTACTCAGATCGGATCGTTTCTTTTCCTTTATCTTCAGATTCACAGACTCCTTCCTCTGTTGTTTCCATTCTGTTACCGAGCCTTTCCAGTGGGATGTCCTCCCTGCCCCACCATTTTGATTACTGTATTTTTCAGCTCTAAAATTTTCATTTGGTTCTTTGTATCTTCTCTTCATTGAGGCTTTATCTTTCTGTTGAGTGTTTGTCCTGACTTGTTGGAACATTTTTATAATACCTGCTTTTGGTCTTTGGCAGATCATTCCAGCATTTGTGTCATCTTGACATTGGCATCTGTTGATTGTGTTTTTTTCATGGGAAGTGAGATTTTTGCTGGTTCTTCACATGTGGAGGAATTTTGAATTGTATCCTGGACATTTTGAATATGATAAAGTTTTATTTAAATCCTGTAGAAAACGTTGATGCATTTGTGTTCTAAGCAGGCAGTTGACTCGGGTTCAGGCTGCAAACTCCAGCCAGCTCTCTGTGGGTTATGGATACAGTGACACTTGAGTTTTCATAGCCTTCACATCTGTTCCATGTGGGCGCCGCCCTGTGGCCAGTCTGGATCCTGGGCAGTGGTCTGTCCCATCGTTCAGTTCTTAAAGTCTGTATGGCGCCTAGGGTCAGATCACCCAGCTGCAGGCATACACGTACAACTTTAAGATCTCACTTCCCTGAGCTCATCCTTCTTCACAGGCTCTTTAGTACTTGGAGCTCCTCCGGGGCTCCGCTTTTCAGTTATCTGGTCAGAAAACTGGGGCTTTAGTTACTCCGCTCTGCTACATACTTCTTGCGACTGTGCCTACATCTGGGCCAAGGAGCATAAAGATAGAGGGAAAAAGCAACGGGTTTCCCCCTCCTGTTGAAACAACAGCTCTTCTAGTCAGAAAGGAAGCTTCCCATTAGAGTCGACCCCTGCAGGCTGCTGTTGTCACCACCACTGCTGCTGCCACAGTGTTGCTTGGGGGCTGGGGTGCGAGGAGAGAGAGAAAAGGAAAAACAGGGAATTTCCTCCTCTCAGTGTGTGTGCCAGGAGACTCTGGCTCCTAGAGTTTTCCCTGGAGTCCTCTCTGTCATCTGGGGTTTCAGCAGCATTGAATTCAGGCTGTGGGGTACTGGTGAGGGGAAAATGGTAAACTCTCCACGGTTCAGTATTTCTTCAAATTCTAGCCTTTTTCCTCCAATCCATCTGCCACTGTTATTTTCAGAGTCCCCAGCTGGCAGCTGCGTACACTCTGTCAAGGTTTTGTAGCTTCTGTGGGGAAGACACAGTGGGGTGTGCTCACTCCATTTCTACCAGAACTAAAACCTCAGAATGCTTTCTTGTAAAAGCCAGGTCTCTAGTCTGTGAGTCACGTGTCTGGGACCCACTTGTGGTCTGGGACCCACTTGTGGTGCAGCCCTCCTCCTGTTTATGGCACCTTAACCCTGAAGGACAACATGCAAAAACAGCACGGTTGCCAGGCGAGAGGGCTTCTGTCCATGTCATGAGTGTCCCCAGCCGGTCCTTTTTAAACCTGAATGCTCCTTTAAAGACTGCCCGTTTTAACGTGCAGAAGGACTCATATACAAGGCTACAGCTCTTTGTTAGTAGCAAAAAACTGGAAATGACCATCAAAAGGAAGTGGTCGGATGCGCTGTCATACTCTGTATAACGGGCAGAGAGGCTGCTGCAGATACGCACTCCCCCTCCCCGATGTGGGATGATCGTCCAGTTAGGGAAAAGAGGGAGGTGCAGAAGAGTATATGGCTTGCCACCTTTTTTGAGTTTTCTAAAATGTGTGAGTATGTGTGTCTGTGTATATGCACAGAAAGGAGCCCTGGTGGCGCAGTGGTTAAGCACTCAGCTGCTAACTGAAAGGTTAGTGGTTTGAACCCACCAGTGGCTCCACGGAAGAAAGACCGGGTGATCTGCTCCCACGAAGATTACAGCCCAGGAAACCCTGTGGGGCAGCTTCGCTCTGTCCCGTAGGTTCGCTGTGAGTCGGGATCGACAGGCACGCGTTGTTACGGGTATGTGCAGGCTCGCGGAGAGGGTGAAGTGATGAGAGAAATTCCCTCCCGGAAGGGAGACGGGGTAGGAGGGAGAGGGAGACCCACTTTCACTAGATCTCTCTGGTCTTTTCTGAATTTAGGGCATGTGTAAGTGTTGTCCGTTCAAAATAATGACAGTCTTAAATGGAACCCTGGGGCTTGGGTTTAGCCTGATTGCCCTGCTTGCAAGTACTGGGGGTGGTGGCGGAAGTGGTGATGCAGTGCCTGTGTGTGTGAGAGAAAGTGCGCGCGCGTAACATACCTGGCCTTTGTTTTGTGGGGACACAGGTTGAGTTCCCTGAAGCCCGGATTTATGAGGAGACCCTGAATATTTTGCTGTATGAGGCCCAGGATGGCCGGGGACCTGACAATGCACTCCTGGAGGCCACGGGCGGGGCTGCTGGGCGCTCGAACCATCTGGACGAGGATGAGGAGCGCGAGCGGGAGCGGATTGAGCGCGTACGACGGATCCACATCAAGCGCCCGGACGACCGGGCTCACCTCCACCAGTGAGCAGGCGAGCTGGCCTGAGCCGCCCTCCCTCCACCTCCTCCCTCCTGCCGGCCTGCACCGCGCATGCAGGCTCCCCGGTACCTTCTCCTTCCCTGGAGCCTGGAGCGTCGTTTGTAACAAGTCAGATTATTATTTTGTATTTTTTGACAAGTGAATTGGTTCTGTCTTTCCCCAGGTGAATGTACCCTGTTGTTGACCAAGCTGTGTCTAAGGTCTCTGCTTTTCGTGAGAACCTGAGGGTCCTTGGAGCTAGGATTTCTTGGTTCTCAGAGAAAAAGTATGAACGGGTGTGAAGTGTCTGTGAGAACTTTCGTTTGCAGTATTTATTTTTGTAGGTGTTGACTGCCTATTTAGACTTCCTGGAGGCTCCCTTAGGAGTTGGTCTGTAGTTCCAAGAGGTGTGTCTGCAGTTGGTGGCCACCAGAGGTGTCTGTGTGCTCCCTATTTCATAACTGTCCCATCCCAGCGACCCAGTTTCCGTGCACTGTGACCACGCATGCTCTTCACTGTTTTGCTACAAATCCATTCTGCCAGGTGGTTTCGAGACTAGAGCTTGTTGATAAATAGCTGCAGCTGTAGCAGTGGAGATGTGACCAAACAAGTGTGTCTCTAAATTGCTTTCCTTGTGTTAGCTTTGGGTGCATAGCTCTATTGAGGGGCAAGCCTGTTGCTGCCTCAGTTGATTTTTGGTCTAGTGCTTGCTGGGACCCTGTATACCCAGTCGGGGTGCAGCTCAGTTAATGGCTCCTCCCCTGCCTCCTGACCCTTCCGAGTGTTCTCCTTGTTGACCCACTCCTTCCAGGAAGGGCACCTGACCTAGTAACAGCGGTCACAAGCTGCTGCTCCACAGGGTCCGTCTCTCCCTTTTCCACGTCTTTCCCTTCAAGCTGGGCTCACTGCAGCAAGTGGATCTCCTGCCGTTTGCTTAGAAACAACTTGTGGTCCCGACTCTGCCTTCCCAGCCTGCATCCAGGCAGGGACGTCGTTCATCCCAGCCCTGGGGAGCTTGCCTGGCTTGGGCAGCCCCCACTGTCAACTCCATCATCACCAGAGATCACACTTCTCGTCTTCACCTCTTGTTCTGACACGGTATAGAGTGGCCGTCAGTGAACAGGTTGCAAAGGCTGTGCAGATACCTTTGGGTCAGGTTAGTGGCCATGGTTATGTTTAAGGAATGTGAAAAGGCTGTGTGTGTGTATGTGGGGTGCAAGGGGCCCGCGCTGGAGCCGGCTGTCTGCACCATGCCGGTGTCAGACAGGTGCTCTCGGTTACCTACCTCCCTGTCCCCTCTGTGCCTGGGAAGGAACAGAGTGAGCTGTGAGTCGTGGGCGGCTGAAACTAGACTAGGTACAGTAGTTGGGAGGAGATGCGAATGTGTGTAAGGTAGTGGGTGTGTTTTGTCTGCTTATCAAGGAAAACGTTACTGTTGTATACCAAAGGTATTAATAGGGGCAACCTTTGACACCACGCATTTCAGAAAACGAGTTTATATTTTGAAATGGTTTTTACAGCTGAGACTTTGTATGTGCTGCCCTACTCGTGACAGTTCTATGCCTTTATTTTGTATTCAGCAGGAAGCCTGCAACAAAACTTTAAAGCAATCATGACCGAACCTAAAAACCACGTATTGGGTAAATAAATATGCTTTTTAAATTGTGCGGGAAACTTTTATATAAGGCCATTTGGATTTTATTAAAGTGTTAAGGAAAGGGGCTTACAAAATAACATTTCGTAAATATTTTATACTGTTTATTTTATACTGTTTTATTTTCAACACCAACCCTGCTGTTTGGGTTGAACCTTAGGAAGTTAAGGTGAACGTCAGTTCGATGTTTTCTGTAGGAATGGAAAAGCCATCATATAAATTGTTTTTTAAATGTTGGTGTGAAGAGTACGTGTGTGTAACCAATCTGTGTTGGCTTCTGCGCCTTATGACCTAATGCTCCTGGCAGCTCTCTACACTGCCCTTGCCCTCCAGCTTGGCTCCTGTGGTTCCTGAGTCTTCTGCTTCCCTGGGGTATGACAGGCTCCCTAAGACATTCCACGGAGAGTGAGACTGTTCGCCACACATAAGCCACGTACTGGCTGGCAGCCTCGGCGGGTCCAAGCAGAGACGCTCTAGAGGGAACTGGTTATTCTTATGGTATCATAAAGGACACAAATCAGTATTGATATCTAAGAATCATCCAAGTTAAAGCATCGCCCTAAGATTTGCTTAAAAAAAGTTTTTTTTTTACATTGTAATAGCTTACAATTAAAATTGGAACAGTGTTCAAGGTCAGGTAATCAAGTTCTGTTTTCTTGAGTGAGTCACCTGGCCTTGGTGACAGGAGAGTGGCGGGGCAGGAAGCCAGCCCCGTATCTGGTGTGTATGCCTGTACCTGCAGAAGCTGCTCAGGACTGAAGTGTGAGCAATACTCTGCCCTCCTCCAGAGAGTTTGCCAGCTGAGGGCGTCACCAGAAGTTGCTGTAACACAGTCAAGTGTGTCCTTAACTTTCCTGTCTCTTTGCTCTTGAATGCTACAAGTTTTAGAGGTAGTCACTGTCGGCTGTACAATCATTTGTGGAAATATATAAAATAAACATTATATAAATGCTTCTGTTTAAACTTGTCTTCCGCATCTTTTCAGAAATGCCCAGCACAATTCAGCCACTGAAGTGTGCAGTTTACAACACAGAGAGCAAGGTAGAGCGCCTACTGTCTACTTTACCACCTCCAAGTTGCTGAGGGTGGAAAAGAGGAGTCAGTTATCTGTAGTGTTTGAACTTAAACAATGCCTAAAAGGCAGTCATGGAAATGCTGCCCGGCTTGTGAAAGAGCAGACAGACTCAGCTGGTGTCAGGTACCTCTGATTTAATAAGGGGGCTGGGACTCACCATCTGGGACTAAAGAATCCCTCAGAAACTTAGCTAATGCCTTGACATTTCTAAGCTTCATTTGTGTAAAGCAAAATGTAGTTTGCAGCTTTATGAAATTTCATTTACTTCCTCGCAGGCCATGCGTAATATTTCCTTATGCCTCAGGACAAAGGTAGAGACTCTGTTCCCCACAGTGTAATGACATGTTGAAGTCCCCATTGCGTGTGATTCTCTCGGTGAGGTGTAAAACTCAGGTCGGCTTCCTGGAGGTGGCATTTTAATACAGTGCCACAGGGCAGCAGAGAAGCCAGGGTTAGGCTCGGGCCCATTCCTGGCTGAGAGGTGCAAGATGGCACTGTCTGTTTCTTCAGATGTGATCCTTGTTCTAGAGCTGCTGGAACCTTTCCTTGAAAGTGTGGCTAAATGGATCAAAATCCAGCTTCCTGGATACTTGCCTCCATTGGAGCAAAAATGATGATAGGAGAGGTTAGACACCCTCCTTTATCAGGATTTCATCTGGACCGACACCTGGGGAGAGTCCACACTTAGGTTCAGGGCTAGTACCTCACTCAGAAGGAAGGAGGCAGTTACTAGTACCCCAACTGTCAGCATTGTCAGGGTGGGTGTGGACAAGCCACGAGAGGCCAACACCAGCACCCATACCATCTCCTGCCCCACCTCCCACAAGATAAGTGAGATTTAGAAATGGGCTCACTGAGGCCTGTTTGTGTCTCAGCCTGAGCCAGTCAGGCAGGAAGACAGGCTCTCTGACTCCAAGGGAGATGTTCAGTTTTAAGACTGCATATGTAAGTTGGAAAATCGCCTGGTATTTTACACTGGTGGGGCTTTGACAGTCAAACTGAGGTGGGTTTAATGTCTGGTTCATTGCCAAATAAGGATGGTAGGTAAAGCTACTTCCCCTTTCATTCAAAATTTAAATCTCTGGTACCCATTCCTTCCTGTTTTTCAGATGTAGATTCAGGACTAGAGGGAAAAATGAACTAGCTTATGATTCCAGTCAATCTCTAAAACTGAAATTGGTAGAATTTTAATCCATATTCTCACCTCAAACCAATGAATTGCCTCCCTCCCCCAAAATAGTCACTCACCACTATTAACTGTCCGTTTTTATCTTTATAGATTTGTTCTTCTGGTCCAGTGTTGAAAACTATTGTACCTTCTTTTGCAGGACTAATATAAAACTGTAAACTTAAAAAACAAGGTTGCAAATCAGTTACATAATCTGGTTTCTTTCCCTCAGCTTTTGGTCTGCAAAAGAAATTCACTTACAAAGCTTGAGTAGTTTCAAGATCTAATTCCTGTTTCATTGTGGAGTCGTTACTGCATATTTGCCTTGCTTTAGTGCAAGAATGGGGGGGGGCCCTGGTGGCACACTGGTTAAGAGCTCAGCTGCTAACCAAAACGGTTGGCATTTCGAATCCATGAGCCACTCCTTGGAAGCCCTATTGGGCAGTTCTGCTCTATCTTAGAGGGTTGCTAGGAGTTGGAATCAACTCAATGGCAACAGGTTTTAGTGCAAGAAAAGGCTGGAAGCCTTCGCAGTGATTTAAAAGCTGCACCTGCGGCAAGTGAATGTGATCGTGATGGAGGATTTGTCGTGAGTAGGAGCTGGGGTTCGTTCATTTCAAAATGAGGTCGAATTTACCTAACACTAAAGGGCAAATACATTCATAACCCAGGAACTGCCTGTACTCAGCACTCTCCCTATTCCACGTGCAGAGTTGCCCACTACTAGGTTGTAGAACTTGAACCTAATAGGAGCAGCTAAACTCTGAGGAGAAAGAAACTCCGCTCCCTAGAAGCAGCCTGCCATCACAGGAGCTCTGGAGCACAGCGCTGCAGCGGCCGTGCCCAATTCAAGTACCAGAGCCAGGCAGGGGCCTTAGGACCCCAGGCCCTGCCACTGCCTGGCTGTGTGACGTCGGGCACGCGGCTTAACCTCCTTGCACTCCACTTTGCTCACCCATGAGAGTGAGAAGGTGGCACTTCAGAAGTGAGAGAATTACAGTCCTGGTGCTGTAGTGATTAAGCGCGCGGCTGCTAACTGAAAGGTTGACTGTTTGAACCCACCAGCCACTCCACGGGAGAAAGATGTGGCAAAGATTAGTCTTGGAAACCCTATGGGGCATTTCTCCTCTGTCCAGTGGGGTCACTGTGCGTGAGTCAGAGTCGACTCAACAATGGGTTTGGGTTTCGGTTTTTTTATGTGCTAGGTATTTTCCTTTTAGGCCCAAATCACCTGTGAGTGGCCTGTGAAGCTGAGACCCATTGTGCTCAGGCAGCTATCATCTGCTCTGCCACCTTTCACCCAGCAACAGCTTCCCTTGGGAACATAAGCACCTCCTTTGAAAACTATGGTAGGACTACTGTTTCCTTAGGTCAGTGAGTAATCACCGACATTCTTCATTTCTCTGGTGCCCAAGATCAAAGAGGGTGAGGAAGAAAACAAGCTCTTTACCAGCGAGGGCAAGGGTAGGCTTCTTCCCCACCCTTTGCTGATAGACCTCCAGTTGCCATCAAGTTGATTCCGGCTCATGGTCACCCTATGTGTTTTCAGAGTAGATTTGCACTCCATAGGGTTTTTCAATGGCTGTGACCTTTCGGGAGCAGACTGTGAGGCCTGTCTTCCGAGGTGCCTCTGGGTGGTTTTGAACCACCTGTCTTTTGGTTAGTATCCCAGTGCTTAACCATATGTGCCACTCAGGGACTCCTGCTGCTAGACAGTGCTTGCTTAGTTTGAAGAGGAAAGGAGAAGATGTGGGTAAAAGGATCAACATCTGTACCTTTGTTGATCTGTTAGTCATTTGAACGTTGACTTACATCCTGAGCAAAAAGGTGAAACCGCCTACCTTCCTTGGACAACATTTACAACGTTCTCCCTTTTAATCAACATGGCAAGTTTAGTAACCACTTCAAATATGTGTTCAGACTGTAAGATGGCATCTCCCTGAAGTGAAGAGGAAAGGACATCGTGGTTTCAGTATTAGCAGTGTAAAAGAAAAATACATTCAGGTATTGGGGTTTCATGGTAATCAACACTTGGCTAGAGTAGTGTTTCCCACTTTTAGCAGAGACTGGTGGCAATCAAGTCACTTACCTTTTGCCTGTAGTCCCCTGGTGAAATATGAATGACGAAGATCCCATCACTCAGATTGCTGGTAGAGACACCTTAAGACAGATCCCCAGTTAGGGGCCCAGAACCGGAAGACTTGGCATAAATACAGAAGAAGAAGAGACACACCTAGGGGCTCCCCAACCCCATGCTGTTTTCATCCTAGCTGGGCCCAGTAGAATGAAGGGCATAGTCCAGAAACCAGGCTGCTATTCTGTTGGAAAGGTCTGTGATTGAACAGGTCATTGCAGAAGGTGACAACCTGGATACTTGAGTGAAGGGAGTGCCATTGATCACATGCTAGTCTAAGAGGCCCGGGAGCCAGAGCATTAGGGCCGCCCTTCAGTTGGGTCTCCATTTGACGGTTTTTTCATTACGCTTTCATGACCGGTGTCTAGTAGCTAAGTCAGTTCAGTGAGTTGTCTAAGGCTGCCGCCCACTTCTTACCTTTGAGTGCCGAGTACTCTATTTTCTGCTTGATTTTAGCAAGTTCCACCACGTAAGCTGCTTTCTGAGTAAGAATCAGTTGCCGCTGCCGTGCCTTGAAGCCTTTCCTGTCATATTTAATGACCGGGACACCATACTGCAAGGAGTTCACCGTCACCACAAGGGGAAGGTTACTTCTTAGGGGTAAATACTGAGTTGCTTAATAGTTACTCAGACTCCAGTAAAGTTACTTGAACAACTCAGAAAGGCCCGTTCAGATTCTTCCTGCGCCCTGGCTCTCTGTGTAGGAGACTCTGATTCTCAGCTCTGCCTTACAGCACTGCCGTCTAAGAAGTCAGGGCTCAGGGCACCTGCCTCACAGCTCTGCTTCGAGAGGACAAGGGAGATGGAAACACACCTTAGGTGTTAAAACTCTGTAGAGACCACAAGCCCTCACGGCCAGAGGGATCCCAGTCTCCGTCACACAGGAGCACAAAGTAATGGCAAACACACCTCCTGCTACGCGCCAGGCAGCAGTGGCCTCACACCCGTCAACTCACTCATCCTCTCAGTAACCCCATATCCACACTCACAGATGAATGGACACACAGAGCTGACAGGATCTGCCAGACCTCACAGCTACCAAGTTAGGGTGGCGGCATCTGCACCCAGGCCGTTGCCATACTGCCTCTCACAAATAAGGGATGTTGAAGTTCACAGCTACGTTCACTTTAGTTTCATAGGAAACCAAACCAGGACAGCTTCTGGAGGACCATCCGAATACCAACAGGCATGTACTAGTTGCCTGTTGCCCATAATCTTAATACCCCAGCACCACAGCTGAGAACCCCAGCCCACCCAGTCGCAGCTCTGCCTTTGAAATAGTGCTTCCAGACACTATGTAGAAAACAGACCCCGGTTTCAGACTTAACAAGGGGATCTTGTTGAGGGCTGAGGACAGATATTTCCTTACCTGAATTTTCTCATTGCTGATTAGTTGAAGTACTTTGGGATTAATGTCTTCTTCGTCTAAGGCAGGAACCAAAACACAGTGAGTCATCAGTAAATACCTACCCTGTGGTAAAGTCACTCTGGTCTTCTGCTGGTTTTGCTATCTTGCTCTGTGACCAAGATCTCAACTGCCAGGAAATGCTACAGAGCTGAGCGTCTTCCCGTGGCCTCTCTCAGAATAGAGAAAGTGAGCACGCAGACAGGAAAATGGACTTACCTAGCCGGCTGTTGGCAAAGGGTTGATTTAAGCTTTCTGCATAGCCATCTTTCTTTCCCCTGAATATGTCGCTTGTAACCACCTTTTGCTGCATCTGATAATATACAATTGAAAGCACAAAAATGGTAACCGAGGGCTCTTTGGGACAGTGGGTTTTACACACACCATCTCGCTTACTTCCCTGGATAAATCTGTAGGAGCCTTGGTATACTCCTGCGTTGTAGAAGTCAGGACCTATTCCTGACTTAGGCAAAATGCCCTAAAAACTACACTGCTAGGGAACTGGGGTTGGCACTTCTGCTTGTTGCCTTACTTGCATTGGCTTCCTGAAAGTGGGATGTTCAGAACAGGGCTTTGAACCGGTTCAGTCATGGCTGATGAAGCAAAACCAGAAGAGACCCAATTTTTAAAAAAATTTGAGTGATCCAGAACCATAAGCAGAATGGGAAAAATTATGGGTCAAAGCCCTGGAATGGGAGACTTGGAAGAGGCACAGTGAGCCCTTTCAGAACCCTAACGCGTGAGACTGGATTTTTGCGAGGACCAAGGAGAACCACACGCTCAAAGCGGTGCGGTCAGCCACCATCTTTGTGCTGGACACTGCTGTTTCTGACTCTACACACAACCTGACAGGCAAGAGATTTGGCTGCTATGCAACATGTACGCTGCCCTTGTTTTCTAAGAGGGAGATTAAGTTTCCAGCAGAGTTTTGGCCTGTAATTTTTCCTGTGCTGGCTTTGGTTCTGGTTCACCCAAATTTAAAAAATTTGGATTTGTTCCGGTATTGCTTCCTTGGCAATGATTAAACCGGGAAGAACCGGTTTGAAGCCCTGGTTCAGAATTTCAGAGAGGTTTCTTATTTCTAGATCAAAGTTTAGTAAGCTACAGTCCCCAGGCCAAATCCAGCCCACTGCCTGTTTTTGTAAGTAATGTTCTGTTGGAACACAGCTCTACCCATCCGTTTACATACTGTCTAGGGCTGCTCTCACACCACAAAAGCTGGAGTAGTTGCAACAGACTGTATGGCCCCAAAACCCTAAAATACTTACTCTCTGGTCCTTTACAGAATATGTTCACTGGCCTGCAGCTAATCATAAACAAAAACAGACCTCCAGCAGAGAAAGAGTCTTGCACTACTTAACAGTGCAGGAACCATCTGGAGTGTGTTCGCATGGCAGCTGTAAGAGTGATTTTGGTTATAACAATAGTTGACATATATTGAAGGCTCTGTGCTAAGAAGTCCACATGCATTTAACCCTCAATATGCCTACCAGGTTCAGGTTCAGGACTAGTTTGACCCTCATCTTAAAGGTGACATAGTCGCGAGGACTGCTGATACTCAGAGTCTGGCTGTAGGACTGGCACTTACCCTCTACCATCCTGCCGCCCCGCGGACACACCAAGCCCCTACCTGGGCTATTCTTTCAGCTGGGAGCCCGCAGCAGTACTTCCGGACCAGGTTCCTTGTGCACATTTTCCTGAGCAGATTTGATGCCTGCATGGAGAAGACACACGTTTTCCACCTGCCTCACTTAACACCGTGTCTCAGGTCATGACCAACCCAAACAGGATTTTAAAGTACAGTGTCAATATTTTATAGTTAAAGGAAGCAAGCAGCTAGCCTTCTCATCTTGCTCTAAGTCTTTGCTGTTACCAGAGCAGTAGTTCACGAGCTTGAATGTGTTTATGAGTCGCCGGGGAAGCTGGCTAAAACTAGTGATTCCTAGAGTTTTTGACTTGGTGAGTCTGGAGTGGAGCCCAGGGATCTGCACTGATGGTAGCCCCCACATGTTTCAGACACACAGTCCTCGAACCATCTTTGAGAAACACTGTTTTAGACAACAGTCACTTAGCTCATCTGGAAAGCTATATCAAGGATGTTGTTAGCTGTCATCGAGTCAGACCCCCGACGCATGGTGACGCCATATACAGTGGAACTAAATGCTACCTGGTCCTGCACCATCTCCATGATGGCTTGCAGATCAGACTATTGTGATCCATAAGGTTTTCATTGGCCGATTTTGGAAGTAGCTCACCAGGCCTTTCTTCCTAAGTCTTCGTCTGAAAGGTCTGCTGAAGCCTGTTCAGCATCACGGCAACACACAAGCCTCTGCTGACAGACAGTTGTTGGTTACACACGAGGTGCGTTGTCCAGGAATCAAACCTGGGTCGCCCACACTGAAGGGGAGGATTCTACCACTGAACTACCACTGCCCCCACATTAGGGATAGAAACCATTAAAAAGTTGCTGTGTCTGAACAGGAAGCCCTGGTGGCATAGTGGTTAAGTGCTACAGCTGCTAACCAAAAGGCTGGCAGTTCAAATCCACCAGGCGCTCCTTGGAACCTCTCTGGGGCAGTTCTACTCTGTCCCATAGGGTCACTATGAGTTGGAATCGACTCGATGGCAACGGGTTTTTTAACGGGTGTCTGAACAGACATCCACTGGCTTTATAATTCTAATACAGATAGTACGAATTCTAAGGAGTTAAGTTTCTTGTGCAGCAGAGTGCTTTGCTAAGTCAGCCCTTTCAAGCCAAGGAGGCAGCACAAAGGGATACCAAAGTTAAGCTCCGCCAGTGCCCGCATCACTCGCAACATCAGTCCCAGTGCAGTCCTTACATTTTCTGGGATGCCAGGGGGCCTCAGCCAGCTCTTGTCCAAGACGTTCTTTGGAATATGATACCGAAGATTCAAGATGAAATTCTTCCGCACAAACACTATGAAGTCCTCATTATCAGGAGAGAGGGGTTTGTTGCGATTGATGAATCCCTTAATGAACCTAAACAGGAACGTGTTTTGTTAGCTTTCTGACCCATTTCTTCACCAGGAGTTGTATTCTTTCCCCGTGTGTTTGATTCAGAGGCCAAAATGGTAGAGATCATTGAGATGGCCACAAGCCAGAAGCCAGTATTGTAGCCCACAGGCCAAATCTGCCCCAAAGATATATTTCGCTCTCACCATTAAAAAAAAATAATAATTTCAATTGGTTACAAAAAAAGTAATTGTTAAAAAAAATTGGGAAATATCCTATGAAAGCCAGATTTCCAACTTGCCTTGAGAAAGAAAAAGATCTGGCAATACTGGCCTGGCATTTCTCCATGGCTGCAGTCACTGGAGCAGAGTAGTTACTGCCCCCTAGGAGATGGACTCAGCTTTCCAGTTTGCCACAGTCCCCATCATTCCCCATTGCCTTATCCTCGTTCGTAGGACTCAATTTACCTGCCTGGCATCAGAAGGCATTTGACTTGGTGACTTCTGTGCTAGGCTAAGAGAAACTACAAATGTAAAGAGTTGTGATCACCATCAAATTAGGAATCCCAGAGCAAGGAGATGGAACCGAATTCCTAAGGGTTGATGTTCTAGAGGGAAAATTTCTATCCTGCACAAATTCAAAAAGCACAGAAAGGCTCATCCACGTCCATAACCACCCTTTCTGCAGTGCGCTAACGATTACTGACCGTGCCTCCCCGCTGTACCCGTGAACTTACTTTCTTATCATCTGCACGGCCCACTTTCTCCTTTTGGCCTCCTTCTGAGCCAAGGCTCCACGCCAGTGGGCTTGCAGTTTGATGGCTGAAAGAGTGCATTGCTGGCATTAGAAGGTCAGCACAATCATATTTAAATACAGAACGCTTTTTCGGAGTTACTCGTTCACTCAGCAGACATCGGGCTCCCCACCACAGCACTCTGGTAGCCCCAGAGATGGAAAGTCGGCTCAGTGGCATGGGTTCTTACTTGGGGTGCTCCCACAGCCGGCTGAGCCGGGAAGACAAGCACAGAGGGAGCCCTGAAATTATGCCGGGGGTCAGAGTTTCCCAAGGCATTTTTCAAGGACAGGAATGGCACTCATGATGGCTTAGGGTCTCATCAGTGTTTTTTTTTTACCTTGATTTAGTCATCTACATTTAAAAATTGGGATACATAAATGCTTTGGGACACATAAAAGTTAGATTTCTGGCTTATCTTCCAATTTTTAAATGTTGGCACTTACTCAGATCTTTAAAATGCTTTCCTTTTCTTTCTCATAACAGCAGTGTTTGTTGTACAAAAACAAAACCAGGAAACAATGCAGATGTCTATCAACAAGAACTGTGGTATATTCATATAGTGCAGGGATCAGCAAACTACTTACTGCCCAAGGGCCGGCAGCCTGCTTACAGAAATAAAGTTTTATTGGAACACGGCCACGCTCATTCATTTAGTTTTGTCGAAGGCTACTTTCATTCTACAGCGGCTGAGTTGAGTAGTTGCGACAGAGACCATATGACTCACAAGCCTAAAATATTTACTGTCTGGCCTTTGAAGAAAAAAATCTGCTGACCTCTGATGTAGTGGAATACCATACTGTGGAACTATGAAAACGAATAAATTGACACACATCTAGTGGCTGAATTTCAAAAACAATTTAGAGTGCAAAATGTCACCAAAAATGGTCTAACTTTATTTTCATTAAGTTAAAAACCTCCCTAACTGTATACTGTTTAGTGATCCATCCATAGGTGGTAAAACTGTAAAGAAAAGCAAGAGAATGGTTAAGTGCAAAATTCAGGGGAGTGGTTACTTGCAAGAAGTGGGGGACACAGGGGAACATGATTGGGGAAGGACATGGGAGAGCCTTTAAGGGTTCTTGTAGTGTTTGTAAAAGTAAAAAAAAAAAAAAATTTTTTTTTATACATGCATACTGTGGATCAAAACATGTCCATGGAACAAATACAATCTCCAGTCAACAGGAAAAATGAGTCTGGGCCCCGGAACTGAACCCGGGGCAGCCCCACCCTGAACTGAGCTCGCGTGGACAGGCAGGAGTTGAGAGCGTGCAGAAGAGCAGAGATGCTGGGACCAAGCACAGGAGAGCGGAACTGCTGATTCAGGCCCATTGCAAAAGGGCAGCTTTCCATTTCAGTCTTACCTGCTTGTCTCTTTTTCAGGTATGCTCTTCTTTCCAAGCACCCTTTGTATGTGGCTTGGATTCTCGCAACTTCAAATAAAACAAAAGTTTTGGTGAAATGGCTTTCGTTTAGGCTTCTTTGTAGTGACGCCCTCCTCCCCCCAACTCCCCCACCCTCTGTCCTCCCCTCCCCTTGCCAGAAGGTCGATGTTGGCTTCAGCGGGATGTGGTGTGAGAGCAGCACAGGAAGGGCTCAGCATGGGAGAGTAGGCAAGTTAAAGCAAGCCTGGCCAGGAAGCTGTCCTGGAACTGCGGAGTTTACTTCCTCCCTTCCTCTCTTATTCCCCCAGGGTAAGGAACAAGCACAGTGGTAAGAGCACCACCCCAGAAGGCAGGTATTACAGGTACCTTTTACAAATGGCCAAGAAACCCTGGTGGCTGCTAACCAAAAAGTCAGCAGTTCGAATCCATCAGGTGCTCCTTAGAAACCCTGTGGGGCAGTTATACTCTGTCCTGTAGGGTTGTTAGGAGTCAGGATGGCAGTGGGTTTCGTTTTTTGGTTTTTGTTAAGAAGTTCAAACAGGGCAAGACACTTCCTCAGCTGGAGGCAGCGCAGTTACTAAAGGCATCTGAACCCAGGTCTGAGTGACCACAAGACACACTTGCCCCTCAGCATCTCTGTCCACTGTCAACCCCCTCCACATAATGACTGATGTCCTTGGAGGAGCTGGTTAGAAATGCTGGCTGAGGCCCACCCGAGGCGGGCACTCAGAGTCTTTAACCAGACCCCCATGATTGGTGCACTGCTGTAGGAGTCAAACAGTGAGACAGCTGTGCTGCTTACTAGCTGTGTGGCCTTCAGCAAGTTACTGAATATCTCGGTGCCTCAGTTTTCCTGAACTAAAAATGGAGATGATAATACCTACTCTGTAGGTCTGGGCTGAGGATAAAGTGAGCTCCTGACTGTAAAGGACTTAGAAAGTGCCTGGTACATAGTTGTTGTTTGCCCTCAAGTCGATTCCATTCTGACTCATAGCAACCCTATAGGACAGAGTGGGACTGCCCCCATAGGGTTTCCTGGGCCATAGTCATTACAGGAGCAAGTGTCCACGTCTTACCTATCGCAGAGCTGCTGATGAGTTCAAATTGCTGACCTTTCAGTTAGCAGCCAAGCACTTAACCATTGCACCACCAGGGCTCCCTGGCACATAATAAATACTCCAATTATCTGAGCACAGTCCATCTTAACAGACGAGTTTAGAAGGCAAACTCCCCGCTTCCCAAGTAGTTTTGATCATGTTTGTATTTTCCTTTCATCTAACTTTTCATTTACCATTCACAACAGACACCCTGGCTGCAGGGGTCAACCAGGATCAGATGCTTAAAAAGTTTTTAAAACTTTTAGGGGGATGGACTCCAGTGGTTTTAGCTCCTCATGTGGCAAAACAAGGTCTGATCCCAAATAGAACCGAGGTGGTACCACCATGTTTAAGGTTCCATTCACCTCCATGGCCACCCTCTAAACATGCTAAGACATAGATGCATGTGTATCTTACTGTAATCCCATAACTCGTTCCTGGTTTCCAAAGCAAATGCTTCTCCTACGTATATACCCAAAAGATTTGAAAGCAGGGACTCAGGCAGATACTTACACACTGGTATTCACTGTGCATTGTAAAACAAATTGCTTCCAACACTGTATCAGACCCCATGTTGAAAACCTATCCCCAAACCAAACATGGTGACTTCACTTTCTATTGAAATCAAGGCAGAAAAATCATACCTAATTGATGTTTGCTAAATTCAAAGGCATCTTCAGTAGCAAACAGAGTCCTGGGGAAACGAATAAATATTTTGGTTCTAGGAGTGGGGGGAAAAAAAAAAGAATTATCTTAATTATAAGTTAGTTACCATCCTAACCTGAAGTTGCTTCAAGTTTTGCCCCAGGGCTTTAAAAAGTGAAAACAAAACATCTGGGTTTAAAAGAAGATTCCATCAAGCAACCAAGATAAACTAAAAGTACTGATCACATGTTGCTTGCCCCACCCACATGCCCTCACCTGTGAGTGAAATTTCCCAGGGCAGCCACTGGGAGGCAGTGGTGTGTCCTGGCACATGACCCTACTTCCCCAGGCCAAGGTTAACAGATGAAGGATGGATTCCACCTCTGACCTCAGTGACCTGCCTGCCTCAGGATGTACTGAGCCCGATTCCTGTCGGGGATTTGGATCAGAAAAGTAACATTATTGGATCAGGCCAAGAACAAGAGCCTAAGGATGGAGTAAAGGCCAGGTGTCTACAGTCGGCTGTGTACAAGCAGAAGTTAGGAGGTAGGTGTAGCCGGCAGGAAAGATTTGAAGATTTCAATTATTGAGATTTAAAGGCTGATGTCCCTGGAGCTGGGAATCTTGGCAGCCTGGAGATGGATCCTCTTGTTTGGACTGTGTTTCTTGCAACCAAATGAGCCCTGACCAGAATAACTAAAATCATGCTGATTGACCCCACTGAGTTCTGCTACAAATCTCCCAGTGTGTATGGGTGTTCTTTCTGTTCACAACCACAACTGTATAGTAATAATACCCAGGGTCAGAGAATACCATTCTCTGGGATGCTAAAGATACTTTCTTCACCTCCGGGAGTTATGTTGAAAGAATCAAGGCACACAGAACTGAGGTGGTCCAGCAAAGAGGCTCCTCCCAGCTGCCGAGTCAGGCTTAGAACACAGGGCTCTTTTATCACTTAATCTCCCACAGTAGAAACATGACTACCATTGACTGGATTCCAACTCACAGTGACCCTATAGGACAGAGTAGAACAGAGTAGAACTGCCCCGTAGAGTTCCCAAGGAGCACCTGGTGGATTTGAACTCCCAGCCTTTTGATTAGCAGATGTAGCTCTTAACCACTAAACCACCAGGGCTCCCTCTCCCAGGCAGCACTAAAGCCCTTCTAACCATTTATTAAAAACAAAAACAAAAACCATTTATGGCAGCACTTAAATTGAGTAGATAGAAGTATCAGCTTGCAAACTTACAAAAAGCCCTAAAAAACGAGCTCCTTAGGCTCCAAGTGGATATGGATCAATGCATGAAACATTCTGATGGCCAAAGAGACTGTCTGGCGACTTCCTGGCTACTTACTTTCCTAATTTGTACTCTTCGGGTGTGTAGCCAATGTACTTGATCAGCCGTTCTACGCCCTCTGCTGGAGGCCCGTGCCAGTGCGGCCAGGTGTCCGGGCACAGGGACTTGTATCTGGAGGGAGAGGAGAGGGACATGGAAACAGCTGTAGTACCCACCCACCAGGCTAGTGTAGCAGTCTCATTGCACGTACTCCTAGACTCCTGGAATTCAACTATATACACGTGGCAAGAAAAGAGGGAAACAGTTTCAATAGGGTGGGAGATTTGGTCTGTCTGCCTAAAATGACCACGTCATCAGATGCTCAACCTAAGAGAGAGCCATCTAGTCCAGCATAGAAAAATGAAAATGTGTGATGCTTTATAGTGATGGGACTTCTCAAGAGTAATTTTGACCCCAGCGCGGACTTACGAACCTAGTTTGAGCACTAAATGCTTGCTCCCTTTGAGTATGCAGTTGCTATAAAGGTAACTGGAGCCCTAGTGGCACAGGGGTTAAGAGCTCAGCTGCTAACCAAAAGGGCGGCAGTTCAAATCTACCAGCTGCACTTTGGAAATCCTACTAGGGTCGCTATGAGTTGGAATCAACTCAAGGCCAACTTTTTTTTTTTTTTTTTTTAAGATAACGAGTCTCTGAGTGTGCAACGGTTAAGTGCTTTAGGTGGTCAGTGCAGAGGTGTAGTGAAGGGGGATTAGAGGGGGCATTTTCCCCCAGGCGCAAGTCCAAGGGGGTGCCAGATGAGGACAGCCAGCGAATTCACACCCCTCTCAATGAGGCCAGCCGGTGAATCACTCCCCCAACCCCTGGCCGATGAGGCCGGTGGGGGCGAGGAGGGGCAGGGGGAGGTGCAGGAGAGCGCAAACTTAAGAGACGGCCCCAGGTGCTTGTTACCCTCACTACACCTCTGGGGCAGTGGCTTTTACTTCCTGCCATCTTCACCAGAAGTCGGATTCAGAAAAGTGGACAGGATAAAGGTGAATGAGTGACAGGTAGTTGATAAGTAAAAATGGGGTGCGCAAAAGCAAAGAGCTTCCTGAATAAACTGAATGCTTCGAAGGTCAGCAGAACAAGGGCGGGGGTTGGGGACTATGGCTTCAGGGGACATCTAAGTCAATTGGCAGAATAAATTATATTAAGAAAACATTCTGCATCCCACTTTGAGGTGTGGCGTCTGGGGTCTTAAATGCTAACAAGAGGACATCTAAGATGCATCAATTGGTCTCAACCCACCTCGATCAAAGGAGAATGAAGAACACCAAGGTCACAAGATAATTACGAGCCCAAGAGACAGAAAGGGCCACATGAACTAGAGACTTACATCATTCTGAGACCAGAAGAACTAGATGGTGCCTGGCCACAACCGATGACTGCCCTGACAGGGAGCACAACAGAGAGCCCCTGAGGGAACAGGAGAATAGTGGGATGCAGACCCCAAATTCTCATAAAAAGACCAGACTTAATGGTCTGAGACTAGAAGAATCCTGGCGGTTATGGTCCCTAAACATTCTGTTGGCCCAGGACAGGAACCATTCCAGAAGACAACTCATCAGACATGGATTGGACTGGACAATGGGTTGGAGAGAGATGCTGATGAGGAGTGAGCTACTTGTATCAGGTGGACACTTGAGACCGTGTCGGCATCTCCTGTCTAGAGGGGAGATGGGAGGGTGGGGGGGTTGGAAACTGGCAAAACGGTCACGAAAGGAGAGACTGGAAGGAGGGTGCGGGCTGACTCATTAGGGGGAGAGTAAATGGGAGTATGTAGTAAGGTGTATATAAGTTTATATGTGAGAGACTGACTTGATTTGTAAACTTTCACTTAAAGCACAATAAAAATTATTTTTAAAAAAATGGTGTGCAAAAGAGGTAGCCCTCCCCTGCAAGAAATAAAAAATAAAAAGTATGGTCCAAAATGGTGACATTTTGTTGACAAAAAGGAATGGAACAAAGAGGGGAGTGGTGTGAAAACCAGCCTCTGACACCCTAGGGCGCCTGAGAGTCCAACATTTCATTCATACCTGCCATCCACCCAGGCCTCCATGGTGATACCTGTGATTGTGTTTCATGGATATAGGAGTTGGGTATGAAAATGCCTACCCAGATATACCTACAGTGTAGAGCTGAGCAGTACAGGTCCCACGCTGGGGTCCTGGGTCCCCTAGCAGACCTTCAAAGGTAATATTTAGGGTGCTGGTGCTTGTAACTCTTTACTGTTTCTGAAACCCAAAGACAGTGGTACCTTTTCTCAAGATAAGACTACACGGGTCAATAAAATCACAAGTGTGTTTGCCTGAAATGGTATCAACTCAGAAGGTTAATAGTGGTTATGTTAAGCAAAGGTGATTAGTGTCATTAAAATAAAAGTAGGAAAATGGATTATTAGTTAATACACATAAGTAGATACTCATTATCGAGGCTTGAGGCTCATGGGGGAAAAACAAGAAGTGTAATCCTTGGTAGAGAAAAATTTAAGATCACTAAACTTAGGGGCGAAAAATAAGAGTGCAAGAAAATACTGTTTTAGGCAGCAGGGTCCTGCATAAGCTTCAGAATACAAGGAGTTGGACTAAGAAGGTAAGTTCATGTACACGATTTTATAATGTACTCGAAACTAGCCTAGTATTAGGTCGAACAGTATGACATCACTGATATTCAGACATTCTGACCTGCAGAAATGGCAATTTTATTATGCTGATCTTTAGAGTATGAGACTGTGTTGCTATTTGGGTAGCACAGATTCACAGGTAGCTCACTGTCAGTGAAGCGCTGGTAGGCAAACAGTTTGGGATCTGGTAGAGGTCAGGTTGTACCACGGTGGCTTGCACATTGCTATGAAGCTGGAAGCTATGCCACCAGTATTACAAATACCAGCAGGGTCCCTCATGGTTGACAGGTTTCAGGGAGCTTCTAGACTAAGACTAGGAAGAAAGACCTGGTGATCTAATTCTGAAAATTAGCCAGTGAAAGTCCTATGGATCACAACAAAACACTGTCCCATATAGTGCTGGAAGATATGTCCCCTAGGTTGGAAGCCACTCAGAATACACAGTGGCCACAACAGTGGGCTCGAGCATACCAGCAATCATGAAAATGGCACAGAACTGGGCAACATTTCATTTTGTTGTACATGGGTCACCATGAGTTGGAGCGACAGGTTAGCAACTAACAACAAGAGGTGATGGTGGGGTACATCAGTAAGTCTTTATTAACTTGGAAGCAGGCAGTTTCATCTCCAATTTACAGGTAATGAAATAGGTCACAGCTCTAAGGGAAAGAATGAGGATTCCAACCAAAGTTTGTTAGGTCCCAAAGCCCTTGCCTCCACCACTACACCTCCTGCTCTTGGCAGCCCATGAGGCCAAGGGGATCACTCCCAAGCCAGCAGCCCCAACACAAATGGAAAGCGTCTTCCCTTAGCTCATTACTGGCCACAGCAGAGCACTGCCAATGTCTGCCCTCTGGTGGCAGGTCTGTGCAACTGCTCTTGCACTTTTTGATTACAAGAGGTTTAATGAAATGAAGAAAAGATGGTACACTGAGTTGGGCTTCGTTATTGTTTTCCACTATCACAGCTACAGCAGTTAAGAACTGAACCGAATTTCTTGGGGGATGGTAATTTATGCACCGCCATATCCAAGAGCCTCCCCCATAGTAGGCGTTCAACTCTGTTAATTTCAAAATCAACGTTTGTTACCTTTGCAAGAAACCCTCGTACTGCCGCCGGTAAGCAAAGCCGGCCCGCCTCACCCGCAGGTGCTCCATCAGCCCCAGGTACTTGATCTGATGCCTGATGACGAGGTCATCAAACTTGCCTTGGGAAATACAGAAGGAGAACAACAATAAAGGACCCCGTGGCTCTGTTTCAACCAAGACAGACCAGAGGCTGCAAGCTGACAGTCCAAGAGCTGGGTCTAGCCACAGACGTGCTTTTTTTTTTTTTTTTTTTTAAGGCCCTAATTGTGTTTCTGGAGCCCTGGTAGTGCAGCGGGTAAGCTCTTGGCTGCTAACTGAAAGGCTAGTGGTTCGAACCCACCAGCCACTCTGTGGAAGACAGATGTGGCAGTCTGCTTCCATAAAGATTACAGCCTCAGAAACCCTATAGGGCAGTTAGTTCTACTCTGTCCTGTTGGAGTCCTGGTGGCGTAGTGGTTAAGAACTGGGCTACTAGCCAAAATGTCAGCAGTTCAAATCTACCAGCTTGTCCCTTGGAAACCCTATGGGGCAGTTTTACTCTGTCCTGTAGGGTTGCTATGAGTCGGAACTGACTCAACAGCAAGAAGGTTTTTTTTTTTTTTTTTTTAATACTCTGTCTTGTAGGGTCACTAAGAGTCAGAACAACTCAATGGGAACAGATTGGCTGTTTCAAATTTTGATTCTAAAACGGGGGAATTTTACAGGAAAATCTGAATTTCTGGTTTCCCTAAAAAAAAAAAAAATTACGAAGTCTGGCCACACTGGACTCACAGTCCCACATGGTAATGACTGGCTGGAAGTGAGTAGTGCTGCTGTCCCTTTAGGCAGAATGTGCCATCTTTAGTTTGCCCCCGTCCTGTCTACTCTCTATTGCCTTACACCCAGTCGGCTTCACTCATTCGCTCCGCCTGCCTTACCTCTGCAAGCCCATGACCGTGCAACTTGGTTATAGATCATGGCAAGCACTTAGAAAATACCCAAGCCACAGACCATTTTGGAAGCCTGTTGACTGGCTAAAGAGAAGCAACATTTCCCCCGCCTGTGACACCTGCCTGTTCCAGTTGCGTTGCTCCTGAAACTGCCTGATCTCTGAGCAGTGCTCACTCAGGACCACTAAAGGACCCCCACACCCAATCCATTTACCTTATATCATTTAGAAAATGGAAACGATTCATGCACAGAGAACAGTGAGTGAGCCTATGGTGGTTTTTAAGATTCAAGCCCACTGCCACTCGGTGTCTCTCCCAGCCTTATTTCCCTGAGCTCAGGGTTCAGAACAATTCACAACTCACTGGGTTCTTTCCCATCATTGGGCTTGATGCAGCGGATGTACCAGGGCTCCTTAGAGATGAGGATTTCTAGAAGGCTGCTTAGACTGTTCTTAAACTGAGTCCCCACCTGTGGAGACAGAGAACGAGCTGAGTAGATGTGGCTGCTCGCAGTGCAGGCAGAGGGGACCACGCTTCAGCCCGGTGGACCCAAACTCTCTTCAGATTGCCCTACCTGCTGTTGGTTTGCCCATTAAAGGGCTGCTTTGGGTGTCCTGATCTGAAAAGCTCAAGCTTGGTTTATTCAAGTGGAAGCTGAGCAAGTCTCTGTCCAAGATGCTTTATTCATCCATTCATTCATCCATTCAACGCCACAGCCACTGAGCCCCCGGTCACCCACCACCACATTCCTTGACTCCTTGTCACCATGTTTCCTTTATGATGTTTGCATGCACTATCATAACGTCCTTATTTACATGATGGTGTTTTTCTACACACCCTTGCCACTAGACTGTAAGCCCCATGAGGGCAGGGACTTCTGCTGTCTTGTTATTGCTAAATCCCCTGTACCCAGCACATTGAATAAGTGCTCAATGAACATCTTCAAATAATCAAACTGGTTACTAAACTTGGAAAGGGAGTATCTAGTAGTGGAATCCCTGGGTGGTGGAGACAGTTAATGCACTCAGCTGCTAACCGAAAGGTTAGAGGTTCAAGTCCACCCAGAGGCACCTCAAGAGAAAAGCCTGGTGATCTACTTCCAAAAAATCAGCCATTGAAAACCCAACAGAGCACAGTTCTACTCTGACACACGTGGAGTCACTGAAAGTCGGACTGGAGTTGATGGCAACTGTTTCTACTGGTTTGGGTAAGAGAGTGATACTTCCAGAAAAGAGGGAGGGAGGCTTAGAAAATGTAGGTAACTGGAGGTGATCACACTGGGTGATTTTTGTTACCTTTTCAGTTTGTATTAGCATTTTCCTGCTTACCGTTGGCGGTCTCCTCCGGTTTTTTAACTCGGCTGCGAGGAAACATTCCCTTAGAATGCTGTTTTTGGACTGACACAGCACCTGTCCATGGAGAGAGATGAGCACCACATCAGCTGCTTCTGAAATCGCAAAGGGGCTATTAGGAAAGCTCGCTGAAGTGTGTGTGAGGCCCCAGAGCCATTTGTTTTCTGAAGACATTCCCAGTGTAAGAATGAGGGAAAACCAACCACACGTGGAAGAAAATGTTCAGATATTACATTCAATGCTCTGTCTACTAGATGAGAGCCTCTGATTATTTTCCCAATAGGATGAAACAAGAATTGTTCCCACTTGAGGGCAGCTGTTAAAGAATGAGCCAGCTCTTTAAGAATGAGCTCTGAGATACTATGTTCAATGAAAACAGCGAGATGGGGAGCCACATGCACGGTGTGCTATGATTGTGCAAAGAGAAAAGTGAAGGGAAGGGGGGAGTACACACATCATTAAGCATTTAATCCTGCCCCCTCCGAAAAAAATATGTGCCTGTAAATATGCCCCTGTTTGGAAATAGGAGCCCTGGTGGTACAGTGGTTAAGTGCTCGGCTGCTAACTGAAAGGTCGGCAATTTGAACCCACCAGAGGCTCTGCAGGAGAAAAGGCCTGGTGATCTGCTCTCATAAACATTACAGCCTAAGAAACCCTATGGGGCAGCCCTACTCTGTCCTGTAGGGTCACTATGAGTTAGAATCCGCTCTATGGCAACAGGTTTGGTTTGAAAATAGGGGTTTTCTTTAGTTATATTAATGAGGTCATACCAGAGTAGGGTGGGTCCTAAACCTAATCACCTCTGAGTTATAAAAAGAGCAGATTAGACACAGACACACACAGGGTAAGGCAGAGAGGCCAGGGAAAGCCAGGCAATGCCAAGGATCGCTGGCGGACACCAGATACTGGGAGGCTCACAGAAGGAATTGACAGGGCTGACACTCTGTTTTGGACTTTTAGCCCCAGAACTGTGAGACAATAAATTTCTGTTCTTTAAAGCCACCTACTTGTAGTATTTTCTGTTATAGTAGCACTATCTAAGCAGCAGTACCTAAGACAAGCAAACTGACAGACAGACAGACACAAACACACACATCTATATAATCACTGGAAGGACACACAATATACTGGTGAAAATGGCTACCTTGGAAAGAGAAGCTTGTTGACCTTGGATCACGGGTGGAAAGGAGACTACCTTTTGTACCGTTCGAATTTTTTCTGTGTGTGTGTGCGTACATTTTCAAAACTCATCAATATTACAAAAATTCCTTAGTATTTAAAAAATTTAATTCTACATTTAAAAAGTATTTTCTTATTTAACCCATCCTAACTCTAAATTTAATAGTGGTATGAATTAGAAGAGAATAGATAGAGAACGAACAAGAGTAAAAAAAAAAAAAAAAAACCCATTGCTGCCAAGTCAATTCCAACTCATAGCGACCTTATAGGACAGAGCAGAACCGCCACACAGAATTTCCAGGGAGCACCTGGTGGATTAGAACTGCCAACCTTTTGGTTAGCAGCCATAGCACTTAAACACTATGCCACCAGGGTTTCCAAGAAAGAGTAGAGGACAGAATAAGTTAGAAATGACCCTTCTCAAAGTAAAAGAACACAGGGGGTGCCAGCTCTGTTGGTGACGTTAGGGGTTTGGAGATTTTTCCCGTGGGACGCACAAGGACTCAGTCCTGTTCACAGCTGGAACTCCAGAGCTGGCATGGTGCCTGCACAGAGGAGGCGCAGCTCCCACCCTTGAACAGTCTGTGGAGGGAAGGGCTCTTGCAAGTGATCTGAAAGGTCTTTCTGGCCATGATATACCGGGGTTTCTAATATACTGCACAGAAGAGAAGAATCCAGAAGGCAACGCCTACCCCAAGGTCAGTGTCATGGGTGGTATTCATGACAGAAACCACATACAGTTAGGTTTCTGACTTACTTCCTTCAAGTGCCTATAAAGTAGGTCATTGTTTTTCTCCAAGAATCCTGTAAAACATGAAATAAAAAAATTTTGAACCGATTTTTCCCTAAAAGTGCAAATGTGTTGCAATGGAATGCAATGGGAAACCCTAACAATAATTTCTTAGGATTAGACCAGAGTTTCTCCACCTCGGTACTACTGACTACTGATATCCCAGGCCAGATAATAAATAAAATTTTAAAGTTAGAAAGACTTTCCAAATGACATGCTTGAACTCGAGGCCGTGGAACATTTGAGCCGGACTTGCCGCGTTTCCTCAGTAGACCGGCTGCTTTCTTGGGGACGCTAGTCACCTGCATGACACACACACAGGGCATCTGCGTGGCACTCACCCTTGGTGCAGTATGTGACCTCTCCCGCATAGTGGAGGAGGCGGAACTCCATCCAGCCAATCCTCTGGCGGCCCTTTGGACCCGCCAGCTTACGGCTGCAGCAAGACAGAAACAGGCGTGAACCGAACCTTTGTACTTAGCTGCAATGAAATGCACCAACATATAAAGCAAAGAGTAAGAGAGTTGTTGCTCTTAAACACGACAGTCAACTGAAGGCCAGCACTGAAAGCTAACCACCTAGGAAGGCTCCCAGGAAGCCTTTCTACCTATTTCATCTGATTTTAGAACAAAACAAAAAAAACCTTTCCTGTTGAGTTGATTCCAACTCATAGTGACCCTACAGGACAGAGTAGAACTGCCCCATACTGTTCCCAAGGAGCAGCTGGTGGATTTGAACTGCTGACCTTTTGGTTTGGAGCCATAGCTCT
Organism: Loxodonta africana; assembly: GCF_030014295.1. Classification (NCBI taxonomy): domain Eukaryota; kingdom Metazoa; phylum Chordata; class Mammalia; order Proboscidea; family Elephantidae; genus Loxodonta; species Loxodonta africana. The sequence goes on along the minus strand of NC_087360.1, from coordinate 19,865,989 downwards.
TAACCATTGGGCCATGAGGGCTCCAATTATAGAGTAAGGGTCTCCTAAAATTAGAGCCTTTTTCTCACGGCACTGAGGAATGAAAATACACAGCTGACCTCCATCAGATTGAGTCTCGCACAACTAGATGGTGCCTGGCTATCACCACTGACTGCTCTGACAGGGATCACAAGAGAGGGTCCCAGACAGAGCTGGAGAAAAATGTAGAACAAAATTCTAACTCACAAAAAAAGACTAGATTTACTGGCCTGCCAGAGACTGGAGAAACCCCAAGAGTATGGTGCCTGGACAACCTTTTAGCTCAGTAATGAAGTCACTCCTGAGGCTCACCCTTCAGCCACAGATTAGACAGGGCCATAAAACAAAACCCGAGACTAAAGGGGCACACTGGCCCAGGGGCAAGAACGAGAAGACAGGAGGAGACAGGAAAACTGGTAATAGGGAACCCAAGATAAGGAGAGGGTGTTGACATACTGTGGGGTTGGTAACCAATGTCACAAAACAGTATGTGTATTAATTGTTTAATGAGAAACTAGTTTGTTCTGTAAGCCTTCATCTAAAGTAAAGAAACATAAAATGGGCTATATTAATTTTTTTTGCTCAATGAAAGGTACTATATACAAATTAAAGAAAAAGAAAATACAAAATATATGAACAATTTATGCAGCCTTTTTTTCCTAGATGGCAACTAAGAAATAATTTCACTCTTACACATTTTTAGGATGTTGAGAAACTAAAAGAGTCATTAAATATATTTTTCAGGTTTTGGCGATTTATGATTTTTAAATAACATATAACATTGAAGTGACATATATGTTGACAGAATACATACCCTAAACGTACGGCTCAGTGAATTTTTGCAAACTGAGCACAGCCATGTAACCAGCACCCAGATCAAGAAACAGAGAATTACCAGTCCCTGAGGACACCCCCTGCCCCTGAGCTCTCTCGTCACTACCCTGATTTCTAATAAATAGCATAGGCTAGTTTTGCCTGGTTTTATACTTTCTAGAAGGAGCCCTGGTGGAGCAATGGTTAAAACACTCAGCTGCCAACTGAAAGGTCGCTGGTTCAAACCCACCAGCTGCTCTGTGGGAGAAAAGACCTGGAGATTGGCTCCCATAAAGATTATAGCCTAGGAAACCCCATGGGACAGTTCTACTCTGTCCTATAGGGTCACTATGAGTCAGAATCGACTCGTTAGCACACAACAACAACACACTTTATAGGGAGTCCCTGGGTAGTGGAAATGGTTAAGTGCTTAACTACTAGCCAAAAGGTGGGTCACCTCCAAAGACAGGCCTAGCAATCTGCTTCCAGAAGGACACAGCCTTAAAACCCTGTGAAGCAGTGCTGCTCTGCACACATGGGATTGCCATGGGTTGCAATCAACTCGACAGCAACTTAACCGTAATATACTTAATAGAAATGGAGTCATAAAATATGTAATCTTTTGCGTCTGGCCTTTTTGCTCACATGTTTACGTGATTTACCTACATATTTGTATGTAGGTGGGTGGGTAGGTAGGTAGATAAGGACATCAGTATTCTATAGCAGTTTTGATAATAGCCGCTACCATTTATTGAGTCCTTTTTACCATGGCCAAAAAATATGGTAGGCACTTTTCATAGTCATTTACAATACTTTATGGTAGGTACTGGGGCAGTGGTCATTCAGTGGTAGAATTCTCACCTTCCATGAAGGAGACCTAGGTTCGGTTCCTGGGCAATACACCTCACGTGCAGCCACCACCCATCTGTCACTGGGGGCTTGCGTGCTGCTATGATGCTGAATAGGTTTCAGTGGAGCTTCCAGAATAAGACAGACTAGGAAAAAAGGCCTGGCGATCTACTTCTGAAAATCAGCCAATGAAAACCCAATGGATTAGGCAGCTTTTTGTTTCGTTGTGCATGGGTTGCCATGAGCCAACCCAATGGCAACTAGCAACATGGTAGGTATATTAATATCTGTATCTTGGAAAAGAGGAAACCCAAACGCAGGAGCTTGCCTCCCAAGTTGCTTGCCCAAGATCACATGTCTAGGAAGTGGCTAAGCTGGGATTCGAAACCAGGTCTTTATGACTCCATAGCATACGTTTTCAAAAACTCTCCTACTTGTCTCAAAGACGAAGTGAAATTTCCAGTTGATCTGGGATGCTGTAAATGCTGCGTATCTTGATCTGCATGGTGGTTACTTAAGTTCACACAAATTCAAAAACTCATTGGATCGTATGCTTCAGATCTACACACATCACTGTATATACTTTACACATGAATTTTAAAAAGCGACTCTTTCATGGCATGTAGAAATGTCCAAAAATGTAATAATCATTGAATAAAGCAGGATGCAAACCCTTAAAAAAATTCTAGTTGAAATTCATTTGAGTATGATTTCTACTGACAAAAGGTATGCATAGATATAAGTTAGTTATCACAGTGATATTTCCATGCATGCGGTGACAGGAGCCCTGATGGTACAGTGGTTAAAGCGCTTGTCTGCTAACCAGAAGGTCAGCGGTTCAAACCTACCAGCTGCTCCACCGGAGAAAGACCTGGCGGTCTGCTTCCCTAAAAATTTATGGCCTTGGGGGCAGTTCTACTCTGTGCTGTATGGTCGCCATGAGTCGGAATTGAATCAACTCGACAGCAGTGGGTTTGGTTTGGTTTCTCTATGCAGTACCCCCAGGCAGCACTGCCTATATACCAAAGAAGATAAATATACAGTGATCACACAACAGTCAAATGAAATACATACGTTTGAAAGTGTGCGTGCTTTCCCACTTTCTCTTCTAATTTCTCCAGGAAACTCAAGTCTGTAGCAGGACCAGGCCGAATACATTCTTCATCCTTCAAAAGAAAGAGGGAAGCCATACCCTGTCCATACTCTATCCATTCCAAGTTTAAATGCTCTTACCAGCTCTGGCAGAATGTAGTGGACTAAAATGCTTGTCACCTCAGACAAGGGCAAGTGAGTACTCTGGAAGGGAGCAGATTATCTATCACATGTGCTCAGCTTCTCAGATTTAAAAAAGAAACCACAGAACCAGAGGAACTTCATGAAAAGTCAAGTTTCCCATCCGTCTGACCGTATTTCCTGAGTCTTCCCAAGGACACTCCCCAGCTTCCATGACCAGCTTACCTAAGTGCTCAATCTCATTTTCTCTTAGCTAGTCATCACAGCCCCAAAGTGCAACATGTCCAGACTTTATTATTAGGAGCAAAGCCCTCACAGAAAAAAGGCTATAAAAACAGTTGGGTCTCAAGCCGTGTCTTTCTAATTTTGAAGGTGTGTGTTATGGATTGAATGATGTCCCCCAAAAGATAATGTTGACATCCTAACCTCAGTACCTGTGAAGGTGACTTTGTTTGGAAATAGGATCTTTTAGGGTGTTATCAGTTAACATGAGGTCATACTGGAGTAGGGTGGGTCCTAATCCAATCTGAGAGCTGTCCTTTTAAAAAGAGAAGAGACACAGAGACACACCCGAGGAAAGATGACCATGGGAAGATGAATCTACAAGCCAAGGAATGCCAGGAAATGCCCAGGGCTACAAGAAGCAGAGGAGACAAGGGAGGATCTTCCCCCAGGGTGGCAGAGAAAGCGTGGCTCTGCCAATGTCCTGAATTTGGACTCCTAGCCTCCAGGACTGTGAGACAATAAATCTCTATTCTTGAAAGCCACCCACTTTGTGGTATTCTGTTACAACAACGCTAGGGCACTAATACACTGTGTGTTTCTATTTCCTATTTTTGGTCTTCATCAGTGATTGTACTGAATTGACCATCTTAAAAATTAAGGATGAATTATCTCTGTAGGTTTGTTAAAAACAAGGACAACTATGGTTAAGTGTGGCGAGACAGTTTTTATGAAGCAGCATTTCCATGCTTTCAGATTCCATCTACGGAAAGGCAAATAGCAAGAAGCATTTATTGCTAAAATATTTTAAAACACAAGTCCAGTGAGGTATACGAACGTTGAACGTATATATATGAGCAACAACATCAGTTGTGCTTCCCAAACCCTCCTCCCTGGAAGTCCACATCGGTGGGCCTCTCACCTCCTTCAGGTCTTTGCTCAAACGTCACCTTCTCAAATCTTACCTAAAACATCCCCCCCCCCGCAGCACTCCCCATCTCCTTTTCAGCTATTTCCTTCATAGCGTAATCTGTATATTTCACTCATTAACTTGCTTATTATCTGTCTGTCTAGGCTAGCATTTAAAGTTTCTTGAGGGCAAGAATTTTGGTCTGTTTTATTCACGGCTATGTCTCAAAACACAAGGCTGGCAAAAAATAAGTGCTCAATAAGTATTTGTTGAAGGAATAAAGAGCCAGAATGTTTACCATGTGCCAGGCATGGTTCTAACTGCCCTTCATGTATGATCTTTTTAATTTGGCCTTATGACAACTCTGAGGTAGGTACTGTTCTCATTATACCATTTTCAAGGTGAGAAAATTGGAGCTCAGAGAGGTTAAGACACTTGCCTAAGGTTACACAGCTAGTAATGGGTGAAGCTGGAATCTGAATCCAGGTGGTTTGGCCTCAGTGCCTGTGCTCCTGATGACTCTAGTCACTGTTATGGATTGAATTGTGTCCCTGCAATATATGTGCTGTAAATCCTAACCTCTATGCCCCGATGACCAGGGTTATAATCCCATTTGGGAATGAGTTGTCTTGTTACGTTAATGAGACAAGATTAGTGTAGGGTGTGTCTCAAATCAATCTCTTTTGAGATATAAAAGAGATTAAACAAGGAATTGAAAGAAACAGAGATAGGGAAGAGAGATGCCAAACCACATGAAGATCACCTAGGAGCAGAAGCTCAAAGAGACAAAGACCTTCCTCCAGAACTTCCACAGAGAAAGCCTTCCTCTAGAGCCAGCACCCCGAATTTCAATTTTTAGCCTCCTAAACTGTGAGAAAATAAATTTGTTTGTTAAAGCCACCCACTTGTGGTATTTCTGTTATAGCAACACTAGATAACTAAGACAGTCACCATCCTGTTACGGATTGAATTGTTGTTGTTAGGGGCCATTGAGTCAGTTCCTATTCACAGTGGCCCTATGTGCAACAGAACAAAACACTGCCCGGTCCTGCACCATCCCCACAATCATTGCTATGTTCGAGCCCCTTTTTTTCCTTAAATCAAACAGTGCACACATTGTTCTATGACATTGGTTAACAACCCCACAGCATGTCAACACTCTCCCTTCTCAATCCTGGGTTCCCTATTACCAGCTTTCTTGTTCCCTCCTGCCTTCCAGTCCCTGCCCCAGGCCTGGTCTTGTTTGGTTCCATGGGCCTGTTCCATCTTTGGCTGAAGGATGAACCTCAGGAGTGACTTCGTTACTGAGCTGAAAGGGTGTCCGGGGGCCATACTCTAGGAGATTCTCCAGTCTCTGTCAGGCCAGCAAGTCTGGTCTTTCTTTTTGAGTTAGAATTTTGTTCTACATTTTCTCCAGCTCTGTCCAAGACCCTCTCTTGTGATCCCTGTCAGAGCAGTCAGTGGTGGTAGCCGGGCACCATCTAGTTGTGCTGGACTCAGTCTGGTGGAGGCTGTGGTAGATGTGGTCCATTAGTCCTTTAGATTAATCTTTCCCTTGTATCTTTAGTTCTCTTCATTCTTCCTTGCTCCCGAAGGGGTGAGATCAGTGGAGTATCCTAGATGGCCGCTGACAGGCTTTTAAGACCCCAGACTGAGCCCATTTTTGAAGCCATTGTATCAATCCATCTCATTGAAGGTCTTCCTCTTTTTCACTGACCCTCTACTTTACCAAGCATGATGTCCTTTTCTAGGGACTGGTCCCTCCTGATAACATGTCCAAAGAAAGTGAGACAAAGTCTCACCATCCTTACTTCCAAGGAATACTCTGGCTGTATTTCTTCCAAGACAGACTTGTTTGTTCTTCTAGCAGTCCATGGTATGTTCGATATTCTTTGCCAACACCATAATTCAAGGGCATCAATTCTTCTTTGGTCTCTCTTATTCATTGTCCAGCTTTCCCATGCATATGAGGCAATTGAAACTATCGTGGCTTAGGTGAGGTGCACCTTAGTCCTCAAAGTGAAATCTTTGCTTTTTACCACTTTAAAGAGGTCTTTCGCAGCAGATTTGCTCAGTGCAATATGTCATTTGATTTCCTGACTGCTGCTTGGATGGGTGTTGATTGCGGATCCAAGTAAAAATGAAAACCTTGACAATGTCAATCTTTTCTCCATTTATCATGATGTTGCTTACTGGTCCAGTTGTGAGGATTTTTATTTTCTTTATGTTGAGGCGTAATCCATACAGAAGGCTGTAGTCTTTGATCTTCATTGTTAAGTGCTTCAAGTCCTCTTCACTTTCAGCAAGCAAGGCTGTGTCATCAGCATACTGCAGGTTGTTAATGAATCTTCCACCAGTCCTGATACCACATTCTTCTTCATATAGTCTAGCTTCTCGGATTATTTGCTCAGCATACAGATTGAATAGGTATGGTGAAAAGATACAACCCTGATGCACACGTTTTCTGATTTTAAGCCACACAGTATCCCTTTGCTCTGTGTGAACGACTGCCTCTTGGTTTATGTACAGGTTTTGCGTGAGTACAATTGTTCTGGAATTCCCATTCTTTGAAATATTATCCATAATTTGTTATGATCCACACAGTCAAATGCCTTTGCATAGTCAATAAAACACAGGTAAACATTTTCCTGGTATTCTCTGCTTTCAGTCAGGATCCATCTGACATCAGCAATGATATCCTTGGTTCCTTGTCCTCTCTTGAATCTAGCTTGAATTTCTGACAGTTTCCTGTCAATGTACTGCTGCAACCACTTTTGAATGCTCTTCAGCAAAATTTTTCTTGTGTGTGATATTAATGATATTGTTTGATAATTTCCACATTCTGTTGGATCACCTCTTTGGAGTGGACACAAATGTGGATCTCTTCCAGTTGGTTGGCCAGGTACCTCTCTTCCAAATTTCTTGGTATAGATGAGTGAGCACCTCCAGGGCTTCATCTTTTTGTTGAAACATCTTAAGTGGTATTCTGTCAATTCCTAGAGCCTTGTTTTTCACCAATGCCTTCAGTGCAGCTTGGACTTCTTCAGTACCATCAGTTTTTGTTCATATGCTACCTCCTGAAATGGTTGAACATCGGCCAATTCTTTTTGGTACAGTGACTCTGTGTATTCCTTCCATCTGCTTTTGATGCTTCCTGCGTCATTCAATATTTTGCCCATAGGTTGGAATTTTTTCTTCAGTTCTTTCAGCTTGAGAAATGCTGAGTATGTTCTTCCTTTTTGGTTTTTTAACTCCAGGTCTTTAACTATTTCACAAAGATAGAATTGTGTGCCTCCCAAAATATGTGTTGAAGTTCTAACCCCTGTGCCTGTTTGAAGAGGCTTCTCTTTTGTTCTGTTAAAGAGGCCATACCAGTGTAGGGTGGATCCCATGCCTAATTAGTTCTAAGTTATAAAAGGACCAGAACAGACACAGACACACACAGGGGGAAAGAGGAAGACAGACAATACAGACAGATTCACCTACAAGTCCAGGAACACCAAGGACTTCTGGCAGCTACTAGAATCTGAAATAGAAAAAGAAGGACTTCCCTCTAGAGCTGGTGCTCTGAATTCACATTTCTAGCCTCTTGAACTGAGAGAAAATAAAATTCTGTTCTTTAAAGCCAGCCACTTATGGTACTTCTGTTAAGACGGCCGTAAGTAACTAAGATACCATCCATTACTGTCCCCACAGTGCTTTAGAATGTTGGGTTTACATGCAGTCTGGGCAAGGGGCATTCCCAGTTATTCTCTTTAAAAGGGAGACAGACAGTGGTGTGGATGATTCCAAATGAAAAGCAGGGCAAAATAATAATAATAAACAATTTCTCATGGGCCTGTGAATTTATATTTAAAAAAATGAAGTCTGAATTTGAACAATTGTGGATTTGAGAACACCAATGTTCTCAGAAGCCACAGCAGCTCAAAACAAGGTTGCAAATCACTCAAAGGACCCTCAACTCAGAATCAGTCAATGTTCTTTATAAAGCCTTCCTTTCCACCATCTGGCTCCCTGCTCTGTGCTAAGCAGGAAAACTGCTTCTCTCGGCAACCTAACCCCTCTACCCTGTGGTCCCAGTTCTCTGGCTCATTCTTCCTTGAATGGAAGATATGAGTGTACTCCTTCACATCAAAGGTCTTTCCTTGCCATCTCCTGCTGGGCTCTAATTTAGCCCTGAGAGTCTAAATAAGTAGCGAGTCAAACCAGTTGCTGTTAATTCTAACTCATGGTGACCCCACATGTGGCAGAGTAGAACCGTGCTCCGTAGGGTTTTCAATGGCTAATTTTTCAAACACAGACTCCCAGGCTTTTCTTCTGAGGCAGCTCTGGTTGAACTCAAACCACCCACCTTTCAGTTAACAGCATAACTATTTGTACCACTCAGGGACAGCCAAAAGCTCAGCTTAAAGCTCCAAGCAAGGGTAGAGCAAAAAAGCTCAACTTGTACCCTTGAGTAATCTAGTGGGTTCCACTCTGAACTCTTTAAGCCTGGGAGTTCTTCTGTGTGTTGTGAACACCGCATGGATTAGCTCCAAGTCAACATTCATTTTCTCACCAGAATGGAAATGATGCCTTTGTGTCGTTCTTCTACCAAGTCACAAATGATCTTGTTGTTGAAATATTGAATTGGCTCCCACTAAAATGACAAAGAGGAAAGCATTCTTCGAGAAGTATTTCGATGAGTGTAACATAAACTTGTTTTACATTGATTCACCAAAAATTTCTTTCAGAGTTTTATTTTTATATCCAGCATTTAAAAAAACAATACTTTCTGTATATCAAAATGATTTCCCAGGAAACAAGCAGAGAAGGAGTGAAAAATAATCCTTAGTACTAATCAAGGAAATCACCCCCTGAAATAACACCTCTCACTTAAATGCTTTTGCTAGATTAAGAAATCGAAGGAGGGAAAGCATCAAAATGTTTACCTCTATACCTTCCACTTCATATTCTGCCTGTTCCGCCTTTAGGGTCCTCTCTATTAACAGTTGCTGAAGTTTTTCATTGCAGTAATTTATACAGAACTGTTCAAATCTAGAGATGCAGAAGATTTAAATAACTAAAGCTAGGCAAACAGACCCATTTTTTTTTAAAAAAATTGTATTTACTTATTTTTAAGGAGTCTTTGTAATAAAGAAAAACAAAGTCCTTATTAATCAAATAATTTCCTAAATAGATCATAAGAGTCAAGCTGAGAGACGTTTGCATGTTTTTGGTTATTCCAGTTCTAGAATAGTCTGTGAAATAGGGGATATGCAAATTAGGGAATTTCTGGGGGTGGGAAAATCAGTTCTGATAACATTAGGATGTTATTGACCTCGACTGAAACTCTAAAGAGGGACAAATGAAGAACGGGTAGATAATGACAAAACTCACCCATTCTTATCGAAGACTTCAAATCCATAGATATCCAGCAACCCAATCACTGTTTTTCTGGTGAAATCCTAGTCAAATAACATATACCATAACTCATTAGATCTTTGACATCGTGATGCTCAAAACCCTGTGGCTTTCCTAAATAAGATGAACATAGAATTACCATATGACCCAGCCATCCCAATCCTAGGTATATACCCAAAAGAATTCAAAGGACTTGTACGCCAAAAGATATTTGTGCACCAGTGTTCACTGCAGCACTGTTCACAACAGCCGAAAGGTGGAAACAACCTAAATGTCCATTAACAGGTGAACGGCTAAAGAAAATGTGGCACAGCCATACAACGGAATGCTAACTACTCAGCCATAAAGAGACATGAAGCTCTGACACGTGCTGCAACAGAAGAACCTTGAAAACATGCTGAGTGAAATCAATCACGAAAGAACACAATGTTGTATGATCCACTTACATGAGTATCTAGAATAGGCAAATGTGTAGAGACCAAACCTTACTATCGGTTACCAGGGACAGGAAAGAGGGAGGGAATAAAAGGGGGTCATTGCTTAGGTGGCACTGAGTTTCTGTCAAGAGTGATGGAATAATCTGGAAACTGATAGTGGGGATGGTTGCACATGTTGAATGGAATCAGTCACTGGATTGTCCAAGTTAAAAAATGTTGAATTGGTAAATGTTTTGTTATATTTTCACCACAATCAAACAATTGAAAAAAACAAACTTTGTAGCTACCCCAACAGCTGGGACTTGGCTATAAAGCTCATGCCCTCTCTCTCTCCAACAATGGCTCACAGGAGAACTCCTGAGTGGAAATTATTTTCCTGCCTAACTTCCTGTCTGCAGCCTGCCTATATCCCACCCCTGCTTCCACTCTCATCACCTGAATAGCACCACCTTCCTGATTCACTTTCTCTCTTCAACCCTCCTCAGCCCCCCAAGCCCACATTCAGTCCAGGCGTTTCCCACAGCAGGAGGTGTTCCACCAGAAGGAAATCTGAAAAAAACATATCTGTTGCTGTCGAGTCGATTCCAATTCATAGCGGCCCTACAGGACAGAGTAGAATTAGGCCATGAAAAACCTGGGAAGGAGGAGAAGAGAGGGGGCTTAGGTGCCCTCGCCATGTCCTCCTGCAGCAAGGTGGGAGTCTCTGAGAGCTCCAGGGACAAAAGGAGTCCCTGACACAGTGGAACCTGTGAGAGCCGGAACACCGTGGGACTGGTTTGTTTTTCTGGGTCTCCCAAGTTTTCTACCTTTGACAGGGTGCATTCTTACGACTCTTCTATCGCTTCTTTAGTGGAAAATATTTGCCTTTTCCTTCTCTGACAGGTTACCACCTTACACAGGTTCTGGATTTTGTAGGTTTTACTGTGACTACAAGGTTTTCTCTTATTTGTGGCTAGCAGACCTGCAAAAGACCTCTTTAAAGTATTAAAAAGCAAAGGTGTCATGTTGAGGACTAAGGTACGTCTGACCCAAGCCATGGTATTTTCAATTGCCTCATATACATGCGAAAGCTGGACAATGAATAAGGAAGACTGAAGAAGAGTTGATGCCTTTGAATTATGGTGTTGGTGAAGAATATTGAACATACCATGGACTGCCAGAAGAATCAACAAGTACGTCTTGGAAGAAGTACAGCCAGAATGCTCCTTGGAAAAGAGGATAGCAAGACTTTATCTCGCTTACTTTGGACATGTTATCAGGAGGGACCAGTCCCTGGAGAAGGACATTATGCTTAGTAAAGTAGAGGGTCAGTGAAAAAGAGGAAGACCCTCAATGAGATGGATTGACACAGCGGCTGCAACAATGGGCTCAAATATAGCAACTATTGTGAGGATGGCACAGGACCAGGCCGTGTTTCGTTCTGTTTTACTTAGGGTCACTATGAGTTGGAACTGACTTGACAGCACCTAACAACAACAACATGCCTAGCAGATACCGGGTACAATTTCACAAGGTATGTAAAGCAGACAGACTCTAAATGGCTAAAATCTGCTTATTTGGTAAAAAAAAAAAAAAAGAGAGAGATATACAAATTTGAGTTTGGCACCAGGTGGTCTTTTTTTTTTTTTGGACTAATGGGCCTTGGCTTGCTATGAAGTCAAAAACATGAGGCCAAGACACAGGGGCCATGTTTGAGTCACTTATATGATAGGGACGCACTGTTGAATCATTCAGCGAGCATTTTTTGTGAGCCTACTGTATGTTGGACACTGGAAATGTAGACATGAAGAGGGACCGTCTCTGCCCGTGAGAAGCTCATTGTGAATTCTCACATATCGTTATGTTCATTATGAGTGTTAGTAAGAGCAAGTCATCCCAAACGTGTTGACTAACCTTGTTAACTAAAGAGGAATTGATCTTGTTGACCAGCCAAGTAAATGTTCGTTCATACACGGCCTTCGCCATGGCATCTCGGGCGTAGATGGAGAGGTCTAGCATCAGTGGGCAAATCACCTGAGAAGAACGACCAGGTGAATCATCACAGACACAAATAAAAAAAGCCCCGCTGAGTTTTCAAACTAGCCTTTAATGATGACTAGCACAGAACATGGAGTCCCTGGGTGGTGTAAACAGGTACCACACTTGGCTACTAACTGAAAAAGGTTGATGATTTGAATCCATTCAAAGGCACTGTAGAAGAATAGTCTGGTGATCTATATCCAAAAAAATCAGCCACTGACAACCCTATGGAGCACAGTTCTGCTCTGACACACACGGGGTCGCCATGAGTTGGAATCGACTTGACAGCAACTGGTACTGGCAGCAAAGGACACCTGCTATAGGGAAGATGGCTCTCCTGTCTGTGTTTGTGCACACAGTAGCTATTTCTTGAGTGCCTACTATGTGCCAGGCTCTGTGCTAGGCTGCTGAAACACAGCCGTGATCAAGACAAACAGTCCCTGCCTTCGCGGGCTCACAGTTAAGTGGGTTTGGGCAGATATTTGAAGAACTGCACAAAGAAAACTTTCAAGTTGAGAATGACAAGAGCTTTAAGAGATACATATGGTGCTTGGGGTGGGGGTAGGCAGGGAAGGGTCCTCAAGGAAGTCACACCTGGGAACTGAAGGATGAGGAGGAGTTAGCAGGCTGGAGCATAGGTAGACATGGTCTAGGCAGAGGGAACAGCATGTGAAAAGACCCAGGGCAGGGAAGTCACAGCAAGCATGAGTCATGGGGAGCTAGTATTGGGGGTGAGGTTGAGACGGGAGACCGTGGCAGAAGCTGGACCAAGCAGGCCTGGTAGGTTTGGTGGGTTCAAGGGTTCAGTATCCCCTAGGCCACCATCCTCCTGCTATCCACGGGAGGCAGCAGTGACAAGGAGGGCAGGCTCATTTCTACTAGACCCATTCCTACCTCCTCAGTTTTAGCTTCAATCTTTCTGTGGGTGAGAGCATCCAGAAGGACCGATGGGTGGACCCCCAGGAGCTGAATAGAAGGAAACCACAGTGCAGGTCAGTGACTCAATTTCACTTGCTAACTTATAGTTTATGGGGGTTTCCAGGCTCAGGGTTATCATTGTGCTTTAGTACAAAATAAACCACCTTTGATCATTCCACCAACTGCTTTCACCCACTCCCTCTTCTGTCCCCATGCTCTTTGAACCTCTTATCCAGTATCCACTAAGAGAATATGGTGTTGGCCATTTGGGACATGGGCATCCCGCTATGTCCCACCTCCTCCGCACCTGAGAGGGTCCAGGCCCCCCTCCTTCCTCTTCAAAAGTGGACCATCACCTTTGCAATCCATTTGATCTCATGGGTGTCTGGTATGGTGGCACAGCCTTGGTCGTCTTCTTTAAAATAGATATTCCCCAGGTGGAGGACACTGGCAATAATTCCAAAGAGATTCTAGGAATGTAGAAAGCAGTCAAGGGTAGAGGGCCAGGAGGACAGGGAGAGAAGATGGTGGCTGTCTAATTGACGAATGTCTTTAGAGGAGATCCCCAAGAGAAAGCTGCCCCCCTCTCCAGAATTCCAGCCCTGTGAGTGCACAGAGAAACCCTGGTGGCATAGTGGTTAAGAGCTATGGCTGCTAACCAAAAGGTCAGCAGTTCAAATCCACCAGGTGCTCCTTGGAAACCATACGGGGCAGTTCTACTCTGTCCCATAGGGTCACTGTGTGTCGGAATCGACTCGACGGCAATGGGTTTGGGTTTTTTTTGAGTGCACAGAACCCAGTCCTCCTTCTTCCCCAGAAATCAGCCCTCTTGTTCACTTCAAATATTAACTCAAGTGGGAGAAAGATCCTCAGCAAAGGGCATAGGAGATGGTTCGTCAACCTCCAGCACACATCACTTGTATTTTATATCCTCCCTCCCCTTTCACCACCAATAAGCCATTTAATTTTCAAATACCATGGCTGACCCTGCTGGTATGTGAAATACCAGTGGCATAGCAACACGCCAGCCACCACGTACGACAAACTGACAGATGGGTAGGTGAAGCTTTGAGTCAACTCCCTTCCCTTTATTTAAATGACTCCACTTACAAAGTAGAAAGAAAAATTCTATTCTGGCCCTTGAAAGATTAGTAGTTGAACAATCAAACTGAAAACTATAAGACCAAAAGATACTAAAGATAGAAATGTCGCTATTGCTTAAGGGGCTCTGACTTTCTCTTTAGGGTGATGAAAACGGTTGGCAAAGGATGGTGGTACTGGCTGCACAACACGGTGAATGTAATTAACGTCTCTAAATTGTACACTTAAAAAACATTAAAACGGCAAACTTTGTGTGATATATATATATATATATAAACATACACACACACACACACACACACACACACACACACACACATATATATCCATAAAAGAACCCATTGCCATCGAGCTGATTCTGAAATTAATACTGGGAAATAGTTTGAATCGTTTCCAAAGTAGAACTGCCCCATAGGGTTTCCAAGGAGCACCTGGTGGATTTGAACTGCCAACCTTTTGGTTAGCGGCTGTAGCTCTTAGCCACTATGCCACCAGGGTTTCCATATATATATATATGTACACATGTATATACACACATATATAGTTTTTTTTAAAAATTGTGGTAAAATATATATGTATACAACAGTATTTGCCAGTTCAACAATTTTTCCACATATAGTTCAGTGACATCCTTTTCCATGTTATATATATTTAACTATAATAAAAGAATTTTTTTTGAATGTTTATAAATCCTGTAATTTGTTCCAATTTGTTCCAAAACAGAAACTTGGAGGGACGGGGGGCGGGGGGGAGGTGAAGAAAAAAAAAAAGATAATCCTTTGATTCTCTGGGATCTAAATATTTGAGATTGGACTTAATTGAGGGAAAGAAAAAATGTCATTACGTCATTTCCTGCTTGCTCACAACACTGGGAAAACTTAGGGCTGCCTGATAAAATATAGAACACCCAGTTACGTTTGAATTTGAGATTAACAATGGCTAATTTTTTAGTATGAGTCTGTCCCATCCAATATTTGAGATATACTAGAAATTAGCCATTGATTTGTCTTTGCTTAACTGAAATTCAAATGTAACTTGGTGTTCTGTGTTTTTATTTGCTGAATCTGGCAGCCCTACTATGCAAACACCAGGAAACCATGATTGTTTTCTGAACCCCAGGTTGAACTGGTAGTCCTGCCTGAAGGGCCCATACCTCAAGGTCCTCTTCGGTAAAATCAATGACAGAAAAGGCGTTGGAAACTGTTTTCCAGTCATTCTTGTCATTGATGGACGACTCTTTGACGCATTGACCCTGTTGACATAGAACTGGGTCACTTAATGGCATTTTTATAAATGTGTGCACACTTACTCCTCTGTCAAATGGTTTTGTTTACAAGGATACACTAGCTAGTATTACAATGTTCTGAACTGCAAAGAAAATAGATTTTACTCTGATTGTCTGGCACTTGGTGATTTGCCCATCGCTACTTTTTTCCAAAGTTATTTGGAAATTTGATTTTAAAATCTCTGCTCTGAGAAAGGAGTTCTGGGAGGCACAAACGGTTAAGTGAAAGGTTGGAGTTTTGAACCTGCCTCAAGGTGCCTTGGAAGAAAGGCCTGGTGATCTGCTTTCGGAAGAGCACAGCTGTGAAAACCTAACATACATGGTGTCGCCACGAGTCAGAATTGAATCAACTCAGCGGCAACTGATTTTTTGCTTTGCCCTGGAAACACTTTCAAAGTTATATATTAGTGGTAGATCTTTTGGTGTGTTTCAAAAACAGTTCTTGTCTTGCCATTTTTGCTGAATAAAGCCATTTGTCTCAATCAATATCTGCTGAAACAAGCAGTGAAAATTATAATGTTTAAATTTAGAAAACAATCTTGACTTACTGAGCAACTATCAGCAAAAACTTCACTGAAGAAAAAACAAACAAAAACTTCCCCACAGAACCAGATGGAAGGAGATCTTCACTCAAGGAAATAAAAATTTGGCATTAAAACCAAAACCAAACTCACTGGTGTCGAGTCGATTCCAACTCCTGGGAACCCTATGTGTTATAGAGTAGAACTTCTCCATAGCATTTTATTGGCTGTACTCTTTCCAGAAGCAGATTGCCAGGCATTTCTTCCGTGGTGCCATTGGGTGGGTTTGAACCACCAACCTTTAGCTTAGCAGTTGTTTGCAAACCACTTGCACCACCCAGAAAAACACAGGATATACAGAAGTGATGGTCACCAGTAGGGGTTCCATTAGGCTTTTTCCCACTAATTCTAGAAGTTGGTTTTTAAATAAGTAGCAGACCAACCAATACCACAGTTTAAAGGGAAAACATTCTAATCGAGAATTTTTCATTATTTTTTGCTCTTGTGGTACAGGGTGGTCCCAGTTCCCTGGTTATTTGTACATTTGTTATCTTAAAAGATTTTCTTGTTGGTTTTCTAAGGACTCAGTTTATGTAAGTAAGGAAGATGGGGAGGAAGAGGAGGAAGACTGTTACTTGTCTCTTTAGGTCCTTTGGTGGTGACTGATTTTTTTAATGCATGAATATATATTAACTTTATCACTTTTAAAACATTTAAAATAAATTGATAACGATGAAAAAAATAAGATTTCCTCGTTGCACAGGGAAACCAAAGATGTCGTGCCATATAAGTATTTCCTAATAAACCAAACAACCAAACAAATAAAAACCCCAAAGCAGTTGCCATGGAGTCAGTCCTGACTCAGGGCGACCCCGTGTGTGACAGAGTAGAACTGTGCTCCACAGGGTTTTCAGTGTAAAACCACTGAGTTTGCCAAAGTTATGGGAGATCATGAAATTAATACTGGCAAGTTGTTTGCATCATTTCCAAAGCCACTGAGACAGGAGGATCTGGCTAAAAAATCTACAAAGATGAAAACACCATACATTTCAAAAGAGGATGCTTTCTTCTTATCAGAGAGTTAGGAGAAGCCCTTAGAAAATAAATGATAAACTAAAAACAAAAAAAACTAGGCTGTAATCTTTACAGAAGCAGATTACGAGGACTTTCTTCCGTGGCACCGCTGTGTTCAAACTGCCAACCTTTAGGTTAGTAGTTGAGTGCAAACCATTTGTGCCAATCATAGAGCTTACAAAATGAGTGATGGACTCAATTATTGTTACAAAATGACCCTCTCTGATCATGCTATGAAAGCCAAACAGGATGCTACCATACAGCTTTGTTGGAAAAAACCAGTCCTCAAAAAAGAAAAATAATTAATTTTTATTTATTCTTTATTCTAAGAATTGGTACAAAGTTAGTTAAACATAAATTGAGGTTATGAGATTCACGTAACTTCATTAGTTAGCTTCCATTTTCAAGATTAACTTCAACCAACCTTCTATGATGTACTATGAAATCTTGGTCTTTATTTTATGAGATTCACTTTACAAGATCATGTTCTCTATCTTGAGTAATGTCCCTGCCTGTTCCTGTGCAAACTGATCCCAGTTCAAAGCCAGGTCCCGTGTGAAGAGAAAAAATCCAGAAATCTTGGGGCAAAAAGGTGCTAGTGACACCAAATACTGATAGGTGCTATACAATCAGGCATTCTAGAACCCTAGCACAGACTGAAGGAGCCCTGGTGGTACATTGGCTGAGTGCTCAGCTGCTAACTGAGAGGTTGGTGGTTCGAACCCACCCAGCAGCTCTGAGGGAGAAAGACCTGGTGATCTGCTTGCGTAAGGACTGCAGCCTAGAAAACACGACGAGGCGCTCCTACTCTGTCATGTGGGGTCACTGTGAGTCAGAATCGACTCAACCGCCCACAACAACAACAGTGCAGACTGTGGGGAAAAAAAAAAATTAATACTGTGATGTTAAATCCTGAAAGTCAGTTTCATAACACTAGATCCTGGGATTACTTACAGGAATGGCCTGAATCATTTCTGTAAGACAGTATGCTCATTTTGCAGCTAGCAGTTCTCAGAATGGATGACAGGAAGGTGGAAAAAGTCTTTTCAAAACTAGTTTTGAAAGCAAAATGAAATAGTATACGTTGTGGATACGGATTGGCAAGGAGTTTCCATCACAGCCAGACCTGGAGTTCTCATCCCAACTGAGCATTAAAATCACTAGGGGAGCATTTGAAACAATCCCAATACCAGGTTCCACCTCTAGTATCTGAATCTCTGGCAGGTAGGAACCAAGCATTTGTGTTTTTAAAACACTCTTTAGTTGATTCCAGCTTCTACCAGGGCTGAGAACCACTCGCCTAGACATTGGTTTGTTTACTTTACCAAAATGGTATACCTCCCGAGCATGAAAGGAGAGGGGTTGGCTTGTTTATGAAAAGTGTCAAGACATTAGTAAGTAGGATACATTCAGAATGGTAGAGAGGAAGTTCTGGAATGTTCTAGAGCAGCCCTCACAAAACCCCCTGATCCCTCCCTCCAAAAGACCCCCAGAGCCAGGTGCTGGTTCTTCCAACCTGTGAGAGGTATTTATACAGCTGGGGGTCCCGCTCAAGTCCCAGGTAAGCGAGGAGCTCCTCTTCACCCCCCTCCAGCAGCTGGTAGAAGATGTGGAAGTTACGCTCGCCCTGGTTTTGATAGACAACTCGAGACTTTTCTATCAAGTAACTGATGATATGCCCACCTACAGGAATGCCCTTCAAAACACAACAAAAATGCAGTCGCAGCAGCAGCAACAATCAAGCCACTCTCTTACTGGTGTCTTTTGATAAAGGGAAGTTCTTAATTTCAATGGTCCAATCTATGAATCTTTTATTATCGGTGCTTTCTGTGTTCTGTTTAAAAAGAATCTTTGCCTACCCTAGGCCAGGAAGTTATTTTCAATGTTTTTGTCTAGAACCATGAATGTTTTACCTTTCACATTTAGGACTATGATCCGTTATAAATTAGTTATTGTGTATGGAGTGAAAACCAAAACCAAACCCAGTGCCACTGAGTTGATTCCGACTCATAGCGACTCTATATGACAGAGCAGAACCGCCCCACAGAGTTTCCAAGGAGCGCCTGGTGGATTCGAACTGCCGACCCTTTGGTTAGCAGCCGTAGCACTTAACCACTATGCCACCAGGGTTTCCGTATGGAGTGAGGTAGGGCTCAAAGGTCTTTTTATCAATATGAATATCCAATCTATCAGCACCACTTATTGGAAAGACAATCGTATCGCTACTGAATCAAAGTGGTGTTCTTGTCATAAATTAGGGGAACGGATTTGTGAGCGGGAAACCCTGGTGGCATAGTGGTTAAGTGCTACGGCTATTAACCAAAGAGTTGGCAGTTCAAATCTGCCAGGCGCTTCTTGGAAACTCTATCGGGCAGTTCTACTCTGTCCTATAGGGTTGCTATGAGTCGGAATCAACTCGATGGCAGTGGGTTTGGTTTTTTGGTTTATATGTGAGGGTCTTTCTGGACTGTGTTCTGGTCCATTGACCTGTTCATCTATCCTTGTGTCAGTTTCACATTGTCTTAATTATTATTTCCAATAAAGGATTTATATTCTAGAACATATGTAGAATTATACAAGTCAGTAAGAAAAAACCAGACAACACAATTAAAAA
This sequence comes from Loxodonta africana, assembly GCF_030014295.1. NCBI lineage: Eukaryota > Metazoa > Chordata > Mammalia > Proboscidea > Elephantidae > Loxodonta > Loxodonta africana. The sequence goes on along the minus strand of NC_087360.1, from coordinate 19,846,572 downwards.
GGAACAAGAGACTTGAATATAAAAGGGGATCTTTAACTGGCCAATAAGCAAAATTTCATCAATTATCATGGAGCTACAAATTTAAATCACAATGAGAAACCACTATACCCCACCAGAATGTCTAAAACTAAAAAGGCTAACAATACCGAATGTTGGCACGGGCATGGAGCAACTGGAACTCTCAGTAATTATCATGACGTTGATGGTAAGAACCCAGTAATTCCACTTCCAGGTATATATCCAACATAAATGAGTGCTTATATCTCCTAAAAGGCACCTGCAAGGATGTTCATAGCACTATCTGTAATAGCCAAAAATTGGAAACAACCAATGCCCATCAACAGGAGAATGGATAAATTGTGTCGTAGTCATACAGTTAAAAAATGAACAACTGCTACAGGCAACAACATGGATGAATCTTACAGACATACTATTGATTGAAAGAAGCCAGACACAAAAGAATGCATACTGTATAAACTCCATGTATATGAAGCTCAAGAACCAGCAAAACTATTCTGTGGTTATAGAGATCAGATCAGTGGTTCCCTTTGGGAAGGGGGATACCACCAGAGAAGGGCAGGAGAGCTTTCTAGGTTCTAGACTTTTTTATCTCTTGATCTGAGCGGTGGTTACCCAGGTAGATACATATGTAAAAACTCAATGAGCTGTACTTTATGATTTGTGTGCTTTTTAGTATGTGTTGAACTTCTATAAAAAAGTTTTAAAATATGCATACCCAACCATTGCTGTCAGGTAGATTCTGACCCATAGCTATTAAATTTTTTTCAAAGTCCACCAGAAGGACGAGCGCCAGCCTCTGGTTGCTGAAAGCAACACCCACCTAGCTGTTGTCCTCTGGTCCATGGTGTCACCGTACAACTTGTATGTCCTTGAGAAATTTGTGTCCCCTTCCCACATGCATCAAGTCCCATCTAAATTCTGTATATGGCACAGCCATACTTATTCATTTACCTGTAGTCTGTGACTGTTTTCACAAAGCAACAGCAAAGCTGAATAGTTGCAAGAGAAACTGTATGGCCCATGATGCCTAAAATATTTACTTGTTGGCCTTTAAACAGAAGAAGTGTGCTGACTTCTGTCACATAAGTATATATGCCTAAATAATATATTGTTAGTTTGCTTGTTTTCAAGCTTTATAAAAAATGGTAACACTGAGGCACAGTACATTCCTAAGGCTAAGAGTCCAAATTCAGGGTGTCAGCCACGTTTTCTCCCAAGGCTCAGGAGAAGATCCTTTTTGTCTCCCCCAGGTTCTGGTACCCTCAACAATCTCTCCCTTCATCATGACATGGCTGTCTTCCCTCTGTGTCTCTTCTCCTCTTTTATAAAGACACCAGTCATATTGGATTAGGACCCACCCTACTCCAGTGTGACCTCCTGTAAACTGAGAAGATCTTCAAAGACCTAATTCCAAACAAAGTCACATTCACAGGTACTAGGGGTTAGGACTTCAGCACATCTTTTGGGGGACATAAGTTAGCCCATAACTCCATCCATGTTACGTGTAACTGTAGCTCTTCCACTCTCACTGCTGTATAATACCTCATTGTGTGAACACCACCACGATTAGCCACTATAGGGTCGCTATGAGTCGGAATTGACTCAACGGCAGTGGGTTATCCTGTTGATGGACATTCAGTCCTTTCCATATGTGTTGGTGGTTTACACTCCTTCTACCATCATGAGCAGTGCTGTTGCTCTGTTGTGGACATGCTTATACATGGTTCTGGTTCATGTCTGTAGAAATCTCTCTGGGAGTGGAATGGCCTCACCTTAGATTATATGATTTCAACTGTGTTAGATATTGTTTTCCAAAGGGGTTACACCAAATTCTACCCTGCCAACCATGTGTATGGGTTCCTAGTAATTCACATCTTTGCTGACACCTGGTATTTTCAGGCTTCTTAATTTTTGCCCATCCAGAGGGTGTAAGAGTCATTGGTGGTTCAGTGGTAGAATGCTTGCCTTTCATGCAGGAGACCTGGGTTTGATTCCCAGCTAATACACCTCACGAGGCAGCCACCATCTATCTGTCAGTAACGGCTTGTGTGTTGCCATGATGCTGAACAGGTTTCAGCGGAGCTTCCAGACTAAGACAGACTAGGAAGAAAGGCCTAGCAATCTACTTCCGAAAATAAGTCAATGAAAACTCTATGGATCACAATGGAGCACTGCCCAATCGGCAGTTGATCATGAGGATAGTGTGGGACCAAGTAGCATTTTGTTCCATTGTGCATGCAGTCACCATGAATTGCAGGCCAACCTGAAGGCAGCCAACAACAGGGGGTATAAAAAGGTATCTCATTGTGGTTTTATTTGTATTTCCTAGAGCTAGTACTAACCCTTGATTGTTTAATTGTTTGAGCAAAAAATCCCCCTTTGTCCCTTAGAGTGCCTTGAGTTGGGTGTCCGTCACTGGCGAATTTAGAGGCGAATTTAGAGGTCCCTGTGCACCGGTATTAGGAGCTTCGACATACCTTAAAGTCAAACTGTATGTCCATGTATTTTCCAAATCTGCTGGAGTTGTCATTCCGGAGCGTTTTGGCATTCCCAAATGCCTTGAAATACAAAACAGGGGGATAGAGATTGGTTGAACCAAATTGATATTCATTGTCATTTAAACTCACTCTGTCAAATTCCATACCCTAAATAACATGCCTATTATGGGAATGCAGGAAGAAGGGAGAGCAAGGGGTAAAAGCCAGACTGTATTTTCTACAAAGGAAGCTCACTAGTTCACTAAGTACAGAGGATTCGAGGCTAAATACTGGAGTTGGACTAAGGGAAACATCTTGTCTCAAGAACCCAGTCTAGTCATATATTAGAAATGGCTAAGGAGAGGTACACAGAATCCCAGGGCCTCGCTGTTCCAGAAGGCACAGTGGACAGTCCCATCACCAGACCCTTCCCTACACCAAAGAGGCAAGTTGAGTCTATTTGGAAAAGTCCTTCAACCATAAACATCTTCTCTTACAGAAAGGGCAACAGGAACCACCGCCTTCACTAGCCTGAGACCAGAAGAACTAGATGGTGCCTGGCTACCTACATGACCGCTCTAATCGGCATCACAGTAGAAGGTCCTGGACAGAGTGGGAGAAAAATATAGAACAAAATTCAAATTTATAAAAAAGACCAGACTTACTGGTCTGATAGAGACTGGTGGAACCCCTGAGACTATGGCCCTTAGACACCCTTCAAACCTGGAACCAAACCCACTCCCCAGAGATCGTCTTTCAGCCAAACAATAGACAAGCCTATGAAGTGAAGAATAACACCCATGAAGAATGTGCTGCTCAGAACAATAAACTATACCAGACCAAAAGGGCAGCACTTGCCCAAAAACAAAGTTCAGAAGGCAGGAAGGGGCAGGAAAGATGGGTGAATGGAAACAGGGAACCCAAGGAGGAAGTGGGTAGAGTGGTGTCACATTGAGGAGATTACAACTAGAGTCACGAAACAAAATGTGTATAAATTGTTGAATGGGAAAATAATTTGTAAACTTTCACCCAAACCAAAATAAAATGTTAAATATATATATACATATTTCTTTTTTTTTTTTTTTTAACGCTTACCTCCAGCACTGGGTTGGAGAGCAGCAGTCTGTCGCGGGCTATCTGTAGCGACTCGGTCATTGGGCAGGTCACGGCAAAATACTGGAGAATCTTCTTGGAGGCCTCCGTTTTCCCTGCCCCACTTTCCCCGGAGATGAGGATGAAGTGGTTATTTAGCTCCGAGCACATCACGCGGTAAGCGTTGTCAGCTATGGCATAGCTGGAGAAGGAATGGTGCAGAAACAAGTTGGCCTGAAGGCTACTTTCCTTGGCTCTGACACCCAGCAGAGCAGGACAAAGTGCCCTGCTTCCAGGAAGCCACATCCAGACTGTGGTTCAAGGACAGTGAACTCAGACAGGCCTCAATCCTCTCCGTGACCCATTTGCTGTTCATACAAAGTACACTAGATCTCAAAACTTAAAGAATACAGACACAGAAGGACAGATATTATTGTATGATCCCACTTATAGGAAATATCTAGAACAGGAAAAATGCATAAAGATGAAAGTTTATTAGTTGACTTGGGGGAAGGAGGGGAAAACGGGAGAGTTATTGCTTAAGGAGGAGCCCTGGTGGCACAGTGGTTAAGCTCTCGGCTGCTATGTGAAAGGTTGGCAGTTCAAACCCAGCCAGCAGCTTTGTGGGAGAAAGACCTGGCGATCTGCTCTTGTAAAGATTATAGGCTAGAAACTTCTTTGGGGCAGTTCTACTCTGTCACACGGGGTTGCTATGAGTCGAAATTGACTCAGTGGCACCTGACAATATAACAACAACATTGCTGAAGGGGTACTGAGTTTCTGTTTGTGGTGACGTAAAGCTTCTGGCAACGGGATAGTGCTGATGGTTGCACGAGAAGGTGAATGTAACGTAACTAATGTCACTGGGTTGAACACTTGAAAACAGATGGAACATGTGGCAACAGATCTTGGTGATGGTTACACAACACAATTGATGTCATTGGTGTCACTGAATTGTATATGTGAAAAATGTTGACTTGGCAAATGTTGTGTTATATATATATGTTTAAAAAACAATTAAAAAAGGCAAATGTTTGGTTAGATATTTTTTACTACAATAAAAATAAAAAAAAAATAGAAGTGATCGGGGGAAGAATTTGAGCCATTATGGAAATCTTTTTCAAAATTTGCCATATTTAATTTTTTAAAAATCCATCAACTTTCTTATAAAAATAAGCCAGACACTAGATTACATCCCCAAGACACTCTATTAATTGCAAGTGGAAATGACATCGTGTCTATGTATATTAAATGACTCAGTACTATAAGGTCTCCTTTTCTCTTTCCCTCAAAATTTGGAGTACTTAGAATATAGAGGTAGGAAACCAAAAGGATTAAAAAACTTCTGTGATATCTTCAGGAAAAGAGGTAAAACCATTATAAGGAATTTATCTCTAAGAGAAAAAAAAAAAACAAGCATGAAGGCTGTTGAAAAGTATAATTTTTGCATGTGGCAAAGTTTGAAAGCAGGCTATTTTAGAAATCACTGATGCTAACAATATAGAAAGGTTTATAAATGCCTGGGGAAGTGGAATAGCTGAGTCACCAAAGCGAATGTGGAGAGAAAATAAACATGAGCTTGAAGTCAACCAGGGAGTAGAACTGGGAAATTCAGCAAAGCCTGAGCCATGTATAGACTAGGCAGGAAATTACTCATTTTAAGGATCCACACATCCTGGGAAGACAGTTCCCTTCCACCAAGGGACGTTCTCCTTAGCGGCCATGTTACCCAGGCGCCGGTAGATGGCACTATAACACCCCACTTCCCAGAGAAGATAACTCTCTAGCCACAGTCTTAGACCTCTGTGCACTTACACAAAATTCTACCGACCTCTCATCATCATATTTAAGCTGAGGTTTGCCAAAGCTTTCTGCTGCCTTGAAAGACTTATTTTACAAGACTGCAGCAGTTTAAGGGAGGTATAGAACCTAATAGAGATGAAACGATGATTAGGGAGGTAGGGAGGGAGGGAAGGTGGACTGGTAGAAAGGTGGGTGGGTGGGTGGGAGGGAAGTAAGGAGCAAAGAAAACAAAAAGGAAAAAACTAGAAAAATACTCTTATTGATGACCCTCTTAGTCACCTAGTGCTGCTATAACAGAAATACCACGAGTGGATGGCTTTTTTAACAAACAGAAATTTATTTTCTCACAGTCTAGGAGTCTAGAAGTCCAAAATCAGGGTGCCAGCTTTAGGGGAAGGCTCTCTTTCTCTCAGCTCTGGAGGAAGGTCCTTGCCTCTTTTGAGCATCTGCTCCTGGGAATTCTTCATATGGCTTGGCACGTGTCTTCCCCCATCTCTGCTTCCTTAATCTGCTCCTTTTATATCTTGTAAGAGATTGACTCAAAACGCGACCTACACTAATCTAATCTCATTAACATAACAAAGACAACTCATTTCCAAATGGGATCATAACGACAGGCATAAAACCGAAAACCAAAACCAAAGTTAAATCGATTCTGACTCATAGCGACCCTATATGACAGAGTAGAACTGCCCCGTAGGGTTTCCTAACTAATCTTAAAGGAAGCAAATCACATCTTTCTCATGAGGAACGGCTGATGGGTTCGAACTGCTGACTTTTTGGTTGGCAGCCAAGCGCTTAACCACTGTGCTGCCAGGTTAGGATTTATAGGACATATTTTTGGGGACACAATTCAATCCATAACAATGACCCTGTGGATGCTACTTACATATGTGGTGGGAGTTCAAAGAAGTTGACTCCTTGATAAAGTTCCATCTGGTTCAGAGTGTAGATTCCAAGCTCCTGGTACGGATTCACGGACACAAGGAGAGTCCCAATATATGTCTAGAGGAATGGACCAAAGCACTAGTGAGGAATTCTGCTGGGCAATGGCGCTACGGCAAAAGACCATCACACACGGTGATCCCCACGTGTTATTCGGGGCTGAGATAACATGGTGGGCTGTCTGTTGTCATGGAGGTTACGTGGGGCAAGGGACAGACAAACAACCAAAGGATCAAGATAGTTCCAATTAGAGGTAAGTGTTAAGAAAGATGTAAACGGGGCAATGAGAGAATGAATAGCTAAGGAAGGAGACCACCATGCTAGTAGGCTTAGGGAAGGCTTCTTTAAGAAGGTGCCATCCAAGCTGAGATTTCAAGGCGGAGGAGCCAGTTGTGAATAAAGGTAGGCGGGAAGGGACATTTCAGGCTGAAGGGACGAGTATGGCAGGCTGGTTGCCCTGGCAGCCAGTGTGGCTGCAGCCCAGTGAGGAAGAGGAGGATGGGAAGGGATGATATTGGAGAGGGAGTGGGGTTCAGATCATGCAAGAATACAGATTTTATTCAAAATGAAATGGATGGTGGGGCAGAGATACCCCTACCCCCACTGAAATGAAACAGCTGCCCTCAATGTTTGTATATAAGTGAAATAAACTTCTATGAAAATATAAATTGCAACATATGGTTTTAAGAGAGGAGTAGGCAAAGGGCACTCTGGCCACAGGGTGAAAGCAAGGACAGTATATTTTAGACCAGCCATCTAAATTTGGGCAGATATTCCCACCACTGGCACCTATTTCCCTAGATTTCAATGTTAGATTCCATTAATATTCGGAAGTTGTTCAATTACGCATATTTGTAAAATTAGCCACTAGCGTAAGACTTCTTAGAATGTGCTTATGAATAAATGAAGGTCCAAGCTCTTACATAGAAAACAAATATTTAGGTTTCTTCTGGTCTAAATACATCTGCATTTAGCACCAACTCCTCAGTGGTGCCAACTGTTAAATGCTCAACTACTAACTAAAAGGTTGGAGGTTCAAACCCACACAGACGCACCTCAGAAGACAGGCCTGGAAATGTGTTTCTGAAGGGTCACAGCCTTGAAAACCCTACAGAGCAGTTCTCCTCTGCACGCATGGGGTGCCCATGAGTCAGAACTGACTTGACAGCAGCCACCAACAACAAATATATCAGGCCTTTTCAGTTTCTGCGTTTGTTATTGTTTTTCATCTCACAGTCTCAAACACTGGAGGTACTAAAGCCTACATTCAGATTTGCTAAAAACATTCCAACTGATGTTTCTAATCTACTGTAGAAAGTCAAACAGAGTTCGAAGAGAGCAGTATTTTGACTGAAAGGAGCACTGCTGGTACAATGGTTAAATGCTTGGCTGCTAAGCTAAAGGTTGGTGGTTCGAACCCACCCAGTGGCTCCGTGGAAGAAAGACCGGGAGATCTGCTCCCATAAAGATTTCAGCCTAGGAAACCCTATGGAGTAATTCTACTCTGTTGTACAGGGTTGCTATGAGTTGGAATCGACTCAAGGGCACACAACCACAACAATATTTTGATTAAAATCCTGTATCATTTTCCATCAAGAAAAATCTAATTTTCCAGGGTGGAACACGATTTCTGAAATTTCTCTGTCCAGATCTGAAATACTGAGTTTAAACCCTGATGATCTCATCAGTCTGCTCGTAGTGCTCCGCACCATGTTACGTCCCCTTTTGCTTCCACATAAGCTCAGTTTAATCTTTTTCTGTTTCCACAAGGGTGATATTTCTGAAAGTTAGGCGATGTGAGATATACTCTAAGTAACGCTGTCCTTATTTCTTCTAGTAACCTTGGTTTCAACTTAGGGATTAAGCCACGGGCATCAATACAAACAAAATAACTATAAAACATCTTTTTTTATTAACAAATGCTTCTATTGGTCTAATTTATTCTTAGCAGAAACTAATAAAAATCTCAATAAAATGAAATAATTTCCATAATGCCCCCCCGACTCCACATATACCCATCCTATGGAGTTTACTCTGGAGGACATTACCTGGAAATTGGCCAATCAAATCAGGGTATGGTGATAAACGGAGAAGTGAGAATTTCAGCCTGAGAAGAGTTCTGGTGATGTGGGTGAGTGGGTGGGGGGATGGATGAGAAGTGGAAGCAGATAGTGGTGGACATTTACCTTTTTTTTTTTTTGGCCGTCTGGCATCAGCACTCTCTTCTAACAAATTCCTTTGAGGAACCCTCTTCCCCGGCTTTCAGTCCCTAAGGTCTGGGGGACAGTGACTCCACCCCTCAGCCCTGAGGGGTGGTCTGAGTAACCCAGCCTGGCCAATCAGAATATTGCTCAGAGAGATTCATGCAGAGACAGGCACATGACCCAAACTGGTTGGCCAGTCAGAGCCAACCAATGTTTGCTCCTATTTACTAGAACTCTTGCTGGAAAGACATGCTATCTTCCCAGTAGCAATACTACCTGTTGCCATTCTGTTGATTCCAACTCATAGTGAACCTATAAGACAGAGTGGAGCTGCCCCATAGCGTTTCCAAGGCTGTAAATCTTTATGGAAGCAGATCACAACATCTTTCTCCCATGGAGTGACTGGTGGGTTAGAACGGCCAACCTTTCAGTTAGCGGCTGAGCATTTAACCACTGCACCACCAGGGGTCCTTGTAGCCACACTAAGCTGATAAAATGACAGCCTGAATCTACTGGCAGCCATCTTGCCACCATGCAGAGAGTCAGCCTGAGAAGGAGTTTGATGCAAAGGAAAGCAGAGCAGAGAGATGGAGAAAGAGTTCTCAAAACATTCAAGACCCTGGATCTATCCTGGATTTTAAAGTCATATAAGTCAATAGGTTCCCCTTTGGGGCTTGTTGTTGTTATTGTGTGCTGGCGAATTGATTCAGACTCATAGCAACCTCACGTGACAGAGCAGAGCTGCCCTGTAGTGTTTTCTTGGCTGTAATCTTTATGGGAGCAGATTGCCCTGTCTTTTCTCCCACAGGGTAGCTGGTGGGCTGTAACTGCTGACCTTTCAGCTAGCAGTCCAGTACTTAACCATTGCACACCAGAGCGCCTTTTTGGGAGCTTAAACCAAAAACCAAACCTGCTGCCGTGGAGTCAATCCCGACTCATAGTAACCCTATAAGACAAAGTAGTACTGCCCCACAGTTTCCAAGGAGTGCCTGGTGGATTCGAACTGCCGACATTTTGGTTAGCAGCCGTAGCACTTAACCACTACACCACCATGGTTTCCTTTGGGGGCTTAGGAGGGTTTAAATTGGGTCTCTGTTCCTGGTAGTGTTAACAACCTTAACACAGAGGATCAAAGTGGGTCTGATAGCAATCTCATGACACTGCCCTTTAAAGGCTAACCTAATAGAGCGATACTGTTCAAGAGCAACAGGGCTGTAAAAGTAGAGAGGAAACCATTCCAGAAAGATGGCCGAGAAGCGGGTGACGTTACATATATGAGGTTCTTGCTGAAACGCTTGCGAAGATTGTCCACAAAGGCAGATTCGCTGGTGTAGGCATCCAACAGCACAAAGTCCTGCACCCCGACCTTGTCCCGGGCTGTCAGCGTGCCTTCCATGTGCAGACGAATGTGCTTCCTCCTCACCTCTTCTTTCTAAGGAAACAGAACATTCCTCAGCAGTCAGTTCATTCGAGAAACTCCTATTGCACATTTAATAGGAAATATCAAGGTGCCAGACCATGGGGGTAACCCATCTCATTGCCGTCGAGACTATTCCAACTCCTAGCAACCCTGTAGGATAGAGTAGAATTGCCCCATAGGGTTTCCAAGGCTGTAATCCTTATGGGGTTACAACCAAAAGGGAAGAACACACTCAGCATTTCTTAAGCTAAAAACTGAAGAAAAAACTCAAGCCCTGAGTTGCAACATTAAAGGATTCTATGGGCGAAAAAGATGGCGGACTAGGTGGACGCTACCACGGATCCCTCTTGCAACAAAGACTCGGAAAAAACAAGGGGATTGATCACATACATAACAATCTACGAACTCTGAACAACAAGCACAGACTTAGAGACGGAAAACGAACAAATACGGGCAGACAGCGACCGTTTTCAGAACTAGGAGCCAGCGTACCAGGCAGGTGACCTTCGGAGCCCAATCTGGGGCAGAGCCCAGGGGGGCAGACGGCACAGAAGGGGGGCCCAGCCCTTCCCCCCCGAACCCATCCCGGGAGGAAGTCTAGCTGGTTGGCACAGGCAGCGTAGCGGCGCAGCCAGAGGGAGAAGCACCCGTGAGGCAGTGACTGATCTGGGAGAGGGGAGAACAGCATCCCAGCCGGGCAGCCGTTCCACCGGGAGTTTGGCGGGAAGCAGGCGGTGCGAGCGGGGGTGGGGGGGTCAGCTATATTTCCCTAAAGCGACCCTGGGGCGGGGCCCACATGTTCGTGCAGGGGGACGCACACCCAGTCCGCGCGTGTGGCGCGGCGCACCGGAGGGAGAAGTCCCCGGGAGGAAGTGACTGGTCTCGGAGCGGGGAAAGCAGCGTCCGACCCGGGGTGCCGTCCCGCTGGGATTTGGGCCCGCGCACAGGCGGGGCGTGAGCGCGGGGTCCAATTATATTCCTCTGAATTGACCCAGGGGGCGGGCCCACCTGGTCATGCGGGTGACGCCCACCCAGTTCGCGCGAGAGGTGTGGCCCACTGGAAGGAGAAGTCTCCCGGAGGAAGTGACTGGTCTCGGGAGTGCAGAAAGCAGCGTCCCAACTGGGGTGCTGTCCCGCTGGGATTTGGGCACGCGTGCGGGCGGGGCGTGACCGCGGGGTCCAATTATATTCACCTGAATAGACCCTGGGGGCGGGCCCACCCGTTCGTGCGGGAAACGCGCACCGGAGGGAGAAGTCCCCGGGAGGAAGTGACTGGTCTCAGAGCAGGGAAAGCAGCGTCCCAGCCGGGGACCGTCCCGCCCGGATTTTGGCGGACGGGGGCGGAGCGTGAACGCGGTGTTCGACTCTATATTCTGTGGTGCTACACTCCTAGCTCTCTGAACCCTCCCCCACCCTCCCCAGGCGGCTCCATTAACATCCGAATACCCGGAGCCAGAGGGAGAATTCAGATAGGGATCTGACTGCATTTTTTTTTAGCTGATTACCTGGAAAATCTAGTTTCCCAGTGATGGCTCGGAGACAGCAGTCCATATCAAACCACATAAAGAAACAGACCATGACAGCTTCTACAACCCCCCAAACAAAAGAATCAAAATCTTTCCCAAATGAAGATACAATCCTGGAATTATCAGATACAGAATATAAAAAACTAATTTACAGAATGCTTAAAGATATCACAAATGAAATAAGGATAAATGCAGAAAAAGCCAAGGAACACACTGATAAAACTGTTGAAGAACTCAAAAAGATTATTCAAGAACATAGTGGAAAAATTAATAAGTTGCAAGAATCCATAGAGAGACAGCATGTAGAAATCCAAAAGATTAACAATAAAATTACAGAATTTGACAACGCAATAGAAAGTCAGAGGAGCAGACTCGACCAATTAGAATGTAGACTGGGACTTCTGGAGGACCAGGGAAACAACACCAACATAGCTGAAAAAAAATCAGATAAAAGAATTTAAAAAAATGAAGAAACCCTAAGAATCATGTGGGACTCTATCAAGAAGGATAACTTGCGAGTGATTGCAGTCCCAGAGCAGGGAGGGGGGACAGAAAACACAGAGAAAATAGTTGAAGAACTCCTGACACAAAACTTCCCTGACATCATGAAAGACGAAAGGATATCTATCCAAGATGCTCATCGAACCCCATTTAAGATTGATCCAAAAAGAAAAACACCAAGACATATTATCATCAAACTTGCCAAAACCAAAGACAAAGAGAAAATTTTAAAAGCAGCCAGGGAGAAAAGAAAGATTTCCTTCAAGGGAGAATCAATAAGAATAAGTTCAGACTACTCAGCAGAAACCACGCAGGCAAGAAGGGAATGGGACGACGTATACAGAGCACTGAACGAGAAAAACTGCCAACCAAGGATCATATATCCAGCAAAACTCTCTCTGAAATATAAAGGAGAAATTAAGATATTTACAGATAAACACAAGTTTAGAGAATTTGCAAAAACTAAACTAAGACTGCAAGAAATGCTAAAGGAGATTGTTTGGCCTGATGACCAATAATATCAAGTACCAGCACAATACAAGGTCACAAAACAGAACGTCCTGATATCAACGCAACTCAAATAGGGAAAGCACAAAAACAAATTAAGACTAATTCGAAAAAATAAATAAATAAACAAAATAATACACATAACAGGAAATCATGGAAATCAATAGATAAACGATCACAATAATCAAAAAGAGGGACTAAATATAGGAGGCATTGAACTGCCAGATGGAGAGTGATACAAGGCGATATAGAAGGATACAAGTTAGGTTTTTACTTAGAAAAATAGGGGTAAATAATAAGGTAACCACAAAAAGGAATATCAATTCCATAACTCAAGAAAAAAGCCAAGAAAAACGTAACAACTCAACAAACACAAAGTTAAACATTATGAAAATGAGGATCTCACAAGCTACTAAGAAAAATGTCTCAGCACAAAAAAGCATGTGGAAAAATGAAATGGCCAACAACACACATGAAAAGGCATCAAAATGACAGCACTAAAAACTTATTTATCTATAATTACGCTGAATGTAAATGGACTAAATGCACCAATAAAGAGACAGAGAGTCACGGACTGGATAAAGAAACACGATCCATCTATATGCTGCCTACAAGAGACACACCTTAGACTTAGAGACACAAACAAACTAAAACTCAAAGGATGGAAAAAAATATATCAAGCAAACAATAAGCAAAAAAGAAGAGGAGTAGCAATATTAATTTCTGACAAAATAGACTTAAGACTTAAATCCGTCACAAAGGATAAAGAAGGACACTATATAATGATAAAAGGGACAATTGATCAGGAAGACATAACCATATTAAATATTTACGCACCTAATGACGGGGCTGCAAGATACATAAATCAAATTTTAACAGAATTGAAAAGCGAGATAGACACCTCCACATTTATAGTAGGAGACTTCAACACACCACTTTCGGAGAAGGACAGGACATCCAGTAAGAAGCTCAATAGAGACACGGAAGACCTACTTACAACAATCAACCAACTTGCCCTCATTGACTTATACAGAACTCTCCACCCAACTGCTGCAAAATATACTTTTTTTTCTAGTGCACATGAAACATTCTCTAGAATAGACCACATATTAGGTCATAAAACAAATCTTTGCAGAATCCAAAACATCGAAATATTACAAAGCATCTTCTCAGACCACAAGGCAATGAAGCGAGAAATCAATAACAGAAAAACTAGGGAAAAGAAATCAAATACTTGGAAAATGAACAATACCCTCCTGAGAAAAGACTGGGTTATAGAAGACATCAAGGAGGGAATAAGGAAATTCTTAGAAAGCAACGAGAATGAAAATACTTCCTATCAAAACCTCTGGGACACAGCAAAAGCAGTGCTCAGAGGCCAATTTATATCGATAAATGCACACATACATAAAGAAGAAAGAGCCAAAATCAGAGAACTGTCCCGACAACTTGAACAAATAGAAAGTGAGCAACAAAAGAACCCATCAGGCACCAGAAGAAAACAAATAATAAAAATTAGAGCTGAACTAAATGAATTAGAGAACAGAAAAACAATTGAAAGAATTAACAAAGCCAAAAGCTGGTTTTTTGAAAAAATTAACAAAATTGATAAACCTTTGGCTAGACTGACTAAAGAAAAACAGGAAAGGAAACAAATAACCCGAATAAGAAACGAGAAGGACCACATCACAACAGAACCAAATGAAATTAAAAGAATCATTTCAGATTACTACGTAAAATTGTACTCTAACAAATTTGAAAACCTAGAAGAAATGGATAAATTCTTGGAACAATACTACCTACCTAAACTAACACATTCAGAAGTAGAACAACTAAATAGACCCATAACAAAAAAAGAGATTGAAACGGTAATCAAAAAACTCCCAACAAAAAAAAGTCCTGGCCCAGACGGCTTCACTGCAGAGTTCTACCAAACCTTTAGAGAAGACTTAACACCATTACTATTGAAGGTATTTCAAAGCATAGAAAAAGATGGAATACTACCCAACTCATTCTATGAAGCTACCATCTCCCTGATACCAAAACCAGGTAAAGACATTCCAAAAAAAGAAAATTTTAGACCTATATCCCTCATGAACATAGATGCAAAAATCCTCAACAAAATTCTAGCCAATAGAATCCAACAACACATCAAAAAAATAATTCACCCTGATCAAGTGGGATTTATACCAGGTATGCAAGGCTGGTTTAATATCAGAAAAACCATTAATGTAATCCATCACATAAATAAAACAAAAGATAAAAACCACATGATCTTATCAATAGATGCAGAAAAGGCATTTGACAAAGTTCAACACCCATTTATGATAAAAACTCTTACCAAAATAGGAATTGAAAGAAAATTCCTCAACATAATAAAGGGCATCTATGCAAAGCCAACAGACAATATCACTCTCAATGGAGAGAACCTGAAAGCATTTCCCTTGAGAACGGGAACCAGACAAGGATGCCCTTTATCACCGCTCTTATTCAACATCGTACTTGAAGTCCTAGCCAGGGCAATTAGGCTAGACAAAGAAATAAAGGGTATCCAGATTGGTAAGGTGGAAGTAAAGCTATCACTATTTGCAGATGACGTGATCGTATACATGGAAAACCCTAAGGAATCCTCCAAAAAACTACTGAAACTAATAGAAGACTTTGGAAGAGTCTCAGGTTATAAAATAAACATACAAAAATCACTTGGATTCCTCTACATCAACAAAAAGAACACCAAAGAGGAAATAACCAAATCAATACCATTCACAGTAGCCCCCAAGAAGATAAAATACTTAGGAATAAATCTTACCAAGGATGTAAAAGACCTATACAAAGAAAACTATAAAACTCTGCTACAAGAAATTCAAAAGGACATACTTAAGTGGAAAAACTTACCCTGCTCATGGATAGGAAGACTTAACATAGTAAAAATGTCTATTCTACCAAAAGCCATTTATACATATAACGCACTTCCAATCCAAATACCAATGTCATACTTTAAGGGGATAGAGAAACAAATCACTAATTTCATATGGAAGGGAAAGAATCCCCGGATAAGCAAAACATCACTGAAAAAGAAGAAGAAAGTGGGAGGCCTCACCCTACCTGATTTCAGAACCTATTATATAGCTACAGTAGTCAAAACAGCCTGGTATTGGTACAACAACAGGCACATAGACCAATGGAACAGAATTGAGAACCCAGATATAAATCCATCCACGTATGAGCAGCTGATATTTGACAAAGGACCAGTGTCAGTCAATTGGGGAAATGATAGTCTTTTTAACAAATGGTGCTGGCATACCTGGATATCCATTTGCAAAAGAATGAAACAGGACCCATACCTCACACCATGCACAAAAACTAACTCCAAGTGGATCAAAGACCTAAACATAAAGACTAAAACGATAAAGACCATGGAAGAAAAAATAGGATCAACCCTAGGAGCCCTAATACAGGGCATAAACAGAATACAAAACATTACCAAAAATGATGAAGAGAAACCCGATAACTGGGAGCTCCTAAAAATCAAACACCTATGCTCATCTAAAGACTTCTCCAAAAGAGTAAAAAGACCACCTACAGACTGGGAAAGAATATTCAGCTATGACATCTCAGACCAGTGCCTGATCTCTAAAATCTACATGATTCTGTCAAAACTCAACCACAAAAAGACAAGCAACCCAATCAAGAAGTGGGCAAAGGATATGAACACACATTTCACTAAAGAAGATATTCAGGCAGCCAACAGATACATGAGAAAATGCTCCCGATCATTAGCCATTAGAGAAATGCAAATTAAAACTACGATGAGATTCCATCTCACACCAACTAGACTGGCATTAATCCAAAAAACACAAAATAATAAATGTTGGAGAGGCTGCGGAGAGATTGGAACTCTCATACACTGCTGGTGGGCTTGTAAAATGGTACAACCACTTTGGAAATCCATCTGGCGTTATCTTAAACAGTTAGAAATAGAACTACCATACAACCCAGAAATCCCACTCCTCGGAATATACCCTAGAGATACAAGAGCCTTCACACAAACAGACATATGCACACCCATGTTTATTGCAGCTCTGTTTACAATAGCAAAAAGCTGGAAGCAACCAAGATGTCCGTCAACGGATGAATGGGTAAATAAATTGTGGTATATTCACACAATGGAATACTACGCATCGATAAAGAACAGTGACGAATCTCTGAAACATTTCATAACATGGAGGAATCTGGAAGGCATTATGCTGAGCGAAATGAGTCAGTTGCAAAAGGACAAATATTGTATAAGACCACTATTATAAGATCTTGAGAAACAGAAAAAATGGAGAAGAACACATACTTATGTGGTTACAAAGGGGGGAGGGAGGGAGGGAGGAAGAGGGCTTTTTATTGATCAATCTGTAGATAAGAACTGCTTTGGGTGAAGGGAAAGACAACACTCAATACAAGGAAGGTCAGCCTAATTGGACTGGATTAAAAGCAAAGAGGTTTCTGGGATAAAATGAAAGCTTCAAAGGTCAGCGGAGCAGGGGCTGGGGTCTGGGGAACTTGGTTTGAGGGGACTTCTAAGTCAATGGGCAAAATAATTCTATTATGAAAACATTCTGCATCCCACTTTGAATTGTGGTGCCTGGGGTCCTAAACGCCAACAAGCGGCCATCTAAGAGACATCAATTGGTCTCAACCCACCTGGAGCAAAGGCAAAGGAAGAACACCAAGGTCACACGACAACTAAGAACCCAAGAGACAGAAAGGGCCATATGAACCAGAGACCTACATTATCCTGAGACCAGAAGAACTAGTTGGTGCCCGGCCACAATCGATGTCTCCCCTGTCAGGGAGCACAACAGACAACTCCTGAGGGAACAGGAGACCAATGGGATACAGACCCCAAATTCTCATGAAAAGACCATACCTAATGGTATGATTGCGACTAGAGGAATCCCAGAGACAATGCTCCCCAGAACTTCTGATGGCACAGGACAGGAACCATCCCCGAAGACAAATCATCAGGCATGAAAAGGACTGGTCAGTGGGGCGGGGGAGAGATGCTGATGAAGAGTGAGCTAATTAAATCAGGTGGACACTGGAGAGTGTGTTGGCAACTCTTGACTGGAGGGGGGATGGGAAGATAGAGAGAGAGGGAAGATGGCAAAATTGGCACAAAACGAGAGACTGTAAGGGCTGACTCAATAGGGGGAGAGCAAGTGGGAGAAGGGAGTAAGATGTATGTAAACCTACATGTGACAGACTGATTGGAATGGTAAATGTTCACTTGAAGCTTAATAAAAATTAAAAAAAAAAAAAAGGATTTTATGGGCAAAATATTGAATGACGCAGGAAGCATCAAAACAAGAGGAAGGAATACACAGAGCCAGTGTACTAAAAAAAATTTGTTGACATGCAACCATTTCAGGACGTAGCATATAATCAAGAATCGATGGTATTGAAGGAAGAAGTCCGAGCTGCATTGAAGGCCCTGGTGAAAAACAAGGCTCCAGGAATTGACAGAATACCAATTGAGATGTTTCAACGATTGGATGCAGTGCTGGAGGTGTTGGCCCCTCTATGTGAAGAAATTTAGAAGACAGCTATCTGGCCAACCAATTGGAAGAGATCCATATTTGTGCCCATCCCAAAGAAAAGTGATCCGACAGAATGTGGACATAATCGAACAATATCATTAATATCACATCCAAGTAAAATTTTGCTGAAGATCATTCAAAAGTAGTTGCAGTAGTACATCGACAGGGAACTGCCAGAAGTTCAAGCTGGATTCAGAAGAGGACCTGCTGTTTGCTGTTGTTATTAGGTGCTGTCGAGTCAGTTCCGACCCATAGTGACCTTATGTACAATAGAATGAAACACTGCCCAGTCTTGCGCCATTCTCACAGTTGTTGTTATGCTTGAGTCTACTGTTGCAGCCACTGTGTCAATCCATCTCATTGAGGGTCTTCCTCTTTTTGGCTGACCCTCTACTTTACCAAACATGATGTCCTTCTCCAGGGACTGATCCCTCCTGATAACATGTCCAAAGTACATGAAACAAAACCTGGCTATCCTTACTTCAAAGGAGCATTCTGGTTGTACTTCTTCCAAGACAAATTTGCTTATTCTTTTGGCAGTCCATGGTATAATTGATATTCTTCACCAACACCACAATTCAAAAGCATCAATTCTTCTTCAGTCTTCCTTATTCATTGTCCAGTTTTGCATGTACATAAGGTGATTGCAAACATCACGGCTTGGGTCAGGCGCACTTTAGTCTGCAAGGTGACGTCTTTGCTTTTCAACACTTTAAAGAGGTTTTTTTTTTTGCAGCACATTTGCCCAATGCAATGCGCCTTTTGGTTTCTTGACTGCTGCTTCCATGGTTGTTGATTGTGATCCAAGTAAAATGAAATACTTGACAACTTCAGTCTTTTCTCCATTTATCATGACGTTGCTTATTGGTCCAGTTGTGAGGATTTTTGTTTTCTTTATATTGAGGTCTAATCCATACAGAAGTCTGTGGTCTTTGGTCTTCACTAGTAAGTGCTTCAATTCCTCTTTACTTTTGGCAAGCAAGGTTGTATCATCTGCAAAACACAGGTTGTTAATGAGTCTCCCTCCAATCCTCATACAGTGCTCTTCTTCATATAGTCCAGCTTCTTGGATTTTTTGCTCAGCATACAGATTGAATAGGTACGGTGAAAGGACACAACCCTGACACATACCTTTCCTGACTTTAAACCATGTGGTATCCCCTTGTTCTGTTTGAACGACTGCCTTGATCTATGTACAGGTTCCTCATGAACACAGTTAAGTGTTCTGGAATTTCCATACTTATTCAGTCTGTATGCTAAGCAAATAATCTGAGAAGGTGGAATATATCGAAGAAGAACGTGGCATCAGGATTGGAGGAACACTTGTTAATAACCTGAGATATGCAGATGACACAACCTTGCTTGCTGAAAGTGATGAGGACTTGAAGCACTTACTGATGAAGAGTAAAGATTACAGCCTTCAGTATGGGTTACACCTCAACATGAAGAAAACAAAAATCCTCACAACTGGACGAATAAGCAACATCATGATAAATGGAGAAAAGACTGAAGTTGTCAAGGATTACATCTTACTGGAATCCATAATCAACACCCATGGAAGTAGTAGTCAAGAAATCAAACGATGCATTGCACTGGGCAAATCTGCTGCAGGAGACCTCTTTAAAGTGTTGAAAAGCAAAGATGTCACTCTGAGGACAAAGGTGCACTTGACTCAAGCCATGGTATTTTCAATCACCTCATATGCATGTGAAAGCTGGACAAGGAATAAGGAAGACTGAAGAATTGATGCCTTTGAATTATAGTTTTGGTGAAGAATATTGGCTATACCATGGACTGCCAGGAAAACGAACAACTCTTGGAAGAAGTACAACCGGGATGCTCCTTTGAAGTGAGAATGGCGAGACTTTGTCTCACATACTTTGAACATGTTATCAGGAGGGACTAGTCCTTGGAGAAGGACATTATGCTTGGTAAAGTAGGGGATCAGCGAAAGAGAGGAAGATCCTCAAGGAGATGGATTGACACAGTGGCTGCAGCAATGGGCTCAAGCATAACAATTGTGAGTTTGGCAGAGGGCTGGGCAGTGTTTCATTCTGTTGTACATGGGGTTGCTATGAGTCAGAACTGACTCAACAGCACCTACCAACAACAACAACCTTTACAGAAGCTGTCTGCTACATCTTTCTCCCGTGGAGCGGTTAGTGGGTTTGAACCAGTGATGTTTCCGTTAGCAGCTGAGAGCTTAACCATAATGCCACCAGGGTTTCTTCAGCTCTATGAAATAAGTGCTATTATGCTGTATAGTAAGGAATTTGGCCTTGTCTAAAGAGATGTCTGGCCTTTGTGCCTGCTCCTGGGAATGGCCCTTTAAACTTTCAGAATTTCCTGAAGAATGAGGGTATCTTTCATATTCATGGTGGGTCCACAGACCACATCTGATAGTCTATGATAAAGAGGTGACTCACGGTGGGCCCCTGGGTAGTTTGTCCCAAGGCAACAACTCAGGATGGGGGCTTGCTATGCTGGAAAGACCAATCCCAATCGTGTATTCTACTTGAGGGTTGGGAATTTGAGCCACATGATATAAGCCCAAACCCAGGGAAGGAAGGGGGACTGGAGATTGAGTTCAACTATGTGGTTAATGATTTAATCAATCCCGCCTATATAATGAAACCTCACATATAATATATAAGTTAACTTGAGATGGATCTCAGACCTAAATGTAAGCATAAAATCTATCAAGCTACTTGAAAAAAACAGAGCTGACTATCTTTGTGTCCTGGAGGAAGGCAATGTTTCCTTAGACCAGACACAGAAAAAAAAAAAAAAAAAAAACCATGGAGGAAAAAAAAAGAAGAGAGAAAGTAAATTTCATCAAATATAAAACTTTTCATCAGACCATACTGTTAAGAAAATAAATAGGCAAGCCACAGTCTGGAAGAAAATATTAGCAAGATATATACCTGACGAAAGATTTGTATTCGGAATTTAAAACTTCTACAGCTCAATAATAAGGAGCCCTGGTGGCACGTCGGTTAAGCACTTGGCTGCTAACCGAAAGGTCGGCAGTTCAAACCAATTAGCTGCTCCATGGGAGAAAAGACTTGGTGATCTGCTCCGGTAAAGATTACAGTCTAGGAAACCCTATGGCACAGTTCTACTCTGTCCTATAGTGTCACTATGAGTTGGAATCGACTTGAGGGCACACAGCAACACCTCAAAAGAAATTGGGCAAAAGACCTGAATGGACACCTCACAAAGGAAGACATACAAATGGTCAATAAACTCACAGAAAAATGTTCAACATTATTAGGCAACAGGGAAATGCAAATTAAAACCACAATGAGATACAGTCATAATAGTTAAACTTAAAAAGACTGACAGCCCTAATATGGGTGAGAATGTGAAGTCATCAGAATGCTCATACATTGCTGGTGGGTACGTGAAGTCAGACAAACACTTTGGGAAAAGATCTAGCAATTTCTTATAAAGTTACCCCATCCTTTGATCCAGCAATTCCACTCCTAAGTATTTACACAAGAGAAATGAAAACATATGACCACAAAAAAGACAGGAACATGAAGGTAAGTTGTTGTTTCATTAGTTGCCATCGAGTTGATTCCAGCTCCTGGCAACCTTATGTATAACAGAACAGAAATTTGCCTGGTCCTGTGCCACCTTCAGGATTGTTGTACGATTGAGCTCACTGTTGTGGTTATGTGTCAGCCTATCTTGTACATCGGCTTTATTCATCATGGTAAAAAAAAAAAAAATGGAAACAATCCAAATACCCACCAACTGGAGAATGAAAGAACTGTACATTTGTACAATGGAATGGAAACAACAGTAAAAGAAATAACTGCTGATATACACAAAGACACCGATGACTCATGCAGACATTATGCGGAGTGAAAGAACCCAGAGACAAAAGAGTACGTACTGTATGGTTCTATTTATATGAAATTCTAGGACAGGCAAAACTAATCTGCAGTAAAAAATTACAACGGTTGTTGCCTGGTGGAGAAGACTGCATGGCCAGGGACATTTTTAGAGTATGGAAATACTCTTTATCTTGATAGGGCTGTGAGTTACATGGTTGTATTTATTTGTCAGATTGTGTTAAGATATTGTGTATCCCAATACATATAAATGTTATTAAAATAAAATAAAAAAAGAACTAAAAAATAAACAAGTGGGAAGGGATGGGGGAATGCTAGTGAAGGTATAAATAAAACCAAGATGGCAGAATGTTAATAATTTTTGAAGATGGGTGACAAATATGGGAGGACTTACTATACTGTTCTGTTTCTTGTTGGTGTCTGCTGCTGTCGAGTAAGCCCCCGATACATGGCAACCACATGTGTTACAGAGTAGACCTCTCCACAAGGTTTTCTTGGCTGTAATCTTTGTGAAAGCAGATCACCAGGTCTTTCTTCCACGGAGCCACTCGGTGGATTCGAACCACCGACCTTTAGGTTAGCAGCCAATCAAAAACCACTTGCACCACCCAGTTCGTATGTATTTGAAGCTTTCATAATAAAAAGTTTTATAAACCACAATGGCCAGCAGGTGTCACCCTACACTAGCCAAATGGAGTTGGAATGAGTAGACTCACCAGCTCCCTAAAATTAACAATGAATTTCGATCAAACAATATTTTAGTGATTCCACATATTCCCATTTTAAAGTTGTTGTTGTTGTGTTTTAAATAATGAGAGGCAGTATAGCACAGTGATTGAGACCACCGACTTGGCAACATGAGCCCATCCAGGTTAAATCCTATCTCTGCCGCTTCCTGGCAGTGCATCCTTGGAAAAGTCTCAGTCTCTGCAAGTCCTGAGTCTCTGTTTCACCTCTGTCAAATGAGGTGAGAATTGTACTGATCTCCGAGGGTTGTTGGTAGAACAGAAAAAGTCACGTAAAGCACTTGGAACAATGCCAGCCCAATGTAAACTCTGCCATCCTGAGTATTAATAACGCAGTTAGAAACAGGAGCGTAATAAGAGAACACCTGCTGCTTAGTGGTCAGTGGGGCCCTATTAAGTTGGGGAACAGGCTGGGGTCTGAAATAAAAACTGCAGCTGCACCGACAACTATGACTGCAGTAACGTCGCTGTGGGTGGACAGTGTGAAGAGCAAGGAAGCTTCTTTCTTATAGTCCTAGAGAGAGGAGAAGGTCCCTGGGTGGCACAAATGGTTTGTGCTCAATTACTAGCCTAAAGGTCAGGGGTTTGAATCTACCAGTAGTGCTGTGGAAGAAAGACTTGGCAACCTGCTTCCATAAAGATTGTTGTCATTAGGTGCTGTTAAGTCAATTTCAACTCATAGCAACCCCATGTGACAGAGTAGAGCTGCCCCATAGGATTTTCTAGGCTGTAAATCTTTATTTATTTATTTATTTTAATCTTTACAGGAGCAGATTGCCAGGTCTTTCTCCTACTCAGCCACTGGGTAGGTTTGAACTGCCAACCTTTCAGTTAGCAGCTGAGCGCTTAACGGTTGATCCACCAGGGCTCCTTCCATAAAGGTTATAGCCAAGAAAACCTATGGAGAAGTTCGTCTAGGTAATGCATGGGGTCTCCATGAGTCAGAATTGACTCTTTAGCAACAAGTTTGGTTTTTTTGGCTTAGAGAGATGTCATGGATTGAATTACGTCCCCCCTGAAATGTGTGTAGCAACTTGGTTAGGCCCCGATTCCCAGTATTGTGTGGTTGTCCTCCATTTTGTGATTGTAATTTTATGTCAAAGAAGAATAGGGTGGGATTGTAACACACCAGGTTACATCCCTGATCCAATGTAGAGGGAGCTTCCCTGGGTGTGGCCTGTACCATGTTTTGTCTCTCAAAAGATAAAAGGAAAGGGCAGCAAGCAGAGTTGGGGACCTCATGCCACCAAGAAAGCAGTGGGGGGCAGAGTGCATCCTTTGGACCTGAGGTTCCTGCGCTGAGATGCTCCCAGACCAAGGGAAGACTGATGCATCGCAAGGACCTTCCTCCAGAGCCGACAGAGAGGGAAAGCCTTCCCCAAGAGCTGACGCTGTGAATTTGGATTGTAGCCTACTAGACTGTGAGAGAATAAATTTCTCTTTGTTAAAGCCATCCACTTGTGTTATTTCTGTTATAGCAGCACTAGATGACTAAGACAAGAGAGGAGACTGGTGTGTTTATGAGAGTGGGTTGTGTACTCAGTCTCGGGGGTTATGCAACTATCAGCCCAAAGAGATTTGACAAAACCTAGACAAGGGAATGTGACCATGAATTTAACTTGCAAGGGCCAAAATACACTCCACCCATTTAGATCGGGGTTCTGTTTGTCACTATATTTCAGTTCTAATATCTGGATTCTTTTTTTTCTACTCCATTCCAAAATCTCTTCAAAAGGATTGTGGAAACTAGAATGTTATAAATGTTAACAAAAATATAACAAACCCAAAGAACTGAAAGCAGGAACACAAACAGAAACCTGTACACGGATGTTGATTGCAGCACTGTTCACAACAGCTAAAGAATGGAAACAAATTAAATGCCCATCAATAGATGAGTGGATACGGAAAATGTGGTATATAGTACAGCAGGACATTACTAAGCCAGAAAGTGAGATGAAGTCCTCATACATACTATGACACAGATGAACCTTGAAAACATGCTGAACGAAATGAGTCAGACTCAAAAGGACAAATATTGTATGATCGCACTTATGTGCAACAGGCAAAGCTTATCAGTGGTTACCAGGGGCGGGAGGGAAGGGAAAACGGGGTATCAGTGCTTAGGGGGCACTAAGCTTCTGTTAATGGCAGTGGAATAATCTGGAAAAGGACAGTGGTGATGGATACACAACACAATGAACACAATCAATGTCACTGAATTATACAGGTAAAAACTGTTGAATCGGCAAATAGTTTGGTTATCTGTATTTTACTATGATAAAAAAAAATACCAGAGAGGCAAAATAAATTAAAATAAAAGAGGATGAGTAAACCATCTGGTGGGGAATTTTTACAAAGTAAAATTAAAGAGCATTTAATTAAAAAAAAAAAAAGTACAACAAACCCAATGTAGCCATTACCCAGCTTCAACAACTATCAGCTCAGGGCTTGGCTTCTCTTATTCCAGCTATTCTCCTCCCCCTACACTAGATTATTTTGAGGTAAATCACTGTCACAGGTTGAATTGTGTCCCCCCCAAAAGTATGTGTCAACTTGGTTAGGCCTGTGATTCTCAGTATTGTGTGGTTGTCCTCCATTTTGTGATTTTCCTGTGTGTTATAAATCATAATCTCTACGTGTGGTTAAAGAGGATTAGGGTGGGATGTAACACCCCTGCTCAGGTCACATCCCTGATGCAATGTAAAGGGAGTTTCCCTGGGGTGTGGCCTGCACCACCTTTTATCTTGTAAGCGATTGAAAAAAAAAAAAAAGAAAGAAAGCAGAGAGTTGGGGACCTCATACCACCAAGAAAGAAGAACTGGGAGCAGAGCATATCCTTTGGACCTGGGGTTCCTGCGTGGAGAAGCTCCTAGTCCAGGAGAAAATGGACAAGAAGGACTTTCCTCCAAAACTGACAAAGAGAGACAGCCTTCCCCTGGAGCTGATGCCCTGAATTTGGACTTCTAGCCTACTAGACTGTGAGAAAATAAATTTCTCTTTATTAAAGCCATCCACTTATGGTATTTCTGTTATAGTAGCACTAGATAACTAAGTCACAAATATCCTATCACTTTATAAATATTTCACAAGGTATCTCTAAAAGATAAGACCTCTTTTTAAAAACATACATGTATTCATAATACCATTATCATACATAAAGAAATTAACAACCATAGAATTACCATATAACCAAGCAATCCCAATCCTACGTATATACCCAAAAGAAGGGAAGGCAGGAACACAAACAGAAGCCTGTACACCAATGTTCACTGCAGCATTTTTCACAATAGTCAAAAGATGGAAACACCCTACATGTCAATCAACAGATGAACGGAAAAACAAAATGTAACACATACATGCAATGAATGGAATACTACTCAGACAAAAAGAGAAATGAAGTCCTGATTCATGCCACAACATGGATGAACTTTGAAAACATGCTGAGCGAAGTAAATCGGTCACAAAAGGACAGATACTGTATGATCTTACTTAGGCGAAATAAGTAAATATATAGAAACCAAAGATTAATGGCTACCAAGGGTGGGGGGGAGGAGGAAAGGGGAGTTTTTGCTTAGGGGCACTACTGGTGGTGGAATGACTTGAAAAAGGACAACAAGAATGGTTACAGAACTTGAAGACTGCAATCGATGTCACAGAATCGTATGTGTAGAAATTGTTGAGATGTTTGTTATGTATATTCTTACCACTAAAAAAGTATGAAATAAATTAACAGTAATTCCTCAATATTAATTATACCCAAGCACTATTCAAATTTCTGTATCTTGCATCACTTTTTTTTTTTTAATTGTTGGTTTGCTCAAATAAGGACCCAAACACAACCGACACATTGCATTTAGCCAAGTCTCTTGGTTTACAGGTTCCCCTCCCTTGAAGAAGCTGGGACATTGAGTCCTGCAGTTTCCCATATTCTGGATTTTGCCGATTGCCTCCTTATGAGGTTATTTCACACGCTCCTCTTTCTCCGGCATTTCACGCAAACTGGTTGTTTCATCTAGAGGCCTGATCAGATACAGGCTTGACCTGTTTTGGCAAAAAGACTTAGTAGGTGGGGTAGTAAGGAGCCCTGGTGGCACAGTGGTTAAGCGCTCAGCTGCAAACTGAAAGTTCAGGGATTCAAACCCACCAGCCACTCTTCTGGAGAAAGATGTGGCAGTCTGCTTCCGTTAAGATGACAGCCTTGGAAAACCTATGGGACAGTTCTACTGCGTTCTGTAGGGTTGCTATGAGTCGGAATCAATCTGATGGCAAACAGGTTTTTTGTTTTCTTTCGTTTTAGGCAGTGTAGTGCCCTTTCAGTAGAAGGCACACCGAGTCTGGCTGCCTTTTCAAAATGTTAGTGGTCTCTGCATGCTGCTGGAACCACATTTTCTTAGGAGCTTGCAAAATGGTGATATTCCAGTTCTGTCACTCCAACAGTATTCGCTGGAATCATTCCATAAAAAGAAACTTTCCTTATCAAGTATTTGGTTACCCTGAGGTACGGTTAAGGTCGCTGGGTGGTGCAAATGGTTTACGCTTGACTAGTAAAGGTTGGTTTGAATCCAACTGGCGGCACCAAGGAAGAAAGGCCTGGCAATCTGCTTCTGTAAAGATTACAGCCAAGAAAACTCTATGGAGCAGTTCTACTCTGTAACATTTGGGGTCGCCATGAGTCAGAACTGACTCGACAGCAATGGGGTAGGGGTAAAGTTTGCAAAGGAAAGACAGGGTAAATACTTGATTCTTTCCCTTTATGACTTTTAGATGAGTTAGTTCCCTAGCACCCTCCAAATTCAACAGTGAGTTTATAATATCAGTATGAGTTCATGAGATCAAAATGTATTTAATGTGTTTTGTCCTATGGCAATTATAATCTTCGTTGATGCTTAAATTATCCCATTTCTGGCCAGTGGGAACCTATTAAGTGAGCTTTTGAGTCCTTTTGACATGACTTTAATAGTCTTTGATGGATTCCGTGTTTATCAGCATCTCAAGATGTTTCAGGCTTATCTTGTATATTGTCAACCAGACCCAAAATTGGCCATTTCTCCAATGAGCTCTGGTTCTTGCAATGGGAAGATGGTAGATACCATAATCAGACACCGGAGGTGCTTACCGCTACTGAGTTGGTCACTGTTTCTAGCCCCTTTCAGTAAACAGCTCTAGGAACTCCACCCCCCCCCCAAAATGTCATGAGTTTATTTGGATTGGCCAATTCAAATACATAACTAAGGGGTTTCTACTTAACCTCATTTTTTGTATATCTTTTCTCCTTCCTCCCACCCCAAAATTCTAGTTTAATGACAAAATCATTTTTTTACTTGTTTTGTCCCACACATAATTGTCTCAAAATAATGCCAATGTGATTACTAAAAACAGTTAAAAATTTTTGAATTATTTATTGTCATGGATTGAATTGTGTCCCCAAAAATATATGTCAACTTAGTTAGGCCATGATTTCTAGTATTGTGTGATTATCCTCCATTTTGTGATCTGATGTAATTATTCTGCATTTTGTGATGTAAATCTTAACCTCAGCTTGTTGTTAATAAGGCAGGATTAGGTTATATTAAAGAAGATTAGGTTATGTTTGTTATGTTAATGAGGCAGGATTAGGGTAGATATATTACCCTTACTTAAGTTACCACCTTACTCAGGTCACAGCCCTGATTCCATGTAAGGAGAGTTTCCTGGGATGTGGCCTGCATCACCTTTTATCTTACAAGCAATAAAAGGAGAGAGAAGTGAGCAGAGAGGAGGGACTTTACTACCATTAAGAAAGAAGAGCCAGGAAGGAAGCGTGTCCTTTGGACCCAGGGCTCCTATGCTGAGAGCTTCCCAGATGTAGGGGAAGACTGATGCCAAGACACATGCAGATCTCCAAGGAACTCTGGGCCCACAGATACTGAAAGGAGACAAGAACCTTCCCCCAGAGCCGACAGAGAGAGAAAGCCTTCCCCTAGAGCTGGCACCCTGAATTCTGACTTCTAGCCTCCTAAACCGTGAGAGAACAAATTTGTTTGTTAAAGCCACCCACTTGTGGCATTTGTTATAGCAGCACTAGGTAACTAAGACATTTATCCTTACAATATACCCCACTGGGGTTGTACAGGCACATTACTATGTTTTTAAGTCCCCTTAAAATAGTTGCTCTCTGTGTGGCTATACTACCAACTTGATATGCATTTAGGTTCATTTCTTGCATTTTACTCTCTTTAGGAATTGACATTTTTTATAATTTATTTTATTTTTTATTGTTGTTGAGCAGGGATTGCTTGTTAAATTTGTTTTATAATTATAGAAAATATTTACATGGTTCCAAAGGAAAAAAACAAAAAACAAAGCATATGCAAAGAACTGGCTCCTATCCCTGTCCCTCCCAGCTTATTCCCTTTCTCCTCCTGCCAATAACCATGTTTTGTAATGTTAATATTGGTACTTTTTTTTTTTTAATATACGCAAATACATATGTAGATGTTTTTCCCTCCTTTCTTAGGCATATGTTTGCAAACTGTACATGCTTTTTTCCACCTTCTTTTTTTCACCAGGAAATCTGTCCTGGAGACACTTCAGAGTTGTTTATAAGACATGTTCCTCATGCCTTTTTAGAGTTACAAACTATTATGTACTGCACTGTAATTATTTCACACAGTCCCATAGTGAGGGATCAATCCATCAATCGATCTATTTTGTTGTTGTTGAGAATATACACAGCAAAATATACACCAATTCAACCATTTCTACATGTCCAATTCAGTGACTTTGATTACATTCTTCAAGTTCTGCACCCATTCTCACCCTCCTTTTCTGAGGTTCCCCCCATGAACATAAACTCACTGTCCCCTAAGGTTCTTATCTAATCTTTCTAGTCATTGTTGTCAGTTTGATACCATCTAGATAGACCTTAAAAGAGCACAATGCTCAAGGCAGACATACTTTACTAGTTAAGCTAAGCTACTGTTTGGTTTTTAAGAAGACGCAAAGGGATATTTTTGGTTTAAGATTTAAAGATTATCTCAGGGCAATAGTTTCAGGGGTTCATCCAGCCTCCATTGGCCCCAGAAAGTCTGGATTCGTGAGAACCTGAAATTATGTTCCACAGTTTTCCCCTTTTGATCAAGATTCTTCTATAGAATCTTTTATCAAAATGTTCCATAATGGCAGCCGGGCACCATCC
Source organism: Loxodonta africana (assembly GCF_030014295.1). NCBI lineage: Eukaryota > Metazoa > Chordata > Mammalia > Proboscidea > Elephantidae > Loxodonta > Loxodonta africana. Next base: position 19,816,705 of record NC_087360.1, on the reverse strand, counting down.
AATTCTTCTGGTCTCATGGCAAAGGAGGCAGTTGTTCATGGAAGCAATTAGCCACACATTTCATATCCTCCTCCTATTACTGATAGTGGGGGATCTTAACTAACATCTCTCAGAACCTGAGAGAAAACAATGGCCAAGAAACAGTAAGTACGTAGAAAACCTAAACAACGTGTAGAAAATTGTACCCAACAACTGCAGAGTATATATTTTACTTAAAAACACACATAGATAGAACATTTACAAATTCGATGATATCCTGGGCCACAGAGCAAATTTCAAAAGATTTATATCATACAAAGGAGTTCCTAGTTGTGCAAATGGTTAACACGCTCAGCTGCTAACTGAAAGAAAGGTTAGAGGCTCAAGTCCACATAGAAGCACCTCGAAAGAAAGGCTTGGCAACCTACTTCTGAAAAATCAACCATTGAAAACCCTACGGAACACAGTTCTACTTTGACACACATGGGTTCACCATGAGTCAGAATCAGCTTGATGGCAACTGGGTTATATCATACGAAGCTGAATCTGATCAAGCTTGTAGGCCAGCAGTGAGCCACAGAACTTTCTGCAGTGATGGAAATCTTCCGTCTGCCCTGTCCAAGATGGTAACCACTAGCCACAAAATGACACATTGCATTGCAAATCTGCTGCAAAGACCTCTTCCAAGTATTAAAAAAACAAAGATGTCACTTTGAGGACTAAGGTGCACCTGACTCATGGCATGATATTTTCAATCACCTCATATGAATACAAAAGCTGGACAATGAATAAAGAAGACCAAAGAAGAATTGATGCCTTTGAATTATGGTGTTGGCAAAGAGTATTGACTATACCACGGACCACCAGAAGAACTAACAAGTCTGTCTTGGAAGAAGTACAGCCAGAGCGCTCCTCGAAAGCAAGGATGGCGAGACTTCATCTCACATACTTTGGACATGGTATCAAGAGGGACAAGTCCCTGGAGAAGGACACCATGTTTGGTAAAGTAGAGGGTCAGCCAAAAAGAGGAAGACCCTCAGTGAGATGGATTGACACAGTGGCTGCAACAGTAGACTCAAGCGTAAGAACAATTGTGAGAATGGCACAAGACTGGGCAGTGTTTCATTCTGTCGTACATAGAGTCTCTATGAGTTGGAACTGACTCGATGGCACCTAACAACAACAAGCCACATGGGGCCACTGAACACTTGAAATATGGCAAGTGAGATAAAAAAAAAAAAAAAAAAACCATCGCCATCAAGTAGATTCCAACTCTTAGCGACTGTACAGGACAGAGTAGAACTGCTCCATAGGGTTTCTAAGGCTGTAAATCTTTACGGAAGCAGAATGCCACATCTTTCTCCCACAAACCAGATGGTGTGCTCAACCTGCTGACCTTTCAGTTAGCAGCCGAGAGCTTAACCACTGCACCACCAAGGCTCCTTCTGCAAGGGAGACAGAGGAACCGAATTCTTACATTTTATTTAATTTTAATTAATTTAAATTTAAATAGCCACAGGTGGCTAGTGACTAGTGTTTTAGGCAGCACAGCTCTAGATTTAATTTCTGATTCGAAGGAAAGCAAGGAATTAAAAAAAGAAAACTTTAAACAACACTGAAGTACGTTGTAGTTGTTGTTAGGTACCATCAAGTCGGTTCCCATTCATAGCGACGCCATGTACAACAGAATCAAATACTGCCCAGTCCTGTGTCATCCTTACAATCGTTGCTATGTTTGAGCCCATTGTTACAGCCACTGTGTCCGTCCATCTCGCTGAGGAACATCCTCTTTTCTGCTGACCCTCTACTTTACCAAGCGTGATGTAGTATAAACCAAAAAACCAAACCCAGCGCCATCGAGTCGATTCTGACTCACAGCGACCCTACAGGACAGAGTAGAACTGCCCCATAGAGTTTCCAAGGAGCGCCTGGCGGATTCAAACTGCCGACCTTTTGGTTAGCAGCCGCAGCACTTAACCACTACGCCACCAGGGTTTCAGACTAGAAAGCTCTACAGGACAAACTATCCAGTTTCTTCAACATTTGGTGAAGAAAATTGCAAGGGAATCCATAGGTTAAAAGAGAGGACACAGGAAAATGCAAATCAAAACCAGAATGAGATACAACTTCACACCCACTAGAATGGTACAACCAAAAAATCAGATAATAACAATTGTTGCCGAGGATGGAGAGAAGGCAGAATGCTCATACTTCGCTGATGAAAATATAAAAAGGTACAGCTTCTTTGGAAAAACAGTCTGGCAGTTCCTTAAAGAGTTAAACATAGAGTTTCCATACCAGAAACAAAAGCATATCTATTGCCATTGAGTCGATTCCGACTCACAGCGACCCTATAGCACAGAGTAGAACTGCCCCATAGGGTTTCCAAGGAGGGGCTGGTGGATTTGAACTGCTACCTTTTTGCAGCCGAGCTCTTAATCACTGCACCACCAGGGCTCCACAGAGTTACCGTATCACCCAGCAATTCCACTCCTAGGTATATACTCAAGAGAAATGAAAGCATATGCCCACATAAAAACTTATATGCAAATTATTACTTATAATAGCCAAAAGTGGAAACAACCCAAATGCCCCAAACTGATAAATGGATAAACAAAATGTGGAATATACAAACTATGGAATATTATTCAGCTCTAAAGAGGAGTGAAGTACTGATACACACACTACAATGTGGATGAACCTTGAAAAAATTATGCTAAGTGAAAAGAAGCCAGTCATAGGTGACCACGTATTGTATTATTCCATTTATATAAAATGTCCAGAACAGGTAAATCTATAGAGATGGAAAATAGATTAGTGGTTGCCAGGTGCTAAGGAGGTTGGGAGAAATGGAGGGTGATAATTAAAAGGTATGCGGTTTCTTTTTGAGGTGATAAAAATATTCTAAACTCGATTGTGGAGATGATTGTATAGCTCTGTGACTATACTAAAAACCATGGAGTTGTATACTTCAAATGGGTGAATTTTATGGTGTGTAAATTATATCTCAATAAAACCATTATTTAAAAAAAAACCCTAAATGCCTAAATGTGAAAGGCAGGACTATAAAGCTTTTAGGAGAGAATGTGACAGTATCTCCATGACCTTGGAGTCCCTGGGTGGTGCAAATAGTTAACATGTTTGGTTGCTAACCAAAAGGTTGGAGGTTCAAGTCCACCCAGGGACACCTCAGAAGAAAGGCCTAGTGATCTACTTCTGAAAAAACCAGCCATTGAGAACGCTGTGGAGCAGAGTTCTACTCTGACACCCATGGGGTCACCATAAGTTGGAATTGGCTCGATGGCAAACTGGTCAACTGGTTTATGACTTTGGGGTAGGGAAGAATCTCTTAAATAATTCATAAAAAGGATCAACCATAAAGAGAAGGCTGTACAGTTGTGACTATATTAAAATCAAGAACTTTTGTTTGTCAAAGGATAAGAAGAATGAATGGGATCAAATTGCAATAGCAACTGGAAACCTTAGATAGCAACCTTAGGGAGCAGGGAGTTTATTTTAATGGAGGAGGAATAACTCAGAAAAGGAGGGTGAGAGTGGTTGCACAACTCAAAGAATGTAATCAATGTCACTGAATTGTACATGTAGAAATGGTTGAATTGGTATATGTTTTGCTGTATATATTCTCAATGACAAAATAAAAAAAAATTCAGAGAATCATATATATATGTATAAAAGATAACATTACTGTCATGAAACAAAAAATCAGAAAATAACAAATGTTGGAGTGGCCGGTGGGTTTGAACCACCAACCTTTCAGCTAGCAGTCAAGCACTTTAACCACTGTACCACCAGGGCTCCAACTGAGGCACAGAGGGGTTAAGTCACTGGCCACATAACCAGTACATGTTGGCCAATATTCCAACCTAGACAGTCTGGTTCTGGAATCCATGCTTTTTTTTTTTCTTTTTAACACACTCCAGAGAGACACACAAAGGAAGATGCCAATAAATGGAAAGGGTACCAAATCTTGGATAAAAGATTCAACGAAGGTGTTTAATTCTACCACTACACTGTGCACAGCTGTGAACGTGAATGAATTACCATTAACATGGTAACTCTCGAAAACTGTTGTTCAAAGAAAGTTACAGAAGAATATATTCAGTTTGATTCTATTTTAATAAAGAACCCAAACAGGCAAAATTACGCAATAGATTGCACTCATAGGTGGTAAAACTGCAAAGAAAACCAAGGATGGTGCTTCATATCTCACACTGGGCAAAGGCATATGGGTATATATTTTATTATTCTTTAAGTTATATGTACACATTATATACACTCTTCTCTTGAAGAGACTATTCTGATTTTGTTTGTGGCATTTTTCCTGTGGAGAAATGTCTGATGAGCTGTGCAAAAGTGAATTTTTTCCTTTACGGTGTCAAAGGCTCCAGTACTATTTACCTCTTCTTGAATCTCTTTGAGGTTCTTATGACCGTACAATGAAATAAAGTCTCTTAACCTCACTTATCTGGACATCTGTTCCTTCACTCACAGTGGAATCATAATTATTTCTTTAACATATTTGTTGTAAAGATTTGAGGCAATACAGATAGGCTCTCATACAAAGCTGCCCCTCTCCCAGAAGGGGTAGATAAGCCGATCATGATATTACCATATGACCCAGCGGTTCCACTCCTAGGTGGGTGTCCCAGAGGCTTGAAAGCAGGGATGCAAAAGACACTTGCACACCAGTGTTCACTGCAGCTCTATTCACAACGGCCAAAAGGTAGAAACAACTGGAATGTCCATCGACAGACGGATAAGCAAAAAGTGCTACATACACACAATGGAATATTACTCAGCCATAAAGAGAAATGAAGCTCTTTGATGCGTAAGTTGACATGGATGAACCTTGAAAACATGACACTGAGTGAAATAAGTCAGACACAAAAGAACAGATATTGTATAATCCCATTTATAAAATCTCTAGAATAGGCAAATCCATAGAAATCAGGAAATAATCTGAGAAGCTGGACTATATGAAGAAGAACGGGGCATCAGGATTGGAGGAAGACTCATTAACAACCTGCGATGTGCAGATGACACAAACTTGCTTGCTGAGAGTGAAGAGGACTTGAAGCACTTACTGATGAAGATCAAAGACCACAGCCTTCAGTGTGGATTACATCTGAAAGTGAAGAAAAGGAAAATCCTCGCAACTGGGCCCATGAGCAACATCACGATAAATGGCGAAGAACTGCAGATGCCAAAGATTTTCCACCATCAATGTCCACGGAAGCAGCAGTCAAGAAATGTAACAATGTATTTATTGCATTGGGCAAATTTGCTGCAAAAGACCTCTTTAAAGTGTTAAAAAGCAAAAATGTCACTTTGATGACTAAAGTGTGCCTGACCCAGGCCATGGTGTTTTCAATCATCACATACGCATGCAAAAGCTGGACAATGAAAAAGGAAGACTAAAGAAGAATTGATGCGTTGTAATTGTGGTATTGGGTCAGGAAGTGTTTCATTCTGCTGTACACAGGGCCACTATGAATCAAAACCAACTCTATGGTACCTAACAACAAACAGTTGCGGTGTTAGTAAAGAGTGTTGAACATACCACAGACTGCCAGAAGAACGAACAAATTGATTTTGAAGGCAGGGCGACAGAATGCTCCTTAGAAGAGAGGATGGTGAGACTTTGTCTTGCTTTCTTTGGATATGTCATTAGAATTGCTGGAGAAGGACATCATGTTCGGTAAAGTGGAGGCCCAGCAAAAATGAGGGAAACCCTCAATGAGATGGACTGACACCGTGGCTGCAACAATGGGCTCAAACGCAGCAATGATTGTGAGGACGGCGCGGGACCGGGCAATGTTTTGTTCTGTTGTATGTAAGGTCGCTAAGAGTAGGAGCCAACTCAGTGGCACCTAGCAACAACATCAACAGAGACCAGAGGTGAATGGGAGGAGGAAAGGGGGAAGGTATTACTTCAGAGGCACCGAGTTTCTGCTAAAGGTGATGAAAGAATTTGGAAATGGATAGTGCTGACGGCTGGACGATATGGTGGATGTGATTAACGTGACTGAATCGTACAAGTAACAAAATGCTGAAATGGCAAAGTTTTTATTGTATATATTCATATATACACACGTATATACATATATTTGTTATATATATTTAAACCACAATAAAATAAAAAAATTTTAAAGCAAAAAAAGATAAAAAATTTAAAAGCAAAAAAATGATAGTCATAGTAATAATAATAATAATACAAATGAGAAGTAAGCTTCAAAGCCAGTGAGAGGCAGAGCTGCCGCTCAAAACTCATCCTTCTTTCCCGTACTCAGTTCAGCCTTATGGATCAAATTTTTGTCCACATTGGTTTCACCATCTGTGTTAGTCATCTCATGCTGCTGTAACAGAAATACCACAAGTGGCTGGCTTTAACAAACAGAAGTTTATTCTCTCACAGTCCAGTAAGCTAGAAGTCTGAATTCAGGGTGCAGGCTCCAGCGGAAGGCTTTTTCTCTCTCTGTCAGCTCTGGAGGAGAGTCCTTGTGATGCATCCATCTTGCCTTGGTCTGGGAGCATCTCAGAGCAGGAACCTCAGGGCCAAAGGACGTGTTCTACTCCCGACACTGTTTTCTTGGTGGTATGAGGTCCCCCTGTCTCTCTGCTCGCTTCTCTCTTTTACATCTCAAAAGAGATTGGCTTAAGACACTATCTAATCTTGTAGATCTCATCAATATAACTGCCGCTAATCCATCTTATTACATCCGAGTGATCGGATTTACATCATATAGGAAAACCGCATAAAATGGTGGACAATCACACAATACCGAGAATCATGGCCCAGCTAAATTGACAGATGTTTTGGGGGACACACTTCAATCCATGACACCATCCAATATCATACTTCATCCCTTGTAACTACCTTTCAGTTTAGAATTAGGTTTACTTGCACCTGAGCGAGAGGCACAGATTGGTCCTTCGTCTTTAGCAAGGAGATTGTTCTCCTGGAAGTCCAGAAGGAGACACTTGACTAGGTTTACTCGCCATGCTTAGGCTACAAAGTGGAACCCTTGGCCACAATGGTCTCAAAACAGTTCTAGATCTATTTCAAGGATTGCACCGTGGTTAGACTTGAAAGGCATTGAAAGAGAACCCAACTTCTCCAAACATTTTCCCATTTTGCATAAACTATAGCATTTTTTATAGCATTGGCTGAAAATTCATCACTGTGCCCTTTTGCTTTGGGCTAAAGTGTGGTGCTTAGATTAAAGTGGATAGCGCACGGGTTTAGGAGGTTTAGGCAAAAAGACAAGCAGTGAGTTGGAAAGCAAAAGCCTGAGAAGTTCTGGGGAAGGGATGTCTGTGTCAACCTACGGCGTGGTGCAGTGTGGGAGCTCAAGGGAGCACCACCCCTCTCTTGTGGTGGCTGACGCACTCCCAATGCACACCAGGTGCTGGTGGGTTGATTTTCTCATTTAATCCTCACAAAGTGGCTGTTATTATCTCTATTTTTTCAATAGAGGCTGAACTATGCAAAGCCCACAGGTGGGAAGCATATGACCTGTGGGTGGTAAGTGAGCAAGGTAGGATTCAAACAAACAGCTGGATACCAGAGCCTTTGCACCCAACCTCCGAGCTCTACCACCTCACAAGAGACTCTGAGCAGGTGAGCGGAAAAGTATAAAATAGAAGAGAAGGGCTGAGAAGAGAATCTGAAGACCAGTCTTCTCGACAGAAGCTCCATCTACTCCAGTTTTGCCTGAACACCTCCATCTGCCTGGGAAGTCATGGTGATCTCATGTCTTTCAGAGTAGAATGGCTCCATTGGGTTTCCAAGGCTGTGATCTTTCAGAAACTGGTCATCCGCCCTGTCTTCTGACGTGCCTCTGGGTGAGTTCGAATCGCCAACTTGCAGCGTTTAACTGTTTGCACCACGTGCGGGAGGCCTGGGTTCAATTCCTGGCCACGGTACCTCACGTGCAGCCACCACCCATCTTCCAGTGGAGGCTTGCGTGTTGCTATGATGCTGAACAGGTTTCAGTGGAGCTTCCAGACTAAGAGAGGCTAGGAAGAAAGGCCTGGCAATCTACTTCAGAAAATCAGCCAGTGATCATGACGTTTCATTCTGTTATTCATAGGGTCCCCATGAGTCAGGGGCTAACTCAACAGCAGCTAACAGCAAAAATTTTGGGGTAAAAGCTCTCATTTTTGCTGACAGAATGACAGAACCCTTGGTGAATGGGTATTAAACACCATGGGATGTCTGCATTCTCTTTCCAAATATCTACCCAATCCAAAAGACAGTTCTTAATGAATACCATTCAGTTGCAATTTTTGCTTTGTCCAAGTCTCACCTTTCCCATCACGGACTCAACTGGTTTCTTTGCATTGATGCAGGAATACAAAGTGCCTACTTTCATTCTGTTCTAAGTAATAACATCTGAGCAGCAGTGCATTGGGCTTGCTTATTATCTTTCCTGATACATATTAAGAGGTAACTATGCCTCAAAAGGAGCCCTAGTGGCACAATGGATAAGAGCTTGGCTACTAACCGAAAGGTCGTCAATTTGAATCCACCAGCTGCTCCTTGGAAAACCTGCTCTGTGCTGTGTGGTCTATACGAGTCAGAATCAACTCAACGGCAATGGGTTTGGATACCTCAAAAAGGAGCCCTGGTGGCATAGTGCTTAAGCGCTCAGCTGCTAACCAAAAGGTTGGCAGTTCTAACCCACTAGCTGCTCCACGGGAGAAAGATGTGGCAGTCTGCTTCTATAAAGATTACAGTTTTGGAAACCCTATAGAGCTGGAATTGACTCGACGGTAATGGTTTCTTTAAATTTAATTTTATTTTTAGTCTGTCCCAAAAAGTGGAACATAGAACTACAATATGACCCAGAAATTCTCCTCTTAGGTATATACCACAGACCTGAAAGCAGCGACGTGAACAGACCCACGTACGCCAATGTTCATTGCAGCACTACTCACAACAGCCAAAAGGGAAACAACCAAAATGTCCTTCAACAAATAGATGAATGGCTAAACAAAGTGTGGTGTATACACACAATGGAATATTACACAGCCACGCAGAGGAATGAAGTCCTGATGCACACCATAACACAGACGACCCTAGAAATATTATGCTGAGTGAGATAAAATCAAAAAACTAAACCCGTTGCTGTTGAGTCGATTCCGACTCAGAGTAGGACTACCCCATGGGGTTTCCAAGGAGTGCCTGGTAGATTCGAACTGCTGACCTTCTGGTTAGCAGCCGTAGCTCTTAATCACTATGCTACCAGGGTTTCCAAGTGAGATAAGCCAGTCACAAAAGGACAAATACTGTATGATCTCATTTATATGAAATACGCAAATACATAGAAACAAAAAAAATTATTAGTGGTTACCAGGAATGGGAAAGAGGAGGGAAGGAGAATTTTTGCTTAGGGTGCATGGAGTTGATGGTAATGGTGGTGGAATAATTTGGAAAAGGATAATGAGAATGGTTGCACTTTGAGGAATGTAATCAAGGTCACCGAATTATACGTGCACACATTGTTGAATTGGTATATGTTTTGTTGTGTATTATTTTCATCACAAATTTTTTTTAAAGGTTAAAAAAAAAAAGGTCATTATGTTCATCTCTGTCCTGGCTAAAATCATGTAGCTACTTCTACTGTGTTAAAATAATCTGATTTTTTTTTTTAAGCTGTAATTTTGTTTTACAAAAATGCTCAAGAAATGGTTACAAAAACATGACACAAAAATCTACTAGTGATTATACCTTTAACAGGTATGAAGAGGGGTAAATGGGAAGGGGCACCCTTGGGGCTTCTGGGGTGCCGTCACATTTTATGCCTTGACCCAGGTAGTGATTACTGTATTTTACGCATACTACCCCCATGCTATACTTTTTTTTTGCCAACTGTGCCCTCCCCTACAAGGTATTTTCATAGGTACACTCTTGCTAATTTTCTTTTGCAGCAACATGTAAAAATTAGCATAAAAAATAAATTAGCATAGCACTTAGAAAATACCTCTCTGGGAGAGTGCGGTGGCAAAAAAAGTATAACAAGTGCATTATTCCCGTAAAAATACGGTCGATGGGTGTGTGCTTCATAATAATTCATTAAGCTGTGCATTTTATGCGCTGTCCAGTATGTGGGTTATATCGAAAATAAAGTCTTTTTTAAAAAGCCAGAGGCCATGATTCTGCTTCTCCTTCAAGAAAAGAATAGGAGACAGAGGTCCCCATGAGAAACCCCACATTTTTGTTTCCCACTTACTCTTTAGAGATTTGTAGCTTGGGAAGCCAAGTAGCTGAGAAGCCTTACTTTCTGTCAAAAATTAGACTCGTGGAGCTAGCAGGTAAGTAGCAAAACCAAATGAGAATAACTTAGTAGATGGAGGAGGTCTACATGGGTCAAGGGGAATATAGCAACACTCTCTTGTATTTTCAGATCAGTGTAGGTTTTTTTTTTTTTTTCTATTTCTTTGATAACACAGAAAGCTATGGCCATTTTGTATCTAAAGCTTCAAAACTGACAAGGATTTCAGCCACAATCTTACAAGCAAGACCTATTTCTGCTGGGATCTCTAAGCCATGGGTGAAAAAGGCTTATCTGAGTTTTTCCTAATACAATACTTCATATGATCACGTCCATTGAGAAAATTAGAACTGTCAATACTTTTGGTTGCAGTTCACACATTTTCTATGAGGCCCAAAGAGACTTCTTCCAGGAAATACACATACCTACCCTCTGCCCCATAAAGACAGGTGACCAAGGAGTTGGAAAATGGTATGTTTCCCGAAAGTCTAGCCTTCGAGCCTCAGCTAAGACAGCTATTCTTGTCTCCAGCTCCTGCAACATAATTAGTGACGTGCCAGAGAGAAAGATCAGGGCTAGACTTCTGCTATGGTGGTTGTCTAATTGGGCAACAAAACAGCATTGACACTCTGAAGCTGACATCTCCACACGGATTCAAGGCACACAGAAACTCCCATTAGTTTTTTCATAAACCGATTAGAGCTGGTACACAAACTCAAGGGTCTTGATACTTAGACGTTGAATGGCCACTTAAATCCCAACAGTCTCCCCCCAGTAAAACCCACTGGGAAATTTTTAATAAGTTCACAGCGAGGTGACATTTGAAATTCCCTGCGGTCTCATATTTATCCAAATACATGCAGGGGGAAAAAAATGAAGTTTAGGCAAGAGAAAGTGCCAACCACCTATTCCTGGGACCTCTTGCTTGTTTCTAAGAAATAGGCTCCAAGAAAGAGCCTTGTAAAGGCTGACCATCGGGCCTTCAGAACAGGACAGAGGTCGAGGTGAGCTGCTTTGCTTTCCCAAATCAAAAGGGAGGAAAGCAAGTGAGAAAATCTCCGGAGTTCAAACATTCCTTTAAAGCCCTGCAACTTTAAATACTAAATGGGTTTCATGGCTGCCATCTTGAAAAACATTCGTTTGCCAAAGGCGCCCTTTGATTCCCATTTGGGATGGAGACGCTTGCCGATAATCCATTGAAACAGGTCCAGCACAAAGGCCTTCTTGCCACAATCCCGGTGCTTGTGAAGGACAACATTTTTGTGCGCAAAATAAAACATTTTAATGCGCTACAATCCATTACACGTATACCCCTCCATTTCCTTTCAGTAATTATTCATTAGAAAACATTTAACGTCACTGTGGATTTCACACTGGGCCGTCTGGACACAAAGAACAAGAGATGGCCCATTTAGAAGGGGCTGGGGCCTTCTTTTTTAATCTGAGAAACTCCGAGGAGGTGGGGTCCGCAGGCCACAACAGGCTGGCTAAATTGTGCAGTTAACGGTCAAAGCCCCCCTGCCTACTCTGACACTCATTTAAAGATGGCAGGGAACAATAGAGATTTGTTCTGTGCAAACCTTTCTTGTTACGCGGTCTACATCAGCTCCGCACATGAAGCCGGCCTGAGATTCCTTTCCACCTACCATCGCCCGCCCGCCTTCGTGGACTCTCTCCTCTGCTCCTTCGCCTGTTCCCACTTTAACACAAAGAGACAGGTAAAGAATGTCGTGAAAAGGGGCCCATTCAACGTGTCAGCTTTCATAATACAACTGCCCGTCAGGTTCCCTAGGAGCTATGAGGGGCTCAAACGTCTGGGTCCAGGCCAGGATTCTGGGCCGCGGTTAGGTTAGCGAGCTCGGCAGCTCCCCAGCCACCTCCCACCCTCCTGTAGTGACAGGCCATCGCCTGGGCACCGACACCAGAAACCATCTTTAATAACAGTAGTTTGAAACATAGCAAGGAACCACATGCTGACTCCTGACTGGCTAGATCTATATCGATTCTTTTAATGCTTACATTTTAAAATTTAAAACTCATACTCAGAGACCTAAAACCCTATTTGTAGGAAAGGTTGGGAAATGTTTATCTTATGCCATTAAAAAAAAAGCTTTCTTTTGGTTAAAATATATATATATATATATATATATATATATATATATATATATATATATACCAAACCTGTTGCCATCGAATTGATTTCAACTCATAGACACCCTGGAAGACAGAGTAGAACTGCCCCACAGGGTTTCCAGTGCTGTAATCTTTACAGAAGCAGACTGCCACATCTTTCTCCTGCGGCGCCGAAGGTGGGTTCGAACCGCCAACTTTTTGGTTAGCAGCTGAGCACTTAACCACTGCACCGCCGGGGCTAACATTTGCCATTTTAACCATTTTTAAGTGTGGAACTCAGTGCTGTTAATCACGTTCACCATGTTGTATTACCATCAGCACTATCCATTTCTAAAAGTTTCCCCTCGCCCCAAACAGAAACTCAGAACATCTTAAGCAATAACTCTCCGGTTTCCCCCTCCCCCAGCCCGTAGTAGCCTCTAATCTACTTTTGTGACTGTGAATTTGCCTGTTCTAGGTATTTCACGTAACCCAAGTTATACGATATTTGTCCTTTGGTGTCTCACCTATTTCACCGAGCATAACATTTTCAAGGTTCACCCATGACATAGCATGTATCAGGACTTCTTGTCTCTTTATGGCTAAATAATATTTCACTGTATATAGTCATTTTTGAGAAGGTTCTCAACAGAGTAGTTTACCACCACAAGATCCGTCCCTGAAGTGGCTGCTAACTGAAAGGTTAGAGGTCCGAGCCCACCCAATGGCTCTGAGGAAGAAAGACCTGGCAATCTGCTCCTGTAAAGATTACAGCCTAGGAAACCCTATGGGGCAGTTCCACTCTGTCACATGGGGTCGCTATGAGTCAGAATCGACTCGATGGCACCTAACAACAACACAGCTGATACTCTTGCAGTGTCGTTTCTAACTCTGCATACTGCAGGGTGCAAAGCACCTAGTGATGCTGCCAGAATGTACACCGGAGGACCGAGTAAGGAAAAAGCAAACACTGGCTTTCACAGATTCTCCAAAACAACTCATGTCACTGCGTTGTTATTTTTCTTATGACAGCAATTCTGATGTTTGCACATATACTTGCTTTTTAAAAATTTTTTAATTTTGGTGAAAATATACATAGCAGAACATACACGCATTCATTAATTTCTACATATGCAGCTCAATAACATTGGTTACATTCTTCACATTGTGTCACCATCCTCACCATCTCTACCCATATGGTTTTATTACCATCGACTTACTCTCACTGCCCTCTAAACTTCTCATCTATGCTTTTGAGTTACTGTTGACAATTTCATCTCATCTAGACAATTCTTTAAAAGAGCACAATGCTTGTGATGAACATTCTTTAATAATTTAGCTAATCAGTTGCTTAAAGATGACTTCAGGGAATAATTTCAGTTCATGGTTCGAAGATTTTCTCAGAGCAATAGATTTAGGGGTTCTTCCTGTTTCAATAGATCCAGAAAGTCTGGATTCTGTAAGCATCTGAAATTCTGTTCCATATTTTCCCCCTTTTGATCAGGATTCCTCTATTGATTCTTTGAAATGTTCAGTAACAGTAATTGGGCACCAATGGCAAACCCCCACCTCAAAAAAAAAGAGGTTAAAGTTGCTGATACTACTTAAGTATACCCAAAAACCTCATTGGATTAGTTCTGTTGGTTTGCAGGCTCAAGGTCATGGCTTCATGGGACCATCCATTCAATTAGTCTAAAACTGTTTTTAGAGTTACTGTTTTGCTCCCCAGTTTGGTGAGTAGTGCCTAGGGTCTTAAGAGCTTGCGAGTGGCCATCCAAGATACAACAATTTGTCTCTATTTGCCTTGAGTGGTGAAGGAAAAAACGAGACCCAAGAATCAGAGAAGGAATTTGACTGCAGGCCTAACTGCCTCCGTGAACTACTGCCTCCTTAGTCATGAGACCAGAAGAGCTAGATGGTGCCCAACTATTGTTACATTTGTTTTTCATTATTATCACGATGTGCTAAAGAACAATGGCCCCAATCATAGAGTCCAACAGTAAAGTCATGCTAGATACGATCGGTATGTGCATAAATAGGAAGCAAAATCCATGACAATTCCAGTTCTAGACACCGAGCCAAAGTGGCCAATGAAATTCTAAAAGCAAAACAGTTCTGAGGCCCTGTGTCAGGGATCACCAAACTATGGCCCTTGGTCTGCTTTTGAATGGCTCACAAGCTGAAAATGGTTTTCGCCTTTTTAAATGGTTTAAAAAAACTCAAGAGAATAATGGTATTTCATGACATGAGAAAAATACATGAAATTCAAATTTCAGTGTCTATAAGAAAGTTGTATTGAAACACAGCCACACTCATAGTTTGCAAATGGTCTATGGCTGCTGTCACATGACTACCGCACTTGAGGAGGTGGACAGAGACGCGTCAACTGCACAGTCAAAAATATTTGCTGTCTGGTCCTTAGCAGAAGAAGTTTGCTGAATCCTGCTATGTCCTATTTAGCACGTACTTCTCTTTCCTTTTTGTTGGCTGGAAACCCTGGTGGTGTAGTGGGTAAGAGCTACGGCTGCTAACCAAAAGGTCAGCAATTTGAATCCACCAGCTGCTCCTCGGAAACTCTGTGGAGCAGTTCTACTCTGTCCTATAGGTTCGCTATGACTCGGAGTCAACTCCACAGCAATGGATTTGGTTTGGTTTGTTGTTAGCTACCATTAAGCCAGCCCCTGGCTCACGGCAACTTCATGCAGAATGGAACACAACACTGCCCTGTCCTGTGCCATTCCCCATGATCAGTTGCAGATCGGACTGTTGTTTTCGGAAGTAGATTGCCACGCCTTTCTTCTTAGCCTCATAGCAACATGCAAGCCTTCACAGACAGACGAGTGTTGGTTGCACATGAGAAGCACTGGCTGGGAATCGAACCCAGGTCTCCCACATGGCAGGTGAGAATTCTGCCATTGAATGACCACTGCCCCCTCTCTTTCCTTCAGAAACCAGATTTCTGAGTCAGTGGTATTTAAAAGCTGCATCTACCAAGAGAAGCAATGTGGAATTTAAAATCCAACCCTTTCAAATGAATATTTAATAGTCTATGATACATCCCTCAAACTTGAACTAGAGTCTGATACTTCTAAATTAAGGTCTTGATCCTCAGCAGTTCTACTTTCCCAGCATCTAACAATGTTGAAAAATAAGGTCATTTAGAGCTTGAGTTAAGACCATACCTTTTCTGGCCCCTTGTTGCTGCCTGGCCCACCAAACACAAACCAAAGATTAACTCGGCAAACAGCAGGTAGCAGCTTCTCGCTTAGAACTTAACGAATGTTTGCTCAACGAACAGACGGATACATCTAACCCTCAAGGAGGGCCCTCCGAGGGTGCTGTCCTAGATTCTGAAAGATATGGCCCTCTGGCAGCTAAAATTTAAACCAAACATACATCAAAAAGAAAGCAGGGTCCCAAATTTGGATTCAAGAGGTCTTAGCTGGGGGACTGACAAGGACCAAACTTGAGTGATAAAAGAAACACTCTTGCGAGTTTTCATGTGTCTGATTTACTCAATGCTGACGGCCCAACAGTTGAAATGAAGGATTAGCTTTTCATTTAACGTCAAGAAGACTGCTAGCGTTTTATTATCCAACTGCAACCTCTTAATCACCCCTGAATGAGGATAATTATGAATATTGGCAAACAGAATAATGCTTTTAAATTACTTTGGGGATTAGATGGTCTTCCAGGGAAAATTAGAGCCGTCTGTGGAGTCTTAATTGCCCAGAGGAATTGCGGGTGGAGAATAAAAATTGCAGCGACATAGCCATATTTTTTCAGCATAACTGTGGTTGTCAGCTGCTGTCGAGTAGGCCCCCGGCTCATGGCAACCCAGTGCACGATAGAGGGAAACATTACTCAGCCCTGAGCCATCCCCACGATTGGTTGTAGATCAGACTCTTGGGATCCATAAGGGTTTTCATTGATTGATTTTTGGAAGTAGACGGCCAGGCCTTTCAGTCTGGAAGTTCTGTTGAAACCTGTTCAGCATCACAGCAAAAGGCAAGCCTCCACAGACAGACAGGTGGTGGCCGTGCATGAGGTGCACTGACTGGGAATCGAACCCAGGTCTTCTGCATGGAGGACGAGAATCCTGCCACTGAACCACCAATGCACTTTCAGCACAGCTAAACAAAAAAGCAAGCCTGTTGCCGTCGAGTCGTTTCTGACTCATGGTGACCCCGTGTGTTACAGAGTGGAACTGCCATATAGCATTTTCTCGGCCATAATCTTTATGAAGTAGATTGCCAGGCCTTTCTTCTGCACAGCCCTTGAATGGGTTTAAACCACAAACCTTTCTGTTTAAACCGTTTGTGCCACCCAGGGACCTCATTCATTGCTGTCGAGTCAACTCCAGCTCATAGTGACCCTGCAGGACAGAGTAGAGCTGTCCCATGGGATTTCCAAGGCTGTATGTCTTTTTAAGGAAGCAAACTGCCACATCTTTCTCCCGTGGAGCTTCTGGTGGGTTTGAACTGCTGACCCTTTGGTTAGCAGCTGAGCACAGGCGCTTTAACCACTATGCCACCAGGGCTCGTTCCAGGGACCTTAAAAAACCCCGTGGCTGTCGAGTCAATTCCAACTCATAGCGACCCTATAGCACAGAGTAGAACCACCCCACAGGGTTTCCAAGGTGGATTCAAACTGCCAACCTTTTGGTTAGCAGCCGAGCTCTTAACCACTGCGCCACCAGGGCTTCACTTCAGGGAACTTAGAGGGCTAAAAAATGTTGACTGCAAGTTCTAGGCTTTTCTACTTCCCAACACTAAACGTTTGGGGGAAAAAAAAGATCTTTGGGATTTTACAGCAGTCCTAAGTGGAAGATCTCTATTCTAATTAGTCTTAGCTTTCCCTGAAGTCTAGGAAGTCTCCCTGCTTCCCAAACAGAGTACGTGGATGAGCTTGCCTTAAGAGCCCTGGTGGTGCAAAGGTTAAGTGCTCAGCTGCTAACGGAAAGGTTGGTTCGAATCCCCTGAAAGCTCTGTCGGATAAAGACCTGGCCATCTGCTCCAGGAAGGATTAGAGCCTAGAAGACACTACAGGCCAGTTTTACTCCGTCAGACAGTTGTTATGAGTCTACAATCGACTCACTGATACCCAACAACAACAACAAGGGGAAGGACTCCTCCCTCTTTACCTTCCTCTCTTCCTGGCATCCTCCACTATCCTCACTGCAGCAAAAGATAGTTCATGGTCTGGGTGCCTTACAAAAACGTTCAGCAGAAATTGGATATTGACAATGGATTATATTAAAACCTATCTGGACCAACAAATACAAAAGTGTGTCCTGGAATTTTCCTAGGGTGTTTTTTTTTTTTTTTTTGCTTTTTTTTCCCTACCTCAGTCAGCATCCCATTGGGTTGATGAGGAAATTAATAAGACTTCACATGAAAGGCAACTTCCAATGTGGCTTTTTAATGATTTTTCCATCTCCCCTCCAAAAAAACAGCTGCCGCTGAGTTGAATCCGACTCATGGAGATCCCAGGTGTGTCAGAGTAGGACTGTACTCCACAGGGTGCAGTTTTGGCTGATTTTTTGGAAACAGATCGCCAGGCCTTTCTCCCAAGGTGCCTCTGAGTGGGTTTGAACTACTAACCTTTCAGTTAGTAGCCAAACGCTTAATGATTTGCACCCCCCAGGGACTTCTCATCCCCCCCAAACCAAACCAACCAAACCCATTGCCGTTGAGTCGGTTCCGACTCATAGTGACCCTATAGGTCAGAGTAGAAGTGCCTTATAGGGTTTCCAAGAAGCAGCTGGTGGATTCAAACTGCCAACCTTTTGGTTAGCAGCTGTAGCTCTTAACCACTGCACCACAAAAGAGAGTTTAATTTTCTCCAGTTGACAGTACATAACGTGAAATAGCTTCTTCAACCATCATAGGCTTTTCTACACTGGATGGTGTTTGAGTCAAGCAGAGACAAAATGAACTAATTTTTTGGAATCTGGTAAAACTACTATCGGAAATGTTTACCCTAGAGTGTGTAGCGTCACTTGAAGAAGCAAACGGACAGGTTAGAAATTGAGCGATTCAAATAGATAGCACTCATAGTGACCTTATATGACAGAGAAGAACTGCCCTACAGGGTTTCCTAGACTGTAATCTTTATGGAAGCCAATCACCAGGTATTTCTCCAGCAGAGCTGCTGGGTGGGTTAGAACCACCCATCAACCTTTCAGTTAGCAGCTGAGCGCTTAACCATTGCTGCAAGTCGCTATGAGTCCAAATCGACTCGACGGCACCCCACAACAGTATATAGGACCATGAGCGCAATGACAATCATCTTAGTTATGAGGGCTTCCTTCTTATTTTTCAAGTAAACAATACTTTCTGAGCATCTAATAGATCAAGAGGCAGTCATTCAAACAGAACAAGGAGATACTGCATGGTTTAAAATCAGGAAAAGTGTGTGTCAGAGTTGTATAGTTTCGCCATACTTATGAAATCCTTATGTCGAGCAAATAATCCGAGAAGCTGAACTATATAAAGAAGAACGAGGCATCAGGATTGGAGGAAGACTCATTAACAACTTGCCGTATGCAGATGACACAACCTTACTTGCCAAAAGTAAGATAACTTGAAACACTGCTGAAGGTAAAATGCAGATTGCACCTGAACATGAAGAAAACAAAAATCTTCATGACTGGACCAGTAAACAGCATCAGGATAGATGGCCAAGAAATTGAAGTTGTCAAGGATTTCATTCTACTTGGATTAACAATCAATGCCCATGGAAATAACAGTCAAGAGATCAAATAACATACTTCATTGGACAATTCTACAAAAGGCTTCTTTAGGGTGTTAAAAAGCAAAGATGTCACTTTGATGCGTAAGGTGCGACTGACCCACGCCATGGTCTTTTCAATCTCCTCATATGCATGGGAAAGCTGGACAATGAAAAAGGGAAACAGAGGGAGAATTGAGGCATTTGAATTGTGGTTTGGCAAGGATTATTGAACATCTCATGAGCTGCCAAGAGAACAAACAAATCTTGGAGGAAGCATAGCCAGAATGCTCCTTACAATCGAGGATGACGAGACTTTGTCTTGCTTACTTTGACATGTCATCAGGAAAAACCAGTCGCTAGAAAAGGCCACCATCACGTTTGGTAAAGCAGAGGTGGCTGCAACAATGGGCTCAAGCACAGCAACGACTGTGAGGATGGCGCAGGACCAGGTAGGGTTTTGTTCCGTTATACATAAAGCACCATGAGTGGGGAGCCTACGTGACAGCAACTAGGAACGGTAACAACAACAACTCTGTGTAAGACATTATGGGAAATAGCTGGTACCCAAGAACCGCAGTCTTCAGAAACAAAACACAATTATGGGAACAGTTAACAAGACAAAAATTCTGGATTCAATGCCCAACCTTGCCAATGGCTCTTAAGCAGGTGCCAGTAATATGGCTAATTAGGAAGTTATTTGGTCCCTGGGTGGTGCAAATGGCTAAGCACTGGACTATTAGTCCGGTTTGAATGCCCCCGGGGTGCCTCGGAAGACAGGCCTGGCAATCTACATCTGAAAGATCACAGCCTTGAAAACCCTGTGGAGCAGTTCTACTCTGCATACTTGAGGCCCCATGAGTTGGAATTAACTCAACAGCAATTAACAACAACAACAGGAAGCTACTTAATATATTGTCCTAAGATCCTGGTGTGAAAACGTGTGTGATTTGTTAGTCAAAAGAGAAAGTAAGATTGAGAAGCTGACTGGAGGAAACGTGTTCGTATTTCTACCTGGGATAAGAGTTTTTGGAGTAGTAATACCAAAGCGCACTGGCCTGGCTTAGATTCAGCTTTGTTTCAAAAAATAAACCCAAACCAAACCTGTTGCCGTGGAGCCGATTCCAACTCATAGCGACCCTATAGGACAGGGTAGAACTGCCCCATAGGGTTTCCAAGGAGTGGCTGGTGGATTCGAACTGCTGAGCTTTTGGTTAGCAGATGAGCTCTTAACCACTGTGCCATCAGGGCACTCCTTTAAAAATAAGCCACACCAAAATCCCACCTCCCGTCTGTCAGTTGTCATACTGCGGTGGCTTGTGTGTCATTATGATGCCGGAAACTGTGCCACTGGTACTTCAAATACCAGTGGGGTCACCCATGCTGGACAGATTTCAGTACAGCTTCCAGACTCAGACAGACTAGGAAGAAAGGCCTGGAGATCTACTTCCAAAAATGAGTCAATGAAAACCACGTGGATCACAACAAAATATCATCTGAAATAGTGCTGGAAGATGGGCCCCTGGGTTGGAAGGCACCACACAATAGCTGCAACTATAGCTGCTTTACCCCTTTGTAGTCAGGCCCACCACCCTCTGTTGAACCCCTGGCAACCACGAATCTGTCTCCATCTCTATATGAGCTATAATTTTGCCATTTCAAGAATGGTATAGAAATAGAGTCATTCAGTATATAACCATTCGAGGTTGTCCTTTTCCACTCAGCATGTTGTTGTTGTTAGGTGTTGTTGAGTCAACTTCGACTCATAGCGACCACATGTGACAGAGTAGAGCTGTCCTTAAGGTTTTCTTGGCTGTAATCTTTATGGGGGCAGATTGCCAGGCCTTTCTCCCGTGAAGCCGCAGAGTGGGTTCAAACCGCTAACCTTTTGGTTAGCACGTGAGCGCTTAACTGTTGTGCCACCAGGGCTCCTTTCATTCAGCATTAACATCCTGAAATCCACTCAAGTTGCTGGATGTACCAACAGTTTCTTTTAATTACTGAGTAGTATTCCAACCAAATTACCAAGGGAATCTGGAGATTAATTCATAAGCTAAAGAAGGCCAGATTCCTTCTACTTTTTAAAAAATATAACTAACCAAAAAAAAAAAAAGTTGTCCTCTAGTCAATTCCGACTCATGGAGACCCTATGCTCCATAAGGTTTTCAAGGCTGTGACCTTTCAGATGCAGGCTGCCAGGGCTTCCCTCCCAGGCACATTTGGGTGGGTTCGAACCACCAACCTTTTGGTTAGCAGCTGCGCGCTGAACCATTTGTTCCACCCAGGGACTCCTAAAAGATATAACTCCATACAGATAAATCTGCGTGCATATTTCCATTGGAATTCTGCATTGCCACAACAATAGAAAGTACCACAAGCCCCTGCAAAAACAGTACTGATTTAAAAAAAAAAAAAAACACACAGAAAACAACAATGCTGGCAAGGTTGTGGGGAGATAACTGCTGACGGGACTGTAAAATAGTACAACCACTATGGACAACAGTATGACACTTCCTCAGAAGGCTAGAAACAGAAATACTTTATGACTCAGAAATCCCACTAGAAATCTAATAGCAGTGACATGTTCATTGCATCATTGTTCACAACAGCAAAAAGATGGAAGTAACCTAAGTGCCCATCAATGGGTGAATGGATCAACGGACTGTGGTACATACATACAGTGGCATACTACTGCAGCTAGAAAGAATAACGATGAGTTCTCGAAACATAACATGGATGAACCACTACGCTGAGTGAAATAAGCCAATTACAAAAGGACAACTATTGTATCATCTCACTTTTATAAAAAGACAAGAACAGGTATGCATACAGAAATCAGTGTTCATTGGGGGTTACCAGAGATGGAAGAGGGAGGGAGAATCACTCTGTAGAGAGCAGACACTTGTTATTTGGGGGATGGGAAAGGCAATACCAGATGTGGGTGAAGTGTGCACAACCTGACCAAGGTTAATGACATTGCTAAGAAGTACACAAGAATGAGGGGCATTTTTGGTAAATGCTATTACCTATGCAATTTTGCAATAACAACCAAAAATTATGTGTGTGGTTACATAGATATGATGCATATATGTGTATAGGAAGGTATGTGTGTGTCTATACGTGTGCATGTAGGTGTAGCTGTAGGCATATGTAAATACATGTATGTGTGTGCTGCATATATACTCATATATATATATTTTTTTTATATAATAAAGCACACAGGGGGCACAGTTACAGATACTTTCTAGACATAACAAAACACCTCATGGGATTGGCTTACTGGGTTCAAAGGCTTAGGACCATAGACTCTGGGGACAACTCAGTCAATTGACACAACACAGTTCATAAAGTTTATGTTCTATATCCTAGTTTGGTGAGTAGCATCTGGGGTCTTAAAAGCTTGGAAGTGGCCATCTAAGATACAACTATTGGTCTCTACTCGTCTGGAGCAAAGGAGAAAGAAGAAAATCAAAGACTTAAAGTCTACAGGACCAATAGCCTACACGAACCATGACCTCATCTGTCCTTAGGCCAGAAGAACTAGATTACCCAGCTACCACTACTGACTGTTCTGACCAGGGACACAATAGATGGAGCCAGATAGAACGGGAGAAAAACGTAGAACAAAATTCAAATTCTTCAGACTTACTGGGCCGGTAGAGACTAGAGGAACCCCCAAGACTATTGCCCCGAGATACCCTTTAAACTTTGTACTGAAACCACTCCTGGAAGTCAGCCTTCAGTTAAATAATAACAGATTGGCTCATAAAATAAATAATATCATCCCTGAGTACTGTGCTCCTTAAAAAAATTATCTATACGAGACCGCATAGTCAACATTTACCCTAAAGCAAAGATGAGAAGGTAAGAGGGGGTGGGGAAGCTAGATTAATGAAAACGGAACAACCAGAACAGAAATAATGAGAATGATGACACCTTGTGAAAAATGTAACCAATGTCACTGAACGATATATATAGAAATTGTTAAACGGGAACCTAATTTGCTGTGTAAGCTTTCACCAAAAACACCGTAACATTTTATGTATATGAAAAATACCACACTTGACCTTGAGGATAGGCCTACCTGATTCACCTCCTCTACAAAAGACCTGTTGCACAGAGAATGCTCATGAATTTGGTAATTAATCAACTGAATTATTTTCCGCCTGGGAATTATACTTCCTAGAGTTACCGTTTTGAGATATAACGCAGGAATGACAAGCCAAACCAGGACCTCATTCTGAGCATTCAAATACATTCTCGGTAAGGACAGTGTCATTTTGAGTTGCCAGTTGCCAAGGTGACAGTTCTGGGTGCTAGAGAAATAGGTAATTGACTGAATGGATCAATGACAGGCTGTAGCTAGAATTTCTTCATTGTGAGTGAAGCTCCTGTGGCAGACTTCTAAATTATTCTACTCCTTACATAAATGCTTCTGGAGCCCTCTTGGCTGGTAAAGCGGGAGAGTAATCCGTCAACAAAGAATGTTTTCTAAATGAGATCTTTATGCAAAAGAAAACACAAACAAAAAATAGAAAAATTGTCCTTAGAAGTCTTTATGCCTTAAATTCATTCCTGGAAAAAGGCGAAAGGTTTGACACTCAAGTTGTTCTGCCTTTCATCTCCCGAGAAGAGCCTTTTCGTTGTCTACACGCTAAAGAAAATAGCTCAACGTTAGCGTCTTCAAAGAAGCCCTGGTGGCACTATAGTTAAGCGCTTGGCTGCTAACTACAAGGTTGGCATTTCGAACCCGCTCAGCGGCTCCTTGGGAGAAAAGACCTGGCAATCTGCTCCCATAAAGATTACAACCTAGGATACCCTATGGGGGCAGTTCTACTCTGAGATACAGTGTCGCTAGGAGTCAGAATCGACTCGATGGCACACAACGACAGCTTCTTCAAGGGATCTTTATGTGGGACAATTTGAGGTTACTGCATTTAAAAGTAAACATAGTATTTCTAGAATGATAAAGAACATTTATGAACCGTCTCACAAGTAAGGACAATTATTACCTGATTTCCTGCAACATTAGGTCACCATCTATTTAAAGTTCTACCTATACTGTCCTATACAGTGGCCACTAGCCACACACGGCTAAATTACAATTAAATAAAATTTAAAATGCAATTCCTCAGTCATACTAGTTGTACTTCAAGCACTCAGCTGTTACACATGGCTAGTGCCTACTGCACTGCACTGACGGTACAAATACACATTTTTATTATCTCTGAAAGTTGTATTGGGTAGCGGCCCTCTGGGTCAATTTCAAATCACTTGGCAACACCCTGTACTTGGGTTCTTATCAAACTTTCCCCAGCCAAAAAAATAAAAAACAGGAACAACCATTTTATTGTCTTAGAGTTTTCATCAAACTCAGACTCTAATTCGTGAGCCAAAGTCTCTCTCTCTGCTTCCTCGAGGCCCAGTGTTGCTGTAAATTTAGACCTTCCTTGTGAAAGAGAGGAGCCCCGGTGGCTTAGTGGTTAAGAATTTGACTACTAGCCAAAAAAAGGTCAGCAGTTCGAATCCACCAGCCGCTCCTTGGAAACTCCGTTCTGTCCTATAAGATAGCTATGAGTCATTATCAACTCGACAGTGACGCGTTTGCTTTTGTTTTTGGTCTGTAGAAGAGAAACCCCCCAGCATGATGCCACCTTCAGGTCACGTTACCTTGGGTTCCATCCTGTACGGCGGGAGAGCGGCGTTTAATGATTATTCCACGTGAGCCATACAAAGCATGCTTCCCACTGGTTTATGATTCTGTCTGACATGACACTCGACAACAAGGGAGGAGGTGAGTCTAGCTTGCTGGGGCAGAGTGGTGTTAATAATTCATCCTAGGAGTTAGTGACTGCATCCCGCGGCTACCCACCTGTGGGCACCTGGGGCTGCGGCTGAGTGATAAGAACTGGAAACTGAACCTTCCTCGAGATTACGTTACAGCCACTGCTGATCTTTGATTAGTCACTTACGTTCCTGACCAGTTGCTGACTATCAAAATAAATTCAGGGGCCTCAGAGAGCTATGCTAAGGAGCCCTGGCAGCAGAAATGGTTTAAGCACTCAGCTGCTAACCAAAAAGGTTGGAGATTCGAACCCACCCAGGAAGAAAGGCCTCGCAATCTGTTTCTGTAAAGATTACAGCCCAGAAACCCTATGGGGCTGTTCTACTCTGTCACATGGGGTCTCTACGAGTTGAAATCGGCTTCACGGCATCCAACAAGAACGTGAGGTATGCTCAAAAAGTTCCATCAACCGCTGTGGAGGCAGTATGGTTTCAGGGAAGCTTAGAGTTCACCCTCCAGGTTTGGATGTAATTTTGTATTTGTAAAGTTGTATTCTTCTCCTTTAAAAGAACCGTCCCCCACCCCACCCCACGTTGGTGGAATAATTTGGAAACGGATGGTGGTGATGGTTGTACAAAATGAGGGATGTAACTGATGTCATTGAATTGTACATGTAAAAAATGTTGAATCGACAAGTGTTTTATATATATATTTAAAACCAAAACAATTTAAAAGACATAATATGTAAGCGAATATTGAACTCTAGGTAATGATTTTTTTTTTTTTTTTTAGGTAATGATATAAATAAAAAAGGACCCGGGTGGTACAAACCATTTGCAATCGGCTGCTAGCCTAAAGGTTGGGTTCCATGGAAGAAGGAACTGGTGATCTGTTTCTATAAAGATTACAGCCAAGAAAGCCCTATAGGGCAGGTCTACACTGTAACCTACGGGGTCACCGTGAGTGGGAATAACTCAATGGCCGCTAACGATGATGATATAAAAGAATTTAGGGAGAAGTGTATTCATGTTTGCTATTTACTTTAAAATGCATGAAAAAATAAGATGGATTGATGGATGATACAGGGATGCTTACAGTGACATACCTGATAAAGCACGCACAGTAAAGTTTTGTTTGTTTTTTAAAAAATATTTTATTGTGTTTTCAGTGAAGGTTTACACAGCGGTTTAGGTACCCACTCAACAATATCTGCACACGTTGTTCAGTGACATCGGTTACATTCTCCACAATACGTGAACGTTTTCATTATTTCTGTTCTGGTTGTTCCATTTTCATGAATCTAATTTCCCTGCCCCTTTACATTCTCATCTTAGCTTTAAATTGTTGGCCTTTGGGCTCACGTAGGTGATTTTTTAAAGGAGCACAGTACTTATAGGTGGTGGTCTTTATTTTGTAAGCCAATCTGTTAGTTGACTACATATAAGGTGACCACAGGGGTTAGTTTTGGTATAAGGTTTGAAGAGTATCTCAGGGCAATAGTCTCTGGGAGTCCATCGGTCTGAACCAGCCCAGTAGGTCTGTTTTTGTTTTAGGAATTTGAGGTTCTGTACCACTTCTTCTCCCATTCTATCAAGGACTATGCGTTGTGGTCCTGATTAAAATCATAGCTAAGTGGTAGCTGGGCACCATCTAGTTCTTCTGGTCTCAGGGTAGCAAAGTTTTTTTTTTTATGTAAAAGTTCACACAGGAAATTAGATTCCCATTTAACAGTTTTAATACAATTTGTTCCATGACATTGATTGCATTTTTCACAATGTGTCAACATTCTCATTATTTCCATTCTGTTTGTTCTGTTTTCATTAACCTAGCTTCCCTGCCCCTTCTTAGCATCTCATCTTTGTTTCAGGGTAAATGTTGACTGTTTGGTCTCATATAGTTGATTATTGAAGGGAGCACGGTATTCATGGGTAATATTGTTTATTTTATAAGCCAATCGATTATTTGGTTGAAAGGTGAGCACTGAGAGTGGTTTCAGTTCCAAGTTTAAAGGGTATTTTAGGGCAGTACTCTCAGGGGTTCCTCCAGTCTGTATCTCTCCAATAAGTCTGGTCTTTTTTTAAGAACTTGAGTTTTGTTCTACATTTTTCTCCCTTTCTACCTGGAATTTTGTGTCGCTGGTCAGAACAGTTGATAGTGGTAGCTGGGCACCATCTAGCTAGATGAGGCCATGGTTCATGTGGGCTATTAGTCTTGTGGACTAGTTTCTTCTTCGAGTCTTCGGTTTCCTTCATTCACTTTTACTCCAGATGAATACATACCAATAGTTGTATCTTAGATGGCTGCTCACAAGCTTTTAAGACCCGAGATGCTAATTACCAAATTAGGATGTGGAACATTCTCATTATGAACTATGTTATGCCAAATGACTGAGTGGTCCCACCAGACTATGGTTCTCAGCCTTCAAACCCAGTAAACCAGTTCTCCCTGGTGTTTAGTTATGTCTAGCAAGTATCTGTAACTATGCCTCCTATGTGGTTTATTATATATATGAATATATATGCAGTACACATAAACATGTATATACGTGTACCTACTAATACGCCTATACATGTGCACCTATATACTCACACGTGCATTCCTATACACATATAAGTACTCATATCTACCTATGGAATGTACACATTTTTTGTTTTTGTTAACGTTGTTGCAAAATTGTACGTTATAGCATTTACCAACATTGTCCCTTATACTTGCATACTTCTTAGTGTTTTCATTTACCTTGAACAAGTTGTTTAGACTTCACCCATATTGGGTATTGCCTTTCCGGTCACCAAAAATAACAAGTGTCTACTATCTTTTTTTTTTTTTTAGTGATCTCCCCTCCCTCCCATCCCTGGTAACCATCAAAGAACATTGCTTTCTGTGAGTATATCTATTCTTGATCTTTTATAAAAGTGAGACCATACAGTATTTGTCCTTTTGTGATTGACTTATTTCACTCAGCATAATGTCTTCCAGATTCGTCCATGTTACGTTTCAGGGACTCCTCATTATTCTTTATAGCTGTGCAGTATTCCGTTGTATGTACGTACCACAATTTGTTTATTCATTTGTCTGTTCATGGGTACCTGTTTCCAAGTTTTTGCTATTGTGAACAATGCTGCAATGAATACAGATGTGCCTATGTCTATTTGTGTCACTGCTCTTTTATCTCTCGGATATAAACCTAGGAGTGAGATTGCTGGATCATAAGGTATTTTTAGCTTTTTGAGAAAGCACCATACTGTTTTCCGTAGTGGTTGTACCATTTTACAATCCCACCAGCAGTGTATAAGAGTTCCAATCCCCACACAGCCTTGCCAGCATTTGTTGTTTTGTTTTTTTGATCAGTGCCATTTTTGCAGGGGTAAGATGGTATTTCATTGCAGTTTTGATTTGCATCTCTGTAGTTAAGAGCTCAGCTGCTAACCAAAAAGATCGGCAGTTCAATTCTACCAGCTGCTCCTTGGAAACCGTATGGGGCAGTTCTATTCTGTTCTACAGAGTCATTATGAGTCAAAATCCACTAAACGGCAACAGACTTTTTGGTTGGTGGAATGACTAATGATCGCAAGCATCTTTTCATTTATTTGTTGGCCACCCGAATGTTCTCTTTGGTGAAATATCTGTTCATGTCCTTTGTCCATTTTTTGTGAAATGTCTGTTCATGTCCTTTGTCCATTTTTTGATTGGGTTTTTTTGTTGAGTTGTTAAAGTTTTCTATATATTTTAGAGATTAGACCCTTATCAGATATGTCATTGCCAAAGATTTTTTCCCAGTCTGTAGGTTCTCTTTTCACTTTCTCGGTAAAAAATCTTTTGATGAGCATAAGTTAGCATAGTAATTTAAAAATATATATGTTTTATTCTGTTTTAGGTGAAAGTTTACAGAGCAAATTAGTTACCCATTCAATAAATTGTACACAAGTGTTCCATACAAGCCCCACACTGCCTCAGCACTCCCCCCATTTCCACCCTGGGTTCCCCATATCCTTTTGTCTGGCTTTCCTATCCCTTCCTGCCTTCTCATCTTTGCTTTTGGGTAAATGTTGCCCTTTTGGCCTCATATAACTGTTCTATGGGGCCCATTCTTTTCCGGTCTTATTGTTTATTTTATAAGCCTGTCTATAGCTTGGCTGGAAGGTGGTTTCTGAGAATGGCTGTAGTTCCAAGTCAGAGGTATGTTTTAGGAGCACAGTAAAGTTTTAATGATAGAATTTAGGTTGTGGATTTATAGGTAAAGATATTTTCAACTTTGCTATAAAATTATGAGAATTCTCATAATAAAGATTTGGAAATCCCCCCTCCCCCCACATTATATAAACCACAGGTCTTCAAACTTAAGCCTGCTCCTGTAATAGGGTCAAGGTTAAGAACATGGACTGTGAGCTGACAGCTGGGTTCTACCCCAACTCTACTCCCTATTAGAGGTAGCACCATGGGCACATGACTGACCTCTGGGCCTCAGTTTCCCAACCTGTAAAACTTGGGAGGATGATGATACTACCTTCCTAGGCAGTTAAGACATTTAATACATGTAGAAAATTGGACAAGGAGTCCTGGTGGCACAGTGGTTAACGGTTTGGCTACTGACCGAAAGGTTGGTTGTTCTAGCCCACCAGCCACTCTGAGGGAGAAAGATGTGGCAATCTGCTTCCATAAAGATTTACAGCCTTGGAAACTCTATGGGGCAGTTCTACTGTGTCCTACAGGGTCACCGAGAGTCAGAATTGACTTGATGGCAACGGGTTTTGTAAAGCAATCAGAAGGCTGCCTGGTACCCAGTGACAACCTAGTAAGTGCTAACTCTTAATGTTGTCATAGATAAGGTGCTAACCAGTCTTCCATAGCCCTCCTCCTCAGGCCCCTCCCCTAGGAATCCACCATTACCACCTT
Organism: Loxodonta africana; assembly: GCF_030014295.1. Classification (NCBI taxonomy): domain Eukaryota; kingdom Metazoa; phylum Chordata; class Mammalia; order Proboscidea; family Elephantidae; genus Loxodonta; species Loxodonta africana. The sequence continues at coordinate 19,786,903 of NC_087360.1, read as the reverse complement.
GCTGTATTTCCTTCCACACTTTTTTCTATCCATGTACATATATGTATATGCACTCATAACAAATACACAGTATGGTTTTATGCATAAGTGTGTGATTGGGGGTGTCTCTGGGTGGCATTAATGGTTAAGTGCTAGACTACTAATTGAAAGGTTGGCGGTTCCAGCCCTCCCAGAGGCTCCCTGGAAGAAAGGTCTGGCAATCTGCTTCTGGAAGGTCACAGCCTTGAAAGTCCCCTGGAGCAGTTCTACTCTGTCACACACGGGGTCACCATGAGTTGAAATCAACTCGACGGCAATGGGTTTTGTTTTGTTTGTTTTTTTAAGCTTTAAATGACTACTGTGGTTTCTGTTGAGTATATGTAAAGCTCAAATCGATACGTTTTTATTGATTATCCTTTAGAAAACATTGTATTCTACACAGAAGTTAATTTGGAGAACTCCTACTTACACAGTCGTCCCTTCACACACACAGACTCAGGTAATATGTTCATTTCGAGAGCAAGATCCTATAGAATTAGAATTGTTTGAGTTCACTTCCAGCACAGTCCATGACTCCAATCCCTGTGGTACTACGAGCTTCTGAGTTTAAGGTGCAGATTACAAATAAATAATGATATCTCTATGTGATTTTTCTTTTCTTGAGTTACCTTTTTTTTTCTTAATATGAAGTTTTAAGTGAGGTTACTCAGTTATACTAATATTTGCAAAGAGCCAGAATCATCCTCTAACACTCTGCCTTAAAACTGTCCCTCGAAATTATAAAATGGTGCAGTCATTGTGGAAAAGTGTGGCAGTTCCTCAAAAAGTTAAACATGAAATTACCATATGACTCACAATCCCACTCTTCAGCATATACCCAAGAAAGCTGAGAGCAGGGACTCAAATGTCTACACCAATGTTCATGGCAACACTATTCACAATAGCCAAGAGGTAGAAACAACACAAGTGTCCATCAACAGAAGAATGGACAAACTAAATGTGGTCTACCCATACAATAGAGTATTATTCAGCTATAACCTAAAATGAAGTTCTGATACATATTATGACATGGGTGAACCTTGAAAACATTATGCTGAGTGAAATAACCCAGATACCAAAGGGCAAATATTGGATGTTCCCACTTACATGAAATATCTAGACTAGGCAAATTCATAGACACAAAAGTAGATGAGAGGTTACTAGGGGCTGGAGAGGGGGAAGTGGGGAGTTACTGCCTAAGGGGTACTGAGTTTCTGTTTGGAGAGATGAAAAACTTTTGGAAATGGATAGTGCTGATGGTTATACAGATCCTCACAGAGAAATTGTGCAGAAGGCCATTGGCTGTTGTCTTTGTCACCTAGTGCTACTATAACAGAAATACCACAAGTGGATGACTTTAACAAACAGAAGTTTATTCTCTCACAGTCCAGCAGGCTAGAAGTCCGAATTCAGGGCACCAGCTCCAGGGGAAGGCTTTCTCTCTCTGTCGGCTCTGGAGGTTGGTCCTTGTCATCATCAGTCTTCCCTTGGTCTAGCAGCATCTCAGCATAGGAACCTCAGGTCCAAAGGACGTGCTCTGCTCCTAGCACTACTTTCTTGGTGGTATGAGGTCCCCCTCTCTGCTTGCTTCCCTTTCCTTTTATCTCTTGGGAGATAAATGGTGGTGTAGGCCACTCCCTTTACCTTGGATCAGGGAGGTGACCTGAGTAAGGGTGTATTACAATTCCACCCTAATCTTCTTAATGTAAAACTACAATCACAAAATGGAGGACAACCACACAATACTGGGAATCATGGCCTAACCAAGTTGATACACACATTTTGGGGGGACATAATTCAATCCATGACAACTACGTAACATCAGGATGTATGGAAGTGAATATATACATAGAAAAAAGAAGCAAGATTCAAAGATAAGTGGCAGGAGAACGACTACAGATACAGGTCTTACATCACCAGAAGAAATCAAAACCAAACCCAATGCCATCGAGTCGATTCTGACTCATAGCGACCCTATGGGACAGAATAGAACTGCTCCATAGAGCTTTCAAGCAGCACCTGCCGACCCTTTGGTTAGCAGCCGTAACACTTAACCACTTAACCACTACGCCACCAGGGTTTTCAAAATCAAACAGCAGTGTTTAAATGCCTCTATCGTTCCCAAGAACTGAAGGCTCGATTCTAAAGCAAAGGATAAAATAAGGTTAAGGTTGTCATTATTTAGTCATTTTCTCTGATCCCTGCAGAAGAAAAACTTTGGAAATTTTTACCAACTATAACAAAAATATATGATAAATTTCCTAATGAAGATGTTTTAGAAAAAACAGTTCGACCATGGAAACATCTGAAAGCTACAAGATTTGATCCTGAAAAAAACAAAGACATAGACAGTGTTGCTATTTCTGGAATGTACCATGAAATGGAATTTTATTAATCTCTGCCAAACATTTGTATTACGTTAAAGACTTTTCCAAACTATTTGTGTATCTGTTGCTTCATGTCTATAGAGTATACATCTGCAAAAAAAAAGAGATCAATTCTGATGAAGTCATTGCTAAGTTTGTAGACATTTAGGCTCAAAAACAGAGCAATATTATTACCCATTACTGGGACGGACCAACATGTAGGTGTAAGCGTTCTTTTTCCCTTTTGTCAAAAAAAACGATGTAATTTAAAAGTATTAATTCAACACTTCTTTTCCTATTTTGGGCTGCAATGTTTAATTTTTTTTTTGCTAGGAATTGACTAGTTGATTTAAAAAATCGTCTATATGAGACCAAATGGTCAAAAATTACTCTAAAGCAAAGATGAGGAGGTGTCATGGATTGAATTATCTCCTCCCAAAAAATGTGTGTATCAATTTGGCTGGGCCATGATTCTCTGTGTTGTGTTATTTTCCTATATGTTGTAAATCCTGCCTCTATGATGTTAATGAGGGAGGATGGGCGGCAGTTGTGTTAGTGAGGCAGGACTCAATCTACAAGACTGGATTGTGTTTTGAGGCAATCTCTTGAGATATAAAAGAGAGAAGTTAGCAGAGAAACAGCGGGACTTCATACCACCAAGAAAGCAGCACCAGGAGCAGTTGTGCCCTTTGGCCCTGGGATCCCTGCACCTGAGAAGCTCCCAGACCAGGGGAAGATTGAGGGCAAGGACCTTCCTCCAGAACAGACGGAGAGAAAGCCTTCCCCTGGAGCTGACACCCTGAATTTGGACTTTTAGCCTACTTTACTGTAAGAAATAAACTTCTCTTTGTTAAAGCCATCCATTTGTGGTATTTCTGTTACAGCAGCACTAGAAAACTAAGACAGAAGGTAAGGGGGCGGGAAACTAGAGTACTAGGAATGGTACAACCAGGACAGAATGAATGAGAATGATGACACGTTGTGGAAAATGCAACCAATATCACTGAATAATTTGTACAAGAATTGTTAAATGGGAACCTGGGGGTGGTGGTTTGAACCCACAGAGCAGCTGGTGGGTTGAAACCACCAACCCTTCCATTAGCAGCAAAGCACTTAACCACTGCGCCACCTTAAAACCTAGAAAACCCTAAAAGAAAAAGACTTGCGGCAGATGTCAGGTACGCCAAGCTTACCACTGTATCTTCAGATGTTCTTCGGTACAGCTGCATGGGAACCCATTGTATGAATTGACCATAATTTATTGAACCAGGGCTTGGAGGTGGATATTTTGGTTGTTGAGTCTTTTGTTACTACAAACAATGCTATACAGTTGACTTTGAGGTACAGTCTATGTAAAAGTATTGTTGTTAGCTGCTATAAAGTTGGCTCCAACGTATAGCAACCTTATGTATAACAGAACAAAACTTCACCTGGTTCTGCACCATCTTCACGATTATTGATATGCTCAAGTCCATTGTTGCGGCCACGCTGTATTTTGACTGCTCAGGCAATATTCTGTTGCGATCCATAAGGCTTTCCTTGGCTAATTTTTGGAAGTAGATCACCAGGCCTTTCTTCTGCAATTCCCCTGGGTGGATTTGAACCACCAACCTTTTGGTTAGCAGCCAAGCATGTTAAAGGTTTATACCACTCAGGGGACTCCCAGACAGGGTCAGGTTCCCTTATTATATGCAGTTCTCCTTGGTAATATTTTGCACAAAGATAGCTTGCTAGTTAATTGTGTAATTATATATTATTTGTTGATATCTGTCTTTCCCCATGAGGACACATCCCACACAGCTGTGTCCGTGCCCTGTCCGTTCACAGCCATGCCTCCCACACGGTAGATACCTAGTAAGTTGCTTTTAAAGGTTGCACACAAGACATAGGAATAGTTTAGATGTAACTACTTATTGTTTGCTAAATTTCATCCTTATTGACCGGGTTTTGGGGTGTTATGGATTATGTTCCCCTAAAAATGTGGAATTTACTTGGTTAGGCCATGATTCCCAGTATTCTGTGTTATCCTACATTTTGTGATTATAATTTTATGTTAAGAGGATTAGGGTGGGATTGTAACATCACCTTTACTCAGGTGACCTCCCTGATGCAATGTAAAGGGAGTGTCCCTGGAGTGTGGCCTGTACCACCTTTTCTCTCTTAAGAGATAAAAAGAAATGGAAACAAGCAGAGAGCTGGGGACCTCATACCACCAAGAAAGAAGCACTGGGAGCAGAGCGCATCCTTTAGACCTGGGGCTCCTGCACAGAGAAGCTCCTAGGCCAGGAGAAGATTGACGAGAAAGACCTTCATCCAGAGCCAACAGAGAGAGAGAGCCTTACGCTGGAGCCGATGTCCTGAATTTGGACTTCTAGCCTACTAGACTGTGAGAAAATAAATTTCTTTGTTAAAGCCATCCACTTGTGGTATTTCCGTTATAGCAGCACTAGATGACCAAAACACATGGATTGAATTATGTCCCCCCCAAAATGTGTGTATCAACTTGGTTAGGCCATGATTCCCAGTATTTTGTGGTGGTCCTCCATTCTGTAACTGTAATTTTATGTCAAAAGGATTAGGGTGGTATTGTAACACTTTTACCAGGTCACATCCCTGATCCAATGTAAAGGGAGTTTCCCTGGGGTGTGGCCTGCACCACCTTTTATCTCTTCTCAAGACATAAAAGGAAAGGGAAGCAATCAGAGAGTTGGGGACCTCATACCACCAAGAAAGCAGCACCAGGAGCAGCGCGTGCCCCTTGGACTCAGGGTCCCTGTGCCTGAGAAGCTCCTCGACCAAGGGAATATTGAGGACAAGGACCTACTTCCAGAGCCGTCAGAGAAAGAAAGCCTTCCCCTGGAGCTGATACCTTGAATTTGGACTTTTAGCCTGTTTTACTGTGAGGAAATAAATTTCTCTTTGTTAAAGCTGTCCACTTGTGGTATTTCTGTTATGAAGCACTAGATGACTAAGACATGGGGCCATTAGCAATACATGGGACCCCTATAGGTATAGAGTTTTTCATTACAGTAATTATTATTTTAGATATATGGATAGGTATTGATGAAGAAAAAATAAAGGCTATTCAACTTGTCTGATAGCTAAAACCACCTTAAATCAATAACATGGGCAAGCACTATACTTCCTGATTTACTTCATTAAAAGTACGTTCAATGAAAACATTTAAATGTGAACATCCTATGCTGTTACTTTTCTTTGCTTAGAAAAAAGTCTCAGTGAAAGAATGCCACATAGCTAAAAACAACAAAGGCCTCATGTGGATGGCTGATTCCAGGTACACAACCTCATGAGTCATCCCAGCTTGGTCTAAACAGCAGGCATTTCTAAGGTCCTGTTTTTTAAATGCTAATTTCTAAGTCTTTTTAACATACATGTATATTATCCTTCCTCCTTGCAACCCTGCTGTACTCAAATTTAAGACAGTACATGCCTTAGGCTGGGTCCTCTAGAGAAGCAAAACCAGTAAAATGTATAAATATATATGGAGAGAGAAACAGATTTATATCAAGGAAATGGCTCACGCAGTTGTAGAGGCTGGTGCGTCCCAAGTCCATGGGTCAGAATAAAGGCTTCTCCTGATGCATGTAGCCACCGGGGCTGGCAAACCCAAGATCGGCAGGTTGGAGGGCAGGGCTCTTGTTCACAGGCTGTGAAGATCGTGAGATTCCAAAGATGGGCAGGCAAGACCGCAGGTAGGCTGCTAGCTCAAGTCCCAAGAACTGGAGATCAGATGAACAGGAGCCAGCTGCAGGATCCAGGATGAACAAAAACCCCCAAGCCTTGCCAGAATACGCACTTATATTCAATGCCGGCCACACCTCCAAGGAAACTCCCTTTCAACCAATTGGCTACTCACAGCAGATCCCATCATGGAGGTGATCACATAATATCAAATCTCATTGTGGAAGTGATCACACCATCACATGACCATCAAACCACTGAGAATCATGGCACAGCCAAGTTGACACACAGCCTTAGCCATCAGAGTATATTGAAGAGAAAAATGGAAGCATAATGAATGTTCGGTTCCATCTGACATACTGACTGCTGCTATTGTTAGTTGCCAGCATATGGCATCCACATATGGCAACTCCATGTACAACAGAATGAAATGTTGCCCAGTCCTGTGCCATCTTCATGATTGTTCATGTTTGTATCCGTTGTTACAGCCTCTGTGTATTTTGAGTGACTTTCAACCCACCAGGCTCGTCTTGCAGCACTGTATCAGACAACATTCTGTTGTGATCCACAGGGTTTTCACTGACTCATTTTTGGAAGCAGATCACCAGGCTTTACTTACTAGTCTGTAAGCGTTGCTGAAACCTGCTCACCATGAGGGACCCTGCTAGTATTTGAAATACCCATGGCATGGCTTCCAGCACCACAGCAACATGCAAGCCATCAGTATGACAAACTGACAGATGGGTGGTGAGATATATTCATGTTGTTGTTGTTAGGTGCCGTCGAGTCGGTTCTGACTCATAGCGACCTTATGCACAACAGAACGAAACACTGCCCGGTCCTGCACCATGCTTACAATAGTTGTCATGCTTGAGCTCATTGTTGTACCCACTGTGTCAATCCACCTCGTTAAGGGTCTTCCTCTTTTCCGCTGAGCCTGTATTCTGCCAAGCATGATGTCCTTCTCCAGGGACTGATCTCTCCTGACAACATGTCCAAAGTATGCAAGACGCAGTCTCGCCATCCTTGTCTCTAAGGAGCATTCTGGTTGTACTTCTTCCAAGACAGATTTGTTCATTCTTTTGGCAGTCCATGGTATATTCAATATTCTTCGCCAACACCACGATTCAAAGGTGTCAACTCTTCTTTGGTCTTCCTTAGTCATTGTCCAGTTTTCACATGCATATGATGTGATTGAAAATACCATGGCTTGGGTCAGGCTCACCTTAGTCTTCAGGGTGACATCCTTGCGCTCAACACTTTGAAGAGGTCCTTTGCAGCCGATTTGCCCAATGCAATGTGTCTTTTGATTTCTTGACTGCTGCTTCCATGGCTGTTGATTGTGGGTCCAAGGAAAATGAGATCCTTGACAACTTCAATCTTTTCTCCATTTATCATGATGTTGCTCATTGGTCCAGTTGTGAGGATTTTTGTTTTCTTTATGTTGAGGTGTAATCCATACTGAAGGCTGTGGTCTTTGATCTTCATTAGTAAGTGCTTCAAGTCCTCTTCACTTTCAGCAAGCAAGGTTGTGTCATCTGCATAACTCAGGTTGTTAATGAGTCTTCCTCCAATCCTGATGCCCCGTTCTTCTTCATATAGTCCAGCTCCTCATATTATTCGTTCAGCATGCAGGTTAAATAGGTATGGTGAAAGAATACAACCCTGACGCACACCTTTCCTGACTTTAAACCAATCAGTATCCCCTTGTTCTGTCTGAACAACTGCCTCTTGATCCATGTAAAGGTTCCTCATGAGCACAATTAAGTGTTCTGGAATTCCCATTCTTCGCAGTGTCATCCTTAGTTTGTTATGATCCACACAGTCGAATGCCTTTGCATAGTCAATAAAACACAGGTAAACATCCTTCTGGTATTCTCTGCTTTCAGCCAGGATCCATCTGACATCAGCAATGATATCCCTGGTTCCACGTCCTCTTCTGAAACTGGCCTGAATTTCTGGCAGTTCCCTGTTGATATACTGCTGCAGCCGTTTTTGAATGATCTTCAGCAAAATTTTACTTGGATGTGATATTAATGATATTGCTCTATAATTTCCACATTCAGTTGGGTCACCTTTCTTGGGAGTAGACATAAATATGGATCTCTTCCAGCCAGTTGGCCAGGAAGCTGTCCTCCATATTTCTTGGCATAGACGAGTGAGCACCTCCAGGTCTGCATCTGTTTGTTGAAACATCTCAGTCGATATTCCATCAATTCCTGGAGCCTTGTTTTTCACCAATGCCTTCAGAGTAGCTTGGACTTCTTCCTTCAGTACCATCAGTTCCTGATCATATGCCGCCTCTTGAAATGGCTGAATATTGACTAGTTCTTTCTGGTATAATGACTCTGTATTCCTTCCATCTTCTTTTGATGCTTCCTGCGTCATTTAATATTTTCCCCATGGAGTCCTTCACTATTGAAACTCAAGGCTTGAATTTTTTCTTCAGTTCTTTCAGCTTGAGAAACGCCGAGCGTGTTCTTCCCTTTTGGTTTTCTATCTCCAGCTTTTTGCACATGTCATTATAACACTTTACTTTGTCTTCTCAAGAGCCCCTTTGAAATCTTCTGTTCAGTTCTTTTACTTCATCAATTCTTCCTTTTGCTTTAGCTGCTTGATACTCAAGAGCAAGTTTCAGAGTCTCCTCTGACATCCATCTTGGTCTTTCCTTTCTTTCCTGTCTTTTCAGTGACCTCGTGCTTTCTTCAGGATGATATCCTTCCACAACTCGTCTGGTCTGCAGTCACTAGTGTTCGATGCATCAAATCTATTCTTCAGATGGTCTCTAAATTCAGGTGGGATATACTCAAGGTCATATTTTGGCTCTCGTGGACTTGCTCTGATTTTCTTCAGTTTCAGCTTGAACTTGCATATGAGCAATTGATGGTCTGTTCCACAGTCGGCCCCTGGCCTTGTTCTGACTGTTGATATTGAGCTTTTCCATCGTCTCTTTCCACAGATGTAGTCACTTTGATTTCTGTGTGTTCCATCTGGCAAGGTCCATGTGTATAATCGCTGTTTATGTTGGTGAAAGAAGGTATTTGCAACGAAGAAGTCATCGGTCTTGGAAAATTCTATCATTCAATCTCCGGCATTGTTTCTATCACCAAGGCCATATTTTCCAACTACTGATCCTTCTTCTTTGTTTCCAACTTCCGCATTTCAATCACCAGTAATTATCAATGCATCTTGATTGCATGTTCGATCAATTTCAGACTGCAGCAGATGGTAAAAACACGATTCCCCAACCTTTCCTGTTTGGGATGTGTGCCAAAAACAGCTACCGTTTTACTAAGTGCTCTGACAGGAGGCAGTGCTTCAGATGGCCCAAACGGCTACCAATACTCCCCATTTCTTCCCCTGCTAGCACCTTTGGGCTTCAGAGCAAGCCATTGCACCTCCCCCTCTGAAGCCTAATGGTTTGTCTAAATAAGCAGCAGGGCTAAAGAGATACAATTCTGGGCTATCTTAGTAAAGACTGGATCAAGCTGGAATCAATGGCTATAAATACAGGGAGAAATTTTTCTTTTAAATAATATTTTATTGTGTTTTTGGTGAAAGTTTACACAGCAAATTAGGTTCCCACTTGACAATTTCTATACATTTGTGCTGTGACTTCTGTTACAGTTTTCACAATGTGTCAATATTCTCTTTAATTGTGTTCTGGTTGTTCCATTTCCAGTACTCTAGTTTCCCTGCCCTCTTATCCTCTCATCTTTGCTTTAGAGTAATTGCTGATCTTTTGGTCTATAGAGATGGCTTTTTAATGGAGCACCATACTCACAGATAATATCCTTTCTTTTCTGTACCATCCTGTTATTTTGCTAAAAGGTGACCTCAGGGGATAGTTTTGGTTCAAGGTTTAAGAATATCTCAGGGCTACAGTCTTAGGAAGTCCTCTAGTCTCAACTGGTCCAGTAAGTCTGGGCTTTTTAAGAATTTGAGTTCTGTTCCACGTTTTTCTCCCATTCTATCAGGGTCCATCTATTGTGGGCCTGATCAGATGAGTCGGTAGTGGTAGCTGGGCACCATCTAGTTTTTCTGGTCTCAGGATAGAAGAGGCCATGGCTCATGTAGGCTATTAGCACTGTAGACTAGTTTCTTCTCTGAGACTTTGGTTTCCTTCTTTCTCTTTGCTCCTGATGAGTAGAGACCAATAGCTGTATCTTAGATGACTGCTTGCAAGCTTTTAAGACCCCAGCCACTACTCACCTCACTAGGATGCAGAACATGAACTTTGTGAACTATATATTATGCCAATTGACTGAGCTGTCTCATGAGACTAAGGTCAGGGGGAGACTCTGATGAGGTGCAGAAGGTCTTCTCATAGGTTGGGAATTAGGTGAAAGAAGAAAAACAGTAATTGTACAGTATAAAATCAATCAGCACCACAACTGGGGGTCAAAAGCTAGTGTCACCAATGAGAGGCAGATAGATATCATGGGTCTCTAGACGGGATCCCTGAGAAAGATGCCACATCAACTCTGCCGTACTGAGGCCAAGAATGCAAACCCGGAATCAAATCATGAGGAAACATCAAACACAAAAGCAAGAATGTTCTAGTAATAAAACCACGGCAAGAAGGATTATAGTCTGCCAAAATGTCAATGTTATAAAAGACCTAACTGAAAGGTTAGAGGTTCAAGTCCACCCAGAGGTGCCTCAGAAGAAAAGCCTGGCAATCTACTTCCAGAAAATCAGCTACCGAAAACCCTGTTTCACACAGTTCTACTCTGACACACATGGAATTGCCATGAGTTGAAATTGATTCGACAGCAACTAACAACAATATCCCACTATGTGAAGGTACCACAGGGTGTTTATCCACTCGTGTGTTGGATGTTTGACTTGTTTTCTGCATTTTGGCTATTGTGAATAGTGCTGCTCTGAACATTGGTGTACAAGTTATCTGTTTGTCTTCCTGTTTTCAAGTGTTTGGAGTATATACCTAGGAATGGAATTGCTAAGTCATACAGTAGTTCTACGTTTAACTTTATGAGGAAACACCACACTGATTTCCACAGCACAGCGACTGCGCCGTTTTACATTCCCACCAGCAATGGATGAGGGCTCTGTGAGTGCTTTTGTCATGATTTCACCAAATTATTTTCCCAGAGTTTAGAGACCAGAGGGACATACTTTTTTAAATCCCTACAAGGGGGCGGTTTCCCAGGCAAAGAGGCAAATTGGGGTTATTTTTGGTATCCTAAACATGTCCTTGGAGCCCTGATGGTACAGTGCTCAGGCTGCTAACTGAAAGGTTGGCGGGTAGAACCTCCCAGCTGCTCGGTGGGAAAAGATGTGGCAGTCTGCTTCCATAAAGATTTATAGCCTTGGAAACTCTGGGACAGCTCTATTCTGCCCTATATGGTCCCTATAAGTTGGAATTGACTCGACAGGGTTTTTTTTTTTTTTTTTAAACACACCCTACATGCATTGAGGGAAAACAGTGTCTGTTCTGTAGAAGTTAATGATCACCAATCTGATGTTACTTCACTTTCTTCCTCATTGGTAAATATTGAGCACCAGTACTACTCAAATTATCTCAGAGCATAGAAAAGGGTGGAACACTCCTGAATTCATTCTATGAGGCCAGCATAACCCTGATAACAAAGACGGGCGAAGTCACCACAAAAAGAGAAAATCACAGACCAATATTTCTCATGAATACAGATGCAAAAATTCTTAACAAAATTCTAGCCAATAGAATTCAGCAACATGTCAAAAAAAAAAAATACACTACAACAAAGTGGGATTCATACCAGGTATGCAAGGATGGTTCATCATTAGAAAATCAATTAATGTAATCCACAGAACAAAAGAATAAACAGAACAAAAGAAAAGAATCACATGATCATCTCATTTGACACAGAAAAGGATTTGATAAAGTCCAACACCCATTCCTGATAAAAACTCTCAATAAGAATAGAAGGGAACTTCCTCAACTTAATAAAGGGTGTATATACAAAACCAACAGCCAACAACATTTTCAAAGGAGAGAGGCTGAAAGCACTCCCTCTGTGAATTGGAACAAGTCAAGGATGTTTTTTATCATCACTTCTATTTAACATTTTGCTGGAAGTCATAGCTAGAGCAATAAGGCAAGAAAAGGAAATAAAGAGCATCCAGATTGGAAAGAAAGAAGTAAAACTATCCCTATTTGCAGATGATATGATCCTATACATAGAGAACCCCACAGATTCCACAAGAAAACTACTGGACCTAATAGAAAGATTCAGCAGAGTAGCAGGATACAAGATCAACATACAAAAATCAGTTGGATTCATATACACCAATAATGAGAACTTTGAAAAGGATATCAGAAAAACAACAGCCCCTAAAAGATAAAATACTTCGGAATAAATCTAACCAGGGACATAAAAGACCTATACAAAGAACACTACAAAACACTATTGCAAAAAACCAACAGAGACCTATGTAAATGGAAAAACACCCTGAGAATAGGAACAAGTCAAGGATGTCCTTTATCACTACTCCTATTTAACACTGTGCTGGAAGTCCTAGCTAGAGCAATAAGGCAAGAAAAAGAAATAAAGGGCATCCAAATTGGTAAGGAAGAAGTCAAATTATCCCTGTTTGTGGATGATATGATACTACACAAAGAGAACCTAAAAGACTCCACAAGAAAGCTACTGGAATAGAGAGATTAAGCAGGGTAGACGGATACAAGAATAACATACAAAAAACTGCTGGATTCCTATGTACCAATAAAAAATTCTTTTGCCATCAAGTCAATTCTGACTCTTAGCAACCCTATAGGACAGGGTAGAATTGCCCCATAGGGTTTCCAAGGAACGTCTGGTGGATTTGAACTGCCAAACTTTTGATTAGCAGCCGAACTCTTAACCACTACACCACCAGGGTTTTCAATAAGGAGAACTACAAAAAGGAAACCAGGAAAGCAGTACCATGTATGATAACCTTTACAAAAATAAAATACTTAGGGATAAATCTAACCAGGGATGTAAAAGACCTGTACAAAGGACACTACAAAACACTACTGCAAGAAACAAAATGAGACCTATCTAAATGGAAAAACATAGCATGCTCATGGATAGGTAGACTCAACATTGTGAAAATGTCAATCCTACCCAAAACAATCTACAAATACAATGCAATCCCAATCCAAATACCAACAGCATTCTTTAAAGAGATGCAAAAACTAATCACTAACTTTATATGGAAAGGAAAGAGGCCCAGGATAAATAAAGCATTACTGAGGAAGAAGAACAAAGTAGGAGGACTTGCGCTACCTGACCTGAGAACCTACTATACAGCTATGGTAGTCAAAACAGCCTGGTGCTGATACAACAACAGACACATTGACCAATGGAACAGAATAGAGAACTCAGACTTATACCTATCTAGCTATGGTCACCTGATCTTTGACAAAGTCCCAAAATCCATTAAATGGGGAAAAGACAGTCTTTTTAACAAATGGTACTGGCAAAATTGGATGTCCATCTGTAAAAAAATGAAACAGGACCCATACCTCACACCATACACAAAAACTAATTTGAAACGGATCAAAGACCTAAATATAAAACCAAAAACTATAAAGATCATGGAAGAAAAAATAGAATCAAAACTAGAGGCCCAAATACACAGCATAGATCGGATACAAACCATAATTAACAATATACAAACACCAGAAGATAAGCTAGATAACTGGGAACTTCTAAAAATTAAACATGTATGCTCATCAAAAAACTTCACCAATAGAGTAAAAACAGAATCCACAGGCTGGGAAAAAAAATCAGAACTACAATGAGGTACTATCTCACCCCAACATTACCAGCATGAATAAAAAAACAGAAAATAACAAATGTTGGAGAGGCTTTAGGGAGATTGGAACTCTTATGCACGGCTGGTGGGAATGCAAATTGGTACAACCATTTCGGAAAACAATATGGCACTTCCTAAAAAAGTTAGAAATAAAAATACCATATGATCCAACTATCCCACTCCTAGGAATATATCCTAGAGAAATAAGAGTCTTCACATGAATAGACATATGCACACCCAGGTTTATTGCAGCATTATTCACAACAACAAAAAGATGAAAACAACCTAAGTGCCTATCAACAGATGAATGGATAAACAAACAAGGATACATACACACAGTAGAACACTATGCAATGCTACAGAACAATGAGAAATCTGCGAAACATCTCAGAATATGGATGAATCTGGAGGGCGTTATGCTGAGTGAAATAAGTCAATCACAAAAGGACAAATACTATATGAGACCCCTATTATAAAAACTCATGAAAAGGTTTACACACAGAAAGAAATAATCTTTGACGGTTATGAGGGAGGGTAGGGGTGGGGAGGTAAAAACACTAAATAGACAATAGAAGACAGTACACAGTATTGAGAAAGTCAGCACAACCTGACCAAGGCAAGGTCATGGAAGCTTCATAGACACATTCAAACTCCATGAGGGACAGAATTACTGGGCTAAGGGTGCAGGACCATGGTCTTGGGGGACATCTAGCTCAACTGGCATAACATAGTTTATAAAGAAATTGTTATACATTCTACTTTGGTGAGTAGCGTCTGGGATCTTAAAAGCTTGTAAGTGGCCATCTAAGATACTCCACTCATCCCACCCTATCTGGAGCAAGGGAGAATGAAGAATACCAAAGACACAAGGGAAAGATTAGTCCAAAGGACTAATGGGCCACAAATACCACAGCCTCCACCAGACTGAGTCCAGCACAACTAGATGGTGCCCAGCTACCACCACTGACTGTTCCGACAGGGATCACAACAGAGGGTCCTGCACAGAGGTGGAAAAAAATGTAGAACAAAATTCTAACTTACAAAAAAAGACCAGACTTACTGGTCTGACAGAGACTGGAGAAACCTCAAGAGTATGACCCCGAACACCCTTTTAACTCAGTACTGAAGTTACTCTTGAGGTTCACCCTTTAGCCAAAGATTAAACAGGTGTCTTAGTTATCTAGTATAGCTATAACAGAAATACCACAAGTGGGTGGCTTTAACAAAGAGAAATTTATTTCCTCACAGTAAAGTAGGCTAGAAGTCCGAATTCAGGGTGTCAGCTCCAGGGGAAGACTTTCTCTCTCTGTCGGCCCTGGAGAAAGATCCTTCTCACTAATATTCCCCTGTACTAGGAGCTTCTCTGTGCAGGAACCTCAGGTCCAAAGGATGTGCTCTGCTCCCGCCACTGCTTTCTTGGTGGTATGAGGTCCCCCTGTCTCTCCACTTGCTTCTCTCTTTTATATCCTGAAAGAAACTGGCTCAAGACAGAACCCGATCCTGT
Source organism: Loxodonta africana (assembly GCF_030014295.1). Classification (NCBI taxonomy): domain Eukaryota; kingdom Metazoa; phylum Chordata; class Mammalia; order Proboscidea; family Elephantidae; genus Loxodonta; species Loxodonta africana. The sequence continues at coordinate 19,771,507 of NC_087360.1, read as the reverse complement.
AGACTGAGTCCTGCCTCATCGACACAACTACCGCCCAGCCCCCGTCATTAACGTCACAGAGGCAGGAATTACAACACAGGAAAATCACATCAGATGACAAAGTGGTGGACAATCACACCATACGGGGAATCATGGCCCCGCCAAATTGATACACCCATTTTTGGGGGGACACAATTCAATCCATGACAACAGGCCCATAAAACAAGATTAAATGGGCACACCAGCTCAGGGGCAAGGATGAGAAGGCAGGAGGGAACAGGAACACTGGTAACGGGGAACCTAAGGTTGAGAAGAGGAGAGTGTTGACATGTCATGGGATTGCCAACTCATGTCACAAAATAATATGTGTATTAATTGTTTAATGAGAAACTAGTTTGCTCTATAAACCTTCATCTGAAGTAAAATAAAAAATTTTTAAATAGTTTCATTTAAAAAAACAATGTGTATTCATTGTCTAATGAGAAACTTATTTGCTCTGTAAATCTTCATCTAACTAAAGCACAATAAAAAAATAAATAGAAAAGCATACCATGCTTATGGATAAGAAGACTCAACATTGTGAAAATGTCAATTCTACCCAAAGTGATCCACAGAAATAATGCAATCCTGATCCAAATACCAACTGCATTCTTTAACCAGATGGAAAAACTAATCACCAACTTTACATGGAAAGGAAAGAGGCCCCTGATAAGCAAAGCATTATTGAAGAAGAACAAAGTAGGAGGGTTCACACTACCTCATCTCAGAACCTACTATACAGCCATGGTAGTCAAAACAGCCTGGTACTGGTACAATAACAGACACATAGACCACGGGAACAGAATTGAGAACTCAGATGTAAATCTATCCACCTGTGGTCAGCTGACCTTTGACAAAGGACCAAAGTCCATTAAATGTAGGAAGAGACTGTCTTTTTAACAAATGGCATTGGCAAAACTGGATGTCCATGTGTAAAAAAAATGAAACAGGACCCATACCTCACGTTATACATAAAAACTAACTCAAACGGGATCAAAGACCTAAGTATAAAACCAAAAACTATAAAGATCATGGAAGAAAAAATAGGGACAACACTAGGGGCTCTAATACATGGCATAAATTCAATACGAACCATAATAACAATGCAAGAACACCAGAAGATAAACTAGATAACTGGAAGCTCCTAAAAATTAAACACTTACGCTCATCAAAAGATTTCACCAAAACAGTAAAAAGAGAGTCTACAGACTGGGAAAAAAATTTTGGCTACAACATATCTGACAAGGGTCTAATTTATAAAATCTGTAGAGTACTTTAACACTTCAATAACAAAAATACAAATAATCCAATTTAAAAATGGGCAAAGGATATGAACAGACACTTCACCAAAGAAGACATTCAGGCAGCTAAAAGATACATAAGAAAAAGCTCATGACCGTTAGTCATCGTTGTTGTTGTTGTTAAGCTCAGTCAAGTCAGTTCTGACTCATAGGGACCCTATAGCCATTAGAGAAATGCACATCAGAACTACAAAACTACATCTCACCCCAACATTACTGGCACAAATAAAAAGAAAATAACAAATGTTGGAGAGGTTGCGAGGAGATTGGAACTCTTATGCACTGCTGGCGGGAATGCAAAATGGTACAATCACTATGGAAAATGAAATGGTGGCTCCTTAAAAAGTTAGAAATACCATATGATCCAGCAATCTCACTCCTAGGAAAATATCCTAGAGAAATAAGAGTTGTCACACGAAGAGACACATGCACACCCAGGTTCATTGCAACATTATTCACAATAGCAAAAAAGATGGAAACAACCTGAGCAGCCATCAACAGATGACCGGGTGAACAAATTACTCCACACGATGGAATACTATACACAACAATAAAGAACAATGATGAATCCAAGAAACAACATGGGTGAATCTGGAGGGCATTATGCTGAGTGAAATAAGTCAAGCACAAAAGGACAAATACTGTATGAGACCGCTATTATAAAAACCCAAGAAAAGGTTTTCAGACAGAAAAAAGCAATCTTTGATAGGTATGATGAAGGGGAGGGGTACCAAAACCAAAAACCCAGTGCCATCGAGTCGATTCTGACTCATAGCGACCCTATAGGACAGAGTAGAACTGCCCCATAGAGTTTCCAAGGAGCGCCTGGCAGATTCAAACTGCTGACCCTTTGGTTAGCAGCCATACCACTTAACCACTACACCACCAGGCTTTCCAAGGGGAGGAGTAAAGAGGTAAAATCATTAACCAGATAGTAGACAAGCATTAACTTTGGTGAAGCGAAAGACCAACATACAATAAAGGGGAAGTCAGCACAACCTGACCAAGGCAAAGCCATAGAAGCTTCCTAGATACATCTAAACACCTTGAGGGACCAAGTTACTGGGGCTGAAGGCTGGGGACCATGGTCTCTGGGGACATCTAGATGAATTGGCATCACATAGTTCATAAAGAAAATATTCTACATCCTGCTTTGGTGAGTAGCATCTGGGGTCTTAAAAGCTTGCAAACGGCCATTTAAGATACATCTATTGGTCCCATCCCATCTGGAGCAAAGGAGAACGAAGAAAACCAAAGACACAAGGAAAATATTAGACCAAAGGACTAACAGACCACATGAACCACAGCCTCTACCAGCCTGAGTCCAGCACAACTAGACAGTGTCTGGCTACCACCACTGACGGCTCTGACAGGGATCACAATAGACGGTCCCGGAGACAAATGTAGAACAAAATTCAAATTCACGAAAAAGAAAAAACAGACTTACTCATCTGACAGAGGCTGGAGGAACCGCTGAGACTATGACCCCTGGACACCTTGCCAACTCAGAATTGAAGCCGCTCCTGAAGTTCACCTTTTAGCCAAAGATTAGACAGGCCTTATAGTTATAAAACAAACAATAACACGTGAGGGATGCGCTTCTTAGTTCAATTAAGTATAAAAAAAAGAATCAATTAAGTATATACAAGACCAAATGGGGAAGACCTGCACAAAAGCAAAGACGAGAAGGCAGGAAGGGACAGGAAAACTGGACAAACGGACATGGAGAACCCAAGGTGGAAAGGGGAAGGGGGAGAGTGCTGACAGGCTGCAGGGATTACAACCCGTGTGACAAAACAATTTCTGTATACATTTTTGAATGAAAAACTCATTTGTGATGGAAACTTTCATCTAAAACACAATAAAATTAAAAATATGTGTATTCATCGAGTATCCATAAATGAACGTCCTCCCGGACAAGTCCTCTCTCATTTACTGAAAGGTACAAAATAAGTCTACAGATGCCCAGAGATAACTCGGGGAAGCTCTGTGACAAGACCCTGGGCTTTATGTGGCGAAATCGTCATCAAAAGACACGTCGCCAAATCCGACATATCTACCAGAGACAAAACGAGATTTCTGAAGGAATTTCAAACATGAGAAAAAAAAAAAAAGTTGCTTTAAAGTTGACTCGACTCATGGTGACCCCATGTGTGTCAGAGTAGAACTGTGCTCTATAGGGTCTTCAATGGCTAATTATTTTGAAAGTAGATCTCTAGGCCTTTCTTCTAAGGCACCCCTGGGTGGATTTGAACCTCCAGCCCTTCCGTTAGCAGCTGAGCCCGTTTACCATTTGCAACACCCAGAGATTCACAGATGAGAGAATGGCAGAAACACTGCCCATTCCCCCACCCCCCGTCAGGCTAAACGGTGTATATACTATAGAAGTAAATTAAATATGAAGGTATTCAAAGCAAATCACACAAAAACAGCTCGTCCCCAGCACTAACACGGGAGCGGCCAAAGGTGAGAGAGGAAGAGAGTTGTATGGGAACTGACGGAATCGTCCCCTTGCTGTGTGGCTCCTTTCACATTCCATGGGAGGGTCTGCCCCAGCCGTTTTTTCTCTTTTCTGAAAGGTCTAAAAAAGTATCCAAGTAAAAGCCGCTCCTCAAGTCCCCCTGCCAGGGTGGTCTTCTTTTCTTACAAGGAGCTCTTGGCTCCGAGGAGGGCTCAGACTTTTCTCTGTATGTTTGGCAAGGCGTTGGCGATTTCGGAGACACCCACCCTGCTGCCCTCATGCTCTCTCAAACGGTATCACCAATGCTGAGTCTCACAGCTTCCACCTCAAGTAGGAACGAGTTCTCAGAAGTCTGTGGAAGGCACCTGAGCTTGTCAGAGGAGAGTCTGTGTCTAAACAAGGGGTTTAAAAAAATTTTTTTTAATCCTCTGCAATACTGGATTGTTTAGCTATTATGAATGCTGGGGCAACCAAAAACTGGAAAAAAAAAAAAAATCAGCAACAGAGTCAGACCCTCCTATACCTTTTCTACAACGGATTTCCTCCTTGTCGTGCTGAGTAATAATCAGCAGCTTCAGAGTAACAATAAAAGAACATTAAAACATATAAGGGAGCCCTAGTGGGGCAGCAGTTAGCCATTCAGCTGCTAACCAAAAGGTCAGCAGTTCAAATCCACCAGCTGCTCCTTGGAAACCCTATGGGGTAGTTCTACTCTGTCCTATAGGGTCACTATGAGTCAGAATAAACTTGACAGCAATTTTTTTTTTTCTTTTAAAGCCTATAGTACAGAAAGGGTGACCTATTTTACAGTACGGAAACCCTGGTGGTATAGTGGTTAAGAGCTACAGCTGCTAGCCAAAAGGTCAGGAGTTCGAATCCACCAGCTGCTCCTTGGAAACTCTATAGGGCAGTTCTACTTGGTCCTGTAGTGTCGCTATGAGTCGGAATTGACTCAATGGCAACAGGTTGGTTTTTAAAAATTTTTTTAAATTTTACAGTAAAAAAAAACAGTACGTTAGAATAATTACCAAATATGAGTCCCTTTAAACAGGGAAAATTTATCCACAATGTAATGTCATGCCCCAAGCAGCATTTTTGATACTTAAATGAGTATTTCACCAAATTATGTCCATCATTATAATATTCATTCATTTCAAAAGAAAGATTTACACTACGGTTACCCAGATGCTAAAAACCCCTCTGACGTATACACGGGCAGTCCTCATTTTCAAAGATTACTTTTAATTTAACAATCCAAGACTATAACTATAAAATTAGGTGAAACAAAAGGAGAGAAAATAGTGTGATCTCCTGGAAATCCCACAATGCAATTTCACTTTGAACTTGCAAGCAGATACCCAGACAGGATCTGCATTAAACGGGGTGGCGTTGCGTTCTAGAACTATAGGCCCCAATTAAAAATAATGAGGCCTGTCTCCAGCCGCCAGACCCAATTAGAGATAATGAGGACTGATAGCTCCTGAAATAGATTCATTTTTCTCTGATAGACGAATTGGGACAGGGGTCCTGGTAGGGGTCACCGGGATAGGCCTGGCAACAAAGCCTGGGTCACTCAAGCTTAAGGAGCCCTTATGAACCCAGTTATTAAATAAGGAAGTGGGAAGTCCTTCGGCTCCAAGAGCACAGAAATAGCCACACAAGACATTCATCCAACAGCCACTTACCCTCTGGCACATTCAGGTATTTATTGTAAGCCAAATTGTGTATGTTATCAAAAACCTTTTAATAATGACTATATCATTTAAAGGGAGCCCTGGAAGTGCAGTGGTTAAGAGCTACAGCTGCTAACCAAAAGGTCAGCAGTTCAAATCCACCAGCTGCCCCTTAGAAACCCTATGGGGCAGTTCTACTCTGTCCTATAGGGTCACTATGCGTTAGAATCAATTTGACGGCAATAGGTTTGGTTTGTTTGTTTTATATCATTTAAAAAGTCCCTGGGTGGTGCAGACAGTATGCAATCAACTACTAACCTAAAGGCTGGCAGTTCAAATTTGTCCAGCAGCACTACAAAAGAAAGGCCTGGCGATCTGCTTTGGTAAAGATTACAACCACGAAGACCCTATGGAGCAGTTCTACTCTGTAACACGTGGGGTCGCCATGAGTCGGAATCGACTCAACAATAATTGGTTTACATCAAAAATTATTATTTAAAAAACCCTGAAAGAAAATGTAGCTGAGTTCATTCATATACATATGTATGCATACACATACACATTTATTATCTTGATTTACAGAAAAGTTGCAAAGATAGTACAAAGAGTTTCTGTATACTATTCACCCAGCTTTTCCTAATGTTAATATCTTATGTAATCATGGTACATTGGCCACAATGGCATAGGCAGGTAGATAGCTGCTGTTTAGTCCACTCCGACTCACGGCGACCTTATATACAACAGAACAAAACAGTGCCTGGTCCTGCAGCATCCCCCCAGTCGCTGGCATGTTTGCATCCATCCTTGCAGCTAAGAGTCTTCCACGCCCTCACTGGCCTTCTGCTTTACCAACCATGATGTTGGACAAGTGAGCTGGACAATGTTCTATTGAGATCCTTATGGTTTTCACTGGCTAATTTTTGGAAGTAGATCACCAGGCCTTTCTTTCTAGTCTGTCTTAGCCTGGAAGCTCCACTGAAACGGGTCCACCATGGGTGACCCTGCTGGTATTTGAAATACCAGTGGCATAGCTTCCAGCATCATGGCAACACACAAGCCACCACAGTATGACAATCTGACAACTAAGAAATGAAATTAACATTAATATTAACTAGACAAGAACCCCTGGTGGCACAGTGTTTAAGTGCTCGGCTGCTAACCAAAAGGTTGGTGGTTTGAACTTACTAGCTTCTCTGCAGGAGAAAGGTGTGGCAGTCTGCTTCCATAAAGACCACAGCCTTGGAAACCCTAGGGAGCAGCTCTATTCTCTCCTATGCGGTCATGATAAATTGGAATTGACTCAACAGCAATGGGTTTGGTGTTTTGGTTTAACTAGACACCTGCCTTGATTTGGATTTCAGCAATACTTCCATGAATGTTCATTTTCCGTTCCAAGATCCCATGCAGGATACCACACTGCTTTCTGAAATGACTGTGTTCATTCGTTTACTTACTTTTCACTTGCCTCCTCTCCCATTTGTTCCGTGAGAACAGAGACCTTGTCCCTCCTGTCCACAGCTGCATCCCTGGTGCTGAGCCTTGAGCCAAATGTGGAATCCTAGGCACCAAAGCCTGCTATTGTACAAATGTGTACAACTAGTACCTGTGGAAACCCTGGTGGCATAGTGGTTAAGTGGTACGGCTGCTAACCAAAGTGTCGGCAGTTCGAATCTACCAAGTGCTCCTTGGAAACCCTATGGGGCAGTTCTACTCTGTCCTATAGAGTCGCTATGAGTCAGAATTGACTCGACAGCAACGGGTTAGGTTAGTGTTATTACTACCTGTTGCTATAGAGAAAATTTCTAATACATGTACATGACCCCCTGTGTGCCAGAGAAGAACTGTACTCCATAGGATTCTCTTTTTTTTTTTTTTTAACTGTACTTTAGATGAAGGTTTATAGGACAAACCAGTTTCTCATCAAACAGCTAGTACGCACATTGTTCTATAACATTGGTTAACAACCCCATGACATGTCAACACTCTTCCTTCTCAACCCTGGGTTCCCTTTCACCAGCTTTCCTGTTCCTCTCCCGCGTCTTCCAGTCCCTGCCCCAGAGCTGGTGTGCCCCTTCAGTCTTCCATAGGGCTTTCAATGGCTGTAACCATACAGAAAGAGGTCCCAGAGGTGCAAAGGGCTAAGCACTCGACTATTAACAGAAAGGTTGGTGGTTTGAGTCCATCCAGAAATACCTTGGAAGAAAGGCCTGGTGATCTGCTTTCAAAAGGTCATGGCCTTAAAAACCCTGTGGAGCTCAGTTCTACTCTGAACACATGGGGTTGCCATGAGTTGGACTAGACTCTACAGCGACTGGTTAATCTTACAGAAGTGTTGCAGAGTAGAACTGTGCTCCATAGGGTTGTCAAGGCTTTGACCTTTCAGAAGCAGATCACCAGGCTTTTCTTCCGTGGTGCTGCTGGGTGGATTTGAGCTGCCAACCTTTCGATTAGTAGCTGAATGTAAACCATTTGTACCACCCAGGGACCTTGTACAAGTGTATAGGGGTTTCATTGTAATGGCCTCCACACAATTGCTGGAATATAAATGGCACATGATATGTGCTTGGGTTATTTTTAATATTTGTTGAATGAATGAATGGAAAATAATTGGGCTGGGACAGCGTTCTAGAAGGGCCTTTCATCCAGTGAAGGCAGAAAGTCAAAGTTTATGAGCTATTTTCAGCAGCCTGCATTTAAGCCTGCTTTGAATCATCTTCAGGCATGAGGAGGTACAAAAGGCGAGCCCAAAATCCCTGGGTAATTCACAATTCATCGGAACCACCACTGAATGACTGGCTAATCTGTTCTTGCCCATGGCTTTCCTTGGAAAGGTTCTCTCCCTCTTTTTGCTCGCTCCTAAGTCCAAGGGAGAGAAGGCAACCCCACCTCAAGCAGGGGTCAGCAAACTTTTTCTGTAAAGGGCTAGATAGTAAATATTTTAGGCTTTTTGGGCCATACAGCGTCTGTTGAAAACTCAGCTCTGCTGTTGTAGTGTGAAAGCAGCCATAGGCTGTAAGTACAGGGAGTCCCCGATTTATGATGTATTTGAATTATGATGAACCACACTTACAACTGTCCTTGTTTTTGTACACCTTATTGTTAGTCATGTGTACTACATACAATGTTGCAGCACGTATCTATAAGTTTATATGCAATGTTTCCAAGACCCAAAGACAAATAAAGGTTGGATTTGTAAAGATACCGATAATAAAAGGCAATAATAATGAAAAGTAAAACAAACAAGGTATTCGACTTACGTCAGAACTGACTTATGACAGAGCCACCGGAACAGAACCCTGTCATAAGTTGGGGACTACCTGTAAATGAATGAATGTGGCTGTGTTCCAATAAAGCTTTATTTACAAAATAGGTACTGGGGAATCCTGATCAAAGGAGGGACTGTGTAGAACAGAATTTCAAATTTTCCTGGAATCCAGAATTTCTGGAGCCACTATGGCTAGATAAATGATGGACCTCTGAAACTGTTGCTCTGAGATAATCTTTAAAACTTAAACCAAAAATATCCCCTGAAGTCTTCTTTAAACCAAACAACGGTTTAGCTTAATTACAAAGGTTTTGGCCATAGCATTGTGCTTTTTTAAGAACTAACTATATGGGCTCAAATTAACAACAGCAACTCAAAAAATTAGGTAAGAAACTTAGGGGCCAGTGAGTTTATGTTAATGGAGGAGGAACCATTCGAAAAAAGAGGGTGAGAATGACTGGACAACTTGAAGAATGTAATCCATGTCACTGCATTGCACATGTAGAAACTGTTGAATTGGTGTATGTTCTGCTGTGTATATTCTCAACACCAACAAAAATAAACAAATAAATAAAAACAGGTAGTGGGCCATATTTGGTCCACAGGCTATAGTTTTCCAATACTGACCTAAGTAAGGCACACCCACCCATATAAACTGCACAGATACACACAACATAAGGCAACACGTGGAACAGAAGAACAGGTACAAAGCTGAATATACCAACCGATGAACAGAGTTTGTGCACATAAGGAAAAGAGGTTTCTAAACACACAGTGATTTAAAAAGCTACTTAATGTCATTGTACTAAGAGCTGGTGACAGCATAGCTGTTAAGAGCAAAAGCTCCAGAGCCAGTGCTATCCCCTTCTAGGTCTATGATCTGCTCTGTGGCCCCTTGGTGCCCACTACCTGTTTTTATAAATAAAGTTTTATTGGAACACAGCCATGCGCATTCATTTACTTATTTGCCTATGACTGTTTTCAAGCTACAACAGCAGAGCTGAGTAGTTGAGACAGAGGCTGTATGGCCCATGAAGCCTAAGTATTTACTATCTAGCCCTCATCTCTTTAAATGGGATACTAGTGCCATCTCTCTCATACACGTTTAAGGATTAAGAGTTAATATATTGTGGTTATACACATTGTGAATAGACTAAATGCTACTGAATTGTTCTTTAAAATGGTTTTGTGTTATGTAAATTTCACCTTGATTAAAAAAAAATTAAGGTAGGTCATATATGCATGTTATAAAGATAAATTCCAAGGTCATTTTCAGAAATTTTTTTTTAGAGTCTTGCAACATCTTAACAAGTGAAACGACTACAAAAAGGACATTTTAGATACCATTGATCTTCTTCCAAGCTTTAAAAATGCGACGTGATGCTGGCAAGCAGCCACCTAAAAAAAAGATGCATCAATTGGTCTCAACCCACCTGGAACAAGGAAGAATGAAGAATACCAAAGGCACAATATAATTATGAGCCTAAGAGACAAAAAGGACCACATAAACCAGAGACTACATCAGCCTGAGCCCAGAAGAGCTAGAAGGTATCTGGCCACAACCGATGACTGCCCTGACAGGAAACTCAGCAGAGAAACCCTGAGGCAGCAGGAGAGTAGTGGGATGCAGACCTCAAATTCTTGTAAAAAGACCAGACTTAATGGTCAGACTAGGACTGGAGGGACCCCGGAGGCCATGGACCCCAGACCTTCTGTTACCCCAGGACAGGAACCATTCCCAAAGCCAACTCTTCAGACAGGGATTGGACTGGAATAAGGGATGGAAAATGAGACTGGTGAAGAAAAATTTTCTTGGATCAAGTCAACACATGAGACTATGTTGGCATCTCCTGTCTAGAGGGGAGAGGAGAGGGCAGAGGTGGCCAGAAGCTACCCGAATGTACATGAGGAGAGAGAGTGGAGGGAAGTACTGTGCTATCTCACCAGAGGGAGAGCAATTAGGAGTGTATAGCAAGGTGTATGTAAATTTTTGTATGAGAGACTGACCTGATTTGTAAGCTTTCACTTAAAGCACAAAAAAAATTTTTTTTTAAATGCGACGTGATATATATAGTATATGTACACATACATACCATACATATACACACATGGAGTTGGTTTGGACTCATCGGGATCCTAAGTACAACAGAAACACTGTCCAGTCCTGTGTCATCCTCACAATCATTGCTATGTTTGAGCCCATTATTGAAGCCACTGTGTCAGTCCATCTCGCTGAGGGTCTTCTTCGTCACTGATCCTGTACTTTACCAAGTATGATGTCTTTCTCCAGGAACTGGTCTCTCCTGATAATATGTCCAAAGTACGTGAGGCCAAGTCTCACCATCCTCACTTCTCAGGAGCATTCTGGCTATACTTCTTCCAAGACGGGTTTGTTTGTTCTTCAGGCAGTCCATGGTATATTCAATATTCTTTGCCAACACCATAAGTCAAAGCCATCAATTCTTCTTCAGTCTTCCTTATTTATTGTCCAGCTTCCACACATATTATGAGGCGATTGAAAATACCACACTTTGGTGCACTTTAGTTCTCAAGGTGACATTTTTGCTTTTTAACACTTTAAAGAGGTATTTTGGAGAAGATCTGTCCATTGCAGTCAGTCAATCAATGTACATTGATAATTACTGGTGATTGAAATGCAAAAGCTGGAAACGAAGAAAGATCAGTAGATGGAAAATACGGCGTTGGTGATAGAAATGACATCAGAGATCACATGATAGAATTTTGCAGAACCAATGATTTATTCATTGGAAATACCTTTTTTCAACAACATAAACAGTGACTATACACACGTACCTCACCGGATGGAATACAGAGGAATCAAAATGATTACATTCGGGGAAAGAGATGATGGAGCAGCTCACCATCATTAGTTAGAACAAGGCCAGGGTCCAACTGTGAAACAGACCATCAATTGCTCATACGAAAGCTCGAGGTGAAGCTGAAGAAAACTAAAACAAGTTCACAAGAGCCAAAGTATGACCTTGAATTTAGATATCATCTCAAGAATATATTTGACATATTGAACATTAATGACCAAAGACCAGACGAGTTGTGGGATGACATGAAGGACATCATACGTGAAGAAAGCAAAAGATCATTAAAAAGACAGGAAAGAAAGAAAAGACCAAAATGGATGTCAGAAGAGACTTCTGAAACTTGCTCTTGAACACAGAGCAGCTAAAGCAAATGGAAAAAATGACGAAGTGAAAGAGCTGAACAGATTTCAAAGGGTGGCTCGAGAAGACAAAGTATCATACACGCATATATACTAAGGTGCGCCTAACCCAAGCCATGGTATTTTGAATCGTCTCTTATGCATGTGAAATCTGGACAATGAATAAGGAAGACCTAAGAAGAACCCTGGTGGCGTAGTGCTTAAGAGTTCATCTGCTAACCAAAAGGTTGGCAGTTCAAATCCACCAGCTGCTTCTTGGAAACCCCATGGAGCAGTTCTACTCTGTCCTATAGAGTTGCTACGAGCCCGAATCGACTCCATGGCAACTGGTTTGGTTGGTTTCTTTTGTTGGTTAAGAAGAACTGATGCCTTTGAATTATGGTGTTGGCCAGGAATTTTGAATATACCATGGACTGTCAGAATCGACTTGATGGCAACGAGTTTGTTTTTTTTTGTTTTTTGGCCAGAAGAACAAATAAATCTGTCTTAGAAGAAGTACAGCCAGAATGCTCCTTAGAAGTGAGAAAGGCAAGACTTTGTCTCACATAGTTTGGACATGTTATCAGGAGGGACTAGTCCCTGAGAAGGACATCATGTTTGGTAAAGCAGAGGGTCAACGAGACAGGAAGACACTCCACAAGATGGATTGATGCAGTGGCTGAACGATGGGCTGAAGTACAACAATGATTGTGAGAATGGTGTAGGACTGGGCAGTGTTTCATTCTGTTGTGCACAGGGTCACTGTGAGTTGGAACAGACTCATCAGCACCTAGCCACAACCATATACTCATACATATATACCACACACATACACACATAAATATACACATGTTTTTTAATATCGTACACACACACATATATACCATATAAAACCCACTGCCATCAAGTTGATGCTGACTCATAGCAACACTATAGGACAAAGTAGAATTGCCCCATAGAGTTTCTGAGGTTGTAAATCTCTTTATAGAAGCAGACTGCCATATCCTTCTCATGGTGGAGCCGCTGGTGGGTTCGAACCAGCAACGTTTCAGCCCAGTGCTTAACCATTGGGCCATTAGGGCTTCTATAAGTGCTCCTATAAGGAGCCCTCATGGTGCAGTGGCTGAGAGCTCAGCTGCCTTTTGAAAGGTTGGCAGTCCAAACATACTAGTCCCTCGGCAGGAGAAAGACGTGGCAGTCTGCTTCCATAAATATTCACCAAAAAAAAAAAAAAAACCCATTGCTGTTGAGCCGATTTCGACTCACAGCGACCCTACAGGACAGAGTAGAACTGCCCCACAGGGTTTCCAAGGAGCAGCTGGTAGATTCAAATAGCCGACCTTTTGGTTAGCAGCCAGAGCTCTTACTCACTGCGCCACCAGGGCTCCTCCATAAATATTATAGCCTTGGAAACCCTATGAGACAATTCTACTCTGTCCTGTAGGGTTGCTATGGGTTGGAATCGACTTGATGGCAACAGGTTTGTTTTTTTGGTATATACCATGTGCTGTTGTTAGCTGCCGTCAAGTTGATCCAATGTGTTACAGAGTAGAACTGCTCCATAGGGTTTTCTTGGCTATAATCTTTAAAGAAGCAGATCGCCAGGCCGTTCTTTGCGGAGCCGCAGGGTGGGTTTGAACCACTAACCTTTGGGTTAGCAGCTGATTGCAAATCGCTTGTGCCACCCAGGCTCCTATACCATACACACACACACATACATGTATATCTCATATACACACTCCCCATGCACACCCATATACTCACACCATATAAACCACACACACACATATATATGAGTCAGAATCAACTCGACGGCACTGGGGGTTTATATAAAAAATACACATGCATATATAAAATATATAATACATATGATATATATAATATACACAAACATACATAACATATATCAATAAAATAAACCTAAAATAAGTATTTTTAAAAAATAAAAAAGAGTTAATGCATGTAAAACATTTAGGACAGGACCTAGTACACAGCAAACACTTAATAAATGCTACTTATTATTATTTTTATTATTATTATGGCTGTTTTTAAACAACAAGTGACTAGAATTTTAACACTATTGAATTTTAAAAGAAAGCACCTCCTTCATCTCGGAGATACCACGTTAGTGCATAATGGACACCTTTTTTCTTCTTTTTGAAAGGTCCAGAGCCTGGGACTACACTTTGCCTCAGCCTCCACCCTTGTCACCCTCTACCCCTGAGAGGGACCTGTGTTCTGAAGACCTGCCTGGGAATGGAGGCATGACAGGACTGAAGTGGGGAGGGGCGGAGGGTCGTAGCAGAAGTACTCTAGAAACTTCCAAACTGTCTGGGCCCCAGACAATTGGGCCAGCGATAGAACCTCTCACTGAGTAGGAGACGAGAACACCTGAACAAGTACAGACAGGTGAGCAGCAGGTTGCACCTAAAGTATCAGATTAGCCTGTTCAGGTAGAGGTCGCTGCATGCCAATGGGACCTCAGGCAGCAGTCGCCTTGGACCACAGAATTGCTTTCTGAACAGGCCTTTACCCAGGAGTGAAAAACAGTTATCGAAGATGGAATGGTTTCCTGTCAGTTTTAAAAGAAACAAGAACTGAGGCTCTCTCAGATGAGACTACACATTTGGAAAGCTATGAAGAGCATTAACCCACCATCTTCATCCCTGGTCCCGGGAGCAAGATTTTAAACTCTAATATAAGGATAATTTTGATAGCTGTGGAGCCCTGGTGTCTGCAGTGGTTAAGCTTGAGGCTGCTAACCAGAAGGTCAGCAGTTTGAATTCACCAGCTGCTCCTTGGAAACCCTATGCGGCAGTTCTACTCCGTCCTATAGGGTCGCTATGAGTCAGGATCAACTTGGGGGCAGCAGGTTTGGTTTTTTGATAGTTGTATAAAATATGTATTGAAGAGATTTTGTATGTTGTCAAAAATGCCTGAATCATAAAAAAAAAAAAAAACGCTTCTTAATATATTTGGTAAATTGGATTTTCCAAAGATGGTGACCATATCTCCTTTCCCACTGCTCTTCTAGAGCTTGCCACTTCCCTTATCAAAAGGTGGAGTCTAATTCCCTTCCTTGAATCTGGATAGGCTTGTGACTTGCTTGGAACTAACACAGTGTGGTGGATGTGACACAATGTGTCTTCTGGGGCTAGGTCAAAGAATCAAAGACATAGGCGCCAACACAGCAGTCCAACTGCCCTGAGGCCACCATGTTGTGAGGAAGCCCAACTACTTGGAGAGGCCACACGCAGGCATTTGGATCGGTAGTCCTAGTCTTCCAGTCTCCCTAGCCCAGGGGCCAGACATAAGAGTGAGTGAGTCCCCAGATGATTCCAGCTCAGCTGTCTAGTCACACCCAGCCCTCAAGTCTTCCCACCTGAGCCCCAGACATCAAAGAGCAAAGATGTATCATCTCTACTGGCTTCTTTCTGAATTCCTTACCCACAGGATCCATGAAGATAATAAAATGGTGGTTCTTTTATGCCACTAAATTTTGGGTGGCTTTTTTTTTTTGTTGTTACTCAGAAATATTAACCGGAACAATGAAGAACATAGTCTCTCTTTTCTGTTTTTTGTATTTTTTAAAATTTATTTATTTACTTTGTTGTTGGGAATATACACAGCAGACATACACCAATTCAACAATTTGTACATGTGCAGTTTGGTGACATTGATTACATTCTTTGAGTTGTGCAACCATTCTCATCCTTCTTTTCCAAACTGTTCGCCTTCATTTATGTAAACTCACTGCCCCCTAAATTTCCTATGTAATCTTTCAAGTTGCTGTTGTCAATTTGATCCCATATAGATAGTTCTTAAAAGAGCACCATGCTCAAGGCAGACATTCTTCACTAGTTTAAGCTAAACTGTTGTTTGATTTCATGACAATTTCAGGGGATATTTTTGGTTTAGGGTTTGAAGGTTATCTCAGGGCAATGGTTTTGGGGGTTCATTCAGCCTCTGTGGCTCTAGAAAGTTGGATTCCATGAGAATTTGAAATTCTCTCCTTCATTTCCCCGCTTTTGATCAGGATTCTTCTATAGAATCTTTGATCAAAATGTTCAGTAATGGTAGCCAGGCACTATCCAGTTCTTCAGACCCCCTATTCCTGACTCTTCTTCTGAGGAACATATTGTCTTAACTGACCTTATTAACTGAATCCCAGGATTAATCTGCTTTCCATACTGTTATGGATTAAATTGTGTCCCCGAAAAATGTGTATCAACTTGGCTAGGCCATGATTTCCAGTATTGTGTGGTTATCCACCATTTTGTGACCTGATGTGATTTTCCAATGTGTTGTAAATTCCAGTCTCTGCCTTGGTTAATGAGGTAAGATTAGGTTATGTTAAAGCAGATTAGGGTGAGATATAAGGAGGGTTTCCCTGGGGTGTGGCCTGTATCACTTTTATCTTTAAAAAAAAAAACCCCACTAAGAAGAGAGAAGTGAGCAGAGATAGGGACCTCATGTCACCAAGAAAGAAGTGCCAGGACTGGAGCGAATCCTTTGGACTTGGGGTCCCTGCACTGAGAAGCTCCTAGACCAGGGGAAGACTGATGACAAGGACCTTCTCCCAGAACCAACAGAGAAAGAAAGCCTTCCCCTGGAGCTGGTGCCCTGAATTTGGACTGCTAGCCTCCAAGACTGTGAGAGAATAAATTTCTGTTTGTTAAAGCCATCCACCTGGGGTATTTCTGTTACAGCAGCACTAGGTAACCAAGACACTTACCCTGTGGAACACACTGACTTTGTAGAAGACCCTGTGGAACACACTGAACACACGAACTGACACCTAGACATTCTGGACTCTCAAAACCCGCAGGTGACTCTCTAGGACCCTGCTAAGGTCTGGGGATCAGCAGCAACAGCAGGAGCTGGGAACACTTTGAAATGCACACTCTCAGACTCCGTCCTAGTTTTACTGAAGCAGAATCTGAATTTGAATAAGATCCGCAGGTGACCTATGTTGTTGTTGTTAGGTGCTGTGATGGTTAAGATCGTGTGTAAACTTGGCTGGGCCATGATTCTCAGTGTTTTGGCAGTCATACAATGCTGTGATCACCTCCCTGTTGAAATGGGACCTGCTGTGGTACTGGTGGGATCAGGCCCTGTGGTGGCTCACTGTCCCCTCAGCCTTTATCTCTCCACCCTTCTCTGCCTAGCTTCTTCCTGCTCCTCTTGCCAGGGCTTTTGCTTGTTCTAGATCCTGCAGCTGGCTCCTTTTCATCTGACCTTTGGTTCTCGGGACTTGAGCTGGCAGTTTACCTGCAGTCTTGCTTGCCAATCTTGAAATTCATCAATCTTTATGGCCTGCGATAGTCCTGCTCTCCAGCCTGCCAATACGGGGCTCACCAGCCCCTGTGGCTACATGAATCAGGAGAATCCTCTTGCCTACCCACGGACTTGGGACATTACAGCCTCTAAAAACCATGTGAGCCATTTCGTTAATATAAATCCCTCTCTCTCTCTCTCTATATATATATAATACGCTTTTTGGTTTTGCTTCTCTAGCAAACCCAGCCTAAGACAGGTTCCATTAAGTCAGTTCCGACTCATAGCGACCCTGTGCACAACAGAACAAAACACTGCCCAGTCCTGTGCCATCCTCACAATCATTGCTATGCTTGAGTCCATCTTGCAGCCACTGTACCAGTCCATCTCACTGAGCATCTTCTTTTTCGCTGACCCTCTACTTTACCAAGCATGATGTCCTCCAGGGACAGGTCCTTCTTAACAACATGTCCCAAGTATGTGAGACGAAGTCTCACCATCCTCGCTTCTAAGGTCATCTATAGGCACAGCAAAGTTTAAGAAACAGGGCTTTCTAGAACCTCCATGTGTTCCTGTCCCCATCAGTTGAGTTGACTGCTTGAGAATGTTCCCAACCTATTTATGCACATTGTACTTGCTACTGTAATTAAGTAATTCATTTCAGTATTAGGTAAATTGATGAGACTCAAGTCCATGAACATCTGCCAGTATGTCTTACAAAAAGAACACGGCCTGTGGGTTAGTTTCCTTTAAATTATATAAGGAGAGAAAACTGCGAAAGACTGAGGATACAAATCTAGAAAGATTCTGTACTCAGAATGCTTCGCAAGTGTCATTAGGTTCTCGCTCTGCTATAAAGAAAGTGGCCCTGGGAATTACAGACAATTTGTTATGGGTATGATTCCTCCCATATTAAAAAAAAAAAAGTCTTTGACTCTGCTTTTCAAAAGATTTGTAAATTCATGTGCATGAATATATTTTAAGTTAAAACAAAATGCGTAAGATTGGAATGTACAGCTGACACTGTGGACTAGCGATCCAAAAGCTAGACAGAACTCCTTTCTCCTTGCCTTCTATTCAAAGGGCTAGGAACGTAACATACTCCGTTTTCCAGGCTCCCTTGTGGCTAAGGGAGGCAATGTGGCACAGTTCCAGCCAGTGACTCGTAAGTGTAAGTGACTGAGAGAGGCTTCCAGGGAAACTTCTTTTTTTTTTAAATTATGGTGAAAATATACACAACCTGACATATGCCAATTCAACAATTTCTACATGTATAATACAGTGACACTGATTACATCTTACAAGTTGTACAACACTTCCCATTATCCTTTTCCAAATTATTCCACTACCATTAACATAGACTCAATGTCCCCGACTAAGCAAAAACTTCCCCCAGGGATATCTTTTAAAGAAGGCAGATCCAACATCTGTACAGACCTTTCACTCAGCACTAAACATTTTTAAAACATTATATCTGGTTTTCTGCTGTATAGTATTCCAGGGATAGTCCCATCTCATTCAACCAACCCATCCATTCCCCTAATCATCGATATTCAAGTTGGCTCCAGCTCGCCACTGCCTCAAACAACGCCATGATGAGGATCGTCATACATGTTCTCTTTTGGACTCATGCAGAAGTTTCTTGGTAGTGTATGCCCAGGAGTGAGACTACTGGGTCATAGGGTACACGCATGAATATCACTGTGTTCTGCAAAACTTGTTTCTAGAATGGCTGTAGCCATTCATTTACCCTCCCTTCCACAGGGCATTACAGCTCCTATTTCTCTGTATTGTTGCCAATACTTGGTATTTTCAGGTTTTACAATCTTTGCCAATGTTAAAGATTGAATAGTATTCCCCCAAAAGACACGAAATCTTAAGATTGTACAGAGGGCTCCCATATGTCCTTCCCATAGTTCCTCCCTTGTTATCATCTCAAGTTACCATCTTCTAGTTGTCACAACTAAGACCAAATGCTGGTACATTGAAAAAAAAAAATGTTGCTGTCGAGTTGATTCCAACTCATAGGAACCCTACAGGACACAGTAGGACTGCCCCATAGGGTTTCCAAGGAGCAACTGGTAGATTCAAACTGCCAGTCTTTTGGAAGTGGCTGAGCTCTTAACCACTGCACTACCAGTGCTCTGCTGGTGTCTTACTATTTTTTTTTTTTTAAACTTCAGATTTGATTCGGATTTCACTGGTTTTTCACTAATGTCCTTTGTCTGGTCCAGGATCCAATTCAGGGCACCACAACACATTTAGTTGTCATGTCCACCTGATCTCCTCTGGGCAGTTTCTCATTCTCTCCTTGTTTTTCATGACCTTCACTGTTTTGAAGGATACTGTTCAGGTATTTTGTAGGAATGGCCTCAGTTTGTGTTTGTCTGATGTTTTTCTCATGATTAGACCAGGATTGTGGATTTTGGGAGAGAATATCACAGAGATGAAGTGCCTCCGTGCCTTCTCATCACAGCCTTCCAGAGGTACATGAGATCCACACAGCATCGCTGATGACGTCAACCTTCATTACCTTATTAAAGTGGTGCTTACTAGGCGTATCCACTGTAAAGTTCCTATTTTTCTACTGAGCAGGTTTCGGCAGAGCTTCCAGACTAAGGCAGACCAGGAAGAAAGTCCTGGAGATCTAATTCCAAAAATCAGCCAATGAAAACCCTGCGGATCCCAGCGGTCTGATCATGGGGACAGCACAGGACCAGGTAGGGTTTCATTCCTTTGTGCTTGGGGTCGCCATGATTTGGGGGCCAACTTGACAGCAACGAACAATAATAATAACACCACCACTCTGTTCTTGGGAGGGTGGAAGTACCTACATATATTATTTGGGATTCACCAATCAGAAATTTTTGTCTTGGAGGTGGGACAAGATGGCAAAGTAGTCAGATGCTTCCTGTGATCCCTCTTAAAACAAAGATCCAAAAAAACAAGTGGTTCAATTATACATGACAATCTAGGAGCTCTGAACATCAAAGACAAAGTGAAGGAATCGGACTGAGCAGCCAGGGGAAGGAGAGATGATTCAGAGGCAGCAAGGAGTTGCCAGACCTGACCTGGCCAGTACCTTGCAGGCTGGATCAGCTGGTGTGAGTGGTGAGGCAAGCAGTGGTGCTTGGGATGTGTTTTCCACATCAGGAGAGACCAGGCAGTGGAGAGTCGGCTCAAACTTCCAGAACCAGCGAAAACGGCACTCGATCAGCAAACCTACCACATGGTTCAAAAAAAAAAAACCTTTTGGAAAGTATCTCTCTTCCATTTACCTGCTCCCTCCTCTCTCTGCTTCGTTCCTGGTCTACTTCAGTGATTGCAGCACTCCCTGTGCCAAAAGTAGGACCCGTCGTGCACCTTGAGCCATTCTCCAGCCTTTGGAGAGGGAACAAATTAACAAACAGGAAAAAACAATCTGCCAGCTCCCCTAAGCCAAGAACTCAGGGCAGGCACAGCCTCTTTGCCTAGGCACAGGCATAAGGGGTCCGTGGACTCTGAATGCCTTTCACCCCTGCATAGACCTGTGTGGGCCTGTTTCAACAGTGTAGGCCCTCATCAGCATAGTACAACAGGGTATATACCTGAAGCTTATTTTTATCTGTATCTTTTATAAGGGGGAGTGGCAGATTCGTGACATCTGACACCACCCTGCCCATTAAGCACGGTCCCCACCTACCCACATCAGGGGCCTGAGGACTGGTGGCTCCACCCACTCCACCGAGCCACCCGTGACAGGGGTCCAAGAATAAGTGGTGACTCCTAGTCCTTACAGCCAACAGCTTTGGGTGTTCATAGTCCAGCTACAAAACCCACCTACCTATGTGCTCTAGGCAACAGGGACACATCTTCCACCCAGATACTCAGGTGCAGCAGTCAGTCCCCTGCCTTGATCAGCATATGACCCCCTACTGCAGCCAGATACCTGTGCCTGCTCCAATCATCCCTGCCCATCTAGGACTATAGGTGAGAGCCTGCACCACACACTCAGTGACCAACAACCTGGACACCTGAGCTGAATCCACATAAGAAATATAAATGGACTCCTGAGCTCGCATACCTGGTAACAGCCTAGCCACCTGGAGAGAGGACGTGAGAGCTTCAAAGATGCCAATAATCAAATAACTCACATGAACACCCTATTGGGCATATCAAAACAAAACGAAACAAGAAGCTAGGACACAGTAAGCAAACATAAAATAAATAAATATAATAACTTATTGATGGCTCAAAGACAACAGTCAATATCAAATCACATAGAGGCAAACCATGATGGCTTCAGCAAGCCACCAAAACAAAGAATCAAGAAACCTCCCAGAAGAAGATAATTTCTTGGAGTTACTGGAGGCAGAATTCAAAATACTAATATACAGAAGTCTTCAAGAGTTCAGGAAGGAGATCAGGCAAAATGCAGAACAAGCCAAGGAACACACAGACAAAGCAACTGAGGAACTTAAGAAGGTTATACAAGAGCGTAATGACAAATTTAACAGGCTGCAAGAATCTATAGAGAGACAGCAACCAGAAATCCAAAATATTAACAATAAAATTTCAGAATTAGACAACTCAATGGGAAGTCACAGGAGCAGAATTGAGGCAATGGAAGTCAGAACTGAAGGTAAAGCACTTGACACCAACTTGAGGAATAATCTGATAAAAGAATTTAAAAAAATGAAGAAACCCTAAGGATTATGTGGGACTCTATCAAGAGGAATAACCTATGAGTGATTGGAGTACCAGAACAGGGGGGATAACACAGAATACAGAGAGAATTGTTGAAGATTTATTGGCAGAAAACTTCCCTGACATCATGAAAGATGAGAAGATATCTATCCAAGAAGCTCATCGAACCCCACACAAGGTAGATCCCAAAAGAAAGTCACCAAGACATACTATCAAACTTGCCAAAACCAAAGATAGAGAATTTTAAGAGCAGCTAGGGATAAATGAAAAGTTACCTACAAAGGAGAGTCGATAAGACTAAGCTCAGACTACCCGGCAGAAACCATGTAGGCAAGAAGGCAATGGGATGACATATATAAAGCCTTGAAGGGAAAAAAATTGCCAACCAAGAATTATATATCCAGCAAAACTGTCTCTTAAATATGATGGCAAAATTAGGGCATTTCCAGATAAACGGAAGTTTAGGTAATTTGTAAAAACCAAACCAAAATTACAAGAAATACTAAAGGAAATCCTCCACTTAGAAGATCAATAACATCGGAAAACCCAAGACTAGAACACAGGACAGAGCAACCAGATATCGTCCCAGATAGGGAAGTCACAAAACTAAATCAAAGCTAAAACACTGAAAATAGGGAAACAGAGATGTCAATAGGTAAAAGATAACAACATTAAAACAGAAAAGAGGAAGAAGTCAAAGCAATATAAAGAAATAAAAGATTGGTTTAAACTTAGAAAAATAGGGGTAAATATTAAGGTAACCACAAAGTAAACTAACAATTGTACACATCGAAATAAAAAACCTAAATTTTTGTCACTTCTCCCTTACTTATCCATTTCTTCAATCATTATTTATGTTAGTACGGACTCATGGAAATTTATTTCATACTTTGGTTTATAATCCAATATCATGTTATTTACTTTGTTGCTCAAGTTTTCCCAGCTTTGGTCACTCCTTGCTTTTTTAAACAGCATGTCAACAACTATATATTTTACATTTGATACTTGAGTGTATGTTTGGGTCCTATATAGAAACAGGGTTTTTCTAAGAAAGGATTCTTGCCTCACAGTCAGTGTTACAAATGTCCTTGATAAACCGAGGCAATAAAGGCAACACTGATAATTCTGAACCAGGTGTTATCCAGCTGTGATGGATTGAATTGTGTCCCCTCCCCCCAATGTGTTGGAATCCTGACCCCTAAACATATGGATGGAGTCCCTGGGTGGCACGAATGATTAAGCGCTCAACTACTAGCCTTAAGGTTGGCGGCTCAAACTTGCCCGAGGCACCACGGAAGAAAGGCCTGGCAATCTGCTTCCAAAAGGTCACTGCCTTAAAAACCCTATGGAGCAGTTCTACTCCATACCTGTGGCTGTAATCCCATCTGGGAATAGGATTCTCTTCATTTTGTGAATAAGGACCTATCCGAGCTGAATATCTACTTGTATTTTCTCCTTAGTTCTCTAATAAAAAAACCCAAAAAAACCCAGTGCCGTCGAGTCGATTCCAACTCATAGTGACCCTATAGGACAGAGTAGAACTGCCCCATAGAGTTTCCAAGGAGCGCCTGGCAGATTTGAACTGCCGACCCCTGATAATAAGGTAAGGGGAAAAAGAACATTTGGGATAAATCACAGTTCACTTGGATACTAGCTTCTTGAATAACAAGCCGTAAGTAACCAAGGAACTGATGCCTTTGAGTTATAGATTTAGTGAAGAATACTGAATACCATGGACTGCCAATAGAATGAACAAATCTATCCCGGAAGAAGTACAGCCAGAACCCTCCTTAGAAGCGAGGATGAAGAGACTTCGTCTCACGTACTATGGACACGTTATCCGGAGGGACCAGGCCCTGGAGAAGGACATCATGCTTGGTAAAGCAGAGGATGAGCAAAAAAGAGGAAGACCTTCAATGAGATGGACTGACGCAGTGGCTACAACAATGGGCTCAGGCATAGCAACGATTGTGAGGCTGGTGTGGGGCCGGGCAGTGTTTCGTTCTGTTGTACACAGGGTCGCTATGAGTCGGAATCGACTTCATGGCACCTAACAACAATAAAAAGCCAAGAGAACTGTGTTAAATTCTTATGAGCACTGAGCCCTTTTGGGTTTTTTTTTTCTGATACAATTTATTCTCCTCATTGGAAAGTTATTCTTCACCTTTGCATTGGAAATCAAACCAGAGATTAGGGTGGAAATTTGATCTGGTATATATAGAGGCTGCAAGAGACCTGGCGGTGCAATGTTTAAGCGCTTGACTGCTAACCGAAAGGCTGGCAGTTTCAACCGACTCAGAGGCACCGTGGAAGAAAGACATGGCAATCAGCTCCTATAAAGATTAAAAGAAAAAAAATTTTTTTTTTTTTTACAGCCTAGGAAACCCTATGGGGCAGCTCTACTCTGTCACACGGGGTCACTACTAGTCAAAATTGACTCTACAGCACCCCAAAACAACAACAAACAGGCTTCCTATGAATCTAAGTGACCATTGACATGGCTATTCTCTTTATTTAAAAAAACGTAGTGAACAATGATTAAAAATCAGATAGAACTTGCATACAAGAACACAGCCTTTCTGGATTATTTCCAAGCGCTGAGCACAGGCTGCTATAAACTGATCTGTATTCACGATTGTGTGTACAAGCGTGCTATTTTCATTCTCAGCCTCATGCGTGTCATGGAGTTTTCCATCGCTGGTTCAGCCAGATGACGGTTTCTATCGCATTTCAGGTGCAAATTTATTTCAGAGGCAGTGAACCCTCCCCAGGCCCCCAGCCCTTGCAGAGCCTGACAACTTTCTGGCTAACGATTAACGACCAGCAGGTATTGGTTTGGGTAATGAGTTCTCCGCTGGGCACATCTGCCAAATTCCCCATGCATATCCCCCGTGAAGCTGCTCTTTAAACCAATTCTAGAGCCATTTAGAAGAGTCCACGTTGAGCCTACAGAAATAACACTTGTGCGTATGCACTTGGTAACGTACCAAGAATGCACTGCAGAATTTCACATCCGCTAGATGGTGAAAATGTAGGCATTTTAGGGACCTGTGGGTCCCAAACAAGTCAGGCACTAGGACCTCCACCGTCTTTCCTGGGCCTAAGTTGCGGAGGTCTTTTTGTCCGTTACATCCAGGCATGTAATCAGCAATTGTCCCCATTGTAACTCCCAGATTCACCATCTGTATGCTCCAAAGGGCTGGGTGATTGTTAATACCCAGCCCCTCTGGGATTAATCTGCAATTTCACACTAAATGATTTTTAAGTATAATTTGTTACAACGATACAACGTTGTCATTTCTCAAACAAACAGCTGGGATTTTTCGTTGCAATAAAAAGCAGAAGGTGTCCAGGGACTGCCATGTTCAAGTGAGTTGATGTTACTCTGACTTACATTTAATTTCATTTTAGACACAAACAGGAATCTATGGAAGGGAAAACCAAACAACCAACCTCTGCGTCCGGAACCTTGGAAAGAGGCTTTTAAAAGTGAACAGGCTGCTTTTTTGTTACGGGAAACAATATCTGAACGTGCAGTAGCGGTAACACCGAAAGCAAACTCTTTAAGCAGTTCTTCAAAACCACTCGCGATTGCTTGGTGTTTGTAGCGTGAAGTTGCTTGCAGCCAGAAGTCCAAGTTTGGATTTTCTGTTGAGCAACGAATTGTTAAAGGCCTTCCAGGACACAAAGAAGCCCCCAAATCAGTCCGTGATATTAAAAAGAACTGGCTTCAAGCACGCAAAGAAATAATTCCTTGGCACGGTGCGTTTTCTTTCTTTTTTTTTTTTTTTCTTTGAATGCCTTAGTTTATTACCCTAAAGGTATTACTCCAATCATAAGTTATACCTCTATGATTCTTAAAATGCCTTATCCAGAAGAGTATACTTAGTTGAAATTAAGTCGAGCCAAAGTTAGAATACAGGTAGTTCCCAACTTACTATGGGGTTCCGTTCCAATGACTCTGTTGTAAGTCAGCTCTGATATGAGTCAAATATCTTTTTTTTTTTTTAGTTTTCATTATTATTGCCTTTTTTTATCAGTATTTTTACATATCTAATTTTTAATTGTCTTTGGAGGCTGCAAATATTACATGTAAACTTAAAAACCCACTAACCCACTGCCATCCAGTTGATTCCGACTCTTAGCGACCCTACAGGACAGAGTAGAACTTCCCATAGAGTTTCCCAGAAACTTACAGATATATTTTAATACATACATATTACTAACGATAAGACGTACAAATAAAGTTGTTAAGTACGGTTTGTCATAACTCAAATACGTCGTAAGTCAGAGACTACTGTACCAAATATTGAGACACTTTTAACTACCCTACTAAGGATGAAGAAGCCTTTACTTTAAACTGGAACGATTTTTTTTTCTTCAGCTTTTCACAGCGTGTACAAATGTTCCTTTTTGTGGACAAAATGTATGTGATGTTAGAAGCAATTACTTAACAGAATTGTAAATGGTCTATATGTCCAGTTTGTTTAGTTTTATTTTCTTATTATAATCTACCCCATGAACTAAATGTGCAACCTCTATGGGGCCAAAGAGTGTGGGGGTAGCAGCCATTCCCTGGGATGTAGCTGCATTCTTATCAGTGGGACCTGCCTTATTCCTAGGCCATGGATAATAATAAACGATACCTAAAATGTCCTGCCCATTGGAAACTACTTGGTGCAGAGAAGTAGGGGGAAGGGATCCCGCATACCACATCATCCCCTCCATTAAATGGGCCAGGTAAGGCAGGCCAAATTAGAGGTACTTCCTCACCTCTAATATGGGCACAAGAAGCCCTGGTGGTGCAACAGTTAAGCGCTCGGCTAACTGAAAGGTTGGCATTTGGAACCTAGCCAGCAGATCTGTGGGAGCAAGACCTGATGGTCTACTTCCATAAAGATTACAGCCTAATAACATGTTTAGTGCTTCTGTTCTACCCCCTAGTTTGTTGTGTAATGTCTGGGGTCTTAAAAGCTTACAAACAACCATCCAAGGTACACAGTTGGTCTCTATTTGCCTGGAGCAACAGAAGAAGGAAAGTCAGGAATAGGAGGAGGATATGGAATGTATGGCTAACTGCCTCCATGAACAACTGCTTCTTTTGCCATGAGACCAGAAGAACTGGATGGTGCCCAGCTACCATTACCAAATATTTTGATCAAAGATCCTATACAAGAATCCTGATCAAAAGGGGGGAATTGCAAAACAATTACAAATTCTCATGGACACCAGGCTTTCTGGAGCCATGGAGGCTTGATGAACCCCTAAAACTACTGCCCCGTGATAATCTTTAAACCTTAAACCACAAATATGCCCTGAAGTCTTCTTAAAACCAAACAATTGTTTAGCTTAACTAGGAAAGAATGTCTGCCCTAAGCATTATGCTCTTTTAAAGTCTGCCTATATAGTATCACATTGACAAGAGCAACTTGAAAGATTAGATAGAACCTTAGGGGTCAGGGAGTTTATGTTAATAGAGGGGACAACTCAGAAACGGAGGGTGAGAATGGTTGCCCAACTCGAAGAATGTAATCAATGTCACTGAATCGGACATGTAGAAACGGTTGAATTAGTGTATGTTTTGCTGTGTATATTTTCAACTACAAAAAACTATTTTAAAAAAAAGATTACAGCTAAGAAAACCCTATGGGGAAGTCCTGCTCTGTCACATGGGGTCACTATGAGTCTGAACTGACTTAACAGCACACAACAACAACAACAACAACGTGGGCACAGGATCCCTGGGTGGTATAAGTGGTTAACATGGTTGGCAGCTAACTAAAAGTTTGGAGATTCATGTCTACCTGGAGGCACCTCGGAAGAAAGGCCTGGTGATCTACTTCCAAAAAAGTCAGCCATAGAAAACCCTATGAAGCACAGTTCTACTTTGAAACACAGGGGGGTTGCCATGAGTTGGGACTGACTTGATGGCAACTGGTTAGTTAGTTAATATGGCCCAGTAACACCCACACACGGCATCATAAGGAAGACTGAGCAAGATGTACAAAGCACTCAGTGCACTGTCAAGCAGAGGTAAGTTGCCCTAAAAAAGGCTGACAACCTTTCCAAAGACTAACATGGGACAATGATTGCACCAAATCTCAAAGGAAGCAATAAGTTATCATAAAGGCACAAAGATATTACAATGTTCCTTTCCTGGAAGCATCCATGGGTTTAGCACCCTTTCATTAAATAAGATGTATGACAACAATGAAGGAGCCCTGGTGGTGCAACAACTAAGCCCTTGGCAGCTAACCAAAAGGTTGTTAGTTCAAACCCACACAGTGGCTCTGCGAGAGAAAGACCTGGCAATCTGCTCCCATAAAGATGACAGCCAAGAAACCCTATGGGGTGCTTCTACTCTGTCACACGGGGTCATTATGATTCAAAAGTCAACTCGACAGCACCTAACAACATGACAATTAAAAGCTGTAATTCCTTTACAGATGTATTCCCTAAAAGAATGATAGTATACACAACATCCTGGCGGATTTTTTTTTATATATATAATTTTTACTGTGCTTTAAGTGAAAGTTTACAAATCAAGTCAGTCTCTCACACAAAAACCCATGTACACCTTGCTACACACTCCCAATTACTCTCCCCCTAATTTTTTTTTTTTTTTTTTTTTTTAATGAGACAGCCCGCTCTCTCCCTCCACTCTCTCTTTTTGTGTCCATTTCGCCAGCTTCTAATCCCCTCCACCCTCTCATCTCCCCTCCAGGCAGGAGATGGCAGCATATTCTCAAGTGTCCACCTGATCCAAGAAGCTCACTCCTCACCAGCATCCCTCTTCAACCCATTGTCCAGTCCAATCCATGTCTGAAGAGTTGGCTTTGGGAATGGTTCCTGTCCCGGGCCAACAGAAGGTCTGGGGGTCACGACCACCAGGGTCTTTCTGGTCTCAGTCAGACCATTAAGTCTGGTCTTTTGATGAGAATTTGGGGTCTGCATCCCACAGCTCTCCTGCTCCCTCAGGGGTTCTCTGTTGTGTTCCCTGTCAGGGCAGTCATCGGTTGTAGCTGGGCACTATCTAGTTCTTCTGGTCTCAGGATGACGTAGACTCTAGTTCATGTGGCCCTTTCTGTCTCTTGGGTTTGTAATTACCTCGTGTCCTTGGTGTTCTTCATTCTCCTTTGATCCAGGTGGGTTGAGGCTCATTAGTGCATCTTAGATGGCCGCTTGCTAACGTTTAAGACCCCAGACGCCACTCTTCAAAGTGGGACGCAGAATGTTTTCTTAACAGATTTTATTATGCCAATTGACTTAGATGTCCCCTGAAACCATGGTCCCCAAACCCCTGCCCCTGCTACACTGGCCTGTGAAGCATTCAGTTTATTCAGGAAACTTCTTTGCTTTTGGTTTAGACCAGTTGTGCTGACCTCCCCTGTATGGTGTGTTGTCTTTCTCTTCACCTAAAGTAGTTCTTATCTACCATCTAATTAGTGAATATCCCTCTCCCACCCTCCCTGGTAGATTTTCTACATTAAGAAAAAGCCTGTCAATTCCAGACTATCTCCATGCAAAGTATATCGAGCGCCCACCCAGATACTTACAGTAGGGAAACAGATAAATTCCATGGCATTAGAAGTAAAGTGAAAATTTGGTTCTGGAAAGAATGGGCAAAAATAGCAAAATCTCAAACTCACCTCTCAAATATAAGTCAGAAAGGTCCCTGAGTGGTGCAAATGGTTTGCACTCTACCACTAACCTAAAGGTTGGCAGGTTGAACCCAGCCAGTGCTGCCATGGAAGAAAGGCCTGGCAATCACTTCCATAATGATTACCAGCCAAGAAAACCCTATCAGGCAATTCCACTCTGTAACGCACTGGGTCTCCATGAGTTGGAATTGACTTGATGGCAACAGGCTTGGTTTTGGTTTATATATAAGCCAGGGGTCACAAACTATAATGTGAAAGTGGCCAGAGTGGTGAGGTGCACTTCCAAATGAAATATGCTCTCTCAACTTGTTCTCAAGACATATGTCCCTCCTTCTCTCCCTTTTGATAGAAATATGGGCACAAAAACAAAACAAAAAACCTCACACAAAACATTTTACTGTTGTCTCCACTCTGTTGTAAGAAAAAGAACAAGGATAAATGAAAAGCACCTTCAAAGATAAACGGCAAATGACTTCAGGCTCAGGGTAGGGCAATAAGGAGTGGTGGGGACTGTGGCCAACCAGAAATCACATGATTGGCCTGCTCACGGGGCAGCTGCACTCAGTTCCAGCTGATGGCTATCTTGTGGGATTGTGTAGCCATTATTGTCAGCTTTACAGGTTTTACAAGAAAAGCTGGAAATCCCAAACTGAATGATTTTTAACACTGGCATCTAATTCAAAGATTGTACGAGAAACCCCATTATGCAAACAAAGCCTGTCTGTGTCTGAATGGGACCTGCAGGCCCCTAGTTCAGGGTCTCTGATAAAACCTGTGGAAAAAGACGTACAAAGATGATGGAATATAGAAGACAGTGAGTCATGGTTCCGATAACATAGACTCAGATTAGATACAGAACTGTACATAATATAACTGCACCCATAATATCAATCTAGAGTTAGAAGCAGTATCTCTGCACAGTATGAGAAGATACCACCCCAAGAGATATACAGAATGGCCAGATTAAATCAATTCCAGCATTCAGGGGCGAAACAGCTTTTCCCCAACTGGTGGTTGTTGAATGGGGTTTTCTGATGGAAAAATGAGGATAAGGGGTTAGATTGTGCAAGACTGTGGATTCTGAGCAGAAGACAAGGACCCTGACTATTTTTTAATACACAAAACAGGATTGTTTTGAGGGAGCATAAGCTAAATTCTCCCAGAATGCCAGAGCAAGGCTAGTTCAAATCTTTGAGATCACTAAATCTAGACCCTATTGCTTTAAAAAGTGGACATAGCATCCCAAAATATCTCGGTTGATCCCTTACTTTCTGGGGGAGAATCCCTCTACAGAACAGAGAAGAGCCTTCAGACATACAAAATCACCGGGGGACATAGCCCTCTGCTGCTCAGCACCTGCGGTGTATCAGGTGCTGTCTGGAAGCCTCAGGCATTCCTGAAAGATAGGTGTTCTTATTTCCATTTTGTGGTTGTTAGTTGCCATTGAGTTGGCTCTGACTCTTGGCAACCCACTGTGTGACAGAACAAAATGTTGCCCAGTCCTGTGCCATCTCCACGATTGCCAGTATGTTCGAGTCTATTGCTGTGGCCACTGTGTGTTTTGAGTGCCTTCCAACCTAGGGGGCTCATCTTCCAGCACTATATTAGACAGTGTTCTGCTGTGAGTTATAGGGCTTATGTTGGCTAATTTTTGGAACTAGCTCTCCAGGCCTTTCTTCCTAGTCTGTCTTAGTTGGATGTTCCGCTGAAACCTGTCTACCACAGGTGACCCCGCTGGTATTTGAAATACCCGTAGTATAGCTTCCAGCATCACAGCAACGCACAAGCCACCACAGTACCACGCACTGACAGATGGATGGTGGGTTCCCATTTTAGAGATGGGGAAATGGAGACGCAGAAAATAACCTGCCCAAAGCAACTCAGCCAGGCAGGGACAGCGTTGAGACTTGAATCCTGGCCCACCTTAATGCTGAGTCATCTCCAGGTTCTGCTCCGACAGTGCTATGTCACATTTGAATCTGCTAACGGCAGGGAGGGGGGATTCGGAATAAATACTCTAAAAAAAAAAATACTCTAATTGCTATATTAAGATAACATGGATTAAGCCTGCAAGACAATGTTCATTTCAGCACTTTTCACAATAGCCACAGGTGGAAGCAACCAAAATGTCCATCAATACACGAACGGATAAGCAAAATATGGGACATATCTACGATGGAATATTACACACCCATGAACAGAAATGAAGACCTGATGCATGCCACAACATGGATGAAACTTGAAAACGGCATGCTAAAAGCAAAATAAGTCACTAAGGGACAAATACTGTATGCTCTTCCTTATGTGAAATAAGCAAATACATAGAAACCAAAGATTATTAGTGGTTACCAGGGGTGGGAAGGAGGCGGAAAGGGGTGCTTTTGTTTAGGGAGCATTGAGTTTATGTTGATGGTGGAATAATTTGGAAAAGGATAGGGAGAATGGCTGTACAACTTGAAGAATGTAATCAATGTCACTGAATTATACATGCAGAAATTGTTGAATTGGTGTATGTTTTATTGCGTCTATTTTCATCGCAATACAGAACAGATGATAACGTGGATTATTCACTTTCCAAAAATATGTTTAAGGTTAAAATTACATCAAACAATATGATCTTTCTTTGATGATTCAGAAAGTACCTCAGAGTTTTTCAAGATGTGACGAACATCAGTTAGCATTATAAAAATGTAGATATTAAGCAACGCCAGCCAAGAGATAGACTGGCTTTTGAAAATAATAATTATTATTGTAGATGCCTGCTCTATGTATTTATTTATTTGCTAGTAACTGGTTCTTTTTATTATTGTTGCAATTTGTGTACGACCTTTCTGTAAGTCTGAAATTACGTCAAAATAAAAAATTGAGAAAAATAGTTTTTAATTCCAGTTGAGGCAAAATAAACAGACAACACTCAGATTTGCAGGTGTGTTGGGCATAATTTTAATGGCTAGAGGAATGCTCTCTTTAAAAAAAGGAGAATTCCAAAGCTTCACTGCACATATAAACTTTTTTTTTTTTTTTTAGGATTCTAACACATATTATTTAAAATTTTTTTATTGTACTTTGGATGAAGGTTTACAGAACAAACAAGTTTCTCATTAAACAGTCAGTACACATATCTGTGTTCTATGACATTGGTTAGCAACCCCACGACATGTCAACACTCTCCCTTCTCAACCTTGGGTTCCCTATTAACAGCTTTCCTGATTCCTCCTGCTTCCTAGTCCCTGCCCCTGGACTGGTGCGCCCCTTTAGTCTCGTTTTGTTTTATGGGCCTGTCCAATCTTTTAGATGCCTGTTTGAATCTCTAAATTGTTTGTTTTGTGTTTTCAATTTAAACCAAACAGGAAAGATAACTGATCAACGATTCAGAAGTGGTCATTACCAAGACACATTCGTTGAAATTGACATAGCATTTTGGTAAGTATTCTTCAAAGCGTTTATTTTGTTTTTGTACTCTTCTACATTATCACAATTAGATGTAAACGTAATATTTGTTAATGCACCAGAAACTTGACTGTCCACGTTCAACAAAAAATTTGCTATTTATATTCATGGTTGTCACATTGAAGTTCAAGGCTGATATATGGAGTATCACAACACTTTTGTGAATTTCCTTTACTTCTGATCTGCCTCTATGTCAACAGCTCAGTCAACAGACCCTTTCCACCATCCAGGTAGGTATGCCAGCCTGGGATCACACTCGCTGTTAGCTAAGTGTTCCTTTTACTGATTAAAATAAGCCCTGGAACCTACAACCCTGAAAACTCAACTCTGTTTTGTAGAACAAGACCTCTGGTTTTCATTCTTTCAATCCTCAAAGAAAACATTCTTATAAGAAAAAAAAAACCCCGCAACATTTTCACAAAGGAATGCCTGGACATATTGATCAAAAACCCAACAAAAAATGAAATGAAATAAACATCACTAAATGAGGTTATTATAAAGGGAAGGTGAAAGAAAATTCTGAAAAAATAAAAAAGGGTGATAGTCACGGTTCTTATTGACACAGGTAAGATTTGAAACTGTACATAAACTGCACCCATAATATCAATCTAGAGTCAGGAGATATATCCCTCTATGATATGAGAAAATAACGCCACAAGAGATACAGAAAATGGCCACAGATTAAATATCGATTTTAGAATTCAGGAGCAAGACAGCCTTTCCCCAGTTGGTCATTGCTAAATAGGGTTTCCTGCCACTTGCTCTGTGCATATTTGGGGGTTCTTCTTTAATAGATTTATTTGTATTATCTATTAACAACCTTTCTGAGAAGTAGGAAAAGAATGATTGAACCGAATCTCGGGGGAGGCAGTAGGTTATCATAGAAGTACAAAGACATTACGGCATTCCCTTCCCGGAAGCGTCCAGGGGTGTGTTGTTAGGTGGGGTCGAGTCAGCTCCAGCTCATACAACCGAATAAAACATCGCTCAGTCCTGCGCCATCCTCACAATTATTGCTGTTTGAGCCCATTGTTAAAGCCACTTTGCCAATCCATCTTGTTGAGGGTCTTCCTCTTTTTCCCTGACCCTCTACTTTACCAAGCATGATGTCCTTCTCCAGGGACTTGTCCCTCCTGATAACATGTCCAAAGTACATGAGACAAAATCACCACCCTCTCGATTCTAAGGAGCATTCTAGCTGTACTTCTTCCAAGACAGATTTGCTCCTCTGGCAGTCCACAGTAGGTCAGGCGCACCTTAGCCCTTAAAGTGACATCCTTGGTTTTTAACGCTTGAAAGAGGTCTTTTGTGGCAGATTTGCTCAATGCAAGACATCATTTAATTTCTTGAGTGCTGCTTCTTCCGTGGGTGTTGACCGTGGATTCAAGTAAAATGAAATCCTTGCCAACTTCAATCTTGTCTCGTTTATCATGATGCTGCTTAAGAATTTTTGTTTTCTTTATGTTCAAGTATAATCCATACTGAAGGCTGTAGTCTTTTATCTTCATCAGTAAGTGCTTAAAGTCCTCTTCACTTTCAGCAAGCGAGGTTGTGCCATCTGCATATTGCAGGTTGTTAATGAGTCCTAATGCGTTCTTCATACAGTCCTGTTTCTCAGATTATTCACTCAGCATACAGACTGAATAAGCATGGTGAAAGGATACAACCCTGACACACACCTTTCAAACCATGCAATATCCCCTTGCTTTGTTCAAACAACTGCCTCTTGGTCTAGGCACAAGTTCTGCGTGAACACGATTAAATGTTCTAGAATTCCCACTTTTCGCAGTGTTATCCATATCCATAATTGGTTATGATCCGCACAGTCGAATGCCTTTGCATAGTCAATAAAACACAGGTAAACATCTTTCTGATAGTCTGTTTTCAACCAAGATCCATCTGACATCAGCAATGGTATCTCTCATCCCACACTCTCTTCTGAACCTGGCTTGAATTTCTGGCAGTTCCATGTTGAGGTACTGCTGTAACCATTTTTTAATTATCTTCAGCAAGATTCTACTTGCATATGGTATTAATGATATTGTTCAATAATTTCTGCGTTCCATTGGCTCACTTTTCTCTGGAATAAGCATGTATATGTATCTCTTCCAGTCGGTTGGGAGGTAGGTGTCTTCCAAATTTCTTGGTAGAGACAAGTGAGCGCTTTCAGCATTGCATCTGTTTGTTAAAACATCTCAATTGGTATTCTGTCAATTCCTGGAGCCTTTTTTTCGCCAATGCCCTCAGTGCAGCTTGGACTTCTTCCTTCATTGGTTCTTGATCATGTTATCTTCTGAAATGACTGAATGTCAACTAATTCTTTTTGGTACCGTGACTCTGTATATTCTTTCAATCTTCTTTTGATGCTTCCTGTGTCATTTGCTATTTTCCCCATAGAATCCTTCAATACTGCATCTCAAGGCTTGAATTTTTCTTCAGTTCTTTCAGCTTGAGAAATGCTGAGCATGTTCTTCCCTTTTGGTTTTCTATCTCCAGCTCTTTGCACATTTCATTATTA
Source organism: Loxodonta africana (assembly GCF_030014295.1). Taxonomy (NCBI): domain Eukaryota; kingdom Metazoa; phylum Chordata; class Mammalia; order Proboscidea; family Elephantidae; genus Loxodonta; species Loxodonta africana. The sequence continues at coordinate 19,736,022 of NC_087360.1, read as the reverse complement.
TACTTTACTTTGCTTCTCAAGCCACCCTTTGAAATCTGTTCAGCTTTTACTTTATCACGTCTTCCTTTGGCATAGCTACCCTACGTTCATGAGCAAATTTTGGAGTTTCTTCTGACATTTCTTTTGTTCTTTTTTTCCTTTTCTGTCTTTTTAATGACCTTTTGTTTTCTTCGTGTATGATGTTGTCCCACAAGTTGTCTGGTCTTCGGTCATTAGATTCAATGCATCAAATCTATTCTTGAGAGGGTCTCTAAATTCAGGTGGCATATACTCAAGGTTGTACTTTGGCTCTTATGGACTTGTTTTCATTTTCTTCAGCTTCAACTTGAACTTGCATACGAGCAATAAATGGTCTGTTCCACAGTCAGCCCCTGGCCTTGCTCTGACTGATGATATCAAGCTTCTTTATCATCTCTTTCCGCAGACGTAGTCAATTTGATTCCTGTCTATTCTGTCTGGCAAGGCACACGTATGTAGTTACCATTTATATTGTTGAAAAAAGGTATTTCCAATGAACAAGTCATTGGTCTTAGAAAATTCCATCATGCGATGGCTTGCATGATCGTTTCTATCACCAAGGCCATATTTTCCAACTATTAATCCTTTCTTCTTTGTTTCCAACTTTTGAATTTTAATCACCAGTAATTATCAATGCATCTTGACTACATGTTTGATCAATTTCAGACTGCAAAAGTTGGTAAAAATCTTCAATTTCTTCATCTTTGGCATTAGCAGTTGGTGCATAAATTTAACTGGTCTTCTTCGTAGGGGTATGGATATTACCCTATCACCGACAGCACTGTATTTCAGGATAGATCTTGAAATGTTCTTTTTGACAATGAATGCAACGCTATTCCTCTTCAATCTGTCATTCCCAGCATAGTAGATCATGTGATTATCTGATTCAAAATGGCCCAGTTTTTCAGCTCACTAATGTCTAGTCTTTTGCGTCCCATTTCATTTTTGACAATTTCTCATTTTCCTAGATTCATACTTCCTACATTCCACATTCTCATTATTAATGGATGTTTGCACCTGTTTCTTCTCATTTTGAGTCTGGCCACATCAGCAAATGGAGGTCCTAACTGGTCTTCCTTGTAGGAGTATGGATATTATCCTGTCACCGACAGCACTGTATTTCAGGATAGATCTTGAAATGTTCTCTTTGCATTCATTGATGAATAAATTGAAGTTTTTACCAACTTTTGCAGTCTGAAATTGATCAAACATGTAGTCAAGATGCATTGATAATTACTGGTGATTAAAATTCAAAAGTTGGAAACAAAGAAGAAAGGATTAATAGTTGGAAAATATGGCCTTGGTGATAGAAACGATCATGCAAGCCATTGCATGATGGAATTTTCTAAGACCAACGACTTATTCATTGGAAATACCTTTTTTCAACAACATAAATGGTGACTACATACGTGTGCCTTGCCAGACGGAATGGACAGGAATCAAATTGACTACGTCTGCGGAAAGAGATGATAAAGAAGCTTGATATCATCAGTCAGAACAAGGCCAGGGGCTGACTGTGGAACAGACCATTTATTGCTCGTATGCAAGTTCAAGTTGAAGCTGAAGAAAATGAAAGCTTTACTTTATCCATGTCACTAAGGTCAACTCTACTTTGAGGAGACAACTCTTCTCCTGTCGTATGGAGTGCCTTGCAACCTGAGGGGCTCATCTTCCGGCACTATATATATCAAACAATGTTCCGCTGCTATCCCTGGCCAGTTTTTTCAGAAGTAGACTGCCACGTCTTTCTTCCCAGTCCGTCTTAGTCTGGAAGTTCCCTTCAAACCTGTCCACCGTGGGTGACCCTGCTGGTATTTCAAATACCAGTGGCATAGCTTCCAGCACCACAGCAACACACAAGCCACCACAGTACGACAAACTGACAGACGGGTGGTAGAAGGATTTAGCATCTTTTATTAAATAAGATGTATGACAACAATTCTAAGGGGCAGCTCCTCCCCAGATGCATTCCAAACACAGCGATAATACACGTATCAGTCATGCTTAACGGAAGCAAAGCAGAACAGCCACTGCACTTTCATGGTCTCCCCTAGGAAAAAAAAAACTGGGTCCTCCTGTTTTCAGGAGCTGTTTTGAGACGTTAAAAAATAGCTTTATAATCTTTATGGGAGTAGACGGCCCGAGGAACGGCTGGCACTAGACAGATAGCTGGAAGTCAAAACGGCGGGCCTGAGTCCTTGATTTGCCTGAAGAAGCTTTTGCTCTGGTACATGTTTTTATCTGGGGATGTCTTGATTGGGTGCAGATTGTGGAAACCTTTAAAAGGTGTGAAGAGTCTGCTTTTTGCTGCAGAGGAGGGAACAAGGAGTTTGAGTCAACGGATTCGGAATTCGCACTTGGAGAAACGCAGTTTGTGTAATAACAGCAGCCACCACACAGCTTCCCGTTGTAAGGCCACTGGGTAGGTGGGACGCTCACGGGATATAAGAGTAAACAGCCTCTCTGAGTCAGAATCCACTCCACTCCATGGCAGTGGGTTTGGTTATTTTATTTTCATTTTTGAGTAATTTTCTTAAATTCCTGTAAAACATCCAAAAAATAGTTTTACAGTGCTACGGATGAAATCTGAAACGACTTTTAGAAGTGGCATGAACATTGGCGAGGGTGTAGTAGATCATTGAGAAGGTTCTTCTAAGAAAATACCCTCGAAATAGCTTTTAGCAATTGACAAGCAAGGAAAAAAGTGCTTGTAAATCTCCAGGGTACCTACTATGTGCCAGGCCCAGTTCAGGGTGATGTGGCCGCAGAGTTGTTCTAATATGTTGTTGGTATGTGCTGTTGAGTTGATTGCGATGCATAGGGACTCCACGGGACAGAGCAGAACCGCCCCACAGGGTTTTCTAGGCTGTAATCTTTACGGGAGAAAGACTGTCAGGTCTTTCTCCCAAGGAGCTGCTTGCTGAGTGGGTTGAACTGCTAACCTTTCAGTTAGCGGCCAAGCACTTAATCTTTGAATCATCAGGGCTCCTTGTTCTAGTATAACCGTTAGTAAAATAAAGGACCTGGATATTTTTGCTTCATAGATATGCCCTGCAGTTCACTAAACCAGCCAGTCACTGAGGTGGAAGAAAAAGAATTTATTGCTACAATTCATGTATGCCTGACCTTTCCTCCTTACCACCAGAGATGAGAACGAGCAGCAAAGCAGACATCAAGGACCTACAGGAAAAAGGAGAAGAAATGGTGATGATCGATAATAAAAAACCTCTTCTTGATCAAATCCAACCTGCTTTAAACTTGCCAAGTGAGCTAACCGTTTGTAATCCTTCAGTCCAAATGGTGACCCTACTGGCGAGGACTGAGCTGGCTTTAAGCTTGTCAACAACATCATGAATAAATATTTCTTACGTAGCCATGGGCACGCCAGCCTTGAACAGACAAGGCAGGTAACTGTGTTGCTAAACTATCAAAACCGAAGAAACACAGGGCCAGATTAGAGCATTTTCCACTACATAGAACTAGAGAATAAAGAAGAAAAGCCACAGACCTGTTGCTTTTTCCCCTTCCCACGAGATTTCCCGTGTAATCAGAGCTCTGGTGAATTGCACTCACCTTGGGTCATGTGGAAATCTTACCAGCGAGAAATCAGGACCAATTTAAGGCTGGTGATCCTCTCTCCCTAAGCTGAAGAAAATGATAAGGCGCTGCAAAGCTACGGAAACAGGTGAACATCATATCATTTTGTTTAAAAAAGAAAAAGTGTTATTGGCCACCTTTACTTCATAATACAGGTGTTCCCAACTTGCTTCATCACAGAATCACCTGAGACACCTGTGCAAAAACTAAGCCTTCACAAAGCCCTTCCTTTTATAGTTCTAAATTCACCCCAGGTGACCGTTACAAAGCAGCAGCCTTGAGAAATACCATACATTTTTTAAAAGGGAAAATACACATTAACCTAACAAACAAAAAAAGGGTTTCTGCTAAGATACCTGGGTTTTCTGAGTGACTTTAGCAATGAGTGATTGAGTGGCAATATTTTTCTCAACCAATCGTGAAGAAAAGAACTCAAAAATCTCAATTCTTCTAGTAAAATGACCAGTCCCCCAGTCAAAACTCTATACAGAGCAACCAAGTTCTCAAAGGAGGTGAGTTTCGAGGGCTGCCTAGAACATTCTGAATCTCTCAAAAAAAAATTTTTTTTTCCTTTAATGAAGCGTCCTTGCCCTTCTTTCTTATAGTCTACAGAATTTACAGACTGATGCCTTATTTAAAAAGCTTTCCTGAACCCATCCACTTTCACAAGAGAGAATTTCAATCCAAACCACTCCAAAGATATAAAATTATACCTTAATGAAAAGAACTGTTACCTCAAAATGAGGTTGTCAGGTTACCCCTCTTACAACTTCATGAAGCATTAACACAAATAAACCCAAATGCTTTGAATGCTTACCATTTAACCTTTGGATTAATTGCGGGTCACACGGGGACATTCAAAACAACACCAACTAAGTAAACTACCTTTATAACCAGTCAAAATATGAATTTTAGATATATGCAGTTTGGAAAGAGATGAAAACTGAGAAACTCTTTTTCAGGACAACGACCTTAGCTAACATTTGTAAAACTACATTTTTCCCCTAGAGGATGCAAGCTGATCTATTTACTCCTGGCAGAGAAAAAAGGAGTAAGGCGCCCAGGTGCTACAAGAAAACTATTCAGGAGGACATGGACCAGCGCCAAGGCCACAACCCGCCTGAAACATGAAATCCAGGTATACCCAGCCCAGGGAGACCCGGGTCCTTCCTGAGCAGGTGCGGAGACGGGGTTCTGCCCGCTGCAGGATAAATAACAGGAGGGCAGCCTCGAGAAACTAGGAGCACTGGATGCAGGGAGTCTGGCTTGGCCTGGACAGCGCTGACTTGAGTTGGGTGTACACACAGGCTGTGGACTCGGCATGCGCGAGATCGAATCCCGCCTCTGCCACTTCCTTGGCCCACTCACTCACTACAGGTGGCTGTGACTATCATTATTAACAAATTTATTCCAACGGAGGCTCAAGAATAAATGAAGCAGGAATGAATGAATGATGCTTGGGACTATTATTATTGTTACTTTATTATTGTTTACTCCAGTGGAGGCTCACAGTGAGGGCGTTCTCAGGGGAGCACGCTAACCGAGGCCCCTCCCGGCCAGGGCCAGGGCCAGGGCCGGGGCCGGCCGGGGAGACCTTTGTGCGCGCCCAGCCCCGCCCGCCGCCCGCGGTCGCGCCACCTTTCCCGCGGCGGGCCCGGGCGGGGCGGGGCGGCGGCGGCGCGGGCCGGGCGGCGGGGAAAGCCGGGAGGGCGGGAGCGCCAGCGGCCCGCGGCCCCCAACGGCTCGGCTCGCCGCCCCGGACTGACGGCGCCCGGCCCGAGCGCACACTGCGGCAGGGCGCCCCGGCCGCCCGGCCCCGCGCGCTCACTCCGGGCGGGCTCACCGTCGTCGCGGGCCAGGGGGGCGCAGCGCGCAGAGCCGGGGGCCCACGCGCCTGACCTCGGCGCTCGGCCCGGCCCCCGCCCCCCGCGGCCCCGGCAGGTGGAGGCGCCCGGCGCCGGCGCCCCCGCCGCAGCCCCTCCCGCCGCGCCGCGCGGACGCAACTTTCTTAAAGGGACAGGTGGTCTACCTGGGGCTCCATTCGGCCTCCTGGCCCTTCCCCCTGGGAGGAGAGAGGGGGCTGCAACTGATCTCCCGCTCCTCCCACCTCCTTTTCCCCTGGGCCCAGGATGGATGGCAAGTTTTAATGCGCCCAGCATCCTTTTGCAACTTACTTCTTTGGGCCTAAAACACCCTCCCACTGCATCTCGACGCATGCTCACGAGCATGCAGTGGCTGCCACTGTTGGCCAAGTTTGCACAGGGGAGTCCCTATCCCCGCACCCCCACCTCGGAGCCCCAGAGCGTGCAAGGCTCGCGGCTGCTGGGAGACACCCGCTGCAATCCCCTTGACCCTGCCGGGTAACTGACCCTTGGGGAAAAAGCCCCCCGCACGGCTTCTGCGCATGCTCCGAGCTGGACAGCTCCAGAGAGGGAAATTTAAAAACGGTTCGCGCTGCGACGGCGGCCAAATTGCGGACCGCGAGGGACCAGCTCCGGGGAGCCCCCCTCCGAGAGGCCGGCCCGCCCCAGGAGCGCCTGCAGCGGCGGCCCGGCGAGGATCGGCTCCAGGTACTACCTTGCAGGGCTACTTGCCACCTCCTCCCAGGCAGTGCCCTGCCTTGCATCCCAGGGCGGAGACCCGGGGCTCGGGGGCTGCGGGGCTGTCTCTCCTGACCCGCTTCCCTTCTCCCCAGGAACCCTTGAATGACCTATGGGGCAAAACTGAGAGCCTTTCTTTGGTGGGCTTCTGAGTTCCTTTCAGGTTTGCGAAACTTAGGAACGCTCGAAGAATTTTTTTTTTTTTTTTTTAAAGGTTGTGCTTGTGTGTGGCAGGGCCAGGGCTGCATTGGTTTTCCAGCAAGGGGATGTGGTATTGCAGGAGCCCTGCGGAGATTATTCCCTAAACAAGTGGGAATTCGCCTCCCCCGAGAAATATACATGACCCATCAAGCTGCCCTTTTTTGGTTTATTTTTAATTTCCATAGTGATCATAACTGAACTGTGGTTGCAAATATAAGGTTTGGAAAGGAATAAGGTTTTGCTGATTCCTATTTTCCGAGACTTGACATTTGGGTTCTAGACCCTTCCCGTTGCCCTTCCACTCCTCTAATTCCAAAGAACCTGGAATTTCATTCCCTTCTCTTAATTTGCAACCTTCTAAAACCCTGTAGAATTTCCCCGAGAATGTGACCTAGGATGCCCAGAAATCCTCTAGGATTTTTTTTTCTTTTTTAAAAAAAGTGTTCTTAGTCGTTTGAGCTCCATCCTTCTGATAAATAGGAAAATTGTGGCTTTCTGCCCTGTCCACACCATCACTGATGGGAGTTTTGTTTTCTGCTTGTCTTTCCTTCAAGATGATAGAAAGTGACATCTCGTCCATAATGTCAGGAATTATTCGAAACTCAGGGCAAAATCACCGCCCCTCTCCACAGGAATACAGGTGAGGGCTTCAATAATAACAAAGCTTATCTATTTCTGAATTGTTTAAAGTGTTTTTGTGCCGCTTATAGTTTCTGATCCGCTCGACAGCAATGGGTATAGTTTGTGAGAAACTGCCCAAGAACAATTGTTATGTTAAATTCTGTGATTTTGCAGAAGAGATAAAAAGTCCTGATTTCCAAGTTGGTCTTTCTAAGGGTGTCTGAGCCTGTGGCCCAGGGCCATGGACCAATAAATGCCTACAGCCCATTGTTCTCTCCAGGAGAAGTCCCCTCCTGGGATAGAGACTGGGCATCCTGGCGACTGTTAAGATGACAATAGCAGTTATTGCTTCCCCTACCAGTGGCCCTAAGGGGGCTCCAGAAAATGCCCGCCAAAAGCTTTATGAGGGGAATTGGTTTCCGTCCTCCATGAATGTTGGGAAAGTTGTGAGAACTCGTGGGCTCTTAGCCTGGCTGTGTGACTTTCAGTAAGTCCCTTGCCCTCTCTGGGCCTCATTTCCTCTTCAGTTGTTAAGTGATGCTGTTGAATTAAACGATCTTAAAGTTCCTTCTGGAGTCCCTAGGTGGTGCAAATGGTTAACACGCCAGGCAGCTAACTGAAAGTTTGGGGGTTTCAGTCCACCCAAAGGCACTTGGAAGAAAGGCCTGGTGATCTACCTCATTGAAAACCCTATGGAGCACAGTTCTACTCTGACATACGCGGGGACACCATGAGTCAGAACTGACTCCATGACAATTTTTTTTAAGTGTCTCCTAAATCTCATGTGTTTGAAGGGTAAATTAGATGAAGAATGAGGGCAAAAAAATTATTTTTTTCGAGAAGGGTGAAGCAAGGTACAAGTCAGGTGGGAGGGAGGTCCTCACAGCTTCTCCTCTTTTTGTCTTCAAGCATCAAAGCTGGAAAGATCCTTGGGGGTCAATGAGTCCAGCCCCCTTCTTCTGCCAATGGGGAAACTGAGGCAAGAGAAGGGAACTGTCTAAGGTCACACAGTGAGCAGGAGGAAGGAGGAGGGAAAGGAAGGACCTGGAGTCCCCTCCCAGCCTCCCTCCCTTGAGCCCTCCCAGGTCTGACCTGGTTCCCAAGGCCCCGCCCACAGGACCAGCACCACCTGGTGGGTTGAACCCGGTAGGGCCCAGATTATAGGCAGGCTGGAGCTGGCCTGGAAAGAGCAGGCCATCACCCTGGATCAACCTTGTTTACCTAGAGAGTGTCTGGCCCCCTGGGGCTACTGCAATTCACCAGCAGTGGCTGCCAGAGTAGACAGAGCCCCCAATTAAAGGGAGGCTGCTTCCTGAGGCCCTAGTGGCTGCTTTCTAAAATCCAAATGAGGTCACAAATTCAAGCCGATATTTGCCAAGAGCCTGCTGTGTGCAGAGCTGGACCACTAGACGATCCAGAGCACCTACTGTGTGCCAGCCCTCCTCACTCACCTCTGCCACGAAGGATGATCTCGTGAGCCCCGTTGTACAGGTGAGGAAACTGAGGCTCAGAGAAAGGAAATGGCTTTTCCCAAGATCACACAGCTGGGACCTCTGGGCTTCCTTCCAGCACAAAGGGTATAAACACTGGCAGGTGGGTGGGGGTAGCATAAATCAGTTACAACCCTAGCTCCTCTTGCTGTGTGGAGTGCTCCAAACCTCAGTTTCCTCACCCGTAAAATGGGATTAGAAAAGTACCCACTGTTGTTATGTTATGGTGATTCAACAATGGGTTTTGACTTCTCTGCTTGCCAGTTGTACGGCCCTGGGCAATGTCACCTCTGAGGCTTCATTTCTCTGCTTGTAAAAGGGAATGATAAAAGCTACCTCTTGAGAGTTAAGTAAGATATTACCTGTGGAAGCATCCAGCAGGCACTCAGTGCCTCCTGGGGGGAATCTACTCCTCCTGAGCCTTTGAAAGACCTGGTCCTCCCCCTGGGCTGGTTGGAAAAGCTCAAAAAACATAGATAATTGTTGCATCCTTAAAACCCAAAACCAAACCATTGCTGTTGAGTGGATTCCGACTCATGGCGACCCCATATGTTACAGACTAGAACTGCTCCAGAGGGTTTCCAACGGCTGATCTTCCAGAATCGGATCACCAGGCCTTTCTTCCACAGCCCTGCCGAGTAGTTTCAAATCACCACCCTTTAGGTTAGCAGCCAAGCACAAACTGCTTGCAACGCCCAGGCTCCTGTTGCTTTCTTAAAATTCACTGCCTTTGAGTAGATTCTGACTCATAGCGACCCTATAGGACAGAGTAGAACTGCCCCATAAGGGTTTCCAAGGCTATAATCTTTCTAGAAGCAGACTGCCACATCTTTCTCTCACAGAGCGGCTGATGGGTTCGAACCACCAAGCCTAGTAGCCGAGCACTTAGCCACTGCACTACTAGGGCTTGGTGTTGCTTCCTTAACAACAACAAAACAAACCAAACCCACTGCTGTCAAGTCGATTCCGGCTCGTAGCAACCCTATAAATACACCAGAGGCAACCGCTCTGGAGTCAGATGCAGGTTCCGTTTCCAGCTTTGGACAGGCCATATTCCTCAGTTTCAGTTTCCTCATCTTTAAAATGGGCAGGACTAGGGCACGTCCCTCATGTGGTTGCTGCGAGGATTAAGTAAATAAAGCTTGTAAAGCATGAGACACTCAACTCATCGTTACTGCCGTTGTTGCTTCTACCTAGTAACAACAGAGTCCAGCTTTCTGCAAGAGATCGGGTTTTTGAAGGGCCTTGTGGGGTGGTGTGTGTGGAGGAGCTAGGAGTGCAGATACCCAGGCACTGCCCAACAGGGACCCCCAGCAGGCTCAAACCTAGAGGTCCTGGGTTCTTGGGCCCCGAATTGCTTGGTCAGCCTAGCTCACCAACTGTCTGGTGACTGGGCAGCTTCCCTTCTCTGGAAACAGGGCTGGGCCGGGCAGGCAGAGAACTTCCTTGGGGGCCTAGCGATGCCTAGCCTGCTCACTGACCTGCTGGGGCAGGCCACAGGGTGGAGAAGCAGGCCTGAACCCATCAGCACTGAATCCTTGCTGCTCAGCAGGTCCTGCGCCCCAGAATTGCATGGGGTGCCCAGCCTGGCACAAACCTTTCCTATTCACATGGACTCCAGGGCTGTTTTCTTATATTGAACGGCCAATGTATCCAGAGTAGAAGTGCCTCATAGGGTTTCCAAGGACCTGCTGATGGATTCAAACTGCTGACCTTTTGGTTAGCAGCTGAGCTCTTAACCACTATACCACCAGGGCTCCTGGTTTTCCAGAACACCGAGTTATATAACAACAATAGTAGTAGCAGCTGCTGGTTTCTTGCCTCTTTACGACCTGCATGCTTGTGTCAGGCTCCCAGCATGAATGACCTCACCAAACCCCCACAACTACCCCATGAGGGGAGCACTATTATGGTACCCATTTGACAGATGAGGAAACCAAGCCTCAGCCAGGTTCAAGAGGACACAGCTAGCAAGGGGTAAAGTAGGACCTGGAACCTGAGGCTGTCACATCCAGAGGGCATCATGGCCACACCCCCTGACCCCCCAGGTGAAGAGCACAGGTAATGGAACAGCGTAAGCTGCTCCACGGTCTTGCAGCTGTGTGACCCTGGACAAGACACTGCCCCTTCTCTGTGCCTCGATTTCTTCATTTGTGGAATGGAGCCATTCACAGGTCGTTGGGAAGATGCTGCTCCTCCATCCGGACCAGCCGTTCAGCTGGCCTGGGACATGGTGCTTTCTCATGGAAAAAAAAAGAGCTTTTATTATTATACAGCGACTCCCCCACTTCCAACCACTCCCATTTTTCTCCCCGCATAATAGCCTGGGAGAAGTTTATGGGCTTCTCATCCGCCTTCCCATGTCTCCAGAGAACAGCTCCATCCAAGGATGCTCAGGCTGCTTGTCCAGCCCTGGTCCAGCCTCCCTGGGCAACCGGCTGCCCACCCACCTCCTCCCCCCGGGCTGAGTTTGGCCGTTAACTTTCAATGGCTGTGCCGGGAGGGCTGCGGCAGCTGGAGGCGGCAGCCCTGTCTCCAGGGAGCGTAGGGAATAAGCAGCAAAGCCTAGGCAGCAACAGGCATTTGCAGCAGCCTCTCCACCGCCTTTGGGGCTGGGGTGGTCCTGACCTCCTGGGCAACGACAGCCAGGGCTCGCCTTAGCTCGAAGAGCTAGGAAGGCAGCCTACCCTTCAAGGTGCTGAGAAATAATGACAGTTATTAAGCACCTACTGTGTGCCTGCTGAGCTCTTTAGCAAGCGCACCATCCCACTGCTGCTTTACAGCGTCAGCCAGGGTAGCAGGCTGCATTTGCCCATCTTATAGACAAGGATATAGAGACACAGATATGTGACTTGCCCAAAGGCCTATGTTTAGGAAGAAGGAGCAGAACTGAAGATTTTAACCACCTGCTGGGGCTCTTCTTGGAGCTTACTCTAGAGGTCAAGTCCAACAACCTCATTTTACATATTGGGAAACTGAGGCTCAGAGAGGCAAGAGAACTCAGGCTTCTGGCTCCTTGGATGCTAACCCGCTCCCAGGGCCATGAGGATCAGTGGTTCATTTCCCAAACCCTCAGTCCCTCCTCTAAGCAACCAGGGGGCCTGGGCCACAGCCCTTAACCTTTGGACCATGGTGCTGGGCACATGGTAGATACTTAATTCATTAGATAGATGGATGGACAGATAGATGATCACACAAGAAATAACAGGTCCACAGAAACACAGGGAGCTTCATGCTCAAGTGATGATAAAATTCTGCCGTGTGGACCACAGTATACAGACACCACCTGTTTTTATCTTGAGCCCTGCTCTGAGTGTACGTGGGGCTGGCTTATTCCATAGCAAAGTGGTTCCATCCATCAGTTGTAACCTCTTTGCGGGGGGCAGAGAGGTGGTGGTCCATCTGTTAGGGGTGGTGACACCTCCATCTCCCAGGGTGGACAGAACAGCTCTTCAGGTGCGTTCTTGGGGTTCACCCCACCTTCAGGGCCTTATCATCCCTGAGAAATGCACACACATACACACACGCCCTAAGTCCTGAGCCAGCTGTTGTTCTAGAAAGGAAACCAACCCAAAACCAAACTCATTGCTGTCGAGTCTATTCCGACTCACGGAGACCCCATGTGTTACAGAGGAGAACTGTTCCACAGGGTTTTCTTGGCTGGAATCTTTACAGAAGCAGATTGCCGGGTCTTTCTTCCATGGGGCTGTTGGGTGGATTTGAACCTCCAACCTTTAGGTTAGTAGTCAGGTGCAAATTGTTTACACCACCCGGAAGCCTCTCTAGAAAAGGAAAGATTCTCTTTTCCAAGTTCCTACTCAAATCATTTCATGTTACACTCACTCTTGGCCCAGTTGGGAATCTCCCGAGCTTACTAAGTTGCATTTGATTTTCTTTTTCCTGTAAACGGCGACAAAAGGTATTACCAAAGATAGGTTAGCGAAATAAACAACTCCGTGTATGGTTTAATCTCTTTTTGTGTAAAGCTTGGGTTAGAAACAAAAATAGCTGTGGTGATGCAACAGTTTCTTACTAACCACATCTCTAGAAGGCAGATGAAACCTCCCTATTGTCACCAGGGTAGAAGTGACATCCCAGGTAGGGCAGGACATGCCTCTGAGTACAGGGCAGGTGATCTTACCTCCCCAGAGACAATATAGGGGGCAAACCCCTCCTAGTGATGATACAAGGCAAGAGGAGAGAACGCAGTGGGGAGGAAGAAAGAAGCATGGTTTGAACACCTACTGTGTGCCAGTCCTTGTCTTATAGGTTATCTGACCTTATCCTGTCAACAGCCTTCTGTGGTCAAAATTTTTGTTATTCCATTTTACAGATGGGAAAACTGAGGTGCAGACAGGCAAATTGAACCTGCCTAGGGTCAAACAGCTACAAAGGGGTTGAGATGGGATCTGAACCTCAAACAGATGTTGCTTCTACTGCCCAGTTGCTGAATCAACTCTAAGGGACCTAGAGATAAGAAATAAGGGGTTAAATGATCTGTGCTTCGGATGTGTAGAAAATACCCCCAAAAAACCATAATCCACCCACAGATGCCTATGAACTTGTGCAGGCCCTGTAAGAGCCACAAGGACGGTGGCCAGGGAGGCCCATTTCACTTTAGGATGACAAATATTCATCAGATGAAGGAATGAAAGCCGAAGCTGGTCACTCTGTGTCTGTAATGAGATGTCCCTGGCCTCTGGGAGCTTAGAGCCTAGGAAGGAAGAGGTAGATAAGAACAGACACTGAAGTAAAATTAGTGGTTGACCTCAGGCTGTCTATGCTATGTGCAGACAATAAAGGCACTAACCATTTCAGAGGAGGGAAAGACTGGGAGGCACTGGACTGGTTCAGGAGGGCTTCTTGGGGGAAGTGGTATCTAAACTAGGTAAGAAATGGAGGGAGATTGGAGAATGCAAGATATGTTGGAGCTGGTCTGAATTGGGCTAGGGACCCTTCTTCACCTTCCTACTCCAACAGGTATGAAGTAATTACCCACGGGGTGCCAGGCCCTGTGCTTGGTGCAGAACAAAATAGAACGCCTCCCAGAGCGGAAAGACTAGAAATCTGTATGAATGAATACCTCATTGCAAAATGCCCCACGGGCACACACAGGATGCTGGATAGAGAAGGACCACCAGGGGCAGAGGTGGCCAGAAAGGGCCTCTCAGAGGAAGGAACATTTAGACTGAAACCAGACACATGAAAGAGCCAACTGTGCAGTGAGTGCATGGAACAGCACTCCAGGCAGAGGGAACAGCATGTGCAAAGCCCTTATGATGGGTGAGAACTTCAACTGCTTGGGGAACTGAGAGATGAACAGGTTTGCTAGAGCAGACGGATGGGAGGATGGGAGGGGGTGGGAGATGGGCAGGGACCAGATCATGTGAGGAGCTTGAATCTTATTCCCAGATGGGCTGTAAGCACAGTGAAAAATGTCAGTGTGGCTACTGGGTGCTAAGTCTGTTCATTACACAATTACTTCTTCAGCAGCCATCCACCCTGTGCTGCCTCTCTGTGCTTTACTTACTCTGAAATAAGAGGCAGACCCTGTAATTGCCTCTATTTGGCACACGAGGATACAAAGGTGTTGAGTCACCAGCCCAGTATCCCCCCACTAGGTGTGGAGCCGGGCCTGGAACCCAGGTCACCTGGGCCTTCCCCTCCAGTGCTCTGCTCTGCTGGCTCCTCTCCCTTCCCTCAAGCAGCGTGGCTGATTAATTAAGGATATTGTTATTAACGTTGGTCAGGTTGGTCCCCTGGACAGCATAGAATGGCAACCATGGACTCTAGTGGGGTCTCACCTTGCCCAGGGCCAGCACAACGTCCCCTGGCCAGCAGTCCTCTCATCTTTCCCTGGGGGCACCTGCAGCCTGATCCTTTTAAAAACAATGATGATGATAGTGATGGTATTTTACCCTTCCTCTTCCCAGCTTGATTTCTTTCCTCCCAGCTGGCTCTGGGGCAGGTGTCTTTCTAATTCAAATGCCAGCTACTTACTGACATGCTGTGTGGCTGGGGTGGTTAGCACACCTTTCTGGCCTCAGCCGTCCCATCTGTGAAATGGGGCTGTGAAGTAACAGGCTGTAGGAGACTAGCACGGTGGTGGACCTAAAGGGCTGGCAGGAGCTGGGCACACGGGGAGGGAGGGGCAGGCCTCTCCTTGGAAACCCTATGGGGCAGTTCTACTCTGTCCTATAGGGTCGCCGTAAGTCAGAATCGACTCGATGGCAACACATTTATGGGTAAGGTCTTAAATAATTAGAAAGTTATCTCCCTGGCACAGGGGCTTTTGTTCCTCTGCCAGAACAGGACCTGGCACATAGTAGGGGTTCAGGAAATCTTTGAAGAATGTAACAAATGCTTACAGAGGACCAGACACTCTGCTAGCAGCCCTACGGATTCCGGATAAATCTGTGGTCTCCAAGGATGTTTATGATGACATGAACTATCCTGTGTATTTCACACTGATGTAATGGGCACGAGTCGCCATTAAGCACTTAAAATGTGGTGAGACTGAGGACCTGAATTTGTAATTTCATTTAATTATAATGAGTTTAAATACAAATAGCCACACATGGCATGTGGCTACTGCATTAGACAGCATAGTGCTAGGATTTTCTAGAATTCACAGTACACGTTTCTTCAACTGTTCCTTGTAGGGCAGGGAGACAGGACAGTGGGGTGGTTGCCCTCCATGTATTATCTCAGTCAACACAGTCACTGTGTGATGGGTATAGGCAGTAGCACCCCCATTTTAAGGATGAGCAAACTGAGGCTCAGAGAGCAGGACCACCTCAGACAAGCCTCACAGCCATAAAGTGGCTGGGGTGGTACTCGAACCCAGGCCTGACCCCAGAGTCTACCCACCTGCACTTGAGCACAGGAGGCAGGGCAAGGCTTTTCTGGGACATTAACTGTGGAGCTATTCAAGTGCTAGACGGGGTCTTGGTTGAAGGCTGAGGGTTTTGTACCTTAAACGTAGGATATCCTTGACTGGTAATTGGCCAAATGGTTAAGCTTCCACATTTATCACTGTCAAACCTTAACACTGATCATAACCACTGCACTGTAACGCTGCCGAGAGAGCAATGGGGGGGACCCATACCTGGGGGCTCCCCAGCTGGGATGGGCTCCGAATGTGGTGTGGCAGAGGGGCTGGGCTTCCTGCTAAGCAGAGCCTTCTGGGCAAAACTCAGACACACAAGTAAAACAAATAACATGGTAAGCACAGAGTTGTTGTTCGTTGCCGTGGAGTCAATCCTGAGTCATGGCAGCCCCATGTGTGCAGAGTACAACTGCTCCCTAGGGAAGCCAATCGCCAGGCCTGTCTTCCGAGGTGCCTCTGGGTGGGTTTGAACTACTACCCTTTCAGCTAGTAGTTGAGCGCTTAACTGTTTGCACCAGCCAGGAACTCGTGTTAAAGTTAACCAGAAAAACTAAACCCATTGCCATCAAGTTGATTCCAACTCACAGCAACCCTGTAGGACACCGTAGAACTGCCCCACAGAGTTTCCAAGGAGCGGCTGGTGGATTCAAACTGCTGACCTTTTGGTTAGCAGCCATAGCTCTTAACCACTGCACCACCAGGGCTCCTGCTGTAAGGTTAGGGAGATATAATTCTAAAGCAGAACGGAGTAAGCCCTGTAGGCAAGCAGGAATATATTGGAATTCTCCACCTGTCCCCAACCCAGTGCTAATTGTCTTGAATTTAGGCAGAATGCTTTAAGTACTGTGACAGCTACAGGGGGCTTCTCTTCTTTTCGTCTTACGTCATATATCAAAATTCACGGGCATAAAAAGTGCGTTTCAGACATGTGCGCACAGAGGTGTGTTCCTGTTCATACAGGTGACGTAGGGGATTTCACAGGCATTTTTACCTTGCTCACCAACTCGGGAGCCCAGCCCCTGTATACACTTCTGAGCCACCGTAGGATACGCCTTCGGATCACTAGGTGACCATGGAGGACACGTGATCAGCAAGAAGGCAGCCAGGGCTCCCCAAAACAGGGCCCCCACGCCAGGGCCCCCCACGCCAGGGCTCCCCAGAACAGGGCTCCCTGCACCAGGGCTCGCCACAACAGAGTTCCCCCAACAGGGCTCCCCACACCAGGGCTCCCAGGCTGACCTCATTTGCTTGTGATAAGGTGGCCAGCCTGGCAGATGACTGGATGTTATGGAGATTAAAAAAAAAAAAAAAACCCATTGCCATCGCGTCGATTCCAACTGATAGCGACCCTATAGGACAGAGTAGAACTGCCCCATAGGATTTCCACCAAGCACCTGGTGGATTTGAACCACAGACCTTTTGGTTAGCCGCCATAGCTCTTACTACTACACCACCAGGGTTTCCGTTATGGAGATAGTCTGTCTAATGCCAGCAAAATACCTGACAGTGCTGCCATTGTGGCTGAGACAGAGAGTGAGAGTGGCAATAGGATATGGGGGGTGATCTGTAACCGGCTAGATGACAGTATCTGAAGACCTTGGTTTTGCCTGGTGATGGGTCTCTCTTGTTGGCGGAAGGACTGCTCCCTAGACCCTGTCATGGTCAGCACTGCTTTTTATAATCACTCCTCTGGAATGAAAACATACACAACTTGCCGATCGGTCCCAGAAGCCAGAAATACATTAGACGACAGACGCAGGAGCCAGGAAGACCTTGACAGATTAGAATCCAGAGACACACGAAACAAGATGACCTAATAGGACCATAAAGGTCTGTCCCAGGGATCGGGGTGTTGCATTCTGGATAGGAAAGATGAGCTGAAAGGCTAGGTGTGGAGACAGCTGGTTACAAGCCAGAGGTATGCTGGGGCTTCCCCTCCCCACTGCCCTGCCCTCCTCAGGCCCCCATCACTCCTGCAACCCAGTCTCCCTCCTTCTGCCCCCACCCACACCTTCCATCTGCCCTGCTGCCCACAGGAAGCAGGGGTTGGAAGAAAGGCCTGGCAATCTGCTTCCATAAGATTACAACAATTGAAAACCTTATGGGGGCACAGTTCTACTCTGAAACATATGGGACCACCATAAGTCAGAATCAACTCCACAACAATGGGTATACATGGGGAAACTGAGGACCTGGGGGGCTTAAGTCACCTGCCCCAAGCCACACAGCCAGGAAGAGCTCAGATCTAGGCCTGCCTGCCTTAGGGCTTACGCCCGGCCCTACCCATTGTACCATCCATCTTCCCTGGAGCCCTAGCATTGATGGGGCCTGAGGGGCCCTCTACTGTGCTCCTGCTGCTTCATAGGTAGGGAAACTGAGGCCTGGAGAGGGAAAGGGATTTGCCCAAGACCTCTGAACTTTGGAAATGTGACCAGGGCTATTTATCTGCAGACCACCCCCACAAATCATAGGATCTTTGCATCAAAGGAAGTTTGGAGGTTGCTTGGGCTTATCTAATGCCCAACAGGGGCCTGACGGGTCATTCACTCAGTCCTACTTGAATGCTCCCGGGACGGGGAGCTCACAACTTTGTGAGTCATCTTAGTACAGAGCTTCCATTGTTACAGAGCCTTTCCTATAACTTCTTCCCTAGATGGGGTTGGAGGATCTTTTATAATAAAAACTACTGAAACTCAAAATTCCATGAAATCAGCTACATATGTTTTCAAACCTATATCAAGATTCCAGTTGTTTTAAGGCAATGTACAAACACCACCCACATTCTCCCATCACGACTGAAAAGGATGTTCCAGACCAGTGGTGTCTAGAACTTTCTGAGGTGATGGAGACGTTCCATGTGTGTGCTGTCCAATATAGTAGCCACTAGCCACAAGCAGCCGTTGAGCACCTGAAATGTGGGTAGTGCGGCCCAGGACCTGAATCTGTAACTTTAATTTTAAGGAATTTGAATGTCCATAGCCACACATGGCTAGTGACTACAGCATTGGACAGCTCAGTGCTAGGGTTTTTTAGAATTCACAGGGCGTATTTCTTTAACCTTTCTTGTAGGACAGGGAGACAGGACAGTAGGATGGTTGCCAACCCAGATCCCAGAGGTGGAGTCCTGGCTCCATCATTCCCTGGCTGGGTGGCTCTAGACTGATCTGTCCCTCTCTGGTCTCAGTGTCCACATCTGGCAAATGGGCAGGTGGTAATGATAACAGTTAGTCTGGTCAGCCTTTCATCTGGAGAACGTGAGCTCAAGCATGTAACGGGCTTACCTCAGGGCCAGGCACACACTAAGGGCGTGCCCGTCCCTAGCAGTGTCCTCAGGGGATGGATGGATCTTTCACCCCGTTTGAAGGGTTTGAGGTTTGAGGTTAGGGTAGGGTGTCTAGAAAGCTGGGCTTGTTTGCTCATTTGCTCAATACGTGAATACTTACTGAGCACCTGCTGAGTGCCCTGCCTAGTGCTGGATGCTGGGAGGCGGCTCCTCCTTCAGGAAGTGTGAGGGGCCCTGTTTCAACATCAGGGTCTCCTGAGGTTGCCTGCAACCCGTGCCCTGGCTTCATCCTCTCCAAACCCTCAGGGTCCCCGAGATCAGAGGGTACGTCCTGCCTTCCTGAGGGATACCAGCTGAGCTCAGGAAAAATGGAGGCTTGTGGCCAATGAGAGTATTCCCTGGGGCTCAGAGGAATGGGGGCTGGACACTGAAAGGTCCAGAGAGAGAGAAGCAGGAAGGGCATCCTTTGCGAGGGAAGAGAAGGTGCAAAGGCACAGAGGACAGCATACTAGAGGAGGGAGGCAACCTTTGGCCCCACCTGAGGGCCCATCACACTCTGCCCTGGAGGGCAGGATGGGGGCCACTGCTCCCCAGCACTCGGTGTGTGGGAGTCACCTCGGGGTGGGGGTGTGTTAACTCAGGTGCCCAGGTGCTCTGGCCAGCCTGAACTGTGGGAACACAGGTGGTCACCAGGAGGGGCCTGATGGGTATGTGTGCTGGAGCCAGGTCTGGGGAAGATTGGGGAGCCCTGGATGGTACCTCCGAGAGTGAAGAGAGAAGAGGAGAGTGTGAATGTTTACTTAGCACCCCTCCTGGGTGCTTTACCCCCAGTGTAGTTATTACTCCCATCCTGCAGATGAGGAAACTGAGGCTCAGGAAGGTTTGGAGTGTATCTGATGTCACCAAAGGGGGAAGGGTGTAGCCAAAAACTCATCAGAGGGGCCCTCAGCCACAGCGACACAGAGTGAGTGAGAGACAGAGGACAGAGAACAAAAGAAAGACAAGAGAAGACGGAAAGAGAAAGAGATGCAGAAAAGGAGAGTGGGAGAAAGTCAGAGATGGGGGAGACGGGTCATTGGGGGCTGGGGAGAGAGAGTGGAGGTGCAGGCAGAGAGTGGACAGAGCGGTGGGGCTGGGTCTTTTGAAGTCTGATTCTTCCTCTCGTCTCCTCTGAAGGTAACCCAGGCAGGCAGGCATCAGTGACAGTCAGTGGGTTTACTCCTCACCCTGAGACTGAAGAGACCGGAGAGGGAGAGAGCAGGCCAGGCCCA
Source organism: Loxodonta africana (assembly GCF_030014295.1). Classification (NCBI taxonomy): domain Eukaryota; kingdom Metazoa; phylum Chordata; class Mammalia; order Proboscidea; family Elephantidae; genus Loxodonta; species Loxodonta africana. The sequence goes on along the minus strand of NC_087360.1, from coordinate 19,716,052 downwards.
GGAGGACCAGGGCAGAAGGAGGCCCAGCCTCACCAACCCCCAAGGCACTGGCGTTGGTTTTGCCTTTCACGTGCAGTCATTTTCCAGCTAAGGAGAAGCTCACTCAGGAAACTGATATCTGGTCACCACCCTCCCCAGCCCAGAAAATAACCCCAACCCCTCGCAGGTGGCAGCTTCACGATGCCACTTCACCTCTACACCAGTACCCCAGTTCTGAGGAGTAGTAGTAGTTGTCGCAAATATTATCATTTGTGCCCGTTTTACAGAGAGGGAAACTGAGGCCAGGGGACTAAGTGCTTTTCCAAGGGTCCATGGCTAGGATGCTAAAGTAGTTCCTGACCAAGAAGCATTTCTATGTCACAGCTGCCAGGACCCTGTAGGTGCAGGCCCCCCAGGGGAACCTGAGGAGTCTCTAAAGACAGAACTTCAGGCACTGGTGAGGGAGAGATTGGAGGGGGGACCTTCAAATGCCACCTTGGAGAGAGGAGCCTACTGATGCATCTCTTTGCAGGGGCAGTGGAGGGGGAGAAGAAAGGGGCAGAGAGCTTTGAGGCCCTGGGCCTGGCAGTGGGGACGAGACACCCCGCACTGTGTGTCACCTCCAGGTCTCTGCACTGTACAGTGGAGCCTCAACAACAGAGAGACCCTACGAGGCAGTGGGGAGTGAGCTAGGCTTTGGAGCCAGCCAGACTCCCAACCCAGTGCTCCCAGGGTCTGAACAGCAGTGAGCCTTCGTCACCCCAGGGTCCAGCTGGGCCACCTGTCAGGCCCACTCAGAAAGGCATTCTAGCGCAGGGTGGGCAGAAGAGGAGCATACCACCTCTGGCAGCAGAGGGAGCGAGTCCCAGCCGCCAGACCCCCAGAATGAGCAGTAAACCCCTCAGCTGGCAGAATGGGGGGCTGGGCCTGAGCCACAAGTTATATACACACACTGGCTCTTTGATCCTATAACCTGGAGGGATATGGACTGTTATTCTCCCATTTTCCAGATGAAAAAATGGAGGCTCGGGAACCTGAAGTGACTTGCCCAAGGCCACACAGCCAGGGGATCACAAAGACTTGAATTCATAGCTTTGTCCAAGCCTTGGTCACACCCACTCCGGGCTGACCTTCCCCCCAGAGCTTTTCTGGGAGACACTAAAATACAGCTTCCTCGGCCCCACACCCAAGGATTGAATTCCAGGGTCTGGGCCGGCCCAGGACTCTGCATTTCATCTCTGGGAGGTGCTGGTGTGCACAGACCTGCCTGGGGCCCTGACTCAGGGGGAGGGTGTCTCCCCCAGGGAGCATCAGACTCTACCTGTGGTGCCACAGGAACAACACGGACTGGGACATACAGACCTGGGTTCGAGTCCTGGCCACCTCGCTTACAAGCAAAGGGGTTTTGCTTTCAATGGTCTGGCCTCAGCTTTCCCATCTGTAAAATGGGCTGCCTGCTCCCTGTCCCCCTCCTGGGGCTGCCACAAGGGCCCGAGCAGGCAGGGGACAGCTCTGTAAGCTCTGCAAGAGCTGGACCGGACAGTTATTGCCACATCCCTCTCAGGGCCTGTGACTGGGGTCAGCCTGTTTCAACCAACCAAGTGGGCATTTAAGGGGCACCTGCTGTGTGCGGGGACTCGGAGTGACATGGGGCAACCCTCAGAGAGGGTAAAAGCGGAGAGATGGGCAGTGCAGACCCCGAGAGGCTGGGGGAACAGAGGAGGTCTGGGTGGCAAAGGCTTCCTGGAGGAGGCATCACTCTCGGGGTGGAAGAAGCCCCCATGGGGAGCCAGCAGCCCCTGGCCCCGCCCCGGTCCTTCTGAGGCTCTGAGATTGGGAGCGAACTGCTTCCCCTCTCTAAGCCTCAGTTTCCCCATGGGTAAAACAAGGGGCTGGGGGAGGAGATGTTTGAGGGGACTTCCGGTGTTAAGAGGCCAGAAGATGGGGTTTGAAGTGAACGTCCAGGGATAGGCACGGTGCAGGTTGGGGGAGGAAAAGCCTAAAGGGCACGGGGCGGGGGAAGCAGAGCTGCAAAGGCCTGAGGGGGGCCAGCGAGGCATGCACCAGGGCAGTGCTGGCTGGGGTGGGCTTGGGAGGTTGCGGCCCTCACATGGCTGGGGAGTGGGAGCCAGGTGGGGGCCAACAGACAGCAGGAAGAGAAAGAACAGAACAGTGACGATGGCACCATTTACTCAGCCTGAGTGTGGAGCACTGTACCTGCCTCATCTCACAGAATCCTTCCTTGATGGAGAAACCAAGGCTCAGCACATTGCAGGGACTGCCCAGCCTCAGTTTGTCCAGCTCTAAAATGGGGATGGTATGTAGCCAGGGTCTGGCATACAGAAAGTGCTCAATAAATGCAAGCAGAAGCCCTGGTGGTGCAGTGGTTAAGCACTCAGCTGCTAACTGAAGGGTTGGTGGTTCGAACCCACCCAGTGACCCTGCAGGAGAAAGACCTGGCAATCTGCTTCTGTAAAGATTACAGCCCAGAAAACCCTATGGGGCAGTTCTACTCTGTCACATGGTGTTGCTATGAGCTGGGGTAGACTCGATGGCACCCAGCAATAGTAGTAGTAGTGGCAGGTCTGTCTGACTCCAAAGCCCACGGCTTCTGGGGACTCCCAGTTCCCTGGGACCTGGTTATATTGATATTAATATCATCAGCAGTTAAATATTCACATTATGTTTTACTCTGAGCCAGACGCTGTACCAAGTGCTTTACATGCAATAACACCTTTAATTCTCACAATGTCCCGTATGATGGGAGCTACTCAACATCGCCTTCCATGCAGGAGACCCAGGTTTGATCCCTGGCCAGTGCACCTCACGTGCAGCCACCACCCATCTGTCTGTGGAGGTTCACACATTGCTGTGATGCTGAAGAGGTTTCAATAGAGCTTTCAGACTAAGATGGACTAGGAAGAAAGGCCTGGGGATCTACTTCTGAAAATCAGCTAAAGGAAACCCTATGGGTCACAACAGTCCGACCTGCAACCAATCATGGAGGTGGCGCAGGACCAGGCAGTGTTCTGTTCTAATGTGCATGGTGTGGCCATGAGTCGGGGCTGACCTGATGGCAGCTCACAACAACTATTATCCCCAATTCATGGATGAAAAACTGAGGTTCAGAAAGGTTAAGTTACTTGCTTACAAGTCACATGCCCAAGGGAGGCCAGGTCTGGCTGGGACCAGGGTACAAGCTCTTAGTTAAGAGGTACTACCTATCAGATTTACCCACCACCAGCCAGCCTCCAGGGGTTTGGGGGGCACCCAAGAACCTGGTTTGCTTATAAGCCCCCTCACTCAGGTGCTCTGGGGGGGCCCCCACCTGGAGAAACCTGCCATCAGGAACTGACCTCCGCTTTTTTCCCTGCTGCCCCCAGCACCAGGCAGAGCAGCGAGGGCAGTGGGGAGCTACAGCAGGTTACTGAGCAGGAGTGGGGCTTGCACTGCCAGATACTGGAGGTTGGCTGGCTAGCCACTGGGTGTATGAGTGGCCCAGCCCCAGCCAGACATGGGCTGAGGAGGGGTGGGGACGGGTTGGGTACTCCCAACAGCGGGTGGCCCACCAGGCCCTGCTCTTCTGCCCCACCCCGTGGTCTCCACGGGCCCGGGAGGACAGATGGCATCGCCCAGGCCAGGGCCACGGCTGTCACTTGGCCAGATGAGTTACCAGTGGGCTGGAGGGGGCGACAGCCGGGGGGGCAGCAGAAACAATTGCACCAAGACACCAGGACAATGGGGGCCACGTGCCATGGGGCAACAGTCGTTTGTCATACAATGGGCCACCAGGGGACACCAGCCGGGCCAACTGCTGCCAGCGACACGGGCCGGCCAAGTTTTCAAATCACTTCCAGACCCTGTTTTCCTACGAGGCAGCCAATCGCCAGGGCAGCAGGGTGGTCACCTGATGCCAGCCTCTGGGGGCTGAGGGCCCAGGCCTGGTGACAACTGAGCAGCAGTAGCCATGGCAACACTAATTGTGGCCTTAAAACACAAGGAAAGACCAAGCGAGAGAGATGGAGCAGGGGAAGGGAGGAAAGACGAAGAGGAAGGGGGAGAGAAGAGGTGGCCAAGAAAATGGAGGGACAGAGGTTAAAGTCTCAGGCTGGGTGCCGGTGACACGCACAAGAAAAGTTGATGCTGTGATCAGGTGCCTTTAAACCAGCTCCAACTCGTGGCGACCCCGTGTATAACAGAACAAAATCACCCCCTGGTCCTGGGCCATCCGCACGATGGTTGCTACATTGGAGCCCATCGTTGCAGCCACTGTGTCAGTCCATCTCATTGAGGGTCTTCCTCTCTTTCACTGACACTTTACCTAGCATGATATCCTTCTCCAGGGACTGGCCCCTCCTGATAACATGTTCAAAGTAAGTCTTACACACACCCTCCCTCTCTGTGAGGCCCTGAGACACTCAATTTTCAACTTGGAACTTAGAATTTGCACCAGGTCTTCTTGGCAACAAGTAGAAAGGTCCTGGCAGTCGGGGTGGCAGATGTGGCAGTCTGGCATGGCTTCCTAAGCCCCCAGCATGTACCCATGTTGTGATGTGGACAAGATTCTGATGTGATGCCCAGGGGCCTTTGAGCCACATGGCCCAACATGACTTCAGGGGCCCCAGAGAGTTCTGGTTAGCCCTGTTAGGTATCCTCAGGGGGCAGCCTTTTTCCTTCTGTGAAAAGCGTTTTATTTGCTCCTGAATCTGTTGAGGAGTGGTGGGCGTGGGGCTTAACCAAAGCCTCTAGGGGCTGTCTGGGGTCACAGCAAGGAGCCAGTATTCCGGACCATGTTGCCTGGGTTCTAGTCCCACTGCTTACTGTTCCGTGTGACCTTGGGCAAATGATTTGGTGCTCTGAGCCTCAGTTTCCTCATCTGTAAAAGAGGAACATGGACAGAGCCTACCTCACAGGGCTGCTGTGGGGCTGAATAAGAACATGACCATTGAGCCCTGAGCCCCAGGCCTGGCTGTAGCAGGCACTCAGGACCCCATGCAGGGTCAGCATGTGACGCTGCCACCCACAGGCTGCTCTTCAAACCCCACGCCATCCACGTGGGCCAAGGTGTGGCAGCCTGGGTCCTGTGGTAGTGGCCCTGGTTCTACCATGGGGAGAGGGACCCTGGCCATAGACTCAGGTCAGATCCTCCTCTCATGGCCCACACAGCTCCTACGCAAGCTTACTGAGTCTCAGCTTTCCCATCTGTAAAATGGGAATAACATTATTATCTGCCTCATAGAGTCAGTGGTTCAGTGGTAGAATTCTGGCCTTCCACATGGGAGACCTGGGTTTGATTCCCAGCCAGGGTACCTCATGTGCGGCCACCACAGTGGTGGCTTGCATGTTGCTGTGATGCTGAACAGGCTGCAGCGAAGCTTCCAGGCTAAGACGAACTAGGAAGAAAGGCCTGATCTACTTACGAAAATCAGCCAATGAAAGCCTGATGGATCACAGCGGTCTAATCCCGTTTGCCTGGGGTCGTCATGAGCCAGGGGCCAACTCAACAGCAGCTACCCACAACAACATAGGGTGACTGGGAGTGTCACATGGGTCAATCCCTGTGAAGGACTTGACAGGCTACCTGGCACATTGTCAGCACTCAGCAACCATTGTGTGTGTTATTATTGTGGTGGTGGTATAAGTGGGTAAGAGCTCGACTACTAGCCGAAAAGTTGGTGGTTCAAACCCACTCAGAGGCACCTTGGAAGACAGGCCTGGAGATCTGCTTCTCAGAGGTCACAGCCTTGAAAACCCTGTGGAGCACAGTTCTACTCTGCATACCTGGGGTCGCCATGAGATGGAATGGATTCAAGGACAACTAACAGGAGTAACAGGTGCTAAGTAATGTGTGTTAAATAAGAGAGGGTGGGTTGATCTGAGGATATGCCATCTGGCTGCCAAAGGGGGGGTCCTAGGACCAGATCTCCCTGGTGGCCCTGGGGAGGGGGAGGTTGGGGAGCCGGGGAGGGGGAGGTTGGGGAGCCGGGGAGGGAGGCTTGGGAAGGTGAGGCGCTAAGGGGATGATTTCAGACTTAGGGGAGCGCCCCGGAGCCGGCTCTTGCTCCCTGCCCCTCCCTTCAGGCTCCTGGCCACCGCCAGTGATGATGACCTTCCTGGGGACCTGCAGTCGCTGTCGTGGCTCACGGCCGTGGACGTACCACGGTTGCAGCAGATGGCGAGTGGCCGTGTGGATCTGGGCGGCCCCAGTGCGCCACAGCCGCACGCAGGTAGGTTCAGGGGCAAGGCGGGACGGGGTGTGGGTGGGGGGGGTGGCGCATATGGTGGCTTCAACTCACAGTGCTGCCCCCATCTGTTGTGTGGCCCTGGACAGGTCACTCCCCCTCTCTGGGCCTTTATTTCTGAACCTGTACAACGTGACTCATTCTACCTTCCTCAGAGCAGAGTGGTTCATTCATTTCCTAATTTACAGTCTGCTGGGCCCTGTGAGTGGTGAGGTTTCAATGATGAATAAAGACAGACTTGCCCCTACCCTGGTGCATCTTGAACAACGAGGATAGTCAGCAAACTACAGCCCCCAGGCCAAATCCAGTCTGGGGCCTATTCTTGTACAGCCTTTGAGTTAAGAATGGTTTTTGCATCTTTGAAGAGTTGTGAAAAAAAAAAAGGGAAAAAAAGTTTTTTAAAAAGACAAGAATATGGGACAGAGGCCATTTGTGATTGGCAAACCTAAATTATTTACTTGCTCTTAGTTGATGTCAAGTTGATTCCAACTCATGGCGACCCCACATGTACAGAGTAGAACTGCTCCATAGGGTTTTCAAGACTGTGACCTTTTGGAAGCAGATTGTGTCAGGCCTATCTTCCAAGGCACCCCTGGCTGGGTTCAAACTGCCAAACTTTTGGTTAGTATTCAAGTGCTTAATTGTTTGCACCATCCTGGGACTTCAAAATATTTACTACCTGCACACTATAGAAGAATGCTGACCCCTGATCCAGGAGATTAGAGAGATGAAGCAGGGAAAGGGCTGAGTACAGGGCCTGGTACATAGTGGGTGCTCAATAATGGCAGCTAGTTGCAGTCATCCACTACCTGTCAGTTTGTTGTACTGTGGTGGCTTCTTTGTTGCTGTGATACTAGAAGGTATGTCAACAGTATTTTAAATACTATCAGGGACACTCATGGTGGACAGGTTTCAGTGAGTTTCCAGACTAAGGCAGACTAGGAAGAAAGGCCTGGCAATCTACTTCCTAAAAATTAGCCAGTTAAAACCCTATGGATCACAATAGAATAGCGTCCAATATATAGTGCTAGAAGATGAGCCCCTAGGTTGGAAGGCATCACACAATAGCCACAAGAATGGACTCAAACATGCCAACAATCGTGAAGATGACGCAGGATGGGGCAATGTTTCGTTCTGTTATACACAAGGTCATCATGAATTGGAGCCCACTTGATGGCAACAAAAAAATATCAGTTGTATTAGTAACAAATGGATTAGATGCCTAAAGACAGAAAATATTGAAGGAAAATAAACAGCAGCAGCAAAAAACCAATCACTGCAATATACTTAAGATACCAATAGTTGAAAAAGTAGCGCCTAGGAGTATTTCTTTCTTTGGACAAGTCCAAAACATTATAGTAGACGTTGGCAAACTTTTTTCCATCGAGGGCCAAGTAGTAAATATTTTAGACTTTGTAGGTCATATGTATGGTCTCTGTTACAATTACTCGACTTTACCATTGTAGTGGAAAAGCAGCCATAGACAATATGTAAGTGGTTGGGCGTGGCTGTGTGCCGATAAAACTTTATTTACAAAAACAAGCCTTGGGTCAAATTTGGCTTGCTGGTTGTAGTTTGCCTGACCCCTGGTTTGGAGCTTCGGGGTACAGCTGTGTGACATGGGCAAGTGCCTTCCACTCTGAGCTGTTTCCTTACCTGTAGTGAAAGGATAGTAGAAGAGCCTTCAAGGGGTATTGTGAGGATTCCATATGGAAACCACCTCACATACAGTAGGTGCTCAATAAATGGTAACTGTGAAATAAAGAAGCCACGCCAGTGGCCCAGGGCCTCTTCCTCCTCCACTGCTTCTACTGGGAGCCTCCTGAGGACCTGGCACTGTGCCAGGCATTTGGGGCACTGAGTCATATCAGATGTAGTCCTGATTTTCAGGGAACTAATCGACTGGCCAGAGAAAAAAGGACAAGGCAGACATGACAAGGCACAAAGGATGATCCTGGATGGCAGTCAGAACTCAGGAGAGAGCTAAGGGATCTGCAAAGCTTCCTGGAAGAGGTGGCTCTAGGGCTGGATCATTTTGCAGCTTGCTTGATTGGAGGTAGCTGCCTGAAATCAAGCAGGTACAGTGAGAATCTTCAATAGATTAGCAATGTCTGTCACAGGCCAGACATGGAAGGGGTGGGTACTTCTGCTATCCCTGAGCTAATCCTTGGCAGAGGAGTAAGGCTTGGCAAAGAGGAGAAAGAACAAGAAGGCATTTGGACCTAAACCTAGAGGCACTGGGGAGCCATGGAATGTTTTTGAGGAGAGAGTGAACAATGGATTGGTGTTTTAGCTTCATGAAGGACAGGAGCCAAGATATTACATTATTATTATTGTTATACTCATATTTATTGAGATATTATCTTATGTCCAAAAATGTGCTCAGCACTCTATAGATATATCTTGTTTAACCCTCACAACTTTATAGGTAGGTATTAGCCCTGTTGTACAGATACAGTCCTGGTGGCACAGTGGTTAAGAGGTATGGCTGCTATCCAAAAGGTCAGCAGTTCGAATCCACCAGCTGCTCCCTGGAAATTCTGTGGGGCAGTTCTACTCTGTCCTATAGGGTTGCTATGAGTCAGAATTGACTCGACAGCAATAGGTATGGATTTTTTGTTGTTGTTGTTTTTTGTTATTGTACAGATGGGGAAACTGAGGCTGGCCCAAGTTTACCCAGCTGGTAGGAGCCCCACCCTTCACCACTGTATTCCAAGGATGTGATTTGCATGTACCTGCTGTGCACCTGGTCCTGAGGGTGGGGGGTGGCCCCATCCTCTGGGAACACTCAGGGACTGGGCTATTCTTGCCCATGGCCACCAGTCCTCCAGCCTGGCAGTGTCTCTGTGCTTCCCTCCTGCAGGTGCCTTGGCAGGGGTGGCTGACCTGCATGTGGGAGCCACCTCAGGTCCCCTGCTCCATGGGCCAGCTGGCATGGCCCCCCCAGGCATCCTGGGCCTGGGCCCTCTGGCCAGCCACGAAGCCAGTGTAAGGACCACCGCATGGGTCGGGGAGGGAAGGGGGTTTTCCCCTAGGACTGTAATGTACCTGCTTCCATCCTGACCCTCTGTCTCCTCTTCTCCCTGCCCTGGCAGATAAGCCCATTCCCAGTGAGGGGCCAGCCCTCTGCAGGCCAGCAGGAGCCACAGCTTTATGCGCCCACCACCCAGCCGCAGTTCCCACTCCCCCAGGGCCAGCAGGTACCCCGGGCTCGGGGAGCCCGGGACTCCAAGGCAGATACCCCTGGCTTGGGCAAGCCAGGGACCTCTCTGAGCCTCGGTTTACAACATGAATATTCCCTACTATGCCCACTGGAAACCCTGGTGGCACAGTGGTTAAGTGCTACGGCTGCTAACCAAAAGGTTGGCAGTTCAAATCCACTAGGCGCTCCTTGGAAACTCTATGGGGCAGTTCTACTCTGACCTACAGGGTCGCTATGAGTCAGAATTGACTCAACGGCAACAGGTTTGGTTTTTTTTTTTTTTTGGTACTATGCCCATGTCTTGGGGTTACTCATTCAGTCTCCCCAAAACTCCTGCCATGGGTGGGACAAGATTGTCTCCTGGGGTTATGAACCTGCTTTGCAGTTTTTGAGGCTGGGGCAGGAGCGGGGAGCGGGGGGGGTCTCACTGTGTTTGACTTATGCTTTCTCTCACCTTCTCACTCTTTCTCTGCTGCCCTGCCCCTGCCCATGGGAAGTGCTCCCCGGCGGGCCTATATGGCTCCCCATTTGGGGTGCAGCCTCCCTACCCCCAGCCCCGTGTGGCCATGCACTCGTCTCAGGAACTGCACCCCAAACACTACCCCAAGCCCATCTACTCATACAGGTGAGGTCCAGGGTGGGCCTGGGGGGGCTGCAGGCACTCAGGGAGAAAAGGGTAAGGGCTGTCTCTAGGGCCTCTCAGACAGCTAAGCGTGGTGCCCAGACTTCTCAGGGGGAGGTTTCAGCGTATGGGGGAGAACACCCAGGTGGTACCTGGTCTCAGGCAGGACTAGCACATGGTCATTCAGCACCCATGACGCTGACCAATGTCCTGCTCTGTCACTCACATGCTGTGTGGCTTTGGGGAAGTGGCTTGACCTTTCTTAGCTATGGTTTCCTCGGATGTAAAAAGTTATAACAATAGTAATGCGTACCTCACAGAAGTCTAGGGAGGGGGAAAGCAGCCTAGGTTTAAAGCCCCAGAGACATTAATTCTGGGAAGGAGATAAGGAAGAAAAAACAAGATTTCTCAAATCAATACTAGTAGGTGAGCTCAGGGCCAAGGAAGGGGGCAGGGAGTGGGAAAGATGTTTGGAGTGTGAAAAGGTATCGAGAACTAATGCTGTGTGAGTGTGTAGGGCAGGTACAGGTGGGGTACATCAGGGCAGGCTTCCTGGCAGAAGGGATCCTGGGCTGGTGGCCTGGGACCCCTCCGTGCCCACCTGCCTCACCTCTGGCCCCAGTTGTCTGATCGCCATGGCCCTGAAGAACAGCAAGACAGGCAGCCTGCCCGTGAGCGAGATCTACAGCTTCATGAAGGAGCACTTCCCCTACTTCAAGGTGAGGTGCCCCGGCCCAGGGAAGGTTTCTGGAACTGCCCTGGGCTCTCCCCGCACTGCCAGAATCCAGGGCTAACCCAGGCCAAACTGGGCCACCCTCTTCCACCCCAGTTATGTATGCAAACCTGGCAGTAAGGACACTTGTACATGTACACTCACACAGAGACATGGGCCTAGACATCCAGAAAGGGAAGGGGACATTTGTGTTGGGTTCTGACAGGTGAAGAGGAGTTCACCAGGCACCCCAGTGGGCAAAGGGGACAACCCAGTTATTCAGCAAAGACTCAGTACATGATGATGAAAAGCATAGACCTGGCAGCAAACTTTACCTCTCTGAGTCTCAGTATCCTTATCCGGAAAATGGGGAGAATACTACCCACCTGGGAAGGTTAGTGAGGATTTTGCATGCCAAGGATCTGGCACAGGGTTGGCCATGAGTCATGTTCTCCTTGTTAGCATCAAAGCAAAAAGGGGAGCAGGTGTGTGCTCTGTGAGGTCAGAGGGTACCACGCTGCAGGATCCCTGGCCTGGACAGTGTCTGCAGCAGATATGTTGCAGCACAATGCTGTGTGTGTGCGTGTGTGTGTAAGGTGTGAGGTGCACTGCGCTAGCTGGTAATCCACCAATAAAATATGGGCAGTTAAATACGATTTGCATTTAACATACCTGCCCAGTTATCCGTTTATTAGCATCATTCTCACTGGCTTCCTGAGAAGGAGAGAAAGGGTGGAAGATCCGGTAGCCCTGGGCCTTGTTCCTGAGTAGTAAGAGTTGCCTGGAGCTGAATAGTGGCCACTCCTTTAATCAGGCCATGTGCCCTCCAATTTTCCACAGTCCCCACTATTTCTTGTCTCTCCAACTCGAGGCTGCAGTTGGCCGCTGTCATCTTACCCCTACCACTCTTCTGCCCCACCCCTCTAGGCCTCTGAGCTTGAAAGCCCCCAGGAGAGGAAGGAGGCTATAGGGAGCTCTCTGAAGGGGTCTCCTGAGTGCCCATTTCTCCCCCAACAGACGGCCCCCGATGGCTGGAAGAACTCAGTGCGGCACAACCTGTCCCTGAACAAGTGCTTCGAGAAGGTGGAGAACAAGATGAGCGGCTCCTCGCGCAAGGGCTGCCTGTGGGCCCTGAACCTGGCTCGCATCGACAAGATGGAGGAGGAGATGCACAAGTGGAAAAGGAAGGACCTCGCAGCCATCCACCGGAGCATGGCCAACCCCGGTAAGGTCCCCAGACTGCCAACACACATGGACACCACACACAACCGCACAGACATGCCACGCACACACACTATACGCGCCACACACACCACACACTCCACATACCCCACACACAACATACGCCCCACGCACAACACACCCCACACACCCCACATACCCCACACCACACATACCCCACACACAACACACAGCACACACAATACAGCCCACACACAACACAGCCCACACATACCCCACCCCACACACACAGCATACACTACACAAACTGCACACGCACCACAGGTATCCACACATGCCACAAACACACCTCCACAATATACCACACACACTCACACCCACATCCCCATACACACCACACACAAACATACACACACACCGAAACACACACCTTCACAACATATCACATCTGTACCACACACACCCCCACAACACACACTACTCACACTCCCACATACACCCCACACATACGTTTCCACAACATACTACATACTACATACACTCCACACCCACAACCCCCTGCACACACCCCCACACACACCCAAATGAACCCGTATTCCTCCCACCCAATATTCCATACACCCCCACGCACCACACACATACACCCCACACTCACCCCCCACCCACACTCTATACACCCCATCATACATACCATACACTCCGCTCCCGCCCCACACCCACACACCCCACCTCCCAGCCCAGCCCTGGCTCTGCCTGCCTCTTGCCCAACCAGTGACACATCCCAGCCACACTGGTGGGGAGGCAGGTGCCTGGAGAAACCCCATCCTGTGGAACATGCCTCACCCTCCCCACTGACTGGTAAACTGAGAGGCCCGGTCAAAAACAGGATAAGCTGCTAAATCTCACTAGTATCACGACTTTCTCACAGAGATGTGGGAATTAAACAACCATACTTTGCTTTCCTACCACATCAGCAGAGGTTTTTGAAGTAATAAAAATAATAATACCCAGTGTGGGCTAGGATGTGGAGAAATAGGCATGCATCCTCAGTCACAGTCGGTGGGAATGTAAGCTGATAAACTTTTTGAGGGCAAAGTCTTTACTTGTTTCTATCCAAGAGCATTAGTGGGGATCCAATTTTAACCCCCAGCAACACTTCTAAATGTCTCTTTAGTAGCAGGGAGCAGCTAGGAACCCTTGCATTGTTAATAAATATGCCCCGGTCGCATGGGACTTGTAATCCCTGATTTACTTCCCTCTTTCAGGGCTGTTATGAGGTTCAAACGAACTCCTGGGGTCACAGGACTATCCTATAAGGCACTCTCCAAATGAGAGAACTAAGGAGCCCTGGTGGTGTAACAGTTAAGCACTCAGCTGCTAAGCACAAGGTCAGTGGTTCGAAGCCACCCAGCGGCTCTTGGGAGAAAAGACCTGGCAATCTACTCCCGTAGAGAGATGACAGCCTAGAAAACCCTGTGGGGCAGTGCTACTGTGTCACATGGGGTTACTATCAGTCAGAATCTACCTAATGGCACCCAACAATGACAACCACATTTTCATGATCTGATGGCTACTGTCATTCCTCAAAGACTCTACACAATCTGTGGTTTCATTATATCTCCACCATCACCCTGTGCTGTATATGACACCATGAAACAGATGAGGAGACAGGTTCAGAGAGTCCCAGAGGCTGGCTCAGCTCACACTGGGGTATGAACCCAGGCTTGAGAGGGGGCCTGCTAACTGCAGGCTGGGTTCTGAGTGACCTTTCTCTCTTGCCTGCAGAGGAACTGGACAAGCTGATCTCAGATCGGCCGGAGAGCTGCCGGCGCCCTGGCAAACTGGGCGAGCCAGAGGCCTCTGTGTTGACTCACTCCGCCACAGTGGCCATGGCCCACGGCTGCCTGGCTGTCTCCCAGCTCCCACCCCAGCCCCTGATGACACTATCCCTGCAGTCTGTCCCCCTGCACCACCAGGCCCAGCCCCAGGCACATCTGGCTCCAGACTCCCCCGCCCCAGCCCAGACCCCACCCCTGCACGCCCTGCCGGACCACAGCCCCAGTCCCCTGCCCCACCCCGCCATGGGGAGGGCTCCAGTGGACTTCATCAACATCTCCACCGACATGAACCCTGAGGTGGACACCCTGGACCCCAGCATCATGGACTTCGCTCTGCAGGGTGAGGCTGGGGGGTGGGGGCATCGTAATGGAAGGGAGAGGCGAAACCAGGGGGGCCAAGAAGATGGGGAGCAAAGGATAGGAGGGCTGTCTGCATGTTACCCCCACAGCCTCATTTCACCAACCATCCTTCAACAAACATTTCTCGACTACCCAATAAGAGCCAGTTACAGCAAACATTTTTTAATGAGTATTTACGTGTACCAGGCACCTTCCTCATAGGGTCGCTATGAGTCGGAAACGACTCAACGGCAATGGGGTTTGGAGGCACCTTCCCAAGCACTTTCTAGGCACCATTTCCTTTCAGCCCTGCAACAGTCCTGGCAAGGAGAAAAAAAAAAAAAACAGCCCTGAGAGGCCACACGTACCCATTCTGCTGTCGAGGAAACTAAGGCAAAGGGAAGAGAAGTCACTGGCCCAGGGTCACCCCGCGAGTAAGTGGCAGGACCAGATTTAAACACAGGTTCGTCCAGGCCTAAGCTTTTAATCAAGATGGCACTGGTGGGTGAGTGGTAGAATTCTCACCTTCCATGCGGGAGACCCGGCTTTGATTCCCAGCCGGTGGACCTCAGGCGTGGCCACCACCCATCTGTCAGTGAAGGCCTGCACGTTGCTGTGATGCTGAACAGGGTTCAGCGGGGCTGCCAGGCTGAGACAGACTAGCAAGAAAGGCCTGGAGATCTACTTCTGAAAATCAGCCAGTGAAAACCCTAGGGATCACAACAGTCTGATGTGTGACTGATCATGGCGATGGTGCAGGACCAGGCAGTGTTTTGCTCCATTGTCCAAGGTCACCACGATTTGGGAGCGACTCAGTGGCAACTCACAAGAACAACAAACGTTTAATCATTAACTGCTTCCACGCCCATGTGCTGACTTCATGTCTGGTTATCGTCCTGGCCCTCTGCTGGCAGCAAGGTCATCCTCAATAAATAGGAGATGAATGAATGACTGACTGGACAGATGGATGAATGCATGAACAAGGAAAGTTCAGGGAAGGCTCATGACCCAGCCTTTCAATAACATTTGCACACCTACTGTGTGCTAGCCATGGCCCTCAAGGAGCTCTGTATCTAGGAGAGAAATGGACAGGTTGGCAGGTGGTTACAGCTGTGAAATGGGTACATTCCAGCCTCCCTGCCTCTCTCCCAGGATTATTGTAGAGTTAAGATGTGCTGAGGAAAGGGAGGACCTTGGTTGCTCCCCTAGCTCTGCCCATGCTGGTCCCGTAACGAGGGCTCTGTGCTTTTCACATGGCATCTTGTTTAACCCTTGCCAGCCCTACATGGTGGGTTCTCTGATCATACCCATTTTAGTCCAAGAAACTGAGGCTCAGAGACGAAAGTGACTTTCCCCAGGGCCCACAGGTGAAGGGGAGGGCGGGGCTGGAACTCTTGTCTGGCTCCTCCACGCTCTTCCTGCAGTAATAACCTTGAACCCTGTACATGGTCTTTGCCTCCTCTCTTAGACCAGCGTTCGAACTCAGGTTTGTTTGACATGCAGCCGGTTCACTCAGATGCTTTTGTCTTTGAAAGGGAACCTCTGGGAGGAGATGAAGGACGAGGGCTTCAGCCTGGATGCGCTGGGGGCCTTCGGAGACTCCCCACTTGACTGTGACCTGGGGGGCCCGGGCCTGACCCCCGTCTCTGGCGGCAACAACCAGTCCTTCTCAGACTTGCAGGTGACAGGCCTGTATGCCACGTACTCCACCCCGGACAGTGTGGCCACCTCTGCCACCGCCTCCTCCTCTCCATACCTGGGTGCCCCGGGGAACAAGCCCATAGCCCTGCTGTGAGCTGAGGTGCCCCCTGGCCCCAGATCCCCCAGGGGCAGACCCTGGCAAAGAAGTGACCAGAGCAAAGTATTCTGAGAAGGGAGGCCCGCTCACACTTCCATAGGCCCTTCCTGAGCCTAGCGACACTGCTGGCTGGGCCAGGTAGCTGTTCCTCTGGGTACCCCCACCACCCTTACATCCCCCCACAGGAACCCTCTGGGCCCTCCCAAGTTAGACTAAGAGGAGTAAGGACGGCAAGCAGGGCTTCTCCCTGCTCATGACACTCCTCCAAGCCCCCCAAGAATTGAGAGATGAAGTTTCTCTGAACTGGTTCCCACTGGGCACTCTGACCACCTGCAGCCCACTCTAGGACACACTGGCATGAGCCATGGAAATACCTGGAAGGTCCTTTAATTTATTCTCTTGGGAGTTGGGGTGAACCGAATAAAACATCTGCCTCAAGCCTCCAGCGGCCAGGCCCTGAGGGCGGAAGGAGAACGTAGAACTGCTGACCATCTCTTGGATGGAACAGACTGAACTCTGCAAAGGACACCTGCCCAGTCAACGTCCAGCCTCATTTCTCTGGGCAGTGCGACTGCTTAACATGCTCAGCTGCTAACAGGAAAGTTGGTGGTTCGAGCCCACCCAGAGGTGCCTTGGAACAAAGGCCTGGAGATCTACTTCTGAAAAATCAGCCACTGAAAACCCTATAGAGCACAGTTCTACTCTGACACACACAGGGTCACTACGAATAGGTGGCAAATCAATAGCAACTGGCTAACTGGTAGTATGTTAGACTTTTGTAGAGTAGGCCCCTGGGTCATGCCCGGCATTGTTATTGTTTGTAAATTTATTTATATTTATTGTGGCCCATCCACACCACCTCTGCAAGCCCAGCTCAAGGCCCCTGAAAAAAGACTTCACTGTCCCTCACCCCACCCTGGCAACCCTAACTCCTCAATTACTAGTGAGTCGCATCTCTAACTGGCTTTTAGCCCTTTATAGCCTTGGGATTGTTTTTAGAACAAACATGCACTTTTGATACCTTGAAGCATCCTATCTTTAAACACTAGAGACCGGATATCTTTTTTTCTAACTGTAGAGTCAGGATTCAAAACCCATTCCATGGGCACCTAACGGGAGGTGAATGAGTTTCGGGGCTCGGGACTTTCTAGAGCAAATTGGGGTGGGAGCGAGAGGGGCGGGGGTGGGGGAGGTTTTTGTACTGGAATTTAAGACACTCTTCTATGGAAGGAAGTAAACTGTGAACCATGTTAAACTTGGCCGCCTCGAAAGTGGGGGGCTGGCGGAACGGAGATGTATGATATTTATGGCGCTTGTTTGCCTATTTCTTTGCCCTACTGACAATTTTACGTTTCTTCTTCTCTCATTGCCAATTACTGATTCTTCAAAGGGCAGATTCTGCAGACAGTTGGGTTAGTGGGGAGCTAGCTGGGTGATAGGTTGGGGAAGAGAGAAGGTAACAAAAGACCTTCCAGTGAAGCTGAGACAGAAACCACAGCATCAGCTGTGCCACCATGGCCAACTGGATGTTCAGCTCCTGTTTCTGAGTGTTTCCTGAACCCTAGAGCCAGAATTTTCTGGCTAATCAACAGCTCAACCTATTGTCTGGGAGGTTTGGCATTCAGCCCTGTCTCAAAGGACCATCTTTAAGTCCTTCTTAGTTCTGGGACAGAAGTCTGGATGGCACAAGTGGTTTGCAATCAGCTGCGAACCCAAAGGTTGGAGGTTCAAATCCACCCAGTGGCACTGCAGAAGGAAGGCCTGGCAAACCGCTTCCATGAAGATGACAGCCAAGAAAACCCCATGGAGCACTTCTCCTCTGTAACACATGGGGTTGCCACAAATCGGGACCGACTTGATGGCAACCAAAAACAACTACAACAGTTTGGGACATTCCACTGAGAACTTTAGAAACAGCCTGGTGCTGCCCATCTGACCAGCACTGCTGAGCTGCTGTGTGCGACATGGCCCCGATGAGTTAAGATGCTTAAATTGCTATAATAAAGACCCCCTGTCCGGGCGCCGCCAAGACTGTAAGCTCAGTGCTGAGTGACTATCCCCTTCAATAAGGGCTGGAAGGCAGCTCTGTGGCTCTGGTGGGGTATAAAGGTGTGTACAGGAGGATGCCACTCTCTCAGCCCTCACGGGTGAGATGCCCCATTAACGGGGGGGGGGACTGAGGCCCCGAGAGACGCCACCACAGCCACACTGAACCCAGGTCTTCCAATGCCAAGGTGCCACCACACCAGAAACTGGGGGGAGTCTGTCATTATCAATAAAATGGCAACAGCCACATTTCCTGTTCCTTGGCACCAGGTGCTTCACACGGTTTTATCTCAGGTAGGGGCTCAGAAAACTGAGGCTCAGAGAGGCTGGGAAGGCTGCTCAGTAATCAGGAACGGCAGGACTGAGTCTGTGTGCCAGACTCTCCCTGAGCCGGAGCTCAGCAATACCCTGTGCTACCCGATGTCAGAGAAGACAATGAGGCGGGAGGAGTCACACCCTGGGTGGCACAGACAGGTAAGCGCTCGACTACAGCCAAAAGGTTGGCAATTCGAACCCACCGAGAGGCACCTCGGAAGACAGGCCTGGCAATCTGCTTCCAAAAGGCCATAGCCTTGAAAACCCCATGGAGCAGTTCTACTGTGCTCCACCCTACGAGGGGTCACCATGAATCAGAATTGACTTGACAGCAACTAAAAACAACCATGTACTAGGCCCTGCTGTAAATTAGCTTATTCAATCATCACAACACCCTGTGAGGTGTGGCTTATTAATTATGAAACCCATTTTACAGACGAAGAAATTGAGGCCCAGAGGAGTAAAGCAGGCAACTTGCCACCGAAGATAATAGCAGAAGGGTCTTGTATGAGCTTCCTATAGCTGCCATAACAAATTACTACAAACTTAGTGGCTTAAAACTACAGAAATTTATTCTCTTACAATTCTGGAGGTCCGAAGTCTAAAATCAAGGTGTCGAAAGAGTCAGTTCCTTCTTGGGGCTCTGAGGGCGAATCTGCTCCACGCCTCTCTCCTAGCTTCTGGGGGACTGCAGCAATCCTTGGTGTTTCTTGGCTTATATACATATCACTCTCTGCCACCATCTTCAGAGGGCATTCTCCTTTTCTGTCTCTTATAAGGACACTGTCGTAGGAGCCCTGGTGGCATAATGGTTAAAGTGCTTGGCTGCTAACCAAAAGGTCAGTGCTTCAAACCCACCAGCTGCTCCGCAGGAGAAAGATGTGGCAGTCTGCTTCCATAAAGATTTACAGCCTTGGAAACCCTATGGGGCAGTTCTGTATGTGTTGGAATTACAGCCTTGGAAACCCTATGGGGCAGTTCTGTATGTGTTGGAATTGACTCGACGGCAGTGGGTTTTTTGTTTCCATCATTGGATCTAGGACCTACTCCAACTAGTGTGGTTTCGTCTCTAAGATCTTTAACTAATTCCAACTGCAAAGACCCTGTTTCTAAATAAGGTCACATTCTGAGGTTCTGGGTGACACGGATTTTGGGGGGCCCTATTAAACTCTTTTTTTTTTTTTAAACTCACTACAAGTGTATGGATTGAGATTTTAAGTCTAAAGCCCATCCGGGAAGTGGCTTGTGACCTCACCAGGGAGATTAGGCGTGCGTGTGCACGTGCAAGCACGCACACATTCACGTGATGATTAGGGTCCTGAAGCGTGTGGGCTGATGGGGCAGGGTGTTGTTGGCAAGTCCTGAGCTGGGCCCACCTCAGTGCAGACCCAGCAGGCGGGCTGGCAGCACAGGGGTGCCTGCAGTGGCCCTGGGCTCTTTCTCTGCACAGCACCTGTAACACCTCCATGACTCTGGGGTGGACCTGTGACCCTGGCCTGGGCACCAAGAGCATCTCTGCACCAACTTCCCCCAGCAATGACTGACAGCAGGCGAGTGACCCCAGCTATGTTGGTCATAGCCCATAAGCTTCCCGTGGGGAATTGGCAGGACCTGTGGGACAGTGGCACCCCCCCTTCTCCTGGGGTGCTGAACTGGAGCATGAAGCCTGAGCCACCAGGGTTACCCCATGGAGAGGGCTGGGGAGCTCCCTTGAGTTCCTTACCACGGGCAAGTACTGGCCAGTACACACAGAGTCAAGGCCAATATGCCAAGATCACAAAGACGTAAGCTAGACAAGAGCCCTGTTCACAGCAAGGGCTGCAGGCTGAATCAAGGTTCTCTCTGGAGCTGGTGAACTCAAGTTAGGGGAAAAACACAAACAGCCACCATTGAGCACCTGCTGTATGCCACGTGGGTTTAAACCCTCACTGTACATCAACTCCATGAAACCACACAGCAACCCTGCACAATCTGTGCGAGGGGCCCATTTTACAGATGAGAAAACTGAGGCTCAGAGATTGTGGTCCTACAACTTTTCTTCCTGCTGGATGAGAAATCTTTCACATTTTAACAATAACAATAATAGCCCTCACTAACACGCATAGGACGCTTACACCATATGCACAGTAACACTGTTTATCTCATTTATTCCTCCCTGGTCCCCCTGGGGTAAAGCTGTTATCATCCCCTGTGGCAGGCAGAAGGGCCCTGATCGTGCAAGTGGTTTGCACTCAATAACTAACCCAAAGGTTAGAGGTTTGAACCCACCCAGCAGCACCATGGAAGAAAGGCCAGGCAATCTGCTTCTGTAAAGATTACAGCCAAGAAAACTCTATGGAGCAGTTCTACTCTGTAACACATGGGGTCGCCATGAGTCGGAATTGACTTGATAACAGTGGGCTTGGTTTTGGTTGTAGGCAGA
This sequence comes from Loxodonta africana, assembly GCF_030014295.1. Classification (NCBI taxonomy): domain Eukaryota; kingdom Metazoa; phylum Chordata; class Mammalia; order Proboscidea; family Elephantidae; genus Loxodonta; species Loxodonta africana. The sequence goes on along the minus strand of NC_087360.1, from coordinate 19,695,355 downwards.
ATCATGGCTTCCTGAGATGTCTACATTCTAATCCCCAGAACCCCTTGAGTATGTTACGTTGCAAGGGGGAATTAAGCTTGCTATTAAGGGTGGTTATCCAGGTGGGCACCATTTAATCACAACCAATTGCCGTCGAGTTGATTCTGACTCGTAGCAACTCCATGGGACAGAGTAGAACTGCCCCATAGAGTTTCTAAGGTTATAATCTTTATGGAAGCAGACGGCCATGTCTTTCTCCCACAGAGCAGCTGGTGGGTTCGAAACACCGACCTCTCAGCTAATAGTCAAACACTTAACCACTGCGCCACCAGGGTTCCTGGTGTAATCACAAGGGTCCTCATAAGTAAAAGAGGGCGGCAAGGGGGTAGAGTCAGAGAGACTGGAAGGTGCTAAGCTGCTGACTTTGAAGATGGAGAAAAGGGCTATGAGTCAAGGAACACAGCAGCCTCTAGAAACTGGAAAAGCAAAAAAAAAAGAAGCAGATTCTCCCCTGGAATCTCCAGAAGGAACGCAGCCCTGCTGACACCTTGATTTCAGCCCGGTGAGGCTCATGTCTGACTTCTGACCGCAAGATAATACATTTGTGTTGCTCTAAACCACCATATTTATGGCAATCGTTACAGCAGCAAGAGAAAATAAATACATCCCCATTTTACAGAGAAGGAAACTGAGGCTCAGAGAGGCTAAATGGCTTACACAGGATTCAGAAGCAGCAGAGACAGGATGCAAATGACACTGTGCTTCCCCCAGGCTTTTATCACGTCTCAGAGGGCTCAGCACACCCTGTCTGCTTGCTAGTTTAAACAGGAGAGAAAACTCTCCAAGGTTAATCAGCTAGGATTTGAGCCCAGGTCTGCAAGTCCCTGGTGGCACAAGTGGTTTGCGATTAGCTGCTAATCTAAGGGTTAGTGCTTTGAACCCACCCAACGGCACCGCGAAAGAAAGGCCCAGTGATTTGCTTCCATAAAGATTACAGCCAAGAAAACCTTTTGGAGCAGTTCTACTCTGTCACATGGGATCACCGTGAGTCGATGTCAATTAACAACAACAACTGCAGGCCCTACAGCCCCACCCCCAACCCTGCTCAGGTGTGGGTTGCTGAAGGGCAGGTGGTGGGGTCTTGGGGAAAGAGACTTGAGCAAAGTAGGAGTGGAGGTGACCGAACCAGGCACTGCCTTCCTTGGGCAATGCTGGCAGTGCTGATGCTACCCTTCCTGTCCACAAGGAGGCAAGACCTCCAATCTCTGGAGCCGCAGCTCCTCAAGCCCACGGGGTATCAAGACGAAGACCAAACCCAAGGTGGAAACATGGCCCACTTCCTCTGCAACCACGGACACAGGAGGCCAGGCAGGGCCTCAAATCCACATGCAGGGGCCTTGTCCATGGAGACTATGAGAACCTCACCCTCCAGCTCAGCCCTCCCAGCACCAGGGGAGGCAGGACAACTCAGCTCACCTCTGGGATGCTCGGAGGAACGTGCAAGGCCTCTCTGCTTCCTGTTCCTGAGCGCCTGGCATGCTGGGAACGCTGCCCCCACAGGTGGAAGCATCTTGAATCTAACAACCTGATGCTTGGGCCCATCCCCCACATCATTGCAGAAAATTGTCAGGTGAGCCATGGAAATATGGTCAAACCCGCTGGTCATCAGAAAACCCCAGGGCCTTTGATCTTAAAAATCTGGTCATCCAGTTCCCTGCCTGAACAATTCTGCATCCGGAGGACTGAGGTCAGGCTACGGCGAGTCTGAATTTTTAACAAGTTTGGGAACCCCTGGCCCAGGGGAGGGATGGCAAGATTCCAATACAAAAGGTGTGGAGGGGTCAGCAGGTGGGCTGAGATAAGACAGGCCCCATTGCTGTCCTAATACCGGCTGGCTGGGGAGTCCAGAACATTCCTCCAATTTGGTCTGGGGAAGTGGCTGCACTTATAGGTGAGCTGTGAGGCAACCCCAAGGTTGAAAGAGGTTCTCAGAGGGGAATGAGATGGGGAAAGATAACATACACGTGAAGGTTCCCCCCACACCAAGGACCCTGGCTTTCCCACCGCTGCTGTTTCTTCCTTTCCCAGCCTCCAGGGGGTTCCTGCAGACATTTGGAAGGCAGCCTTGCAGTATCAAGAGGACGGGAAGGAAAGAGGAAGGCTGGTGGTGCAGCTGAGGCAGGAGCAGCTGTGCTGGGAGCAAAGTGGGAAGCCCATTGGTGGGGCCGACGTATTCCTTCTGCGGGGGCAGTCGTGGTTCAGTGGTAGAATTCGCGCCTTCCATGCAGGAGACCGGGTTCGATTCCTGGTCAGGGTACCTCATGCACGGCCACCGCGCCTCTGTCAGTGGAGACTTGCAGTTGTTATGATGCTGAACAGATGCCAGCAGAGCTTCCAGACTAAGAGAGGCTAGGAACAAAGGCCTGCCAATCTACATCTGAAAATCAGCCAATGAAAACCCTATGGTACAAGTGGCCCACATGGGGAAGGGGGAGACTGACAGCGTTTAGTTCCCCTGTGCATGGGGTCGCCGTGGGTAGGAGGCAACTCAAAGGCAACTATCAAGGTATCCCTTCCACCATGTGTGGGGCTGGGATCTGGAGTCAAACAGGCCTGATTCATCTCCCAGCTCTGTTCCTGCGTCACTCTGGACAAGGGTCTTCACCATTCTAAGCCTTGCCTTCCTAGTCTGCAATCTCAGGGTGGGGAAATGGAAATGGCATGCGAAGCAGTGCCTCGACCACCCTACCCTCCCTTCTCCACAGCAGCTCCCTTTTTCGTCTGTTTTATGGGCTAGGCTTTGGTTTTTTTGAATTTATTTTGTTATTGAGAAAATATATGGTAAAACATACCAAGTCAACAGTTTCTACATGTACAATTCAGTGACACTGATTACATTCTTTGAGTTGTGAAACCATTCTCACCCTCCTTTTCGGAGTTGTTCCTCCCTCATTAACATAAACTCACTGCCCCCTAAGGATCCTATCTAATCTTTCGAGTTGCTGTTGTCAGTTTGATCCCATATAGACAGTTCTTAGGAGAGCATAATGCTCAAGGCACATTCTTTACTAGTTACTGTTGTTGTTGTTGTTGTTAGGTGCTGTGTAATCAGTTCCTGCTCACAGCGACACTATGTACAACACAACAAAACACTGCCTGGCCTGCGCCATCCTCACAATCATTGTTATGCTTGAGCCCACCGTTGCTGCCCCTGTCAATCCATCTTGTCAAGGGCCTTCCTCTTTTTCGCTGACCCTCTACCTTACCAAGCATGACGTCTTTCTCCAGGGACTGATCCCTCCTGGTAACATGTCCAAAGTATGTGAGATGTAGTCTCACCATCCTTGCTTCCAAGGAGAACTCTGGCTGTATTTCTCCCCAGACAGTTTTGTTCATTCTTCTGGCAGTCCATGGTATAGTCAATATTCTTCACCAACACCATAATTGAAAGGATCAGTTCTTCTAAGGTCTTCTTTATTCACTGTCCAGCTTTCACATGCATATGAGACGAACGAAAATACCATGGCTCAGGTAAGGTGGGAAAACCTGGTGGCGTAGTGGTTAAGTGCTATGGCTGCTAACCAAAGGGTCGGCAGTTTGAATCCACCAGGCGCTCCTTGGAAACTCTATGGGGCAGTTCTACTCTGTCCTGTAGGGTCGCTATGAGTTGGAATCGACTCGAGGGCACTGGGTTTGGTTTCGGTTTGGGGTGGGTCAGGTGCACGTTAGTCCTCAGTGACATCTTTGCTTTTGGACGCTTTAAAGAGGTCTTTTGCAGCAGATTTGCCCAATGCAATATGTCGTTTGACTTCTTGACTGCTGCTTTCATGGGTGTTGATTGTGGATCCAAGTTAAATGAAATCCTTGACAGCTTCAGTTTTTTCTCCATTTATCTAGGATAAACAAAGCTTTTCAGTGTTTTTTTTAAAAAAAAAAATGAAGATCATTGCTTCGGGGGCACTGAGCTTCTGTTAATGGCAGTGGAATAACGTGAAAGGGGCAGTGGTGGTGGTTGTACGAGATGAACGTAATCAATGTCACTGAATTGTACGTGTAAAAATTGTTGAGTTGTTGGCAAATGCTTTATTATATGTATATTTCTACAGTTAAAAAAAAAGGGGGGGGGACATTTTGAAACCATCAGGCCAGTTCACTCCAGCCACTGGCACCCCCCACTGGAGTGCCAGCTGCACCTTGAATGCCTCCTGTGACGGACGTGGAACTTACTCAAGAGCTTAGCTACTGTATGAGGACAGGAGGTGAAGGGCAACCACCAAGGAGGCAGTCTGCCTTTTCTGGTCCAGAGAATCAACCAAGGCCAAGTGCTTCCTTCAGGAACAGTTTATTCTGTACATTTCCTGTAGTTTCTTTTGCCCACCCTTCCTGGTGGCAGCTGGAGTCATCAACTTGTCTTTCCCCTCAAACCACGAGAGCCTTGCCGTACCAGATACCCTCAGAGTTCCACAAGAGCAGGGACCTTCCCAGTCCCCCCTCCCCCCACTGTCTCCACATCACTTTCACTTGCCAGGGCTGTTACTGGCTGTCAGACTTTTCATTTTAAACTCAGACACCCTCAAGTATCCTGGCTCATTGAGGCTTCTAACATGGTGACCACACTGGCTTCCAAAGTGGCTGGGCGTGGGGTTCAGTGTCCTCGGACAGACTTCCCACCACGGTAGCACATGGCAGCCAACTTCCCTGTCGCCTGCAATCTGGGCTGACCCAGGGAGGAGGAAGGGAGGCCCCGAGGACCCCAGGCCCTGGAAGACATGCAGCCTTCAGAGCCTGTGCTGCTGGGGGCATGCAAAGTCCTCCCCTGAGACACTGGGCCAGTCCCTGGGAGCCGACAGCTCTGCCCCTCAGGACCTGATCCAACCATGAATGTCAAGGCAAAGGGTGGGGAAGGACGGGAACCCAAGGTGGCCCTCCTGAGGGGCAGGAGGAAAAGTAACTGTCACAGAGGCAACACAGGTGAGTGAGTCTGGTGAGATCTCTCCCTCTGTCTCTGGGCAGGAGTTTACATGTCTGAAGTGGGTGGCCTGCAGGCACAGGGAGGTCAAGAGTCAAGACCTCATTCTCTTGAAAAGAAGGGGCAGACTGAGGACCCTGAGCCACAGGCAAGAATTCTCCAAACGCTCCGGCACCTCAGCCAGGCAATTCCACTGGTTTTGTATTCCCTCTTCCAAAAACAGAATCTCTCCTGATGAGTACTGGGAATGGCCTGCCAATGGACATTCCTAGTGATTCCCTAGGGGCCATGTGGGGGGAAGAAAATACCATTTTATTCTCTTAATAAAAAATAATCTCGGAGTGCGGGGCCAAGATGGCAGACTAGGTAGACACTACCTCGGATCCCTCTTGCAACAAAGACTTGGAAAAACAAGTGAATCGATCACATACATAACAATCTACGAACCCTGAACAACAAACACAGATTTAGAGACGGAGAACGAACAAATACGGGGAAGCAGCGACTGTTTTCGGAGCCTGGAGCCAGCGTCCCAGTCAGGTAACCTTGGCGCCGGGCTTAGGTCTGGGCCCAGGGGAGCTGAACTCAAAATCTTGTGATGGCGCAAACAAGGGTCACAGCCCCACCCCCCTGAACTGACCCTGGCAGGGGGCCCAGCCGGTCCACGTAGGCGGCGTGGCGACACGGCTGGTGGGAGAAGTCCCCAGGAGGCAGTGACTGGTTTTGGAGCCGGGAGTGCAGCGTCCCAGCCGGGGAAACTTGGCGCCAGGCTTTTGACTGGGCACGGTCACGGCACAAGCACGGGGTATAGCCCTACTCCCCTGAACTAACTCTGGGAGGGGGCCCAGCCAGTCTATGGAGGCGGCGCGGCAACGCGGCTGGCAGGACGAGAAGTCCCCAGGAGGCAGCGACTGATTTTGGAGCCGGGAGTGCAGCGTCCCAGCAGGGGAACCTTGACGCTGCGCTTTGGACTGGCAGTGGAGGATCTGACCACAGCTTCAGCGGGCCAGACCCTCGGGGGCAATCTCCACACAGCCAGCACACATAGCTGACACGCCCCTCGGGAATCTCAGATAAAATAGTCATTCCAAGCAAGATAAGCAACTTTGGCTATATTCCGGGGTGCTACTCTCCTGTTTCTCTGAACCCTCCCCCACCCTTCCCAGGCGGCTTCATTAACATTGGAATTTCCTGAGCCAGAGGGAGAACAGCTCCGGCTCCACAGCGGCTTTGCTTTTCCTTTTTTTTTTTTTTTTCCTAACCCATTCTTCCGGCCTGAGAGAAGGAAACACAAAAAACCCAGGGACCAAAAATCCATCCCTAATTGGACGAAAAACACAGAAACAGCTACAGCCAAGCATATATGATCCAAATCTCGGACTTTCATCCTTACAGGGATCAAGGTGGCGGTTATAATCCAAAGGCAGTTCTAATAGGGATCTGACTGCATTTTTTTTAGAGGATTTTTCTGGAAAAACAAGTTTCCCAGGTCTGATATCTCTGCTTATTCAACAGAGCCCTAACTGACGCACAACAGGGAACTGAGGGCTGAAGCTCCCCCCAGACCACCTAGCCTCTTGCCTTAGGGGTCTAAGGAGGGTGACACCTACCAATCAGTAGAGGTACTTGCATTGGGGGCCTAAGGTACAGCTGCAGTGCCCTCCCACCAAGGCGCTACAGGAATAGAGACACACCTACCTCACGGACACGTGGGGGAAGCCTGTCAGCATCCTGCCCCCCCTGGAGGGTGAACCCCAGCTGCTAATAGAATCTGGTGCACACAACTATCACCACTACTTCTCGAGGTGGATAGGTGTTAGGGTGCAGCACACACTTGATGACCAAAAATCAGATTCTACTCAAGAATAGTGAATAGACTCAGGCATATATATCTGGCAACAGCCCAAACCAGCTGGTAATAGGTCATAAGTAAGTCAAGGGCTACAACAAACAAAACAGCACAATCTAGTAGCCCATCCACGTATATTGAAAGAAAACAAAACAAGATAAGACTCAGTGAGCAATTATAGAATAAACCACTACTATATCTTTTTTTATATCTTAGTGATGGCTCGGAGACAGCAGTCAATATCAAACCACATAAAGAAGCAGACCATGACAGCTTCTACAACCCCCCAAACAAAAGAATCAAAATCTTTCCCAAATGAAGATACAATCCTGGAATTATCAGATACAGAATATAAAAAACTAATTTACAGAATGCTTCAAGACATCAGGGATGACCTCAGAAACGAAATAAGGCAAACTGCAGAAAAAGTCAAGGAACACACTGATAAAACAGTTGAAGAATTCAAAAAGATTATTCAAGAACATAGTGGAAAAATTAATAAGTTGCAAGAATCCATAGAGAGACAGCATGTAGAAATCCAAAAGATTAACAATAAAATTACAGAATTAGACAACGCAATAGGAAGTCAGAGGAGCAGACTCGAGCAATTAGAATGCAGACTGGGAAATCTGGACGACCAGGGAATTAACACCAACATAGCTGAAAAAAAATCAGGTAAAAGAATTTAAAAAAATGAAGAAACCCTAAGAATTATGTGGGACTCTATCAAGAAAGATAACTTGCGTGTGATTGGAGTCCCAGAACAGGGAGCGAGGACAGAAAACACAGAGAAAATAGTTGAAGATCTGCTGACAGAAAATTTCCCTGACATCATGAAAGACGAAAGGATATCTATCCAAGATGCTCATCGAACCCCATTTAAGATTGATCCAAAAAGAAAAACACCAAGACATATTATCATCAAACTTGCCAAAACCAAAGACAAAGAGAAAATTTTAAAAGCAGCCAGGGAGAAAAGAAAGGTCTCCTTCAAGGGAGAATCAATAAGAATAAGTTCAGACTACTCAGCAGAAACCATGCAGGCAAGAAGGCAATAGGATGACATATACAGAGCACTGAAGGAGAAAAACTGCCAGCCAAGGATCATATATCCAGCAAAACTCTCTCTGAAATATGAAGGCGAAATTAAGATATTTACAGATAAACACAAGCTTAGAGAATTTGCAAAAACCAAACCAAAGCTACAAGAAATACTAAAGGAAATTGTTTGGTCAGAAAACCAATAATATCAAATACCAGCACAACACAAGGTCACAGAACAGAACATCCTGATATCAACTCAAATAGGGAAATCACAAAAACAAATTAAGATTAATTAAAAAAAAAAAAAAGCTCATAACAGGGAATCATTGAAGTCAATACATAAGAGATCACAATAATCAAAAAGAGGGACTAAATACAGGTGGCATAGAACTGCCATATGGAGAGTGATACAAGGCGATATAGGACAATACAAGTTAGGTTTTTACTTAGAAAAATAGGGGTAAATATTAAGGTAACCACAAAGAGGTATAACAACTCCATAACTCAAGATAAAAGCCAAGAAAAATGTAATGACTCAACAAACAAAGTCAAACACTATGAAAATGAGGATCTCACAATTTACAAAGAAAAACGTCTCAGCACAAAAAAGTGGAAAAATGAAATGGTCAACAACACACATAAAAAGGCATCAAAATGACAACACTAAACACTTATTTATCTATAATTACGCTGAATGTAAATGGACTAAATGCACCAACAAAGAGACAGAGAGTCTCAGACTGGATAAAGAAACACGATCTGTCTATATGCTGCCTACAACAGACACACCTTAGACTTAGAGACACAAACAAACTAAAACTCAAAGGATCGAAAAAAATACATCAAGCAAACAATAAGCAAAAAAGAAGAGTAGCAATATTAATTTCTGACAAAATAGACTTTAAAGTTAAATCCACCACAAAGGATAAAGAAGGACACTACATAATGATAAAAGGGACAATTGATCAGGAAGATATAACCATATTAAATATTTATGCACCCAATGACAGGGCTGCAAGATACATAAATCAAATTTTAACAGAACTGAAAAGTGAGATAGACACCTCCACAATTATAGTAGGAGACTTCAACACACCACTTTCGGAGAAGGACAGGACATCCAGTAAGAAGCTCAACAGAGACACGGAAGACCTAATTACAACAATCAACCAACTTGACCTCGTTGACTTATACAGAACTCTCCACCCAACTGCTGCAAAGTACACGTTTTTTTCTAGCACACATGGAACATTCTCTAGAATAGACCACATATTAGGTCATAAAACAAACCTTTGCAGAATCCAAAACATCGAAATGTTACAAAGCATCTTCTCAGACCACAAGGCCATAAAAGTGGAAATCAATAACACAAAAATTAGGGAAAAGAAATCAAATACTTGGAAACTGAACAATACCCTGCTCAAAAAAGACTGGGTTATAGAAGACATTAAGGAGGGAATAAAGAAATTCATGGAATGCAACGAGAATGAAAATACTTCCTATCAAAACCTCTGGGACACAGCAAAAGCAGTGCTCAGAGGCCAATTTAGATTGATAAATGCACACATACAAAGAGAAGAAAGAGCCAAAATCAGAGAACTGTCCCTACAACTTGAACAAATAGAAAGTGAGCAACAAAAGAATCCGTCAGGCACCAGAAGAAAACAAATAATAAAAATTAGAGCTGAACTAAATGAATTAGAGAACAGAAAAACAATTGAAAGAATTAACAAAGCCAAAAGCTGGTTCTTTGAAAAAATTAACAAAATTGATAAACCATTGGCTAGACTGATAAAAGAAATACAGGAAACAAATAACCCGAGTAAGAAACGATATGGGCCACATCACATCAGACCCAACTGAAATTAAAAGAATCATATCAGATTATCACGAAAAATTGTACGCTAACAAATTTGCAAACCTAGAAGAAATGGATGAATTCCTGGAAAAACACGACCTACCTAAACTAACACATTCAGAAGTAGAACAACTAAATAGACCCATAACAAAAAAAGAGATTGAAACGGTAATCAAAAAACTCCCAACAAAAAAAAGCCCTGGCCCGGACGGCTTCACTGCAGAGTTCTACCAAACTTTCAGAGAAGAGTTAACACCACTACTACTAAAGGTATTTCAAAGCATAGAAAATGACGGAATACTACCCAACTCATTCTATGAAGCCACCATCTCCCTGACACCAAAACCAGGTAAAGACATTACAAAAAAAGAAAATTACAGACCTATATCCCTCATGAACATAGGTGCAAAAATCCTCAACAAAATTCTAGCCAATAGAATTCAACAACATATCAAAAAAATAATTCACCACGACCAAGTGGGATTTATACCAGGTATGCAAGGCTGGTTTAATATTAGAAAAACCATTAATGTAATCCACCACATAAATAAAACAAAAGACAAAAACCACATGATCTTATCAATTGATGCAGAAAAGGCATTTGACAAAGTCCAACGCCCATTTATGATAAAAACTCTCAGCAAAATAGGAATCGAAGGAAAATTCCTCAACATAATAAAGGGCATCTATGCTTTTTTTTTTTTTTTTTTATGCAAAGCCAACAGCCAACATCACTCTAAATGGAGAGAACCTGAAAGCATTTCCCTTGAGAATGTGAACCAGACAAGGATGCCCTTTATCACCGCTCTTATTCAACATCGTGCTAGAAGTCCTAGCCAGGGCAATTAGGCTAGACAAAGAAATAAAGGGCATCCGGATTGGCAAAGAGGAAGTAAAATTATCTCTATTTGCAGATGACATGATCTTATACACAGAAAACCCCAACGAATTCACCAGAAAACTACTGAAACTAATAGAAGAGTTTGGCAGAGTCTCAGGTTATAAGATAAACATACAAAAATCACTCGGATTCCTCTACATCAACAAAAAGAACATCAAGAGGAAATAACCAAATCAATGCCATTCACAGTAGCCCCCAAGAAGATAAAATACTTAGGAATAAATCTTACCAAGGATGTAAAAGACCTATACAAAGAAAACTACAAAGCTCTACTACAAGAAATTCAAAAGGACATACTTAAGTGGAAAAACATACCTTGCTCATGGATAGGAAGACTTAACATAGTAAAAATGTCTATTCTACCAAAAGCCATCTATACATACAATGCACTTCCGATCCAAATTCCAATGTCATTTTTTAAGGTGATAGAGAAACAAATCACCAATTTCATATGGAAGGGAAAGAAGCCTCGGATAAGCAAAGCATTATTGAAAAAGAAGAAAGTGGGAGGCCTCACTCTACCTGATTTCAGAACCTATTATACAGCCACAGTAGTCAAAACAGCCAGGTATTGGTACAATAACAGGCACATAGACCAGTGGAACAGAATTGAGAACCCAGATATAAATCCATCCACATACGAGCAGCTGATATTTGACAAAGGCTCAGAGTCAGTTAATTGGGGAAAAGATAGTCTTTTTAACAAATGGTGCTGGCATAACTGGATATCCATTTGCAAAACAATGAAACAGGACCCATACCTCACACCAAGCACAAAAACTAACTCCAAGTGGATCAAAGACCTAAACATAAAGACTAAAACGATAAAGATCATGGAAGAAAAAATAGGGACAACCTTAGAAGCCCTAATACAAGGCATAAACAGAATACAAAACATTACCAAAAATGATGAAGAGAAACCAGATAACTGTGAGCTCCTAAAAATCAAACACCTATGCTCATCTAAAGACTTCACCAAAAGAGTAAAAAGACCACCTACAGACTGGGAAAGAATTTTCAGCTATGACATCTCAGACCAGCACCTGATCTCTAAAATCTACATGATTCTGTCAAAACTCAACCACAAAAAGACAAACAACCCAATCAAGAAGTGGGCAAAGGATATGAACACACACTTCACTAAAGAAGATATTCAGGCAGCTAACAGATACATGAGAAAATGCTCTCGATCATTAGCCATTAGAGAAATGCAAATTAAAACTACGATGAGATTCCATCTCACACCAGCAAGGCTGGCATTAATCCAAAAAACACAAAATAATAAATGTTGGAGAGGCTGTGGAGAGATTGGAACTCTCATACACTGCTGGTGGGAATGTAAAATGGTACAACCACTTTGGAAATCTATCTGGCGTTATCTTAAACAGTTAGAAATAGAACTACCATACAACCCAGAAATCCCACTCCTCAGAATATACCCTGGAGAAATAAGAGCCTTCACACAAACAGGTATATGCACACCCATGTTTATTGCAGCACTGTTTACAATAGCAAAAAGCTGGAAGCAACCAAGGTGTCCATCAACGGACGAATGGTTAAATAAATTGTGGTATATTCACACAACGGAATACTACGCATCGATAAAGAACAGTGACGAATCTATGAAACATTTCATAACATGGAGGAACCTGGAAGGCATTATGCTGAGCGAAATTAGTCAGAGGCAAAAGGACAAATATTGTATAAGACCACTATTATAAGATCTTGAGAAATAGTATAAACTGAGAAGAACACATACCTTTGTGGTTACGAGGCGGGGAGGGAGGGAGGGTGGGAGAGGGTTTTTTACTGATAAATTAGTAGATAAGAACTGCTTTAGGTGAAGGGAAGGACAATACTCAATACATGGAAGGTCAGCTCAACTGGACTGGACCAAAAGCAAAGAAGTTTCTGGGATAAAATGAATGCTTCAAAGGTCAGTGGAGCAAGGGCGGGGGTTTGGGGACCATGGTTTAAGGGGACTTCTAAGTCAATTGGCAAAATAATTCTATTATGAAAACATTCTGCATCCCACTTTGAAATGTGGCGTCTGGGGTCTTAAATGCTAACAAGCGGCCATCTGAGATGCATCAATTGCTCTCAACCCACCTGGATCAAAGGAGAATGAAGAATACCAAGGTCACACGACAACTAAGAGCCCAAGAGACTGAAAGGGCCACATGAACCAGAGACCTACATCATCCTGAGACCAGAAGAACTAGTTGGTGCCTGGCCACAATCGACGACTGCCCTGACAGGGAGCGCAACAGAGAACCCCTGAGGGAGCAGGAGATCAGTGGTATGCAGACCCCAAATTCGCATAAAAAGACCATACTTAATGGTCTGACTGAGGCTAGAGGAATCCCGGCGGTCATGGTCCCCGAACCTTCTGTTGGCACAGGACAGGAACCATTCCCGAAGACAACTCATCAGACATGGAAGGGACTGGACAGTGGGTAGGTGAGAGATGCTGATGAAGATGAAGAGTGAGCTAATTATATCAAGTGGTCACTTCAGACTGTGTTGGCATCTCCTGTCTGGAGGGGCGATGGGAGGATAGAGACAGTTGGAAGCTGGCAAAATTGTCACGAAAGGAGAGACTGGAAGGGCTGACTCATTAGGGGGAGAGCAAGTGGGAGTACGGAGTAAGGTGTATATAAACTTATATGTGACAGTCTGACTTGATTTGTAAACATTCACTTGAAGCTCAATAAAAGTTAATTAAAAAAATAATAATAATAATCTGTACCTTTTCCTGGGCAACTAGACAGCGCCTGAGTCAGCATCATTACAAAAATAGGTCTTCTGTTGTCCAGATTTTTCGTTCCTTGGTCTGTTTGGCATATCGAAATATATAAGATCCTTAAATCAAGAGCTGGCCACAGAGTAAAAAAATAAAGGATTCCATGATCTGATAGAAACCAGGCCTAGAGAACACCTGGATCCCGCACACCAGACAAGAAGAAACAAAAGGAAACGGGGCGGGGGATGGTGTTGGTTCAACTCAATGATGCAGCAAACTGTTATCTCAGGAGACAAGACAAAACAAAGCAAACTTCCCAACAAGGGACAGGAGGCTGTTTCTGCTTGGAAGGGGCACCCCTGAGCTTTTGACTGAGACAGCAGTGAGCAGCAGCCCCACAGAAACGCCCAGGATGGAGAGAGGCAGCCCCTGGTCCTCAGTGTGGGGTTGCGGTGGAAGCGCAGGCGGTGTGGTCTCTCGGGTCCATGGTCCTGTGAGTGGCAGGGCTGGGTCAGGTGGAGGCTGGGCTCTCCATGGTGGACAGGAGGTAGGCAACCTGGGCCCGCTGGGCTGGGCTGATGTGCTGGCTCAACTGGATCACGCAGTCCACGGCCACCTCAGGGTTCTCCTGGACCAGGCTGCAGTGGGGAGAGACGGGCTGGGGTTGGGCCTGCCACTTGGCTCGGGGCCCCTTGAGAGTAACGTCCTTGGTACAGGACCATGTCACACTCATGTCCCTGGATAGTTTAGAACCCAGAGGTCCAAGCCCCTTCCTGCTGTGGTCACGGCGGGGTGGGGAGATGATGGCCCCATGGGGCAGAGGGCATGAGGCCTGGTGAGCAAATTGCCTTGCGGTGTGAGAGTTGGCCTTGCTGGTCACTAACTGTGTGACCTGAGATAAGGCACATCCCCAAACCTCAGTGTCATCTCCCAGGTGGAGTCCTATGTGCTCTACTAGCTACCTCAGGGGGACCCCATGTGTAGGGGGGAGTAACCCTCTGGAAAAGCTGACACCAGAATGGGAGCCAGCACCCTAAATCCTAGTGGCTTAGACTTTGGGTTCTATACTTACCTTGGCCTTGGACAAGTCATTTCATCTATTTCAACAAGGATCATAAACTGATAGCCTCCCCCCACTGCGGTCTAAGACCCCCCAGGTTCTGCACCTCCCTCTGGCCGTTGTGTGGGGGAATGGGCATTGGGGCACTGAGGCCGCTGTTGCTGGGGGACCAAGCCTGAGATCCCAGGACTGTACGACGTGGAGGGTACAAGTGGCCACTCTAGATTCAGGCAGCTGGGCTTGAATCCTGCCTCTAGTACTTGCCAACCAGGTGGGCGGGTAGGTGGGGCGGCCATTCACCTTCGGATGGTCTTGAGGACAAAGTCGCGCTTGAGGTACTTGATGTTTTCGCGGATGGTGGACTGCAGACCGTCCCCCACCTGCCAGTGCTGCTCCAGCCACCGCACCACCACCTGGTTGTTGTCCCACAGGTAGGCCTGGGGAGGCACAGCCTGCCTCAGAGAGCGGCCCCACCGGTGGGCCTGCCCTCCCCCCACACCGCCGGGCACCTGTCCACAGCCCAGCCCACCTTGACGGCCCCCTCAGTCTCCATGAACCAGCGGCGCAGCATGGACTGTGCGTGCACGTGGCTCAGCTCCCCGCTGGCCTGAAGGATCTCCTGCTTGACCTGGTCCTCCAGCAGCAGGCGGCGCAGGCGCCAGTACAGGAACTCCCGCACCGTCTTCCACTCCAGGATGTCCTGTGAACAAGCCCAGGCATGAGACGTTGGCAAGGGCGGGAGGAGGCTGGGTGGGAGGCCAGGTCCTACGACCATTCCCATTTTATGGGTAAAGCAGCTGAGACTCGACGAGGTGGAGGCTCATGCCAGGAAGGGGCAAAGCCAAGATCTGAACCCAGGTCTGTCTGCCTGCAGAGCTGGTATGTTGGCAAGTCACTAGACTGCTTCCCACAGCCTCGGGTGAAGGCAGAAGTCCCCGTGCAAACACGGTGACCACTTCCACCTCAACTGAGCCGGGACGTGGGTTTATGCAGAAGCATAGTCAACTCCGTGCATGCGGAACAGAGCTGCTCCGTAGGGTTCTCGAGGCCGTGAGCCTTCAGAAGCAGATCGCCAGGCCCTTCTTCCGAGGCACCTCTGGGTAGGTCTGAACCACCAAACTTTTGGCTAGTAGTCCAGCATTTCACCATGTGCCACCCAGGCACTCGCAGAGGTTAGACCCACAAAAAAAACAAACCCGTTGCTGTCGAGTCAATTCTGACTCCAAACAACCCTGTAGCACAGAGTAGAACTGCCCCATAGGGTTTCCAAGGAGTGGCTGGTGGATCTGCACTGCCAACCTTTTGGTTAGCAGCCGAGCTCTTAACCACTGTAGCTGCTGGAATCTCTCTGGGGTCTTTAAAGAGATACTGATGCCTGGCTCCCATGCCCAGATAATCTGACCTAATTGCAGTTTTTTTTTTTAAGTCCCTCAAGTGATTCTAACGTGCAACAGCAGCCCCATCTCAGACCCTCCATGTGTTGGATGCCAGGTGACCTCAGGATGGGTCGTTCACATCCCCCGGGCCAGCAGCCGGCTCTTACCAAGATGATTCCCTTCTCCAGCATCACACCCGGTGTGTCATGCAGGTCGGCGAACTGCACCGCCACCTGGCGGTAGATGGGAAGCAGCAGTTCCTCCCGGGCCTTCAGCTGGCTCTCTAGGTCCTGCCGCTCCTTGTCGGAGAGATCAGACTTGCCTGGGGCCAAGGAGACAAGCTGATCAGGCTGGGGCCTTCAGGAGAAACCAGGGAAGGCAGCCACATGTGGCTGGGGCGGGTGGGGGGGGACATAAACCACGGCCTGTGGGACAGGCCTTGCCCCAGGAGTGACTCTGCTGTGACTCCTAAAAAAGTTGCTCATGTAGTCTCAGAAATGCATTTGCAAGCTGCGAGACAGCATTCAACATGCAACTTTGAATTTGCCCCCTTGTATCAGACCCACTGCACTTACAGGCTATTATCAATTACCATATTTAATAAATATTGTAAAATATAAGAAGGGAATATTATAAACAACTCTATGCCAATCTGATGACTTAGGTGAAATGCACAAATCCTTTGAAATACACAAACTAGCAAAGTTCACCCAAGAAGAAACAGATAACCTGAGTAGCCCTATAGCTATTTAGTTAGAAAGCTCCTACTACACACTTAAAGAAGAAATAACATCAATTCTACACAAACTCAGAAAATACAAGAGGAAACACTTCCCAGCTCATTCTATGAGATTGGCATTACCTTGCTATCAAACCAGACAATGAATGACACACACACACACAGTCCCATAATAATCTTGTGAATAGCACAGTTATAAAGACCTTGCCACTTAATATAGAGACATTTAAAAAGAATGACATGTAAAGATTACAAGTGAAAAACACCTATTATTCAAACAAAATTAGTAAAATACTTGATGTCTGATTAGAAATTCTTAAGAGACATTTTGCCACCAAAATCCTGACATTCTTCATTGGCCCCAAATACTTAAATTTCTCTATTTTCTGTGTGCAGAGAAATAAATTCACTATGGCATTATATACCTATTATTATTATTTTTTTAATGTTAAAAGGATTGATTTGCTATTTGTGAACACTTAAAATATCTCAGTTTTTATAACCCTGTTTTGGTACATCTTCATTTTATAACATATTGCAAAGCTCCAGCTAAGAGCTGGTTGGCCCCCTCTGGACCCCTGAGAGGTGACCCTCTCACCTAGCTGTTCAATGAGCTTCTTGCAAGTCAGGTCCATCCTTCTCATGGCCTTTATCAGTTCTTTATTTCGGAACTTAATTGCCACGGTTCCCTCTGGCTCCAGAATACCTGCCCTGAAAAGGAAGAAGAGGAAAGGATAGAGTCTATGAGGCACTGTCCAGCCAGCGACAGCCAGCGGAGGGGAGGGGAGGCAAGAGAGCCAGGAGGTTGTTTATTTTTTCATTGTGCTTTAAGTGAAAGTTTACAGATCAAGTTAGTTTCTCGTATAAAAATTTATACACACGTTGTTATGTGACCCTAGTTGCTCTCCCTACAATATGACAGCATACTCCTCCTTTCCGCCCTGGATTTCCTGTGTTCATTCATCCAGCTCCTGTCGCTTTTTGCCTTCTCATCTCACTTCCGGACAGGAGCTGCCCATTTAGTCTCATGTATCTACTTGAGCTAACAAACACTCTCTTCACCAGCATCATTTTATGTCTTAGAGTCCAGTCTAATCTTTGCCTGAAGAGTTCGTTTCGGGGAATGGTTTCAGTTCTGGGCTAACAGGGAGACCGGGGGCAGTGTCTTTTGGGGTCCTTCCAGTCTCAGTCAGACTATTACGTCTGGTCTTTTTAGTAGAATTTGAGTTCTGCACCCCACTTTTCTGGGAGCCAGGAGTTTCAAGCTCTTTCTCCTACTCACTATGTGAGACTTTAAACAACTCCTTTTTCTTTTTTTGCCTTTCAAAACCTGGAAGCCCTGAGGAATGCCCTATGTATCTCTGAGCTTCCTGGTGGCCAGAATGAAAAGTTAATGGGGACCCCATTTGAGGCTGTTTGCGGTCCTGAGCCTTCCTGGAGGGCCGACCTTAGCAGCCTCCCACGAGGGTCTAGGCAACCCACCCTGAAATAAGGATAGGCTTGGCTTGTTTGTCACCATATCACAATGCCTGATGTAGTGCCTTGCAAACAAGAGGTACTCAATAAATAGTCACTGAATTAATGGATGAGGGAGCGGACACAGGATAAAAAAACAAAAAAACCAGTTGCCGTTGAGTCGATTTTGACTCAAGGTGACCCTCAGTGTCAGAGTAGAACTGTGCCCCCATAGAGTTTTCCTGGCTGTGACCTTTAAAAGCAGACTGCCAGGCCTTTATTCTGTGGCACCTCTGGGTGGATTCAAACCGCTAACCTTTGGGTTAGTAGCCAAGCACTTAGCTGTCTGCACCACCCAGGTAGTCCAAGACATAGAGAGAGAGTACTTATATTTAGGGCAGAACAACTTTTGAAGCTTTTTTAACTTATAAAACACCTAGCACAGAGCCTTCACTTAGTAGGCCCTCAGTTACCGTGTTGTAAGCATTGTTGTCATTGTCTTTTCTGTAAGGGATTAACTCCTCTAAAGAAAGCTCCTTAACAGCTGGGATTCTCTCATAAGGGTATCCATCCAACCATTTGTTTGGCCAGTCCTTCCCAAGAGTCAAGCACTATACTAGGTCCCGGATTATAAAACTGAATAAAACACAGCCCTTACGGGAACTCATAGTTTTGGGAGAGACTCAGAGTCTAGTGAGAGCTAGGTTACTTATCATATTTCCCTTTTCATCCTGGCTGCCAGGAAACTCAGGGGCTTTTGGTCCTTCCTTTTGATTTTTGACTGCAAACGTCCTAGGAAGCAGGTGAGTATAAGTTATAAAAGAATTGACAACGATTCCTCCATCCTGCCTTTGGGCTCCAGTCACTAGCTCTCTAGAGAAAATCCAGTCGTACACTGGACACTAGTTTTGGATTGATGAAGCTACAGAGTTGCCATCCTTCAGAAACTCAGAACACTCCCATGATCCCCGGCCAGTGGCTCAAAGGTGACAGGGCCTCAGGCCTGGGGAGCGAGAAAGAGAAAAGGCTAAGCCAGATGGAGGTCGAGCACCCACCTGCTCTCTTTGTCGGCATACATTTCTATGCACAGGGGGTTGATGGTGGAGTCCACCACGACCCAGGAGCCTCCCCGGAGCTCCGCGTAAGGTGGGATGTAGATCAGGACAGGCTGTTTGTATTGCCTGAGGCTGTCCACAATGTATGCCCCAAACTTCAGCACCTGGTCGTACATGTCTGAAATGCAGAGCAGTCGTTTGTCAGGCGTCTTCAGGCCCTAGGACACCTAGCACAGAAAGCCCTCCACAGCAGTGGCCCTGGGCATCTGAGAGCCTGCTCTGGGCCATGGAAAGAGGAATGGGTTTGGGTTAGAAGGCTGGTCTAGGCACAGATCACTCCCTACATGGCTGTGTGATCTTGGACAAGTCACTCCCCCTTCCTGGGTGTCAGTTTCCTCATCTGTAAGAGGAGAAGGGATCAACCTATCTCCGAGATTCCTTCTAGCTCTGGCTCTGAGATGCCCTCACTGTGACTGCCCCCCGCCCCATTCCACCACTTACAGCACCCAGAACCCACCCCAACAATACACTGGCCCTTCCCCTGCTGATGATGGCATGGTTCTCCCTTCCACCAAAATGTGCCCCTCCAAGATTCTGGCCACCCTAGGTGGTGATCAAACCAAAAACCCAAACGCTTTGTCATGGAGTCGATTCTGACTCAGGGGCAGCCTCATGTGTTACAGAGCAAAACTGTTTCATAGAGTTTTCTTGGCTGTAATCTGTACAGAAGCAGATCGCCAAGCCTTTCTTCCAGGGCACCACTAGGTGGGTTCAAACCTCCAACCTTTAGGTTGGTAGCCCAGAGCAAACCGTAGAATACAATAATATCAATGAGGGTCACACCGAAAAGGTAACATTGAGTGCCAGGCCCTCAGTGAGCACATTAAGTGATCAGCTCATCAAATCCTTACCTCAGCCCTCTGAGGTTGGTCCTATTCTTTCCCCCTTTCATAAAGGTGGGAAACTGAGGCTCATAGAGGTCACCTGGCTGGCAAGGATATACCCCAGTCTACCCACTTCCGCATCCAGCATTTTCTTCAATACCACACCACATGCCATTGTATTTAAAAAGGTGGTTGTGCTTAAAAGCATTTTCACAACTGCAGGGTCACTTGAAGAAGCCATAGTGGTATAACAGTTAAGCACTCAGCTGCTAACCGAAAGGTTGGCAGTTCAAACCCACCCAGAGCACTGTGGAAGAAAGGCCTGGTGATCTATTCCCATAAAGATTACAGCTTAGAAAACTGTATAGGGCAGTTCTCCTCTGTCACATGGGGTTGCGATGAGTCAAAAGACTCGAAGGCACCTTACAACGAGCTCACTTGAGGCTCACAGCATCCCTCCAGGAAGGCAGAGAAGACACACAATTTCCTCATTCTACCAAGAGGGAAGAGAGTGGCCAGGTCATTCAGCACAAAAGAGCTAGAGTGGGACGGTGTCCAGGACCCTCACTGCTCTGCCACTCATAGTGGGACCTCCGGTAAGCCACGTATTTTCTCCAAGCCTCAGTTCCTCATCAAAAAATGCGGTGATGTTACCCAAAGTGCCTCCTGCCCTCAGGGCTGCTGGGAGGCTCAGCTGAGATGGCAATGAGGCCGTGCATAGGAAAACAGCACTGCCACCCCGAGGCAGCTGCCCTGGGTCTAACCTGTGGCTTCAGGGTGACCTTGGGGGACAGGCTTACCTTTCATGCCACCAGAGAACCCCCTCCAGTTAGCAAAGATCATCAGGGGAAGCTTCTCCCGGTTGAAATCCTTGATGACCTGGGCCGTCTTATAGGCTGAGTCTGGTAACCACACCTGGCCTGCCTGCTGGATGATCTGAAAGAAGGGCCGGGGGGTTAGGCTCTCCCATGGAGCAGTGGCCCAGAG
This sequence comes from Loxodonta africana, assembly GCF_030014295.1. Taxonomy (NCBI): domain Eukaryota; kingdom Metazoa; phylum Chordata; class Mammalia; order Proboscidea; family Elephantidae; genus Loxodonta; species Loxodonta africana. The sequence continues at coordinate 19,674,456 of NC_087360.1, read as the reverse complement.
ACACAGGGACGATGCCGGAGCCTCGCGCCAGAGTGTGGGCAACTGTCTGCGTCAGCATCAGCCCTGGAGGTAGGTCTCAAAAAGAAGTTCCTCTGGGTCACTTTGCAAAGTCTGAGGACGCCTCACGACCCTCCCTCTGTAGCCCCGGAGGTTCCTGTAGCCCCATTTACAGGGGAGAACCGAGGTCAGGGAGGAGAAAGGCTAGGAAGCCACACGGAGTCAGCAGCAAAGCTGGTGCTAGAATGCAGCCTCTGGCTTCTTAGCCCCTCCCTATGTGCCATGGCCTAGGTACAATAGCAAAGGTGGGCAATGAGTGGGAGGGGTTCTAAAAACCGGGTGCTGTAGAGTCGATTCTGACTCATGGCGACCACAGGTGTGTCGGGATAGAATGTCTCCATAGGGGTTTCAATGGCTGATCGTTCAGAAGTAGGTCACCAGGCCTTTCTTCCGAGATGCCTTGGGTGGACTCGAACCTCTAACCTCTAGGTTAGCAGCTGAGTGTGCCAGCTGTTTGCACCATCCAGGGACTCCAAGGGGCTCCTCTGAGGAAGAAGGGAAGATGGTGCAGGACTTGATGCATCCCATAGGGAGAACACCAGAGGACCAGGCACTGAGCCCCACACACAGCCAGGGGCTGCACTGAGGCTATGCTTTCCTGCCTCTGAACTGGAAGGACAGCAACGGGACCACTCCCATAGGCAGACCCAGCGGACACAGCAGCACAGCTCCCGCCCCTCACCTTGGCCTCGGAGTCCAGGTTGGCGGGGTCTGCAGGGACCACCACCTCCACAGTCCGCGTCTCCACAGCGATCACTCCAACAGGGATGCCCCCCAGCCTGGAAGGCGGAGCACAGGTGAGCAGGAGCCCAGCAGCATGCCAGTGGGAGGGGCCCTGGGGGCCTTGGGGTTCACTCAGCCCCAGCTAACACTCTGGTGTTTCTGGCTGTCTTCGCTAGTGGCTGGGACGAAGGCAGTGGCTGTTTTAATCTGACTGGATTATTTTATTGGGAGGCAAAGAGAAAGACCTAAAGCAGTAAAAAAAGAGCCTCCTAATCTGGGGGATGGAAAGGTCCTGTCTGAGCCCTGCCCTGTGAGGACAACAGCAGGAAGGGAGGGTCGGGGTAGTACAGAGTCTAAAGCAGCACTGCCCACTAGAACCTTCTTGATGACGGCCATGCTCTGTATCTGAGCCGTCTAAGACGGCAGCCACGAGCCACATGGGGCACTGAGCCCTTGAAATGTGGCAAGGGAGCCTGAGAACTGGATGACCAATTCCATTTAAGTTTAATTCATTTAAATTTAAATTGTGACACATGTCGCCAGTGGCTGCTACCAGATTGGGCAGGGCAGGTCTAGACCCCAAGTCACATCTGGGCAGCGGGGAGGGATGTTGAGCCTGAAGGAGACTCGGCTCAGGGGACATGACGGCTCACTGACAGCTGCCACTTGCTACTGGCTGGTACCCTGTATGTTACCGCATTCCGTCTCATCTAGTCACACGTGAGCCTACGAGGTAGAGGCTGTGAGGAGGGTCTCTCACACACAGGAAGGGCTCCCACGTGGAAGCAGGTGGAGATTTATTCTCAGGTTTTTTTAAAAAAAAAATGCTTTTAAAATAAACACTTGCTGAGAAGTGACTAAGTACCAGTACTATGCTTAGCACCAAGACCATGCTAACGTAGATTATCATTTCTAACCATCACAACAACCCTTTGGGGTAAAATTATTATCTCCATTTTACAGATGAGGCTGCGGGGGCTCAGAGAAGCTGAGTGACAGAGCTGGGGCTTGACCTTGGGTCTGATTCCAGCGTCTGGACTTATGGCTTCTACATCATACCAGAAACTTGAGTGGGTTCAATACGGGGAGGAGCTTTTGGGCAGCTGGAGCTACTCAAAGGGATGAGAGCTACACCACCGAAGATTGAGCTGCTCAGCTCCGAAGGCACCCAAGCCTTCTGTCCAGTGAAGGTATGCGGTAGGGGTTCCTGTCTGAGGTCCCCCTGAAATGGGATTCATGGTTTTGAGTGTCTGCACAGTTGTCTGGGGACAGCACCCAGGGCATTCCTCTGATTCCCAAAGGAGTCCGTGACTCCCTGTGAATAGGGAGCCTTGCCTCTGGGGGCTAACACAGGGGCAGGGGTCCTGGCCCCCAGTAGGAGGCTGGTCTTTATGAAGAACTTCATCCAGACAACCAGTCCTCCAGCTGGTTCTGCGTTCTGAACACCCTGGGGCCTAGGAGAAAGTGTCTCTGGGGCCCTTTGGGAGGGAGGAGCTGCCCGGCCTAACACCTAGGCGTCCCAATGCCTGGTGAGGCCAGGTCTGTGCAACCTGCTCCCATCCTACGGTTACCTTGCTCGTCCCGTCACCACAGTCTGGGCCCAGGGTGCCAGGATCTCCCTGAAACTGCCCTGGTCGAAGAATCCACTCTGCCAGGCCCCCTTCTGAGCTGTGGGCAGGAGAGAGAAAGTCAGCTGAGGGGCCCCAGATGGCTCTGCAATCTCTTTAAGGGCAGCCTGACCATAACCTGATAGCCTAGGTACCTTTACCCCCTAAGACTATACAGCTACCACCCCCCCCCCAAAAATACACCAAAACAGGAATTCGGTCCATATGGAACCTCTGCGTACCACCACCTCGCCGACAAAGCTCAGTCCTAGCTTTCTCTTCCCAAGAGGCAAGGGGAGCTGGATACATGTTTCCCATAAGGTGGGGTTTCAGGAGGGCCTGCCTGTCCTAAGAAACTCATCCGCACCCTGCTAACTACACACTGCGGTTTGACAACTACTTAATTGGTGTGATGGATTGAATGGTAGACCCCTCCCCCCAAAAAATGTGTTTACATCCTAACCCCTATACATGTGGATCAGGAGCCCTAGCGGTGCAGTGGTTAAAGCACTTGCTGCTAACTGAAAGGTCAATGGTTCGAACCCACCAGTCACTCTGCCAGAGAAAGATATGGAATTCTGCTTTCATAAAGATTACAGGCTTGGAAACGCTATGAGGCAGTTCTACTCTTGTCCTATAGGGTCAATATGAGTCAGAATCGACTCGATGGCAACGGGTCATACCTGTGTTATGTGTTAGGTGCCACAGAGTCAGTTCCGACTCATAGAGACCCTATGCACAACAGAACAAAACACTGCCCGGTCCTGCGTCAACCTCACAAATCACTGTTACGCTTGAGCCCATTGTTTTAGTCACTGTATCAGTCCATCTCATTGAGGGTCTTCCTCTTTTTCGCTGGCTACCAAGCATGGTGTCCTTTTCCAGGGACTAATCCCTCCTGATAACATGCGCAAAGTATGTGAGACGTACTCTCATCATCCTTGTTTCTAAGGAGCACTCTGGCTGTACTTATGCCAAAACAGATTTGTTCCTTCTTTTGGCAGTCCACAGTGTATTCAATATTCAGTCACTGAGTCGAAATCAACTCAAGGGCACTGCGTTTGGTTTTCGGTTTTTCGCCGACATTGTAATTCAAAGGCGTGAATTCTACTTCGGTCTTCCTTATTCATTGTCCAGCTTTCACATGCATACAAGGCGATTGAAAACACCCTGGCTTGAGTCAGGCACACCTTAAACTTCAAGGTGACATCTTTGTTTTTCAACACTTTGAAGAGTTCTTTCACAGCAGATTTGCCCAATGCAATGTGTTGTTTGATTTCTTGACTGCTGCTATAGGGTTGCTATGAGTCGAAATCAACTCGACGGCAGTGGGTTTGGTTTTTGGTTTTGGCTTCCATGGATCCAAGTAAAATGAAATCCTTGACAACGTCAATCTTTTCTCCGTTTATCATGATGTGACTTATTGGTCCAGTTGTGAGGATTTTTGTTGTCTTTATGTTGAGGTCTAATCGATGCTGAAGGCTGTGGTCTTTGATCTTCATCAGTAAGTGTTTCAAGTCCTCTTCACTTTCAGCAAACAAGGTTGTCTCATCTGCATAATGCAGGTTGTTAACAAGTCTTCTTCCAATCGTGATTACCTGTTCTTCATATAGTCCAACTTCTCAGATTTTTTGCTTAGCATACAGATTGAGTAAGTATGGTGGAAGGATACAACCCTGATGCACACCTCTCCTGACTTTAAACCAATCAGTATCCCCTTGTTCTGTTCGAATGACTGCCTCTTGATCTATGTACAGGTTCCTCATGAGCACAATTAAGTGTTCTGATATTCCTATTCTTCTCAATATTATCCATAATTTGTTATGATCCACACAGTCAATGCCTTTGCATAGTCAATAAAACACAGGTAAACATCTTTCTGGTATTCTCTGCTTTCAGCCAGGATCCATCTGACATCAGCAGTGATATCCCTCCTTCCACGTCCTCTTCTGAATCCAGCTTGAATTTCTAGCAGTTCTCTGTCAATGTACTGCTGCCGTGGCTTTTGAACAAGCTTCAGCAAAATTTTACTTGTGTGTGATATTAATGATATTGTTCAATCGTTTCTTCACTCTGTTGGATCACCTTTCTTTGGAATAGGCATAAACATGGATCTCTTCCAGTCAGTTGGACAGGTAGCTGTCTTCTGAATTTTTTTGCATTGACGAGTGAGCACTTTCAGCACTGCATCCATTTGTTGAAACATCTCAATTGTTATTCCGTCAATTTCTGCAGGCTTGTTTTTTGCCGATGCCTTCAGTGCAGCTTGCATATCTTCTTTCGGTACCATCGGTTCCTAATCATATGCTACCTCCTGAAATGGCTGAATGTCGGCCAGTTCTTTGTGGTACAGTGACTCTGTGTATTCCTTCCGTCTTGTTTTGATGCTTCCTGCATCGTTTAATATTTTCCCCATAGAATCCTTCGATCTTGCAATTCAAGGCTCGAATTTTTTCTTCAGTTCTTTCAGCTTGAAAAATGCTGAGCGTGTTCTTCCCTTTGGGTTTTCTAACTCCAGGCCTTTGTATATGTCATTATAATACTTTACTTTGTCTTCTCAAGCCGTGGATGTTTGGAAAGAGGGGTTTCTTTGTTATGTTGGTGAGGCCATACCAACGTAAGGTGTGTCATAAACCTATTCACTGCTGAGTTTTAAAATGAACAGATTAGACACAGACTGGGCAGGCACTGGGGAAGACAGACGCCATGTGAGGGTCGCCAAGGACCAAGGAATGCCCGGGGCAACCAACAAAGAAGGAATCATGTTCACATGGTCAAGATCCTGATTTGAACTTTCAGCCCCCAGAACTGTGAAAAAATAAATGTCTTTTCTTTAAAGACACTCACCTGTGGTACTTGTGCTACAGCAGCACTATCTAAGACCCCTGGGAGGACAGCCTTTAATTTCCCAGAAAGAACACAGTGGATACAGTGACAGTGACTTAAGCCCACACCCTGGTATAAATGACACGATCTAATGAGAACAAGGAGCAGGCAGCTCGAGGTGTGTTGAGTTGCAGACGTGGAAGGCTGGGTGCCTGAGAACTATAGGTCCTGACCACACTGTCTGCCTGCTGTCTGAGCTGCCAGTAAGCAGTCCACTGTTTTTGAGTCAGGACAGAGTCCTCTCGGTGCTTACAGATGGGAAAGCCCGAGAGAAATGGAAAAAGGGAGAGACAAGCCGCGGGGCTTCTTTTGTGGGGGAATCTCACAGACTCCTGAGGATGCTGCTGGCACGGGGCGGGGAGCAACAGGTGAAATTCTACACAGGGGATCATGGTGAGAGGATAGCTCAGCTTTCCTTTTCTGTTCTGGTTGCTCAGAATGAAATAATATACCTCTGGGAGGCAAACCCGCCCCTTTCAAAGACAAAGAGGATGGATGTGCACCTGGGTGCATGTGTGTATGTGTGTGCCCTGTGTGTACATGTACACCTGTGTGTATGTGCTCGTACATGTGTGTGTATGCATCTTGTATATGGGTACATACGTGTGTGTACCTGTGTATCGTGTGTGTGCATGTGTGCACCTGTGTATATGTGTGTACCTGTGTGTGTGTGTGTGTGTGTGTGTGTATATGCATGTAGAAGAAAAGGCCAAGCTGCCCATCCTGGGTAAACTCACAGAGTTCCCTTCTTACAAAGGTTTAGTCAATAAAGAGAAGTCTTCTCTTTGAAACTCTGAAGTTTGGAAGTTTCAGTACCAAATCTTCCATCAACAGGACCACAGGGCAGTCTCAGGAGCCATGGGCTCTGTAATACCCCATTCTCCATCTATTGGCTCAGGAAACCCGAGGCTGTTTTCATACCTTCTTGGTTCACGGCTCAGGAAAAGCACAGAGCCCTGCATTTGATCTCAGGTGTGCTCCTTTGGGATAGCTGACCAAATATCAATTCTTCTTCTAAGTGCTCCTTTATCCCAGGCCCAGAAAAGAAACCCTGAGACCCAGGCAGAACACTTTAGGACTTACTTGGGTGAGGCCTTCCTGCAAGCATCCACCGGGGGTCGTAAGGAGCTCTGGACGGGTAGAACTCAATTTCTCTGTCAATGGGGTCAGTGGGAGTGATGATAGGGACTGGACTGTGATTATCCTAGAAAAGAAAACAGGTCTCCAACTCAGTCTCTGATGTTTGTCAATAACACCTGTGATGAGTCCTATACTCTTTCCTCCTCTGGCTATGATTATGCCTGGTTATACAGCACTAACCCCTTCTCTAGGACTTCTGTTTTGGTTGAAAAATGTCAGACCAGGATTAACCATTCCATAGAATCTTTTGAAGTCCAGTTTATGGAGTCTTGAGTGTACTTCAGGGTTCAGATGGATTTAACAATTCTGGGAAGTGAAACAAAGGCAAGATGGGGCTGCTACTGCTACAGAAGGCCAGGAGAGAGGAAAAGCGCTCATTAGAGAAAGAAACAAAGAGGCTAGCAACAGGGAGTGGTAAGAGTTAGGAAAATGAACAGTGGGAAAGCTCCCTGAGTGGGAGAAAATACTCAGGAATAAGTACTTATATCTGTGATATTTAAACTGGAGTTCTTGGCAGGAAGTCTAGGGTAAACTGAACTCTAGAAACTAACCTTAGAAATAATTATAAGAATAACAACCTCACTTATTTGTATAGAATGTTACAGTAACCAAGAACCATGTTCACTATTATCTCCTTCTTAGGCTGCTGCTCAGCAGGTCCCCTGTGAGCCAGGCAAATAGCATCCCCTATCACAGTCGAGAACACTGAGCACAAACATCTACCTAGTCAACATAAGACGTCCAACCTGAACTAGCTAATCATCACCATCATATGCAGTATTTGATGAAGGCCTACTAAGTGCTGGGCTCTGAACAGCATCTCATTTCATCATCATGGTGACACCATGGGGTGGGTGCTATTAATACCCCCCTTTCAGAGATAAGGAAACTGAGGCTCAGAGAGATAAAGACACTGCCCTAGGATCACACTGCTACTAAGGAGAAGGTCAGGAATTGAATCCAGGCTGACTGCAAAGCTTATGGCTTCTCCTTGTCCAGCACTCCCTCCTCTTTTGTTGGGAGTCAAGACCATCCCTTTCTAAAGGGTAGCATCATTGCAGATGGCATTAGTGCCACCAAAAGATCAAAGATCAGCCAGTACAGGGCTGGAAATCAGGGAGGGAAGGAGACAGAAGTAAAGAAAAGTCAACCCAAGCCATGCTTACAGAGCTCCCTGCTTCCCACCTTCCCACCTTCGCACATCACCCAGGAGGCAACAGGGATACAATTAGCAAATGAGCTGGTTTGGTCCCTGATAAAGGAGTCTTCCAGGCTCTAAATTGCAGGGGACAATACTTACCTTTGGCATATAGGACAGCCACTCCAGGATAGTATAAACCCCCTCAAAATCATCAGGCACAGTGATATGGGAGACGCCATTGTAATACATGATCTGCACACCACCAAGTTGGTTGTTGGATGTGTAAACTTCTCTTCCCAGGACCTGCTTTGACACAACATGGTTAGCAGAGTCCTGTACGGATGGTCCACCTAAGTCCATGGCCCTTTCACCTGTCCAGAAATCATCTTGCTCAGTGTTCTCAACCTTGGCCATACATTAAAACCACCTGGGCACTTTCAAAAATTCTGATGCCCAGGCTGTACCCAGACCAAGTACATCAGAACTTTGGGGACTAAGACCCAGGAATCAGCCTTTTTTTTTTTTTTTTTAGTTCCCCGGGTAGTTCCAATTTGGGGACCAGTAATCCAGCTGGTTACTTTGGCATGTCAAAAGCAAATCCCTTCTGGGTGTTTCAAGACAGAGCTGGGAAAGGTTCTGTTGTAAAGTTAAAAATCTTTCTTAAGAGAAAGGGGGAGAGTAGAAATCTGAGCCCCCCCCCCAAAAAAAAAAAGTGTTAGGGTCTTCTAGCAAAACTAACTTTTTATATTACTGACATTTAAAAAAAAATTATTGAAGTGGCATTATAGAACACTGGAAAAAGAGGGGGAAAAGAGGAATCACCAGTAAGCTCGCTCCTAGTATAATTTGGAGTTCCGCACTCCTGCCTGCTGTCCGTGGTTAGAATCATAGTGATCGTGTGGTTCGGTATTCTACCTTTTTCTAACTGTATTAAAACACTTTCCACGTTGCTACAAAGCCTCCACTTTTAGTGGCTGCTAAAAGGTTCTCAAAGTAAAGTCCCTGATCCAGCAGCATCAGCACCACCTGGGAACGATGTTAGAGATGCAAATTCTCAGGACCCAGCCCAGACCCGAAGCATCAGAACCCCTGGAGGTGGGGTCCGAGGATCCCAGGTTTAAGGAACCCTCCAGGGGATGGAGAAGGGGGCTTGTTTGGAAACCCCTGCTCCAGCACTCCGGCTATTTGTGTACTTTCCTGTCTCGCCCCTTGTCAGGCTGCTGGGAAGAACCATGGGTCTCCCTCCTCTCTGTACATCCCTACAGCCCCTCCCACAGTACCCGGGTGAAGCTGAAATTTAATAAATATGCTGTGTTGCCTCAGAAGGGGCCCAGACAAACACAAACTGGAAAAACAGCTCTCACATCACTAGGAATGAGACTGGTTTCGTAGGGAAGAAAACGTGCTCCATCAGGGGACAATGTTAAAACAATCCCCACCACGCACACTTCTGCTCCCCGAAAGGCCCTCTGGGTTACCTTGTTGAGAGCCCCTATTCCTGTCAGGATGATGTGGGAGTTTTCCACCTGGATCACCCGCTGGCCCAGCCTCACCAAGTAGGCCCCGATGCCCATGGCTCGGCAGGTGACCTGCAGAGACAGGACCCCTTCTGAATTGCTGAGTGTGCACCACCCCCCAGAGCTGGGAGAACCCAGGAATGTGCTGAGCACAAATGGAAGTTACATCTCGGCCACTGGCAACCTGATTTGGGGCCACACTGCAGAGACAAAAGCTTGTTCTTTTGGCCACTAGTTGGATCTTGGCTTCCTGTCCAGAAAGGAGGTGGCTGATAGTTAACCGAAACGACGGTGTAAGACAAAGAGCAGACCCTGGACGTTCTGGCTCTTGCTTCAAGAGGCTTGTGTATAGCCCTTTTAAGCTCTGCCATTCACGAACCATTGCAGCCTCCTGCACGACCAGAAGGCAGTCTAGGGGTGCAGGTCAAAAGGGGTAAATTCTGAACGAGCACTGTACTGAGTTAATAAGACTTCACCAAAGTCAGTTTCCTGGTTTTGACAATGTACCGTGGTTACGGAAGACACAATCACTGGAGTAAAGAGTACCCAGGCATTCTCTGTACTATTTTGCAACTTCTTATGAGTCTTAAACAATTTCCAAATAAAAAGTTATATATTAAAAAAATAAACACCTAGGAAACAAGCCTGAGAAAGATGCTCATGGCCAACATTTTTCTACTTTGGAAACTGAAGATCCAGCACCATATGTAAAAATAAGGCTTGAACAATGGTTTATCATTAAATAGTGCTATTACTACTACTAACTAAAGCCCTCGGCTGCTAACCGAAAGGTCACCAGTTCGAACCCACTAGCCACTCCTCAGGAGAAAAGTGTGGCTTCGGTAAAGAGTATAGCCTTGGAAACCCTACAGAGCAGTTCTACTCTATCCTATAGGGTTGTTATGAGCTGAAATTGACTGATGGCAAAGGGTTTTTTTTGGTTTTTGTTCTTTTTTGGTATTACTACTACTACTGATACTACCAGTACTACTGATACTACTAGTAATAACAATAATAGACACAGAAAACGTTTCTGGAAAGGCCACAGGAGGGGGAGGATGGACACTCATTTTATGGCAGTTAAAATCAGACAAAAGTTCTTCTAAACACTCAGTGCCTTTCAAATAAGAGGAGATCGGACCCTGGTTCAAACCAACTAACTTTGAGAAGATATTTTTGAGACACACCATTAAAACTAAATGTGAACAGGGTCACGATGATATTAAAGAATTACTGCTCATTCTGTTGGATGTGATGGTAGTACTGTGGCTATGTCAAAAGGGTGGGAAACGAGAACGGCTGCATGTCGGGAATGGTCGAAGCTGGGTGGTGGGCACGTGAGGGCTCAGGGTCAATTCTACTTTTGGGACTAGTTAAAAGTTTCCATAATAAAAAGTTGCAACACGAAAGAAAGGCAGAGACTTACCAAGCTGATGGTGATGATCTCATCGTAGGCCTGAGAGGACTCCCCAGCAATGGTGCCCGAGACCTTGAGATTCTCCATACCCAGGCTTTCATCCTTCCCAATGATGTCCGTGACCACGTACCTTCGAGAACCAAACCCAGGTTAAAATCAGAGCTCTGGCTCAGAAACATCCAAGGCTGGCAGATTTCTCAAGGACCCACATCAGGAGGGATGTGAAAGGGGGATAAAGCAGCCAGGTATGAAACGAAAGCAGGAGTTGAGGGACCCTCACCACCAGACTCCAAGTCTTTAAAAGGGCAAGTACAGTATCAACAATTTCACCCCCCAAAACCAAAGATGTCACTCCCACACCACTCCATGTTCCTCCAAGAGCAATCTGGAATAGGATTTGGTCTGCTGATCGGGCATATTTAGTTCACAATCAATTAACCAATGGAAGCCCTATGGATCACAACAGAATATTGTCCAGTATAGCACTGGAAGATGAGCCCTTTAGGTTGGAAGGCACTCAAAATACACAATGGCTGCAACAAGGGACTTGGGCATACCAACAATCGTGAAGATGGTGCAGGGCAAGCACTACTCTATTCTGTTGTACATTGGGTCACCATGAGTCAGAGCTCAGTCAATAAGCCAACCCCACAGTAATTAACAACGATAGTGATAAATGATATACCTGGATTCTCCTCCTTCCTCAATGTGTTTACAGTGGATGGAGTTCAGGGGGCTGATCTTGGTGTAGTCTTGTGGGGTCAGGTACAGGTATTTAAATCCCTTAAAAAATACACTTCAGTGAGGTCAAGAATTCAGTTCCCTGCCCTCATTAGCCACTTTTTTTTTTTTTTTTTTTTAATGCAGGCACTGTCAAACCAAAAAAAAAAAAAAAAAACAAGCCTGTTGCCGCGAGTCGATTCCAACTCATAGCGACCCTATAGGACACAGTAGAGTAGAACTGCCCCATGGGGTTTCCAAGGAGAGGCTGGTGGATTCAAACTGCCGACCTTTTTGTTAGCAGCTGAGTGCTTAACCACTGTACCACCAGGGCTCCGTCAGCACTGGAGAGGTGAAATTATCATGCTAATAACATGATGTTAATAACATGCTGGAGTCCCTGGATGGCGCAAATGGTTAAGCCCTTGACTGCTAACTGAAAGGTCGAAGGTTTAAGTCTACCTAGAGGAGCTTAGGAGGAAAGGCCTGGTGACTGAATTCCAAAAAATCAGTCATTAAAAACCCCATGAAGCCCAGTTCTACCGCGATATACGTGAGGTTGCCATGTGCCGGAACCAACTCCACGGCAACTGTTCTTTTTTTCTGTCTAATGACATGTTAATCACATATTATTTCACTCATCCTTACAACACAACCTCATGCTTTTCTTAAATTCGTTTGATTCAGTGTTTCTCAGCTTTTTTTTCACCCCCCTCCCCTGCAAGGAGCTTTTGTGGGCATTTTTCCCTAACCACCACACCCATGAAGTTTTAATGACACAGACATACTGTATCTAATTATGGACTGTACGTAGATCTGTGCTTTATACGTGAAGGGTTTCAGTGGAGCTTCCAGATGAAGACAGACTAGGAAGAAAGGCCTGGCAATCTACTGCTGAAAATCAGCCAGTGGAAATCCTATGGATCACAATGGTCCAATCTGCAACTGATGATGGAGATGGCAAAGGACCAGACAGCATTTTGTTCCATTGTGTATGAGGTTGCCATAAGGTGGGGGTGACTCAATGGCAGCTAACAACATACATAAAAGAGCAAGATCTGTCTCAGCTCCTTGGGGTTGCTATCACCCCGATGAGAACGCAATGCTAGATGAATGGAACCACACTGGCTTTGGGACTTACTTTGTGCGGGTCTTCAGGGTCCACCCAAGCCACCTGGAACATGTGCTTGATCTCCTCTGCGAGGCCAATGCGGGCCCCACTGTTGGCTGCGAGGTAGATTTTGGGGATGCCCTCTGCCCGGGCCATCTCGGATGCCCGCAGATACAGAAGGTCTTCCCTGGGGCCAAAGGACCCAGCGTGGAATGTGATGTCATTGCCAATGACAATCACATCCCGCCCTTCCGGATACTCTCGGGTCTTAAATCGCATTTTGAAGGCCACCATGCCCACCTGGTAGAAGAGGCGCAGACAAGGAAAACAGGTGTGTTTCTTCAGGAAGCAATTTTATACAGGGTGATTCACACCTGGTGCTGGGCTTCACTGGGCTCTCACCTCATTTCCTCCCGGAAGTCGGTTCATCTCTACCAGATGGCCCTGCGAGTCCAGCACCAACTCAGTGTACGTCAGGATGTCTTTGGGGTACATCTCCGGGGAACCCCAGAGTTTAAAGAGCGCCTGGGAGGAAGGGAGGAAAGAGAAGAGCTTGAAGTCATCAGGAGGAACGTACCGTCCTTCCCCAATGGAGATGACTTTGGCAACCTGTCGGGATTCCATTGTGAATTTTCTAGTTCTTTCTCTCTTTTTAAAGCATGAGATATTCAAACCCTACAGAAAAATATGTAGAATAATAAACACCCAGGCACCCATCTTGTGGCTTTGGTAAATCTTAATTTTTCCATAGCCGCTTAAGATTCTGTAAAGGGATAAGATCTGAAAAGACGCAGCTGAAGTCCCTGGTGTACCTCTCTGCATCCCATTCCTGCCCCCCCCACCACCATCAACCTCAGGTAGCCATCATCTGGAATTTAGTGTCTACGAATCCTTCACATGCTGTTACATTTTCACTTCACCACGTGTGCAAGCATTTGTGGTTAGCTGCCATCGAGTCAATTCCGACTCATGGTGGCCCCGTATGTGCAGATAGGGTCTTCAATGGCTATGACCTTTCAGAAGCAGATTGCCAGGCTTGTCTTCCACGGCACCTCTGGGCAAGGTCAAAGAGCCAACTCTTCAGTTATCAGTCAAGTATTTAATCATTTAGGCCACCCAGGGACTCCTGTGCAGACATTTAATGGATGCAGTATTCTTTTGAATGACTTAAACTTTGAATGGTATCACACTGGGCATATCCTTCTGCAACTTGCTTTTTCTATACACTGTTATGTTTGAAAGATTTATCCGTATTGATGAATTTAGCTCTGGTTCCTTCATTTTCCTTGCTTTTCATTTTTTCCATGGTGTGAATATATCACTATTTATTTAAAAAAAAAAAAAAACAACCGTTGCCGTTGAGTTGATTCTAACTCGCAGGGACCTATAGGACAAAGTAGAACTGCCCCATAGGGTTTCCAAGGATCGGCTGGTGGATTTGAACTGCTGACCTTTTGGTTAGCAGCCAAGCTCTTAACCACAGTGCCACCAGGGGTCCATTTATTTATAACACTATTTTTAAAAATATTTTATTGAGTTTTTGGTGAAAGTTTACACAGCAAGTTACGTTCTCATTTGGCAATTTCCACACAAATTGTTCAGTGACATTAGTTACATTTATCACAACGTGTGAACATTGTCTTTGTGTTCAGTTTGTTCCATTTCCAGTACTCAGTACTCTAGTTTCCCTGACCCCTTCCTTGTCTTCTCAACTTTGCTTTTGGTAATTGCTGACCTTTTGGTCTCATACTGATGGTTAAGCAGGACACCAATTTTACAGGTAATAGCCTTTATTTTGTGTGCCACTCTGCTATTCCAATAAAAGGGGGTCTCAGGAGACAGGCTTGGATATAGGTTTAAAGAGTGTCTCAGGGTGATAGTTCTGGGGAGTCCTCTGAACCCTTTTTTAGTAACACTTATGTTGCTCCCAATTCTACAATATTACCTATATGCTGTAAAGAATATTTTATGGTGTCTTCTTTTTTTCTTATAAACATGGGTTAGAATTTCACTGAGAGTGGAAATGCTGGGTCACAGGGTATGTGAAGTTTCAACTTTACTTGATATTATCAAATTGTTCTCAGTTTTTTTGTACCCCTCTATAGGCCCATCAGCGGTTAAGCGCTGGACTACTAACCAAAAGGCTGGCTATTCAAACCCACCCAGAGGCACTTTGGAAGTAAGGTCTGGCAATCTGCTTCTGAAGGGTCACAGCCTTGAAAACCCTAAGGAGCACAGTTCTACTCTGCACACACAGGGTTATCATGAGTCGGAATCCACTCAACGGCAACTAACTACAACAAATAGGCCCACCACATACACTCACTCGCACTTGGTTTTGTCAGATTTTAAAATCTGACCCACCTGCTGGGTGTGAAATTATATTATGGTATTGATCTGTGCTTCAGTTATTAGTGAGGCGATCACCTTTTAATATGCTTAGCGACCACATGAGCTTCTTGGTGAGTTTCCTGTTTATAACATCTCCCCATATTTTTTAGAATTTGGTTTTTTTTTTTTTTTCCCCTAATTGATTTATAAGTGCTCTGTAGATAATCTAGATTCTAATCCCTTGCTGGTTATAGACAATTGAACATATTCTCCTGACCTGGGGCCGTTTTTTCTCTTTTGCATTAGATAAGCGCTTTCCCTGGGCCTTTGATTCAAGGGTCCCTTGCCCTGATTTGCAATTCCACCTCAGCATTCTATCAAGGTTCTGTTTATAAGTAGGTCTGATTCTAGGCTCTCTATTCTATTCCATTGGTCTGTCTGCCTAGTGGCATTACAATAATGTTGTTGTTAGCTGCTGTTGAGTTGACCCCCGACTCATGGCAACGCCATCCACGACAAAATGCCGCCCACTCCTGCACCATCCCCATGATCAATTGCAGATGAGATCACTGTGATCTACACAGTTTTCAACAACTGATTTTCACAAGTAGATCACCAGGCCCTTCTTCCTAGTCTGTCTTAGTCTGGAAACTCTGCTAAAACCTGTTCAGCATCGTAGCAACACACAAGCCTCCATTGAGAGACGGGTGGTGGCCTCACGTGAGGTGCGCGGGCTGGAAATCAAACCTGGGTCTCCCCCATGGAAGGAGAGAATTCTACCACTGAACCGCCGCGGACCCCTCAGTAATACTATATTGTCTTAATTATTGTTGCTTTAAAATAAGTTGTCATATCTGTTAAGGTGAGTCCTCCTGTCATTGTTGTTTTTCAAAACTGTTTTAGCTATTCATGGGGGCTTTTACTACTCTATATGAATTTTAGGCTCAGCTTTTTAAGTTTCACACACACACACAAAAACTCTGCTGATATTTTAATTGGAATTGTACTGCACTTATTAACATGGGCAGAACTGACCTCTTCACAATATTAAATCTCCTCATTCAAAAGGAAACCCTGGTGGCATAGTGGTTAAGAGCTACGACTGCTAACCAAAAGGTTGGCAGTTCGAATCCATCAGGCGCTCCTTGGAAACCCTATGGGGCCATTCTGCTCTGTCTGATAGGGTCACTATGAGTGGGAATCAACTCAACAGCAATGGTTTTTTTTTTTTTTTTTTTTGGTGGGGGAGGTTATCATTCATAAGCATTATATGGCTCTCTATTTGTTTAGGCTGAGAATCTTTTTAAAAAGTTTTAAAATTCCCCTATAAAGCTCTTGTATGTTTTTTGTTTTTATTTCTTCCTATGAAACACTGTGGTTGACACTGACATTGTAAATGGTATCAAGAGAAGTGGTGGTAATGGGTATTTCTGTCCTGTACCTGTCCTTACAAAGAATACGTCTAACATTACACCTTAAAAAAAAAAAAAAAACGCTGCCGTCAAGTCGATTTCGACTCATGGCCATCCCATGTGTGTCAGAGTAGAAGTAGGTGATATTAATTTTAGGTCGATATTTTTATCCGGGTAAATGAATTTCCTTCTATTCCTCCTTTATTAGAAGTTCTAATTATGAATAGATGTCATTTTATCAAATACTTTTCTGCATCTATGGAAAATTTAAGTTTCTTCTTAACCTACTTATATTTTAAATTGCAATAATAGACTTCCTAATACCACATCATATACGCAGTTGCAGGGTGGACCCTACTTGGTCATTTTTTTTTTTAATTCATTACTGAATTTCATTTCTAATATCTTATTTAGAATTTTTGTGTCCATGTTCATAAATGAGATAATTTCCCCCTCTCCTATTGTCCTCGTCTGGGATTAAAATTCAGGTAATTATAACCTGATAAAATGAGTTAAGAAACATTCCTTTTTTTTCACATTCTACACAATATATATGAGATGGGAATTATCTGTTTCTAGGAAGTTTGATAAAAACTGTTCTATAGCCATCTGGGACCATTTTTGTTGGAGAGATTTTTTAAACTATTAATTTCTTTAATGCTTATAATCTATTCAGGTTTTCTATTTCTTCTTGGGTCAGTTTTGATAAGATATATTTTTCTAAGAAATATTTAATCTCATTTTAAGTTTTTTAATTTATGGGTATAAGTCTGGGGTCTTAAAAGCCTGTGAGCGGCCATCTAGGATACTCCACTGGTCTCACCCCTTCGGGAGCAAGGAAGAATGAAGAAAACTAAAGACACAAGGGCAAGATTAGTGCAAAGGACTAATGGACCACATCTACCATGGCCTCCACTAGACTGAGTCCAGTACAACGCGATGGTGCCCGGCTACCACCACTGACTGCTCTGACAGGTATCACAATAGAGGGGCCCGGACAGAGCTAGAGGAAAATGTAGAACAAAATTCTAACTCAAAAAGGAAGACCAGACTTGCTGGCCTGACAGAGACTGGAGAAACCCTGAGAGTATGGACCCTGGACACCCTTTCAGCACAATAACGAGGCCACTCCTGAGGTTAACCCTTCAGCCAAAGATTTAACAGGCCCATGGAACAAAACAAAACTAAAGGGCTGCAGCAGCCCTGGGGCAGGGACTAGAAAGTAGGAGGGAACAGGAAAGCCGGTAGTAGGGGAACCCAGGGTTGAGAAGGGAGAGTGTTGACATGTCATGGGATTGTTAACCAGTGTCATACAACAATGTGTGTACTAACTGTTTGATGAGAAACTAGTTCTGTAAACCTTCACCTAAAGTTCAATAAAAAAAAGAATTAAAAAAAAAAACTTATGGGCATAAAATTGTGCAGAGTAGTCTTCTGTTTCCTTATCTAAAAGAAAGGAGACAGGTTTGCTGGTTTAGTCATGCTTCTTACCCTATGACACTTGAGGTCAGAGACAAAAGGACACAACAATGACATTCTTAATAAAAGTTTCAATTGATTAAGCACCTACTGAATAAATGTGTTCCTCTTAACAACCTTGCAAGGTAAATACTATTATTATGCCCATTTTATAGAGGAGGAAACTGAGGCCCAGAGAATTGAAGACGCTTGCCCAGGGACACACAGGAAGCAAAGGACAGACCCAGGATTGAAACCCCAGCCTGAGTGACTCTAAATAGTAGGTTTTCCTACTGGTCTGCGTCTCCTGTGCCTGAAGCAACACGACACTTTGCTGCCTATAGCAGAAGGCCCATGACCCTAGTCTGTTTCATGAACGTCATCCACAAGCCAGTGTAGGGGGTGCAGACAGACATCCATGACACCAATAGCAGTGTATTCCGTCTCCTTTAAGGCCGTACTACGTAAAAAAAGAAAGGCAGAGAAAAAATACTTGAAGGAAATGCGTTAAAATGTAATTGCAACTACTGCCCTGAGATACTCTTCAAACCTTGAACTGAAACTAACCTCTGAGGTCACCGTGCAGCTAAATACCAGTTTGGCTCACAAAATAAAAAATACCACCTGTAAGTACTGTGCTTCTTTTAAAAAATCACCTACATGAGGCCAAATGGTCAACAATTACTTTAAAACAAAGATAAGAATATAACGGGAGATTAATGGAAACGGAACAACCAGGAGGGAAATGATGAAAACGTTCATACATTCTGAAGACTGTAACCAATGTCACTGAACAATCTGTGTAGAAATTATTGAACGAGAACCTAAACTGCTGTGTAAACCTTCATCAGAAACACGATAAAATATTATTTAAAAAAAAAAAGTTACTGCAGTCATCATTGGTGAGTAAGTTATATATGGGCGGTACTTCATTTTCATATTTCTACTCTTCTGTATTTTTCCATTGTATATTTAAATAATAAAAAAAAAAACATAGAAAATCATTACTTTTTAAAAAAAATAGACTAAAACTTCCTCAAAGGCAGTGACCCCATCCTTCTCATGCTGTATCTACCCCTAAAATGGGACCTGGAAAGTAGCAGGTACTTAATAAATAAGCATTAACAAGACTAGACGGAAATACACCAAAATGCTAAGCAATCTGTCTTCAGGACATGGAATTGTAACTCACTTTCTCCTTCTTGGAAAGTTTCTACATTATATTACTTTTATCATTAGGATAAAATCTGATTTATTTTAGGAAAAAACGCTACAAAGTCATTCCCAATGTTAATTTCTTTTTCTTCACCAAGACCCTGTTCTTTGGATGGGGGTCTTTGGAAGAGTGACTGAGGACAGGAGGGGATGGTACTGATGGGGTCTGCTGAGGGGACCTGGAGGCGGTGTTGCATCTAACCACAGGACTTGCCTGCCTGAACACTTCCGGAAAGTCGTACACATAAGTGGTTCCTAGGGACTGGGCCTGGAACCGTTTGGCCTGCAGCAGATCCTTGGTGACGTAGGGTGTGTTGATCAGCATCCCGTGCTGGGGCCCTTGTTTGTGGCCGAAAGAATGAAACATGATCTAGATCACCAAGGAAGACAGGGTGAGAAAGGTCAGTCACCAGTATCCAAGAGCCATGCCCCTCCCCCATTTATATCTACCCAGTCCTCAATGAAAATGCAATGGGGGAAGCTAAGCACACTACGTCATGTAACAGAGAGAGCTCTTAGGGTAGCTGATATTCTCCTCTCTGCCACAGGGTAATCACAGCAAGGAGGCATAGTGGGGGATACAAAAACCTGTCTCCAAAAATATAACAGTCGTAGTATTACACACAGAAAAACAAAAAAGAGTGCATGTAAAAACTGGTGAAATCTGAATAAGGTTTGCATTTAACTTAAAAGGAGTATACCGATGTCAACGTCCTGGTTTTGATAACGTACTATGGTTTCGTAAGATGTTATCTTTGGGGGAAGCTGGATGAAGGGTACGTGGGAACTTTCGGTACTCTTTTTTTTTTTTTTTAACTCTATTTCTGCAACTTCTTGGGAGTCTTAAGTTAGTTCAAAATAAAAAATAAAAATATATATATATATATACAGAGCCCTGGTGGTGCAATGGTTAAGAGCCTGGCTGCTAGCCAAAAGGTCAGCTGTTTGAATCCACCAGCTGCTCCCTGGAGACCCTATGGGGCAGTTCTACTTTGCCCCATAGGGTCGCTATGAGTCGGAATCGACTCGACGGCAACGGATTTGGGTTTGGTGTATATAAACATATATAAAATGACAGTCAATAGGATATTTGATTCACTTTACAAAAGTCTGTTCTAAAACATGGTTGGGAAAATATCTATTTCCCTAAGTGAACCAATCTGGGGACCACATTATAAGCAGCCCTGGCATTCCATGATTTTCCCAAATAAACCAAACCCATTGCTGTTGAATCAATTCCAACGCATAGTGACCCTATAGGACAGAGTAGAACTGCCCCACAGGATTTTCAAGGCTATAATCTTCAGGAAGCAGGCTGTTACATCTTTCTCTTGTGGAGTGGCCAGTGGGTTCAAACCACCAACCTTTCAGTTAGCAGCCAGATACTTTAACCATTATGCCACCAGGGCCTCTCTTCTTATCTCAGATATGGCCTTAGAATTGATTAAACCTTGGAGGATTCATTCTCCTTCCTTGAACAACTGGGATCCAGAAGCTAACACGTTTATCCTAAAATTTAGGAGCTACTAGAACCCAGCATGGCAAAGCCAGACAGCCACTGAGTGGTGTTTGAATCTGTATCTCAATCATCCAAGTGGTCTGCCTCTGCTCTGATCAAGACATTCATGGCCTGGCCCAGCCTTACGTGTCCACATCTGGGGTCATTCACTTCTCGGTAGAGGCTGATGTCCAGGTAATAGCCTGACTCGTTGGTGATGAATAGGCGGATGGGAAAGGCCGCGCTGGTGGTGGTCTGGCGGATGTTGATTTTGACCTCAGCCTGGAGCACACGGAGTTTCCACAAGCGGCTGCCATAGCGCATGACCATGGAGCGCACTGACTCCTCAATCTGCCGCAAAACCATAGGAGTCCCAGTTTCAGAGCCCATTCCACGCACACTTACAATAGTTCTAGCGCTAACTATCCAACAACGATCAGCTACTAACAACAGAAGGCAATATGCTAAGTATTTAAAATCCGTCATCTCATTTCATCCTTATAATTACTCAGAGAGGCTAGCACGCGGATCTCCCACTGACGGATGAGGAACCTGAGGCTGGTAAGAGATAGAGCTAGTATTCCTAAATCACTCCAGCTTTACCTCCACCAGGCATCCCAAGCCTATGCATTGTTTTTCTTCTGGAATTATGCCGACCGGTGGAGTTGGGGCATCAGCATGAACCCTCTGCACCCCTCAGGTGCCATATTGATGGACCAGGACTTCTTTCACCACAGAATCACTGCCATTAAAGAACTCTGCCTGCCCGCGAAGAACCAACCTATGGCAAACAGCTCGGCCCCAAACCTCAGGTTCTCATCCCCTATGCTACCCACATGCAAAATCCCAGCAGAGCCTGGAACCAGGAAAAGAACAAGATTTCATTTCGCAAGACATTTTGGGTATCCATGTTGTCCTCAAAGTGAAGCATGCCCGTGGAAGGGTGACCATCAAAACAAGTAAGGTGCTAAGGGTTGTGGCTAAAATATGGCTCTAGAACGGAATGACAGGAGGCTCATTCTCCTCCCTCAGTGACTGAGATTCAAACACATATGTGTTCATTCTAGAGTTCAAGTCTCGAGGGCCAGGAGACAATGCCCCACCCTGCATGGCACGAAGAGCCATCAGTCCCAGCAAGGCTTAGCCCAGAGCCCAGTGAGACCCCCCAGAGGCAAAACCTTGTAGGGGTCCATGATGACAGTGGGCACGAAGTTGAGGAAGATATGGTTGCAGTCAGTGCGCACACTGGTGTTGTTGAACGCCACCTCCAGCTCGTCCATGGCTTCCAGGAGCAGCCGCTCACCCTCATTCTGCAGGTACTCGAAGGATGCTTCCTGCCCAGGAAGGAGGGGCAGCCACTGAGGCAGGGGTCTCAGAGAGGTAGACCAAAAAAAAACCCAAACCCGTTGCCGTCAGTCAATTCCGACTTATAGCAACCGTGCAGGACAGAGTAGAACTGCCCCACAGTGTTTCCAAGGAGCGCCTGATGGATCCAAACTGCCGACCTTTTGGTTAGCAGCCATAGCTCTTAACCACTATGCCACCAGGGTTTCCAGAGAGGCAGGCAGGGACGTTCCCCTCCTCCAAAAAGTGTACTAGGCGAGACCTGCAGAGCCAGGCTCGCAGAGGTGAAGGTAAGCAAAAGCTGACTAGCTGTCTGAGAGAGCAAAAGACTGAGACTAGCTTAACATCCTGCAATAAGGAATTGTTGGGAAAAAAAAACCTGCATGCTTTAGGGCCGTGAAACTATTCTGTGTTGATACTGTAACTGTGGACGCAAGACATTATGCCTTTGTCAAAACTCATAGGACTGGACAAACATTGTACATGAAATATCTAGAATAGGGAAATGTGTACAGACCAGAGTCTACTATTAGTCAGTTACCAGCGGTGGGAGGGAGGGGGAAAGAGGGAGCCACTACTTGGGGGACAGTGAACGTCTGTTAAGGGTGATGGAAAATTTTGGAAACAGTGGTGATGGCTGAACAATATGATGAAATAACTGTACTTATAAAAAATGTTGAAAAGGCAGAATTGTGACTATATATACACTCATCACAATAAACAAACAAAATTGGACTGTACAACACCAAGTGTGAGCCCTAATGTAAACTATGGACTCTGGTTAACAATGTATCGATATTCATTTATCGACTGTAACAACTTATCATAGGAACGCAAGATGTTAATACCAGGAGAAACAATTTGGGGGGTTAAGAAGAGAGGAATTATATGGGAGCTCTCGGTACTTTTTGCACCACCTTTCTATAAATCTAAAACTGCCCTTAAAAATAAAGTGTATTAAAAGATTAAATAAAATTAGAATGTCAGTCACTTAGACACACCAGCCATACTTCAAGTGTTCAATAACCACACATGCACCAGAAGAACTAGATGGTGCCCCGCTACTACTACCAACCATTCTGATCAGGGCCACAATAGACGGACCCTGATACAATGGGAGAAAAACACGGAACAGAACTTAAATTCTTAAAATTCCAGAGTTTCTGGCCCTGTTGAGTCTAGAGGACCCCCTGAGACTATCGCCCTGAGATACTCTTTAAGCCTTGAACCAAAACTTATCTCGAGGTCCCCTTGTAGCAAAATAACAGATTTGCACACAAAATAAAGGATACTACCTGTGAGTATGGTGCTCCACTAAAAAAACCATCTCTATGAGACCAAAAGGTCAATGATTACTCTAAAGCAAAGATGAGAAAGTAAGGGAGGCAGGGGAACTAGAGCACTGGAAACGGAACAACCAGAACGCAGACAAGCTGTGAAAAATGTAACTAACGTCACTGAACAATTTGCGTAGAAACTGTCAAATGGGAACCTAATTTGCTGGGTAAACATTCGCTGAAGACACAGTAAAACATTACTAAAAAAAAAAAAAATAACCATATGTGGCTCGCTGCTCTCATACTGGGTGGTGTACACATGGAACACTTCTGCCCTCACAGAAGTTCCACTGGGCAGCGCTGCTTCAAGAGCCGCTGAGAGGCCTGTACGTGTGCTGTAGAAATCAAATGCAAGACGCTAACACAGGAGAGCCAGTATGCAGGGGAGAGAGCACGTGGAGGCACTGTGCTTTGAGTACAAGTTTTCTGTAAATCTAAAATGGCTCTAAAAAAAGTCTATGATAAAAAAATAAAAATTATTTAAAAAAAGTTCCACACCCACAGTACATCCCCGAAAGGAAATATCACACAGCTACCCAGAAGGATGCTGTGGGTCACTATCCATCCATATGAAAAGAGGTTTAAAGGATTGTCTAGTAGAAATCAGCAGTCTGCAAATGATTTGGCCCCTGGGCTCCCGTCTGTAACGTTGCACCCACAAATGTGAATGTGGGGTTATGTCTACAGAGGATCACCCACAGAGCTGACCTCTGGATGGCAGGATTCTGGGTTCTTTTACTTGATTTTTGAAAATCATGTTCAGTTTGAAATTTGCAACTGCATATTTGAATGAGATTTTCATCATATCATCACAGCTTACTTTTATAAATGCAAGAAGCAGTGAAAAATCATCGAAGCTGCTTGAAATTTCGTAATATAAATATGGGTCACTTTCACGAATGCAAGAAATGATGAAACATGGTCACTCAGTCAGCCTTTAACGAGTCAGCACCTTTCCATCCTCTCCATCCTCCTCACACAGAGAAATCCATGTAACACGAGCAACTGATCCATGTGCCACCAGCCGGGACACAATCTTTGGCCACTTCCTCTCCATCTCCCCCAAGACTGGATATCAGAGGCAACCCTGTGGGTGCAGTGTGGCCGCCTGTCCCCAGCGGCCAGCCCAGGGCCCTGCACAGACCAGGCACTTGGTGAATGAAGGGCCAGGGCATGAGGACGGGCTCAGATGGAGAAATGGTCCGCGACACTTACCTTTGTAATCAGGTCCGAGTGCCTGATGATGGCCCGGATGAAGAACCTGTGGTCCGTCACTTCTGCACCTTCTTTCACCTTGGCTGAGCCCAGGTAAAGGTGCATCTTGTGGTTGGCAGAGGGCACAGCAGTCAGGTCGAAGTTTCGCATCCGGCTGAGCTCCAGCTGGAAGGCCAGTGCGGGCTCCAGGTGACGGTAAATGCGGTCTTCTGCAAACTGCAGGCCGCCAGAGAGGACACACACAGACAGATACACAGAGACCACACACAGACATACACGTAGACACACACACATAGATATATACACAGATACAGAGACACATACACATAGACACACAGACACACACAGATACACGTACAGATGCAGATACATACAGACACACAGACACACACACACAAAGGCACAAACACACACACAGAGATACACAGAGAGAGACACACACAGAGACACAGACATGTACACACCAGACACAGACACACATGCACACAAGACAGACACACAGAAACAGAGATACAAAAACACAAAGATATAGACACAGACACAAAGACATACAGACGCAGACACACACAAAATCTGCCATTAGGGCTGCGCACCTGCTTGTCCACGCCCTGTACCGTAGACCCCCCAGTGTTCATGAATTTAGCATTAGTGGTATAACCTCATGGTGACCAACTCAAGGGCTCAAGGCATTTGGATTTCAGAAAGGCCCAGAGGAGCCTGTGTTCAGTGTAAGACTGGTGTGCTGCCACGCCGCTGAGCTCACGGTGAGCCTAGCTTATCCCCAGCATCTGCCAGCACACAGCCATCCTCTAGAAGTCACTAACACCTGATTTCTTTGTGAAAAATGGCCACCAAAAGGAAGTGAACAACAGTGCTGGAGACCAAAACGAAGAGAGAATGAAGGATCTAAAGAAGGGCTGGTTCTTAGCTAGCTTTGGATCAAATAAAACATAAAATACTGAATTTGGATGAGTTATGGGCCTGTGTTGGAAACTAGCCCATCTGCTCTGGAAGAGAGGTCTGCAAGCCTTTTCTTAAGGTAAATAAATGCTTAAAAGTATGGCTGTGTATCAATAAAACTTTATTTACAATACAGCCTGCAGGTTATAGTTTGCCAACCTCTGTTCTAGGAAAAAAAAACTAAGAAATACTGTCTTACTGAACACACCCACCCACAAGTACGAAAATTATCCAAGTGAGGGAGAATCCTGCAGGGAAAGCTGGAAGGGTAGGGGACTCAAGATGTGGGTTCTGCACAGAAAACACAGGGTTCTATTAGGAAATACAATCCCAGAGGAAGGCAGAGTCTACATAATTGTCATGTTCTAGAATCAGGGGATTCTCAAGGGCTGGGAGCCGTATTCTTCATGAATATCAAAGATGCCACGAAGAGAGAAAAACCTCATTGCTTTTGGTCATACCTTGTGTCTTGCTCTGAATGTGAAAAACTTGGGAAATTCTTTCTGCAAAAAGAAACCCACACGAAAGACAATTAAGTCAAGCAAGACTCATTGTAAAACCTGCATGCTTATTTTATGATTTTTTTATGATAACCCAGTCCACTTATAGAATGAATCATTTGGAAAGCCTTCTCTCATCTAGTGATTGATCCCTTCCACCGTAATCTGCAGGATAAAAGTCACGTAAATGGTACTGGGTCTTGAAGAAGGGAAAAGACTCAGACAGGTGAACTGAGAATTGCACTGACCTTTTGGGCAATCAGGAATGTGATTCTTCGGAGTCCACAACCCACAAGGCTATTTCTCTGCATTAAAAACCAAAGATACAATGGAATATTATACAGTAATAAATAAGGGATAAAGTTCTGGATGAACCCTGAAAAAATTATTCTAAGTAAAAGAAACCAGCCACAAAGGACAATATGTTGTCTAATTCCATTTAGATAAAATGTCCAGAGTAGGCAAACCTATACACACAGAAAGTAGTTGAGTGGTTGCCTAGGGCTGAGGGAAGGAGCCCTGGTGGTACAATGGATAAGTGCTCAGCTGCTGACGACGAAGAAGGCTGGCAATTCAAACCCACCCAGCAGCCATAAAGATACAGCCTAGGACACCCTAGGGGGCAGTTCTACTCTGTCATATGGGGTCACTATGAGTCAAAATCGACTCAACAGCGCCTAACAACAATAACAACAACAGGGCTCGGGGCAGGGTAATACTGGGGAGAAAACGGGGAGTGGCTGCCGATGGGTATAGGGTTCCTTTTTTAGGGTGATGAGAATGTTCTAAAATGAATTGAGGTGATGGTTACACAAGTCTATGAATATGCTTTTAAAACCACTGAACTGTATTACTGTTTAATGTGGGTGAACTGCATGCCATGTGAACTATACATCAAAAGAGCTGTTATACAAAAAGATAAGTTAAAGATGAATGAACAAAATGTGGCACATACATACAATGGAGTATCACTCAGCCATAAAGAGAAATGGAGTCCTGATACATGCCACAACACGGATGAACCCTAGGAACACGACGCTGAGTGAAATAAGTTAGTCACCAAAGGACAAATAGTCTAAGTTTCCACTTAACGCAAAATTCTCTAGAGTAAGCAAAGATATAGAAAGTGGTACTGGGGCAGAAGGGAGAGGGAAAGAGGTCACTGCTTAGGGAGCACTGAACTTCTGTTAGGGGTGATGGAAACATTTGGAAAAGGATAGTGGCGATGGTCACACGACATGAGGAAGGTGATTAATGTCACTGAACTGTGTGTGTAAAATATGTTGAAATGACAACTTTTTGTTATAAATAACAATTAAATTATTAAACAATCATTGTATTTTACTAACAGAATTTAGTATAGTAACCACAATTAAAAAAAAAAAAAAACACAACTTCAGCAAAAAAAGCCCCGCAAGGAAGAATACAAACTGTACGGTCCCATTTATATAACATTCATAGACAGACAAAATAAATCCATAGTCAGAAGTCAGGATAGTGGTCAGTTATCTCTGGGGAGGCAGTGACTGGGAGGAGGCATGACGGTCCCCGGGGGGCTGGGGATGGTCCGTTTCTTCGTCTGAATGCTGGTTGCGCTTGTGTGTTCACTTTGAGAACGTTCATCAAGCTCTATATATATGACTTGTGCATTACTCCGAATGTTAGACATGGATAAAAAAAAATGAACACCCCCAAAAAGGACAAAACCGGTTTTAGTTGCTCCCCAAATGAAATATTACATACACCTTTACAGAGAAAGAAGAAAAAACTCAGAAGACAAGAAAATAAGGCCACTGTCTTATTCGTTGACTTGGTAAGGGAAATTATTAGGGGAAATAAATATTCTTAGCCCATTTCAGAAAAGGTGAATCACGCGCACAGAAGAAGGCTTTAGCAGAAGGTAGGCCGGGAAGCAGCAGAACAAGCTGCAAAATGAAGAGGATTCCAGCGTGGGAATCCAGCTGGTTATTGACAGCCTGATTATTGGTTCTCGGCTGGGGGGAGGTACTTGTGTGTTGTGTTAAGAGTGCGTGTATGTCTGCGTGAATGTGTATCCATATGTGTGTACATGTGAGTGTGTGTCAATGTGTATATGCGTGTGAATGTGTACATATGTGTAAACGCGAGTGTGTGAACATATATACGTGTGTGGATGTGTGTACATAGTGTAAATGTGTGTGCACATATGTATACGTGTGAACGTATGTATGTCTGTAAATGTGTGTGTGTGAATGTGTGTACATGTATGTGTGCATATTGGCATGTGACTGTGTGTACATATGTGTGTAAACATGTGTGAATGTGATCTCATTCTGTTTCTATGACCCCGCTCGCCCAGCTGCTCTGCATTTGTGTGCGGTTGAGGTCCTTGGACGTATTAACAGCCGTCCCACCACTGGGTGAGAACATACGCTGAAAAAGTACCCACAGTTACTTGCATACACAGTTGTCAGTGTAACTGGCCATTAACACTGTGGGCTTCTGGGTTATTCCAATGAAATGATCTCTCTTTCCCACCATCATTGCAACACCCTGGCAAAGAGATATACTGTCCCCACGGTACACGTGAAGAAACCGAGGCCCTGCCACGGTCAGCCACTGCTGACAAGTTCACCGGCAATGAGGGAAGCAGACCCAGGGCAGGAAGCCAGGCCTGTCTCTCTGAAGCACACAGCAGCACAGCCTCCCCACGCCACTCAGGAGCACAGGCATCTCGCCAAGACCACATCTTCCAGCTCCTCCAGGGACCGCCCACCGCCCCCCACAAACCACAGGTGTACCCAAGCACCTTGGACTGCACAAACGTCTGGAAGGTCATCACCAACTCCTCGTCCTCCAGGTGGTCTGCTGACTGGAGGGCCACGTTCAGGATGTGGATCGGCTCTTCCCTGATGCTCTGAGAAGGGAAAACATGGCTGGGCAGTGGCCAGCCCGTGGCCCCACCGTCCCCTCCCAAGTCTCTCCGCCTTCCTGAGGCCCCCCACCCCTCCCACAGCCCTGCTGCCTCCTCCTACGGCCTTGCTCACTGGGCTCAGATGCATACCTTGCCATCATCCTCCGAGTAAAGGGAGGCTTGGGCCTTGCTGAAGAGGGGGATGTCCTTGGGGACGTTGGCAAAGCAGGAGATCACTTCATCAAAGTTCCTGGGGGCAAGTGGCAGAGGGCAAGGGTTGGGGGCAGCTGTTCCATGCTAGGCAGACAGGTGAGGCAGGCCTGCCTTCTTTACCAATCAACACTCTCTGATCTCATCCAACCTGTGCAGTCCTCACTGGTTCCTTGATGAGGCCAAAGGGACCTCTGATGAGTTCTTCTCCCAAATGGAAGAATGGATCTATGTGGACTGCGATCATGAATAAATGGAAGGATGCCCAATACTGTGGAGCATCGGCTGGGTTCAACTCTCACCTCCCCTTTTCTGTGACTGTGAGAGTCCAGAAACATCACCACACCTCGAGTCGGGGCTCATAAGGCTGTGGTGAAGCTCCAACAAGATAACCCAAGCGCGATGCACAACACACAGTGACAGGTTGAAAAGACATTAATGGTAATAGCACTGGTCACTAGCACTTACCGAGCACGTTACTGACATATTAATTATCTTTAACACATACTATTTCTTGTATATTATCTAATTATCATGGCAACTCTATGAAGTAGGTCTTACTCTTATCCCCATTTTAGACATGAGGAAACTGAGGTAGGGAGAGGTTAAATAATCTGCTCAGGGTCTCGTGATGAGGAGGAAGCAGAGCCATGATTTAAATACAGATGGGCTGGGGCGAAAGCCTACACCCTAGGCTACAATGCTGTTATTATTCTGTTATCACAAACTAAATCAAGTGACATGTGGGGCCTCCTCCACCCCATATGTCAAGGCAAGGGTGGGGTCAGGGGAAACTCACTCAGCCTCTCTGTCATGCCAGGTACCTGATGAAATCCTCGAATCTCTGGAAGGCGACCATGGCTCCCATCCGCTGGCAGAGTGGGGAGAAGCCACTGTCCATGAAGAGCTCCTTGCTGTGCCTCATCAGGTCGGGGTTGGTGACACTGACAGGCACGGACATTCTGCAGGGTGACAAGAAAGGGGATGCAGCAGCTGTGCACAGACCCAGCCTGAGGTCCTGGCCCTGAAGCTTCGGCAAGCCGGGCCAGCATTAAAGCCCCCCCAAA
The DNA here is from genome assembly GCF_030014295.1 of Loxodonta africana. Classification (NCBI taxonomy): domain Eukaryota; kingdom Metazoa; phylum Chordata; class Mammalia; order Proboscidea; family Elephantidae; genus Loxodonta; species Loxodonta africana. The sequence goes on along the minus strand of NC_087360.1, from coordinate 19,644,697 downwards.
TGAGGGCTTAAAGTGGGGGCTGAGATAGGCGACAGGGACTGAGGAGTCGTCAAGTGTTTAGGACCTGGCACACAGTAAGAGCTCAATAAGTGAATGAATGACACATGCATGCATACAAGACCAGTCCCAACACAGTCCCAACGTAAACCCAAAGTGGAGAATTTAGACACACACAATAAACACGCCCAATGCCAATTTCTCCCAGGGAAGGCCTGCCCCAGGCAGCTGGCAGGGCAGGCTGGCTTGGTCCGGAGACAAACCAGGTCTCTGCTTACCCTGCTCCCTCCCACCTCCAGCAAACCTGCTCTCCTGACGGTGCCAGATACCAAATCTGGCCCAAAGGCCAGCAACCTGTTAAGCGTTTAGAGGGCTACTGGTCACCAGGAGCAAATCCAAATGTATCTTCCGGAGGTGATGGAATCAGGTCACAAAATCAATCCAAACCCATCACCTACAGTGACTCTATAGGACAAGGTAGACCTGCCACATAAGGTTTCCAAGGAGCGGCTGGTGGATTCGAACGGCCAGCCTTTTGGTTAGCAGCTGAGCTCTTAACCACTGAGACATCAGGCCTCAGGTGAAGGAGGCACTGTTTATCAGACAGTGCACAGCAGGCCAGAGGCCGTTAGAAAGGTCTGCTTACAAGGCTGGCCCTTGGCTGGTATCTGTGAACTTGGATTCAAGAGGGTCCATACCATCATGTCCAGAACTGGCAAGGGTGTCTCACTGTGTCTAAACTGTTTGTATAAACAGTGTAGTATATGCTGAATACCTGCTTTCCTTCTAAGAGTCTGGAATTTCAGTATTTGCTAGGCAGAGGGTGCCTACAGGACCAGCCCCCAATAAAAACCCAGGGTACCAAGTCTCTAACAAGCTGGTAGAAAACACTTCACACATGTCACATCTTATAGCTAGAGGCATTAAGATGGAGTTCCTGGGTGATGCTCATGGTTAACGCACTTAGCTGCGACCCAAAAGGCTGAGGTTTGAGTCCACCCAGAAGTGCCTTGGAAGAAAGGCCTGGCAATCTACTTCCAAAAAATCAGCCATTGCAAACCCTACTGTGACACACATGAGGTTGCCATGAGTCGTAGTCAACTTGACAGCAACTGGTTTGAGTGGCTCCACTGGGAGAAGACTCTGGAAGCTTGCACCTGGTTTCCCCCAGACTTCTCCCCATGCACCTTTTTCACTTGCCGATTTCACCTTGAATCTTTTTACTGTAATAAGTCATAGTAGTAAGTATGTCTACATGCTGAGTCCTCGTAGTCCCCTTAGTGAATCATCGAACCTAGGAGGTGGTCTTGGGGACCCTCAACAGGTGGGGTGAGGCTCACACGTGTGCGTTCCTGTTATGTACCCCTGAAATCATTAACCACACCCCCTGCGGAGCTGACCAGGCTCCTGACAGCCAAATCCAGAGGCCACACACTTGCAGAACAGTGTGAATTCTGCCCACAGATGGTTTTGTTTGGTTCATGCAGCATTTTAAAATATAACTTAATATAACTTTAATATTTGATACTTTTTAATTAACTGGTAACCAGGTGCCCTCGAATTCACTCCAACTCACGGCGAACCCATGAGTATAGCTGTGCTCCATAGGGTTCTAAATGGATGATTTTTTGAGACTAGATCTCCAGGCCTTTCTTCTGAGGCACCTCTGGGTGAACTCGAACCTCCAACCTTTGGGTTAGCAGCCAAGCACATTAACTGTCTGCATCACCCCAGGCAGCTCCCCAACCTCTGGCTATGCCTACAGCCCCAAAGGGTACTGGAGTGTGTCACCCACATAAGCTACATCTTGCCATGAAGCCCTACTGACCCTTGTCAGACCCTCTCTCTGCTCCCCAACACCCAGTTCACAACACACCCACTCCACAAATGCAGGTGTTACGGGCTAAGCCAGAGGCCCTACAGAGCTAATGGGGGCAGCCAAAAAGGAGGGGTCTCTTCTGGGGCACAGGCCCAGAGGCAGCTCCTGACACCTTGAGTCAACAGCAAAACTGAGGCCCTAGGGGATAATTTGGAAAAGATAACGAGAATGGTAACCCAATATGAAGACTGTAAGAATGTCACTGAATTGTATGTGCAGAAATCGTTGAATTGGCTGATGTTTTTTATGTATATTCTCACCAAAATAAAAAAATACATGCTTTTGAAAAGTGAAGACCAGCTAGGGAATCTCTGAGTCAAAAATACAAGGCCCTGTGCCCATACTGGGGTCGCCTCGAACAAGCTGGATACACAGCAGTTTCTTCCTAAGAAATCAGGCCTGGCCCACAGCCCTCACCAAACTGCCTTCCCTCCTAACAGGTTACCTGCTGAGAAAACAAAACCAAAACAGAAGAGACTTCCTCCTGAGGGGCAGATAATCTCAGAAGCTCTTAGTTCACACCCTCCACGGTCCCAAAATGGTTCCTGGCTGCACACAGTCCTCCTTTCTCCCAAGTGGGTAAAATGTCACAATGCTTTTTCTTGGAAAGAAGAAGGGTAAAAATAAATGGCAAACACAAAAGGAGGAGCGTCACAGGGAAGCAGTTTTTCACCCACTAAGAGAGCAGCACCTTTCTCCTTAAAGACCAAAGGAAAAGAGAAACATTTCTTTGAAAATTCCAAGAGACCAGAAAAATCCCTGCTTCAGAAAGCATGAAACCCATTGCCTCTGTAGGTACGAGATCTGATCAGTGGAGCCCCCAAATCAAGATGAGACCGCTGCAGCCACAAGCAAGGCCTTTGAGAGCCAGAACCACAGAGGCAGAAGAGTGAAAGAGAACCCTCCAGGCCGTGGAGACAAAATCGCTTTAGAAGAAGGTATTGATTGCACTCCACCTGACCAGAATGGCACTTTGGGCCCTGAATTAAGACAAGTTAGAAAAAGAGATGGTGAACCTGGACACACTGTTCATGGCAGCGCTGTTCACAATAGCCACAAGGTGGAAACAACCTAAATGTTCACCGGCAGATGAAGGCATAAACAAAATGTGGTCCAGCCACATAATGGAATACTAAAGCCATTGCCGATCCTGACTCATAGCAACCCTATGGGACAGAGGAGAACTGCCCCAGAGGGTTTCCCAGGTTGCAATTTTTACAGAAGCGGACTGTTACATCTTTCTCCTGCAGTGCGGCTGGTGGGTTTGAACCGCTAACTTTTGGTTAGCAGCCAAGTGCTTAACCACTGTGCCACCAGGGCTCCCAACAGAATATATACTCAGTCATAAAAAGGAATGAAGTACTGATATGTGCTATGACACGGACAGACCTTAAAAAGATTATGCTGAGTGAAATAAGCCAGACACAAAATAACAAATATTGTATGATCCCACTTACATGAAGAATCTAGAATAGGCGTGTACATAGAGACCAAAGGAGATTAACGGTTACCAAGAACTGGGGGCAATGGCTTGTTACTGCTTAGGGGGGACAGAGTTTCTGGTGGGGGTGATGAAAACGTTTTGGAAATAGATAGGGGTGATGGTTGCACAGCATGGTGACTGTAATTATTGTGAACGAACTGTACCGTACACTTAAAAATGGCTAAAACGGCAAATTTTATGTTACATATTATTTTACGGGTCTGGGTTATTATTTTACCACAACAACAACAACAAAAAAAAGAGAGACTGTGAGTGAGCTACTCAGGCACATTAGGACGTCCCCAACTGAGAACCACTGAGGGCTTCACCAAGCTGCCTGGACAAGTACAGGTGGCCCCCCCAAGCCTGTAGCATCCCCCAAGGGCTGCTCAATGCTGCGAAAGAACTTGAAAGAGAAGAGCCACCTGGGCTCGAATTCCAACTCTGTGTTAATGAGCAGCGTGGGTTAAGTCGAGTGACAGCCCAGGGTGCCTGAGCTGTAAACCGGGGACAAGAACACATTTTTGGCAGACAGATGGTGAGAGCTGGATGAAATCAAGTGTTTCTGGAAGCACTGTGGCAGAGCACCTGACCAATGGCTTGCCACTAGGCAGTAATAACCATGATAATAACCATGGTGATCATCAACATCCATCAAGCACTTTCCGTAACAGGCACTGGCCCAAACGCTGCACACGCCTTATTTCATTGACTCTTCACAATGGTCTGTGCAGCGCTGTCCAGTAGAACTTTCTGCAATGAGTAAAATGTTCCTATCTGTACCATCCAACATGGTAGCCATAAGTCACATGGAGCCACCACGCACTTGAAATGCAGCTGGTATGGCTGAAGGTCTGAAGTTTTAATTTGGATATGTTGTCATTTATTTGAATAGCCACGCATGTGGGTAGTGGCTACCATATTGGACAGCATGGGTCTACTAGGCAGGCACTGGATTACCTCCATTTTATAAATGAGCGAACAGGGATCTGGGGAGATGCTGCAGTGGGGAAGTGGTGGCCCTGACGACCCTCCATCATCGTTCCCAGGTATACTTGCTGGGTCCCAGGGGAGTCAAGACTACAGAGGTAAGGGAGGAGAGAACCCGCAGGCGTCCCCAGGTGTGCCCACTCCCTACCTGTTGGGGTGGGAGGAGGGCAGCATGAACTGGAACTCCACCACACAGGTGCCATCTGGGAGCTGCCGGTGCTGCAGGCTGTTCAGCTCATAGGCAATGTAGCCCCTCCGCACATATACCTGAAGCAGAAGTACAGCGGACATTCTCAGACGGCACGAAAGACGTCCCCAAAACTGAGAAAACTCAGGCTGGAGGAACACCAGCAGTCATCTCTAAATGATCTCAAAACAGTAGTGAAGGGCAAATCTGTTCACATTTCAGAATGTTACCGATTAAACAAAATCTCCTTCTTCAGCTCCAGAGCAGCGGTTGATAACACTTTTTCTGTAAAACCAGATAGCAAATAGCTTAGGCTCTGCAGGCCGTATGGACTCTGTCGCAACTACTCAGCTCTGCTACTGTAACTTGAAAGCACCATAAATAAAACAGTTGCCATCAATTTAACTCCAACTCATAGCGAACTCACGTGTGTTATAGTAAAACTGTGCTCTACTGGAGAAGCCAGCACAGCTTGTCCAAGGCAAGGTCATGGAAGCTCCATAGATACATCCAAACTCCCTGAAGGACAGAATTACAGAGCTGAGGGCTGGGGACCATGGTCTTGGGGGACATCTAGTTCAACTGGCATAACATAGCCTATAAAGAAAATGTTCCACATTCTACTTTGCTGAGTAGCGTCTGGGTTTCCAGTATTTTTATTTTTTGTATTATTATACTTTAGATGAAGGTTTACAGAACAAACTAGCTTCTCATTAAATAATTAGTATACATATTGTTTTGTGACATTGATTACCAACCCCACCACACGTCAACACTCTCCCTTCTCGACCGTGGGTTCCCTATCACTGGCTTTCCTGACCCCTCCTGCCTTCTAGTCCTTGACCCTGGGCTGGTGTGCTGATGACTAGTGTCTGGGGTCCTAAAAGCTTGTGAGTAGCCATCTAAGATACTCCGCGGGTCTGAGCAAGGGAGAATGAAGAAAACCAAAGACAGAAGGGAAAGGTTAGTCCACAGCTGCCACCGGGCTGAGTCCAGCACAACTACCACCACGGTGGCTACCACCACTGACTGCTCTGACAGGGATCACAATAGAGGGTCCCAGACAGAGCCAGAGAAAAATGTAGAACAAAATTCTAACTCACAAAAAAAGACTTACTGGCCTGACAGAGACTGGAGAAACCCTGAGAGTATGGTCTACAGACACCCTTTTAGCTCAGTAACGAAGGCACTCTTGAGGTTCACCCTTCAGCCAAAGATTAGACAGGCCCATAAAACAAAATGAGACTAAAGCGGCACACCTACCCAAGGGCAAGGACTAGCAGGCAGGAGGGGTCAGGAAAGCTGGTAATAGGGAGCCCAAGGTCAAGAAGGGGGAATATTGGCATGGCATGGGGTTGGCAACCAATGTCACAAAACAATGTGTGTACTAACTGTTTAATGGGAAGCTAGTCTGCTCTGTGAACATTCATCTAAAGTATATATAAAAAAAAAGAAGTATAAAAATACCATATGCTTTAAAAACTAACATAGGTTTCCCCATGAAAATAACTGCTTTCATAAGTGTCTCACTGCCTAACCACATTTTAATAATAGAAGTTCTCTGGTAACGTAGTAAAGCATTGTTTTTCTATAAAAAAAAATTAAAAAAAAAAATTTTTTTTTAACCCTGGGTAAAAGCAGGCACAACTTGTAAGGAGCTGAAGAAAAAAAATAAAAAAACAAAAAAACTGTGCTCCATAGGGTTTTCAACGGCTGTGATCTTTTGGAAGTACATTGTCAGGTCCTTCTTACAAGGCACCTCGGGGCAGACTCAAACCTCCAACCTTTCAGTTAATGGCTGAGCACTTAACCATTTGTGCCACCCAACTCACAAGCCCAAATTGTCCCCATGAAGGCTCAGTGGACCTTCCAGCGTCACGATGGGTGACCCACAGGGTCTAAAAGAAGGCATAAGAGGAAGTGAGGGCCACAGGTGACCGAGGCTCCAAGCTCAGAGGGTGAACAAACGAGGGAAACCACCCTCAACTACTGCAACCCAGAGGAAAGAGAGTCAAGTTGAAAACAAGAAGTCATCTCATATTTTCTTGAAAAGATTCTGAAAAGGTAGATCAAAAACGTTGACTTCCTAAAATGAACAAAGACGGGGGCCATCGGGACTACCTCCAAAACACCTCTCAATCCTGAACTCAGGAAGAAAGGAGAGAGCCTGGGGCAGGAGCAAGGTGACCTCACTCTAATTGAGGGTTGCGGCCGGTCACACCTTTCTCTGACCTGTTACACAAGGCAGGCACCCTAAGTGCTCACCTGGGTTCCTTCCAGCTCTCGTAATTCCAAGCAGAAAAGTCTTCCAAAAGTCTTGCATGCACCATGAGAAGGCCACATAGCAAGGCATTATGGGAGGCCGCTAGGAACAGAGAGTGGCGCCTGGCTGACAGCCAGCAAAAAAACAGGGCACTCAGCCTACGACCAGAAGAAACTGAATATTCCAACAACCACATGAGCTTGGAAGAGAGTGCAGAACTCAAGAAAGGAACAATACCCACCTGACTCCTTGCCTGCTGCCTTGTGAGACCCTGAGCAGACGACCTGCTAAGCCATGTCCAGAATCCTGACCCACAGAAACTGAGATAATAATACGTTTGGTTTTAAGTAAATTAAAAAAAAAAAAAAAAATTGCCTGCAGGTGAATCTGAAAGTTTGGACAAGGGGCCTCAGACCTGACTCTTGGGGTTAGCATTTACCTATGCTCTGCCTAAGGGGTCCTGCTAGCACCTTGGTTAAGCACTCGGCTGTTAACTGAAAGGTTGGCTGTTCAAACCCACCCAGAGGCTCTGTGGGAGAAAGACCCAGCGACCTGCTCCTGTAAAGATCATAGCCTAGAAAATCCTAGGGGCAGTTCTACTCTGTCACACAGGACCACTATGAGTTGGAACTGACTCAGTGGCACCAAATGACAACAGCAGCATGCCCAGACTGGGACAGGTGGGAATGACAGACCAGACAGCACAGTGGCTACGAGCATGGACTCTGGAGTAAGGCTGACGTAGTTTGAACTCTGGTTCTGCCACCTGCTAACTGTGTGACCTTGAGCAAGTCATTCTCCTCTCTGAGCCTCGGTTCCCCCTGTCTGTAAAACGGGGATAGTAACGGTACCTACCTCATGGAGAGAATCAGAGGATAACCCCTGCAAGGTACGTGTCCCAGGAGCAGGCGTGTGGTGGGCCGGCAGGGAATGCTAAGACTGGCACATTCAGCATTGCTGCTCTGATAAAGGACTTACCTCCAGAGATGCCATGCAAACGACTTTGTTGGTGTGATAGAAAAAAGTGGGCAGGACGTCAAAGATGGTCGTTTCTGAAAGTATTAGTTTCTGCAGGAAATGGAAAGGGAAAAAAAAGAAAAGAAAGTCAACAAGTTTTAACCAGCAGTCAGAAGAGCGGGAGGAGTGAGAGCAAGGAGAGGAAGCCCTCGTGTTGCTATAACTGAATGCTGCCTGCGTCTAAGTGCATGAGGTTCCTTTTGGGGGTTAGTTCCATAGGTCGGACAGCACTGGACCCCTTCCAATGACTCACTCTGGGCTCCCAGTGTCAAATACTGGGGGTGGATCTGGGAGTTTGTGAACGAGTGTCAGTGCGGGGGGCGGAGGCATGAGCTGCAGAGATGAACCTGGAACACCGCCACGTGAATGCACTGCTTCCAAACACTCAGGGTCACACCTGGATTTTACAAGTTGCACCTGCAAGGGCACCCTCACTGTCTGACACAGCACTCATTCTTCAAGACCGAGCTCCAGGCCACCCTTCCAGCAGCCTCCTCCCCTGACACCCACCCTTGGGCAGCCCTTGCCCCACTGGGCTGAACTGCCTGAATTTGTGACTGCGCCTCACACAAGCCACAGCACCCTGAGGACACGGGCGCCATGCCCACTTCCGCTGAGACCCCCACATGGGCCACAGTGGAAGGCAGGAGGAAGGAGAGGGCCTCACCTTGAGGTTTTCTGGGCAGAACTGGTGGCCGTACATGTCAATGGCGGACAGGAAAATGGACTCCACCTGGTTGTGTCTCAGCTCATAGGACGGGAGGTGGGAAGCAATCAGGACCTGTAGCAGGGAAGGGCGGAGGGGCTGGGTGACTGACTCAACCTCTCAGGGGAGAGCACCGAGGGCTGGACCACAGATGAAATATGGGACGGCAGCAGAGGGTGACAGATGATGAGGCTTTGCATGGTGGGTCTACGCACTGTGGGGCTATACATGGTGCAGCTGTGTATAGTGGCTGCACTGTGTGGGGCTGCACATGGTGGAGCTGCATATAGTGGGGCCGCATAGTAGGGCTGTCCACGATGGGACTGCTCATGTGGGGTTGCACACGCTGGGATCACACACAATGGGTTTGTGCACAGTGAGGCTGCTTGTGATGGAGCCACGCAAAATGGGACTGCATATGGTAGGGGCATGTACAATGGGACTGTGCATGGCGGGTCCCCGCATGGTGGGGCTGCACACAGTGCGACTATACATGGCAGGACCATGTACAGTGGGGTTTGTGCATGACTGGGCTGCACACAGTGGGACCACGCACAATGGGTTTCCACACAGTGGGGCTGCTCATACTGGGACCACACAAAGTAGGGCTGCACATGGTGGGGCCACATACACTGGGGCCATGCACAGTGTGGCTGCACCACGGGGCCCTGCACAGTGGGGCTGCACACCACGGGGCTGTGCACAGCAGGGCTGCACACCATGGGGCTGTGCACAGTGGGGCTACACAATGGGGCCCTGCACAGTGGGGCTGCACACAGTAGGGCTGAATGCAGTGTGGCTGCACCATGGGGCCTTGCACAGTCAAGCTGTATACCATGGGGCCCTGCACAGTGGGGCTGCATACCATGGGGCTGTGCACAGTGGGGCTACACAATGGGGCCCTGCACAGTGGGGGTGCACACAGTAGGGCTGCACACAGTGGGGCTGCACACCATAAGGCCTTGAACAGTGGGGCTGCACACCATGGGCCCGTTTACAGTAGGGCTGCATGCCAAGGGGCTGTGCACAATCGGGGTGCACCATGGGACCCTGCACAGTGGGACTGTACAGTGGGACCCTGCACAGTAGGGCTGCACATAGTAGGGCTTCACACAGTGGGGCCACCCCTTGTGCCCCCTACCTGTCTGGCTCTGAGGGCCACTTTGCAGTGCTCGGTTTTGCTCAGCTGAGTGAGCTCGTCGAAGATGGAGGTCAGCTCGTCCGAGAGGGCAGGGTCTGGGCTACAGAGTTCATCCTGCAGGGCGGACAAAAATGGAATCCCCAGTGGTTTTTTCTGCCAGAGGGGAAAAGGCCAGTGATCACCCCCAGCAGAGGGGTACCCCAGCAAACCAGATAACTAACTACTCAGCTGTCTGAACGTGCCCAACAAGACCTGATACATATCCCCTTACCACTTTCTACTGTGAATCCCCCATCCATTCATTCATTCGTTCATCCCTAAACGTGCCCTAAATACCTCATACAAAGAAAAATACAACTGAGTCCCTGCCTGTATCACTACTACCCAGTACTCAGTGCTGTCAACTACTAGCTGGCAATTATCACCCTATGTGCCAGGCAAGCAGCTAGTCCCTTTCCATACATTTCCCCAAATACTCCCACCTCCTTGAGAGGTTACTATCATGACTCCCATTTTACAGATGAAGAAACTGAGGCTCACAGAGGCAGTATGACTTGCCCCAAGACCATCAAGCATGTGCATGGCAGAGCTTGGATTAGAACGCAGGTTTATTCTGTTCCTAAAGCCTCTTGCGCTTTTCCTGCTGCCTGCCTTAGGGGCTCACTACTTCAGAGATGGACGAGGGGAAAAACAGTTAGGCACAAACAGGAAGGGCCACACAGGGCTCTAGTGGTGCTCCCAGGAGGAGCATCGGGGCCTGGAGAGGCCAAGGGAGACAGAAGATCCCTACTGGAAAACCAGATGCCTGGGCAACGTGCCCCCCACTCCCTGCATCAGCGACTGCTCTCAAAGGAAGTCGCCAGATGCTGGGACCACGGGTCATTTCTTCTACCAGTGTTTCCGCATTTTCCTAATTTATCTACGATGAGCACATACTCTCTTTAGAGTCAGAAAAAATTTTTAACATAATAATGTTTCACACATGAACGCAAACACACCAGGATGTCAGGGCTGATGGAATCTTGTAAAAATCATTCTAAATCTTCTCCCCCTCCCAAATACTGATTTTCTTTGTATTATCAAATGGTGGTGGCCATTACTCTCCGCCATTACACCAGAGTCTGGATCCAAGGACGGAACAGAGCACAGGTGCTATCCAACACACCAGACTTGTCTCCTGAGAGTTAAAGAGCTAAAAGCAGTCGGTGTAAAGATTTTTTCATCTGGCCACTGCACCCTAAATACCAGTTACCAGTTGCCATCAATTCTGACTCATGGTGACCCCACATGTGTCAGAGTAGAACTGTGTTCCATACAGTTATCACTGGCTGATCTTTCAGAAGTAGACCTTTCTTCCAAAGTGCCTCTGGGTGGACTCTAACCTCCAACCTTTCAGTTAGCAGCCAAGCGCTTAGTTGTGTGCACCACCAAAATACCATTTTTCTTTCTTGGGAACATGTGTGATGCCATCTCATCTCATATTTTTTAGTTAGCAGTATAGCATTTTGTTTTCATTGCTTTGTCAGTAAGTCTGTCCTAGTTATCTAGTGCGCTATAACTGAAATCCCACAAGTGGATGGCTTTAACAAACAGAAATTTATTCTCTCACAGTCTAGGAGGCCAGAAGTCTGAATTCATGGTGTCAGCTCCTGGGGAAGGCTTTCTCTCTGTTGGCTCTGGGGGAAGGTCCTCGTCAACAATCTTCCCCTGGTCTAGGAGCTTCTCAGCACAGGGACCCTGGGTCCAAAGGACACGCTCTGCTCTCGGCACTTCTTTCTTGGTGGTACGAGGTTCCCACCCACCCCCCGCCCTCTGCTCACTTCTCTTATATCTCAAGAGATTGGCTCAAGATACAGCCTAATCCTATAGATTGTGTCCTGCATTATTAACATAATGGACAGTTCACTCCCAAACAGGACCATAACCACAGGCATAGAAGTTGGGATTTACAACACATAGGATAATTACATCAGATCACAAAATGGAGGACAACCACACAATACTGGGAATCATGGCCTAGCGAAGTTGGAACATATTTTGGGGGGACACAAGTCAATCCATGACAAAGTCCTATGAGCAGTGAATCTACATTTAAAAACTAAGCCCCCTTAAAGACTCAAAAAAATTCATTTCAAAATGATCCTTCAGTGAACAAGTCTTTGCTGAGAGCCTAGCCAAAACACAACCCAGTGCGGTTAAGTCGATTCTGACTCATAGTGGCCCTATAGGACCAAGTAGAACTGCCCCATAGAGTTTCCAAGGAGCACCTGGCGGATTCAAACTGCCGACCCTTTGGTTAGCGGCTGTAGCACTTAACCACTACGCCTACTAGGTACCAAACACTGCCATATAACAAAGAGAACCAGGAGGGCCAGAGCCCGAAGAATGAATCTCCTGTGTAATCCCAAACCACAGTGGACAGAACATTTTAGCCTCTTTCACCCAAGAAGCCCCAAACAAATGTCCCAGGTTCTCTGATCTGGGGTCATTCTACCTGCCTCTCGCCCAGGCAGTCCTCTGGTGGGCATGATTCTTAGTAACTTCATGGCCCCAGAGAGAGCCAATACATGCAAAGAGTAATGGATGACCAGAACCCACATCCCACCTGCTGGCCATGGAACCGTGAGCTGACTGCGATACATCCTAGGTGTGCCTTGCTTTACGAAAAATGCAAACCCCAGAAAAATAACCTTTAAAAAAAAAAAAAAAACTCCATCAAAAAGAAGACATTTTGAAAAGGGTGATTTATTTTAGCAAAGGAATTCACTCCCCAAAGAGTAAATACCTCCTTGGGCATAAGTTCTCAGTGGCCACACACTGCATTTGTTAGGGGAGCGCCGCCCTCCCAAGTTTAACTATGAAAAATTTCAAATTACAGTAAAACCGAAGAAATCCCCTACTGATAATCACCTCAATTCACCAGGTGTTAAACTGTTATCACCTGACTACACTCACACTGTCTCTAGTGTGTATACACACACACACGCGTGTGTACAAACACACCCATTTTCATTTCTTAAAAGTCCGTTGCAGATATCATAATCCTTCACACTATTTCAGCATGTGTTTGCTTGAGAACAAGGACCCTCTCTCACTTAACTACAAAAAAAAAAAACCCAAATCCACTGCTGTTGAGTTGATGCCGACTCACAACGACCCTGTAGGACAGAGTAGAGCTGCCCCATAGGGTTTCCAAGACCTTTTGGTCGGCAGCCATAGCTCTTAACCACTGCACCGCCAGGGTTTCCCACCTAACTACAGAACCATTAAAACATCTGAGAAATTGAATAAACTAATAATATTATCTAATAAACAATCTGTGTTCAAATTTTCCACAGGGGAGCTTTCAAAAAGTATTAATGCCTGGGCCCTACCCCAGAAACCTTGATTTAATTAACCAAGAGTGAAGCCTGGGCATCTGTATTTTATAAAGGCTCTCCAGGGGATTCTAACGTACAGCTGGAATTAAGAACTACTGCACTAAATTTAAGGAAACCCTAATGGCCTAGTGGTTAAGTGCTACAGCTGCTAACCAAAAGGTCAACAGCTCAAATCCACCAAGCGCTCCTTGGAAACTCTATGGGGCAGTTCTACTCTGCCCTATAGGGTCACTATGAGTTGGAATCGACTTGATAGCAACGGGTTTGGTTTTTGTTGGTTTGTTTGCTTTTGGCGCACTAAATTTAAAAGACAATTCTTTACAAAAACATCAATATTTATGAATTTATCTTGTCATCTATCCTATAAGCCTACGGCCCCAATTCAGCCCTCTGCCTGTTTTGTAAATAAAACTTTATGCTCATTCATTTCCATATTGTCTATGGCTTCTTTGGTGCTATAGCAATACACTTAAATAGTTGTAGAGGCCATATGGCCCACAAGCCATTTTATATTTATAATTATAGTTATTTATATTTTATATATATATTTACTATCTGGTCCTTTACTCCTGATCTGACATTTTCCAAGTCAGTCATTGGGGACTACATCAGAGAAGAAAATCTTTAGCTACAAAAGACAGCTAAATATTATCTAAAAGGAGAAGAAGCAAGAATGAAGACACTCCACACTTCCCCAAAAAGGCAAAATGGAACTGCACAAAGACGAGCCACAATAAATGGAACTGTACATGTTGGGTCCCCGCATTCAAAATCCAGTATCCCTTGACTGACACCTCATCCCCTGGAGCCAGAGTGTGGGGGTTCGAATTGCAGCTCCGCATGTCTAAGCTGGGTGACCCTGGGCAAGTGACTTCACCTCTCTGTGCTTTGCCAAAGGGAGATGAGAACAGTACCCACCTCCTAGTGATGCTGAGAGACTATAAGTTCACAGTCCTAATGCTCTTCAAGAGTGCCTAGCACATGGCAAGTGTTTTATAAGTCTCGGTTAAGATCTCCACGGGGGCATCAAACTACCGTACCTACCACCCACAATCCAAATCCCAGCTGCCACCTGTTTTTATAAATAAAGTTTTATTGGAACACGGCCCCACCTATTCATTTACGTATTGCCTATGGCTGCTTTTATATGACAACCGCAGAGTTGAACAGCTGTGGCCCATAAACCAAAACCAAACCCACTGTTATCAAGTCGATTCTAACTCATAGTGACCCTACAGGACAGAGTAGAACTGCCCCATAGGTTTTCCAAGGCTGTAAATCTTTACAGAAGCAGACTGCCACATCTTTCTCTCATAGAGTACTTAAACACTCTAAAATGTTTACTCTCTGGCCTCTTCCAAAAAAAAACTGGCTGACCCCGATCCACTTCCCCCTGGGCCCCTTTTTCTGCTTACAATCAACATGATCACCAGCTGGTTCTTCTTGGCCACCTGCGCGTGGGAAAAGATGCAATCCAGCACCCGGGACATGTCCGGCTTGAACTGCTCCCTGAGGTTTATCACACACTTGTCATAGTGGTCTACAGAGGGAGACAACAGGTGGCACAGGGATAAGGCTGGGCCTCCCCTACCACCAGGGGGGCTCATCAGCAGTGTCAGGCCAGGGCGTCTTGCCTTGTTGGAAATGGTGCTCAACCTGCAAGTATCTTCGCAGGAGATCCAATACCACCATTTTCATATACCCACGAGTCCCGCTGCGGTACCTGGGGAGGAAGGGAATGCCATGAACGTTCAACCCCACTTCCTGATGAGCCTGAACACATCCAGCCAGGGGGGTTATCATTTTGAAAAGGAGAACACAAGAATAAGAAAGTATCTGGAGGCTGTGCTGCCTAAGCCTCAGGCCTAAAAGGGACTCATGAGTTGGCTCATTTGTGCTAACTCTGTTGGCCAGAGAGAAGTGTCTTGCCTGAGATCCCACAGCATACAAGAGGCCAAGCTGGGGCAGAAATCAAGCCCTAGCCTTTGCATGGCTTCTACCCATTCCCAGGAAGAAGGAAAAAAAATTAGAGTTGGGGTCCTGAACTGGGAAAGCCAATATTACCAAGTTTTAATCATTAAAAGTAAAAAATGTAAAGTAACCACCTAATGTATAAAGACCAAAAAACAAAAAAACCAAACCCGTGGCCATCGAGTCAATTCTGACTCATAGCAACCCTACAGGACAGAGTAGAACTGCTTCTTCATAGGGTTTCCAAGTGGCTGGTGGATTCAAACTGCCAACGTTTTGGTTAGCAGCCAAGCTCTTAACTATTGCATTAAAGACAGCTAAAGAATATTTTCTTGGAACAAAAAATGTTTCCTCTAAAAAAAAAAAAAAAAGAAGAAGAAGAATCTTCTGTAAGTCTCACTTCCCTTAAAAAATAGAATTTTAACCTGCATGTTCCCCAAAACACTTCTTCTCTAACTTTTCTGAGCTGAGGGAATCAAGCTTCTTAAAAGATGTGACACTGAATTTTAGGGAAGTAGAGACCAGTTTGGCTTTTTTTTTTTTTGGTAGAGACCAGCTTATGTCCAGTACCACCAAATGACAACAAAATATAACAAGAACCTAAAACACTCATTTATCTAAATGTGATAAATAAATAAATAAATAAATAACAGCACAGGACAGAGCTCTGATAAATATACACCCACTCCTTACTCCTCGACATGGTTAGGTTCCAAAGACCAGGTCATTACGCAAAAATCGGCATTCCACAAAAATGGAGACTGACCATATCAGATAACAAAACAGAAGATGACTACATCAGTACATAACTGCCAAATTACATCATTACATAACTGCCAAACCACTGAGAACCACGGCCCAGCCAACTTGACACATAACCTTAACCATCACAGCCAGTGTTACTGTCACCTCACACCTTGGCCTTCATCACTGCCAGAACAGACAGTAGATTTTTTTATTATTATTGCAAAGGCGAAACGTCGGATGATGAGATAGTCGATAAGGAAGGAATAGGTGTACTCAACACAGAAAAAACTGCTAGGGAATACAATGAATTTATCATTGGTTCGTTTCTTCTAGGTGTTTCTCTGAAGCTAAGGATGGGTTTAGGAGCTCCTGGGTGGTACAATTGCTTAATACACTCGGCTGCTAACAAGAGGTTGGAGGGAGTCCACCCAGAGGTGCCTCGGAAGAAAGGTTTGGCAACCTATTTCTGAAAAAACTCAGCCATTAAAACCCTATGGAGCACAGTTCTACTCTGACACACATGAGGTCACCATGACTCGGAACTGACTCAGCAGCAACCAGTACCGGTAAAGAGTGGGTTTAAGGTCAACTGTCCAAATCAGATGTGTTCTGGGGAGGACTCGCCCTCCCGGCCCTTGGCTGTGAAACTCCGTGTGGGGAACCTCAATGAAATTTCCTTCCTTAATCGTACTCCCAAATGGTCAGTGTGTGTCCCCAGTAGCCGGGGAGTTCCTTGAAAAGAGGGGCAATCTTCTACAGTCCTGGATTCCTTGACCTATGATAGTTTCTGCCACATTGGCTCATTCAAGTCTGGGAAAGCTTTGATTCTGTCTTTACAAGCGAAGCTTTCTTGCTAGGTGAATGTTTCATGCAACACGGCAGAAGTTATTTTTATCATCAGAAGAGTTCTCCAGCAGACTATGCCTGCTCAATAACTACTTGAGATAAAATACAAATGATTCATCTATTCTCCTTTACAAAGATCTCAAACACCACAATGGTCATTTCTAGGGCCCTTTACCGAGTATAAAAGACCCAGGGTGGTAAATAAGAAGATTAAATAAAACGTACTTGGCTACTAACTAAAGGGTTGATGGTTCAAGTCCACCTAGAGGCGCCATGGAAGAAAGACCTGTTGATTTTACTTCCAAAAAATCCGCCATCGGAAATCCTATGAAGCACAGTTCTACCCCGACACACATGGGGTCCCCAGGAGTTGGGATCGACTTGCCAGCCACTGGCCAACTAGTTAACCATTTCAATACATTGTCTTATAATCAAAGCTACCATTCTTGTTAGGTATGCGTCAGCAGGTCACAAAAATTAATCCACCTATTACTCAAAGCAGCTTACCTTGAGTAGTGTTTTTATTCTCATTTTACCAGTGGGCATACTGAGATTTACAGAAATACAGTGCCTGGTCAGGGTTCTGCAGTTAGTAAATGGCAGTGAGTAATCAGGGTCTTCCAACCCCCCATGTGTTCACTTGGTTTCAGCCTGTCCTTAAAATAGGCCCCCAGGAAAGCGGCAACTGGACTACAGGACTAATAGCCTCCGTAAACCGCTGCTTCCTTTAACATGAAACCAGAAGAACTCAGTGGTGCCTGGCTACCATTACCAAATGTTTCAATCAGGCATGTAACAGATAGGTCCTGATAAGGAAAAAATGGGCAACAGAACTTCAAATTCCCAAAGAATCCAGACTTACTAGACCCACTGAGGCTAGAGGAACCCCAAGACTATTGCCCTGGGACAGTTTTCAAACTTTGAACCAAAACTATCCCCTGAAGTCACCTTTAAAAAAAAGAAACAACTTAGCTCAAAAAGCAAAGAATAGCATCCATAAGTACTGCACTTAAAAAAATCAAAATAATAACATCTTTATGAGACCAAAGGGACAAGAGTAGCCCTAAAGCATAGACGAGACGTTTAGGGGGCAGTGAGTCTAAATTAATGGGGGTTGGGGGGGTGTGATCATTACAGTTGTGTGTCAGCTTGGCTAGGCCATGATTCTCAGTGGTTTGGCAGTTATGATGTAGTTTGGCAATCATGTGATGATGTGATCACTTCCATGATGAGATTTGATATAATGTGATCGCCTCCATGATGATCTGCTGTGAGTAACCAATCAGTTAAAAGGGAGTTTCCTTAGGAGTGTGGCCTGCATTGAATATAAGTGGACTCTCTGGCAAAGCTATTGGGCTTTTGCTCACTCTGGATCCTGCAGCTGGCTTCTATTCATCTGATCTCCAGTTCTTGGGACTTGAGCTAGCAGCTTACCTGCCATCTTGGCTGCACATCTTGAGATTCATCAATCTTCACAGTCTGTGCACAAGAGCCCTACTCCTTGACCTGCCAATCTTGGGTTTACCAGCCCCTGTGACTATGTAAATAAGGAGAAGCCTCTACCCTGATCCACAGACTTGGGACATTCAGCCTCTACAACCGTGTGAACCATTTCCTTAATATAAATCTCTCTATATGAGTTGGAATCAACTCGTCAGCAACAGGTTTGCGGGTTTTTTTTTGGTATACATTTTTGGAAACGCTGGTGGCAAAGTGGTTAAGAGCTTGGTTACTAACCAAAAGGTCAGCAGTTTGAATCCACCAGGCACTCCTTGGAAACCATATGGGGCAGTTCTACTCTGTCCTATAGGGTCCGCTATGAGTCAGAATTGACTTGATGGCAATGGGCATTATATATATATATTTGTGCACTTTACTGGTTTTGCTTCTGTAGAGAACCCAGCCTAAGATGTGGTGAAATAACTAGAGCAGATAACAAAAATGTTGATATAATGTGGAGAATATAACTACTATAATGTAACTATTTCTCACCCCAAAATGAAACCCTGTACCCATCTAATGCCACTGAACAACATGTGCAGAGATGGCTAAATGGGAGCATGTTTTGATGTGCACATTTTCACCAAAAATAAAATTGCATTAAAAAAAGAGAGCAAGACTGGTGAGGAGTGAGCTTCGTGGCTCAAGTAGACACTTGGGAATACATGAGCGACTCCTATCTGGTGGTGAGATGAGAAGGAAGAGGGGGACAGGAGCTGGTTGAATGGACATGGGGAATACAGGGTGGAACGGAGGAGTGTGCTGTCTCATTAAAGGGAGAACAGCTAGGAGTACACAGCAAGGTGTGTATAACTTTTTGTATGAGAGACTGACTTGATTCGTAAACTTTCACCTAAAACACAATAAATTCAAAAAAAAAAAAAAAAGAGCAAGAGACTCCTCCCCAGGCACCACCCTGGTGCACCAGGTAGGACAATTCCACTGGACAGCCGCCTCCTGGAGGCCAGGACTCACCTCTGCACCAGCTGCACAATGCTCTGGGTGTTCATGAAGAAGACCTCGCGGTCGGCCTTGCGCTGCAGAGTGGCCACATGGCAGTCTAGGGTGGCAGCTATCTGGATGGGAAAACAGGACTGGCTACTCACCACACAGAAGTCACTCAAAGGACCCCCCACAGCTCCTACAGAAGCCTGTTGAAGACTCATTTAGAGACTGGAAATTTCAGCCCCACAGCCCTTGGCCACCCAGAGACAATCCTGTTCATCCCAGCTGACCTTGTTGCTTGAGGAACTCAAGAGCTCAGCATCACAACCATCACCTGAGTCTGTGTGCCCATTCAGATGACACCATGGTGCAAATCAGAATGGCAATGGGGAAAGTTGTCGTTAGGAGCTGTCGAGTCGGTTCTGACTCATAGCGACCCTATGCACAACAGAACGAAACACTGCCTGGTCCTGTGCCATCCTTAACAATCGTTGTTATGATTGAGCCCACTGTTGCAGACACTGTGTCAATCCACCTCGTTGAGGGGCTTCCTCTTTTCAGCTGACCCTGTACTCTGCCAAGCATGATGTCCTTCTCCAGAGACTGATAGGGAAACAGGGGAAGGGGATTTCTGACCCAGTGAAAATCAGGGTGCTGGGGTGCAGGGGGTGGGAGGTTTTCCAGTGCTTAAAGTGAGATTTAATGTATTGGTTGATGGTTATGGGCAACCAAAATATTTTTAAAGAAGAAAACCCTGTATCAATGACAAGTACCTGAAGGGTACAAACATGTACTTTTCTCAGCTGGGGTACCCTAGAGTTATTTTTTTTTATTGAGATATAATTTACATACCACAGTATTCCCCCAGGAGCCCTGGTGGCCCAGTGGTTAAGGCCTGGGCTGCTTACCCAAGGGTAATAAAAAAATAAATAAAACAGGTAGGCAGTTCAAATTCACCAGCCGCTCCTTGGAAACCCTACGGGGCAGTTCTACTCTGTCCTATAGGGTCACTGTGAGTTGGAATCAACTCAACAACAATGGGTAATACACCCCTTTTTAAAGTGTAAAATTTAGTGGTTTTTAATATATTCATAGAGTTATGCAATCATTACCATTAGCTAATTTAGAACATCTTCACCCCAAAATGAAATCCTATACCTGTCAGCAGTCACTCCCTACCTCTCCCTGACCCCTGCCCCCAGCAACCACTAATCTACTTTCTGTCTCTATGGATTTGCCTACCATGGACATTTTGTCATATACTACGTAGCCTTTTGTGTCTAGCTTCTTTCACTTAGCATAGTGTTTTCAAGGTTCGTCCACGTTGTATCAAGCCTCAGTACCCCATTCCTTTTTCTGGCCGAGTGAGATTCCATGCTCTAGAGCTGCTGACCTCTGGGGAAAGACCTGTGCTCGGCTGACCTCTAGCTTCCCCAATCACTAATGTGTCAACCAGACAGAGGGCAGCAAGGTAAATGGGCTCTGCTCATGCAAACTACCTCGAAAATGCTTGACAAAAGCAAGCAACCCAAAAACAAACCAAATGAGGCCATTGTGGAATTCTTAGAGATACTTTAATCCCACCTAGTTATGGTTGCCATTCTTAATACAGCCCCAAGGTTATCACCTCACAAAAACCAGACAGAAGAAAAACTGGGAAGAAAAAGTCGTGATTTCCCCTGATTATTTCAGCCAATTTTTTGGAAAATCCTCTATTTGTACGCATTGCTAACTCCTATTCTGAAACTGGTGAAGCTGGTAAAGTAGAAGGTCAGCAGAAAGGAGGGAGCCCCTTAATGAGTTGGATTGACACAGTGGCTGCAACAATGGGCTCAAGAACAACAACGATTGGGAGCATGGTACGGGACCCGGCAGCGTTTCATTCTGTTGTACATAGGATCGCTGTGAGTCGGAATCAACTAGATGGCACCTAACAACAACAACATTCTGAGTCTGAGTTTTATGGCAAGCAACCGTTCCTTTGGAGAAAATTCTGGGATTCTGCAAGGGAGACTCGAAAGAGAACCCCCAGCCCCAATACCTGTGGTTGTAAGTGGGTCTCAGGAAGCCCAACATGACCACAGGCTGGGTCTCAACGCTCCCAGGAGCTGTGCACCAAGGAGGACCTGAGCCCATGCACGCACCTCAGTGGGACTGGGCTGGGCCAGGGCACATACCTGCTGGCTGGGGAATTGGCACAGCACCGAGGTGATGTTGCTGGCGTACTGGGCCATCACCCTGCGCACAGCCTTCTCCACGGGGTCGGGGATGCGGCCCGACACACTGGTCATGATCTCCTGGAGCTCCAGCAGTGGCAGCGACGGGTTTCGGAGGGTCATCATGAGCTTCTGCACCCACTCCTTCAGCTGTAGCAGGGACCATGGCATCACCCCCGGCCCTGCAGGGGTGTAGGCACCACCACCCTCCACGATACAACTCACCTAGGCCCTGTGTACCCAAAGGTATAGATCCAGCTGCCTCCGGAACTGTCCAGGGTGGAATGTCCCCAGGCCCCGAGCACAAGGGTACCTAGGAAATACCCAACTTCCCCACACAGCAAGGCCCCACTCCTCTCCAGGCATCCAGAGAGCCAACGTGGAACAGGGACATAACACAAGGCCATACAAGGAGCTAACATGTGGAAGACACCTCTTAGTGCCAGATGCTGCTCTAAGGCCTTTATTGGTAGGTTCTCATACGATCTTCAGAAATGCCCTACGAGGTAGGTGTAATTACTATTCCAATTCTACAGATGAGGAAACTAAAACAGAGAGGTTAAGTGAGTTACCCAAACTCACCCAGCTAGTAAGATGCAAAGCCAGGATGCAAACCCAGACCTATTAGCTCCCAAGACTCTGAACGCCTGCATAATGCCACTTCCTGGGGTACTGCGGTAGCCGAAATGTTGACGGGCTTTGAATGAGGATTATAACAGTGCCAAACCCATAGGATGGTTGTGAAGTTTAAAACGGAAACGATGCATACCACTGGCAAGTGCAAAAGCTAAATAAATGCTGTGATTGTAGCAATCACAATTAGGCAGCATAGCACAGGGGTTGAGAACACAGACTCTGAAGCCAGATGACCAAGGTTCAAATCTCAGCCTTGCCTCTCCACATGTGAAGGAAGGCAGGTTTCTTAGAGGCTCTGTGCCTCCGTTTCCTCACCTGTAAAGTGGTAATAATAACAGTTCCTATCTCACAAGTTGTTGGGAGGATTAAATGACAACAAATTTTAAGTGTTTAGAATAGTAGCTGGCAAACACAGAATATGCTAGACAAGGCCTGGCTACCATCATCATCATCCTCACCACCATGATGCGCTATTAAGACATGGAATGAGACAGAGCACACAATGCTACCATCAGTGATGTCAAGCTTAGCGTCACGGGTATTTCGTGGAGGTCTGCGAGTTTAGGAACTTCTTGTTTCTCTATAGAGTGAGTGGACAGTGGGGCCCTGGGACAGCAAACGGTGACTACAGCCGTGTTTCTGAACAAAGTGCACGCTTCCAATTCTCATGAACAGGGCTGACTCACAAGGACTCCCTTATTCCCACTGGAACATTCTCAGTCTTGAGCTAAACTGAACCACTAAACATGTAACTTTTTTTTATTTAAGTGTAATTTTTACAACAGTTCATAGTCGGAGAGAAAATACACACCGATGTTTACAATCACGGAAACCCCGGTGGCGCAGTGGTTAAGTGCTACGGCTGCTAACCAAAGGGTTGGCAGTTCAAATCCACCAGGCACTCCTTGGAAACTCTGTGGGGAAGCTCTACTCTGTCCTATAGGGTAGCTAGGAGTCACAATCGACTCGACGGCACTGGGTTTGGTTTGGTTTACAATCAGACCAAGGAATGTCATGAGAACAGACCTTTATTAAAACAGCTGTGGTTTTATTTTTTCCTTTACTTGACTTGGAGCCCCTGGGTGGTGCAAACCATTAAGTGCTCGGCTACTAACCAAAAAGTTGGGGGTTCAAATCTACCCAGAGAGGTACCTCAGAAGAAAGGCCTAGCAATCTACCGCCAAAAAATCAGCCACTGAAAACCCTACGAAACCCAGTTCTACCCTGACACCCATGGAGTTGCCACAAGTTGGAAATCAACTCGATGGCAATGGTTTTTTGTTTGTTTGTTTTTCCCGTTTACTTGAATAAAGACCTGTGATCTCATGGAGTAAACCCTTCTGATTCTTTACGGGGACCTGCATGACTCACCTTGATGCTGAAAATAGGTTCTGGCAGACAATAGCCACTCATGACATTGGTCAAGTTTTCCAGGACATTGTGGAAAACCTGGTGCAGTTTCTCTCCAAGGATGGGCAGAGTTGGCTGGGCTGGAAGCTCCCCTGTGAATGGCTCAGCCTGGTAAGAGACATGAAAATGAAAGGTCAAGAAACCGTGGGATCCCAAGTGAGATGGGGCGAACTGGAGAGCAAGGCAGATCTATCACTCACACAACAAGTTTAGGGTGGAGCCGAAGAAAAAGCAGAACACTGCATTGGAAAGACGAAATTGCTAAGTGAACACCCCTGTGCAGCTTTTTCAAATCATCCCCTTTGCAAACATCCTAGTACACTGTTTAGTACCCTGTTATGGATTTAACTGTGTCCCCCCAAAATACGTGCTGTAAATCTTAAACTGCTGTATCTGTGGACATAATCCCATTTGAGAACAGGATTTTCTTTGCTGTGTCGATGAGATGATATCAGTGTGGGGCATGTTTTAAGCCAATTTCCACTGAGATATAAATATAAAAAGGGTAGATTAGGCAGGGAAGGAAGCTACTACACACAATTGGAGGGGAAGAGACAGGCCACATGAAGACTGTCAAGCAACCAAAAAACAGAAGCTGAAAAGAGACAAGGGCCTTCCCCCAGATCCAGCAGAGAAAGAAAACCTTCCCCTAGAGCCGGCACCCTGAATTCGGACTTCTAGCTTCCTAAACTGTGAGGAAATAAATTCCTGTTTTTTAAAACCACTCACTTGTGGTATTTTTGTTATAGCAGCACTAAGAAACTAAGACATACCCAAATCAACTTCGGGTGGTTTAGACTTTTTTGTTTCCTTTGTTTGTCATGAAGACAATCTCTCTACTTAGTCCATTAATTTTCATTCTCTAGTGAATTCCAAAGATAAAGACCTAGTAGGATGAAGATTCATAAGAACCTCATACAAAGGTACCTGATTTTTGTAAATCATAAACATTTACCTTGAGATAACCTAATGAAAAATAAACAGTTCTACAGAGGGGCAAGAGTGACTTAACATACCCATTCATCTATTAATTCTCTCCACAAATATCCACTTAGCACCTGCTATGCGCCCGGTGGAGTCCCTGGGTCGTGTAAATGGTTAATGTGCTCAGCTGCTAACCGAAAGGTTGGAGGTTCAAGCCCACCCAGGGGCACCTTGGAAGGAAGGTTGGCAATCCACTTCTGAAAAATCAGCCATTGAAAATCCTGTAGAGAAGAAACTAGGCTACAGACTAATAGTCTACACAAGCCATAGCCTCATCTACCCTGAGACCAGAAGAACTAGACGGTGCCCAGCTTCCACCATTGACCATCCTGATCAGGGTCACAATAGAATGAAAGAAAAGCGTAGAACACAACTCAAATTCTTAAAAAGTCCAGACTTACTGGACCAGTTGAGACTAGTGAATTCCCTGAGACTATCACTCTGAGATAATCTTTAAACCTTGAACCAAAACTATCCCGAGGTTACCTTTTAGCGAAATAACGGATTGGCACACAAAATAAAGGCTATTACCTGTGAGTACGGTACTCTATTAAAAAAGTATGAGACCGAAAGGTCAAAAATTACTCTAAAGCAAAGATGAGAAGGTAAGGGGACAGGGAAACTAGAATACTAGAAATAGAACAACCAGAACACAATTAAAGAGAATGCTGACACGCTGTAAAAAATGTAACTAATGTCACCAAACAATTTGTGTAGAAATTGCCAAATAGGAATCTAATTTGCTGTGTAAACTTTCACTGAAAACACAATCAAATATTATTTTAAAAACGAGAAGAAAAGAAAACCCTATGGAGCGCAGTTCTACTCTGACGTACAGGGGGTCGCCAGGAGTTGGAATCAACTCAACAATTGCTGTGTGTGAGGCACTGTACCCTGAAAGTTTGGGACATGCTGTTCTCCTGGCCTGGACAGTGCAGTTTCCTGCCTCCCCAGCCCTGTGGGTTCCTCCTGCTTTTTGAGAGGTGACTTGAGAGTTTCCTCTATGATCTGAGGCTCACTTTCCCATCTGCGTCCCCAGAGCCTGGACCAAAGGCAGTCCCTTTTACTGCATTTACCACTAAACGACAAGGGCTTGTCTGCCTGTCTGACTTGCAGGCATATGTGAGCCTGCAGCACCCCAGGGCTGGGGCCCAGTCTCACTGAGCCAGCACAGGGAGCGTTTGCTGGGAGGACTGCCAGTGCGGGCACACAGACCTTCCCAGAGATCCAGAGAGGCCCAGTCTATGTCTAGCTTTGGGAACCCCCTAAAGAGAATAACAAGAAAAATGAGAAGAAAACACATGAAACTAACAGAACACTCTGGAGAAAAGGGACGATTAGCTTTGTTTTGGAGCAGATGTACTAATTATTAAGAGATTCATACATTGAAATATACATGAAAGGCTAGCTACCTCCCCGTACCCATGCCTTGCTTAGAAGGTCTAAAAATCATTCAGGCATAAACAGTTAGGCACTCAACCACTAGCCAAAAGGTTGGCAGTTCAAATCCACCCAGGAGCGCCTCAGAAGACAGGCCTGGTGATCTGCTTCTGAAAGATCACAGCCTTGAAAACCCTATGGAACAGTTCTACTCTGCTCACACATGAGGTCACCACGAGTTGGAATAGGCTCAGCAACAACGCCACCACCACCATGCCCCAAGCGTGGTGGTAAGTGCCAACAATAAACAATAAAGGTAGTCCTTACCCTCAGCAAGCTCAGTGCAATGGCAAAGCAAAACAAACACTGAAAAATTAACAAATATCTAAACTGGAGGTCCCCCCTTGAGCTTGAGTCACACAACAGACATGCTGGTACACCCTCTGCTCATCCGGACGACAGGGCGCTGCCCCCATGGCATCTGTATGTCTGTATATTCACCCAACAGATATTTATGGAGCACTCACGACATGCCAAAGCCTGTGTTAGGCACTGGGGATCTAGCTGTGATCAAGAAAGACAAAAAAGCATTGCACAGTGCTTACAATCTACCAGAGGCCGTGGCCATGCAGCTAACAAACACCACACCAGTGATACAGTCTACTGATGATGACAAGTGCTGCAGGGAAAAACGCAGCTGGGCAGGAGGGCAGGGCGTGTGAGATGGTGTGTGTGCGTGGGTGTGTTTGTGTACGTGTGTGAGTGTACACAATTTTAAATAAGGTGGTCAAAAGAGGAGCCAAGGAGTCATGACAACTATGTATGATGGACTATCCTAGGTGGGATCTTGAAAAAGAAAAAGGGCATTTGGTAAAAACTAAGGAAATCAGAATAAAGTATGAACTTAATAACAATGCAGCGACATTGGCTCTTTAATTGTCCCAGGTGTCCCATCCAAACGTAAGATGCTGCTAATAGGAGAACCTGGGTGCTGGGTCTTTGGGACCTCTCTGTACCATCTTTGTGAGTTTTGTATAAATTGAAAACTGCTCTAACAGTTTATTTAACAACAACAACAACAAAAAGAGGTGGTCGGGAAGGGCCTCACTGGGGAGATGACATTTGAGTAAAGCCCAAAGGAGGTGAAAGGGCAAGCCCTGAAAATGTCTAGGGAATGTCCTTCCAGGAAGAGGGAACAGGTCTTAAGGCGGGAGGGCCTGGTGGGCTCAATTAAGCAGGGGAGAGAGAGGATGAAGCCAGAGAAGCAACCAAGGCACAGCTCATTTGGCCTTTGTTGGCTGTCAAATTCTTGCCTTCCATGCAGGAGTCCAGGGTTCGAGTCCCGACCAGTGCACTTCATGTGCAGCCACCAGTGTTGTTATGATGCTGAACAGATTTCAGCGCAGCTTCCAGACTAAGATAGACTAGGAAGAAGGGCCTGGTGATCTACTTCCAAAAATCAGCCAAAATCAGGTTTTTAACCCTATGGATCACAATGGTCCAAAAACTCGAGCTCTTTTGACAGCTCTATTGTGCCTGGGGTCACCACAAGTTAGAGGCTGACACCATGGCAGCTAGCAACAATAGGGCTGTCAAAGGAATTTAGTTTTGTGCTTAGTGGTACAGAGAGCTGCTGAGAGGAACTTGAACAAAGGGAGCACGGGCTGCCTCGCGTTTCTGCCCCATGGCACTTGTTGTTGGGTTGCACATAACCTGAAGTGGGTAGGTGGAGGCGGAAGAATGGCTGGAGTACCAAGACTTCGCTCCTCACTGAAACAGTGGAGGCCGTGAGCAGACCTGGACAGTGGGGCGGAGGAGTCAGGCGCCACCTACCGGGTGCACTTTGGAAGGGTCATCAAGCTCCAGCCTGGCCACCACACAGCCAGCTTCCAGCATGGCTCCCGGGCGCTTGATGTACTTCACCTGGCCACTCTCCTGCACGGTCAGGCTCATGATCATCTTCATCACCTGTTTTGCAGAAAAAATAAATAGGACAGCGCCCAACAGGACTGGCCTGTGCGTGTAACACCCAGCATCACCCAGAGCTAGGGACTCAGGAGCAAGGATGGCATCATTTAAACAAAATAGACTCCTGGCAGACAGTGGAAACTAGCATTCCTATGTGCCAGGCACAGTGCTTGTCGTGAATAAACTCAATCTTCGAAGCCAGCCCCGAGGTAGGGATTTATTATTCCCATTTTACAGACCAGAAAACTGATATTAATTTCCAAAGTAAAGCCTGCCTCTTAGAAATACAGCAACAATCACCTTAGGCATGTGTGACTGTTTGCACGTTCCTAAAATGTGGTGTGCACATCAAAGCCTGCAGTGCAGTCATCGGCCCCTTTAATCTGCCTTCTCTGAGTGTCTGGATATATGAAGGTAATGCATTTTGTTGCGTGGGGCCGGCTACAGACAGTCTAGAGACAGATACCAGGACTGCACTGCCTCTTGCTTAGCAAGTTCCGGAGCTTGGGAGCCAGAGTCGGCCAAGCAGCCTCACCACTCATGATCTCTGCGGTCTCCAGCAAGTACTTTCCCCTCCCTTAGCCTCAGTTTCCCCAATTATAAAATGGGGAAAAATGACAGTGTAACTTCACAGGGCTCTTAGAAGCATTAAACGAGATGAAGAACCTGGCACAGAGCCGGAGGTAAACATTAGCGACTATTGTTACTGTATTTTCATCGCTATTATCGTTACTATTTTCCTTGGCGGCATGGAATGGAGTCCAGGTTTGAATCCTGACTTTGTGTGACCTCAGACAAGTTCCTTAGCCTGCCTGCACCTGGTTTCTTCATGTGTAAGATGGAGGTCATATCTGTGCCCACCTCATAAAGTTGCTGGGAAAAGTAAAAAGATAGGTAAAATGCTTAGTACAGTGCCTGCCATGTGGTAACAGCTTGGTAAGTGTTGGCTTAATGTTTTTTAATCATCACCATCGTTACTATTAATCAGTCCTTACTCGTTCCCAGGAAGGTATGCGTTTTGGAGTTTCCCCTTTGAATACTGTAGGGAATTTGGGTTGAACCACACACCCTCGATCTGTTTTCAGAATTGGTAGACAGCGGCCAAGGTGAGTAACACCTGCTGTTTTCTCCAATAGAGAAGCAATATCACTGACCCTCTCTTGGGGAGGGGGTTGAGGGTGGCCACAGGCCCCATGCCCTTAAGAGACAACCCCAAGGGCCACTCTGCAGTCACCTCAATCTCAGCGTAGCTGCTCCCAGCCTCGACATGGCCCCCGTCCTTCACTGTGTACTGTATCAGCTTCCCAGCCGAGGGGGATCTCAGGACTGTCCGGTCATTCTCCTTCTCGAACACACACGTCTTGTTGCCGATGGTAACTCGGTAACTGGGAGAGAGGAGGAGTGGGGCAGCGAGATCACGGAGGCCTATTAATCCAGTAAGCTTGAGTCAAGCTTTTAACAATATTTTATGTTGCCTAAAGGCAGCCATAGTTGTCACCCCCTGTGTGGCTTCAGGGAGTCTATATTCCCAAATGGTGGTGTTTGGTAGTTATCACAAAAACTCCTAGAACTAATAAGCAATTATAGCATGGTTCCTGGATAAAAGGTTAACATAATAAAAGTCAACTGCTAAAAAAAAAAAAAAAAGTCAATTGGTTTCTTATATACCAGCAACAAACAACTGGAATCTCTAGTTAAAAGCACATCATGTACATTAGCACCAAAATAAATAAACACTTAGGTATAATTCTAACAAAATATGTACAAGATCTATACGAGGAAAACTACAAACTGATGAAGAAAATCAAAGAAGATCTAAATAAATGGGGAGATAGTCCATGTTCATGGATAAGAAAAATTAATAGTATCAAGATGTCAGTTCTACCCAGCATGACCTATAAATTCAATGCAATCCCAACCAAAATTCTAGCAATTTATTTTGTGGATATCGACAAACTGATCCTAAAGTTTACATGGAATGGAAAAGACCCACAATAGCCAACATGATACTGAACATGTGCATTGAACTGAGTGTGACAGAGATCCGAAGACACACTCTAAAGGGTGGTCCAACCTATAAAATACATATTTGGAGATATAAGAGCACAAGAAATGCAGAAATATGTATTGCAACATTATTTATGATAACAATAAAAATTAGAATCTAACTATCCAACAGCCTCACAATGGCATAGTCTAGACCTATACTGTCCAGTCAGGTAGCTCCTAGCCACATGTTGCTACAGTGGTGAAGACAGTGTGGTATTAGCAAAAGAATAGACCAAATAGATCAACAGAACAGAACAGAGAGCCCAAAAACAGACCCACACAAATATAGTCAACTATCTTTGATAGTTATCACAGAGATTGGGAATGAGTTGGGTGCACAACGAATGTTACGCTTTTCTGGTAGAAAGCTAATCCCTTTTGCTGATGTAATTCCAACAGGTCCTGGCACAGAGAAGGCAATCAATAAATATTATTCAAGAAGTATTGACTGAGAGTCTTCACTCTATAACTGAACTGGGGAGAGCATGCCCCACTGGTGGGGCATATAATAATTTTGAGTATTTTTGGCAGATAATATTCATGGGTTAAAAGGAGATAACATTCACTGGTAAAAGGAGATAATAAGACACTGCTCTGATATCAATCAAATCTACCTTCTTCCAAAGCATTGAGGACTGGGAAGGAATGGAGTGTCACTTTCTAACAGGATCTCCTTCAGACATGAGGGAGGCCTTTGGCACCAGCTTACTCTCCCTGGCCGGGATCTGTGCTGCCTTGCCCAGGAGGCCAGCAAGGTTACCTCCAATCCATGTGCCATCTCAGAAGGCCTGGCCAGACACACTGGGAACAGAGGGTCTCTGGGGCCCATTCATGATGCCCCCTGCTAAGTGCTGCCACAACAACCTGCATCTCACCCACTAAGGCGCATGGCGACGTTCCTGCCACTGTTCACTTGTTTAACGTGTCAGCCTTCCCTGATAGCCTATAAGCTCCCTGAATAGTGACCATGGAGTTATCCCAACACCTTGCCCAGTGCCTGGTACAGAGCTCAGTAAACAGCTGCTGCATTAGCTGGATGGACACATCCGTCAAGCCTGTCCTGAGATGGTGTGGACACTGCACATTGTCACACACTTTGTAAGCAGCGGAGTTGGGGGTCATGCCCTACTCAGCTCAAATTCCTTCCACGTTGCTAGAAAAGTGCCTCCTGGGAAGCTTCCAGAGATACCTGTCATGGAGTGGAAGCTCAGCCAAGGGACCAATCTCCCCATGTGCCCCAGAGTTGACCAGAGAAAGTACCTAATCTAAGATCCTGGGGCCTGTATCCTCCAGCTTTGTATTTTCAACTCTCACGGGAGGAGTTGCCTGTCTGTGCCAGCCGCAGCGGGACAGCACCCATGCGTACCTGTCCACCTCTTCTTTCATGTAGGTGGTGTAGCTGTTCCCATTGTAAGACAGCAGCAGCCCGCCATCGTTCAGCCGGTGGGCATCGATCTCAATGTGACAGCCATTCATGATGAGCACGAACATGGTCAGAGACTGGCGGGCCACCTGTGTGGATAGACTCAATGCTACCCGCTGGATGCAGGAGGCCTGCTGATCCCTGGGCTTCCAGAGCCCCACCTGGCCCCTCTGCTAGTGGAAGGGCTAGCTGCCCTCTGCGGGAATGCTGGGGTGGACACTTCCACCTCTCCAGCCCCCGTCCTTACTCACTCCATGGGAACAGCTCACATGGCTGGAGAGAGCCTGGAGTCAGTGAGCCACATGTGTCCGTGGGTGGAGAGGCCAATGGCCGCAGGCTTGGTCCAGCCCAGCTATCACCAACTGACTACATGCCCTCGGGGGCTGGGGGCTTCCTTCTGATTCCTGTCTCCCAGCATTAGCCCACCTATGCAGGGCCTCCTTGTGTGGCATCTCACTGTGTGTGAGGCAGCCCTGGACACTCCACCAGTGACCTGGAAATAGACTAGGCCCTGCTCCCAGGCCCAGTCCAGGCCCAGTCCACCCAGGATCCTACAGAGATGTGGGACAGAAGTGAGAGGCACACATGGTCAGGGCTCGGTCTCAGCTCTGCATTTCAATCCAGGGAAGCACTGGCCCCACTTGGCCAGTTCAATGTGTGTATTGAACTGAAAGTACAATAGAGATCCCAAAACAAACACTCTAAAGGGCCCTGTTGCTGTTGTTGTGTGCCAGCCGTCCAGTCAATTCCAGTAGTGCTGCCCCAGGGGGGTTTCTTGGCTGTAATCTTTAAGGAAGCAGATTGCCAGGTCTTTCTCCCATGGAGCTACTGGTGGGTTTGAACCACGTACCTTTTGGTTAGCAACCAAGCGCTTAACAACTGTACCACCAGGGCTCCCTCCAAAGGGCCCTAACCCATTGCCATTGAGCTGATTCTGACTCCTAGCGACCCTATAGGACAGAGTAGAACTGGTGTGGCTGGTGAGGTTGAACCACCAACCTTCCAGTTAACTGCCAAGCGCTTAACCACTGTACCCCCAGGGTTCCTCTAAAGGGCCCTACGACCTATAAAATACATATTTTGAGACGTAACAAGAAATATAGGAATATTTATCACAACATTATTTTAGACAGCAATAAAAATTAGAATCAAACTAACTACCTACCCTGCAATGGAATACTCTGCACTGTCCAATGGGGGCCCTGGTGGCGCAGTGGTTAAGAGCTACAGTATGCTATGGCTGCTAACCAAAGGGTCAGCAGTTCAAATTCACCTGCCGCTCCTTGGAAACCCTATGGAACAGTTCTACTCTGTCCTATAGGGTCACTATGAGTCAGAATCGACTCAACAGCAGTAGTTTGTTGTTGTTTTTTTGGTACTGTTCAATAATTTAAGTAGCCCCACTTGGCTACTTAAATTACACTTAATTAAAATCAAATAAAAAATTTAGTTTCTCAATCACACTAGCCACATATCTGAAGTCCTCAATAGCCACATGTGTCCAGTGGTTACTGTACTGGGGAGCATAGCTATGGAATATTTCCATCACTGGAGGAAGTTCTATTGGACAGTGCTGCACAGATGCTAAGCTTACGTTAGAGAAAAATGATTGACAACATGTGGGCACTAATACCATGACAACAGGGAAGCAGTAAAACTGTATTTGCCCATGATCTTGACTTTGTAAAATCAATACATTGGGGGAGAATGACAACTAAGAAGAGACTTGCTCAAATGTTAACAGGTGATGCCTCTAGGTGTCAACACCCAGTGGATTTGTCTTTCTGATTCTCTATGCTGGTTTGGAATTTTGAAATTTTCTACAGTGAGCATCTACATTTAAAATCGAGTTTAATAGCGGTGGGATGGCTTGGAAAAGAACAGTGAGAGTGGTTGCACAACTTGAATGTAATTGATGTCACTGAATTGGATGCACAGAAATTGTCCAGATGATGTATGTTTTGTCATGTATATTTTCACCACAATAAATAAAAATAAAATCAAGTTGGGGGGATCCAGGTCCCCAAGGTAGCCAAGAAGCATTGGGCCAAAAGGGGGATGATTTCAGAGTATGTCCCCCATGGCCAATACCTATATTTGGCTGAACTAATCCCGAAAATCTCCAAAGTTGAGAGTTCAGTATGTGCTCAGCTATAAAAATAAGGAAAAAGAAAATAAAAATTCTGCTTCAGAGGCAAACTTGAAACTGTCCTCTTTTCCCTCCCTTAAGCTTGAGGCTTGGAAGAGCTGGATAAGGTAGGGCTTGCTGGGGACACTTTGCTCCTGTAGCTGCACTGGAGCCCAGGACACTGGAGCCCAGGGCACCAATGCCAAGGCTCACTCATCCTGACGCAGGCTCCCAGCCTTGTGCTGTGCCCACACATCCCAGGTGTTCTCTGATACCCTCTGCTTGAATTGCCACCAGATGGCCCAGGAAGGGTAACTAGATACTTCCAACAGTGGAGAGAGACTCTGAGTAAACTCCAGGCATGCCAGTGGTGGACCAGGGAAGAGACCAGAAGCCCCATTTGGATTCTTGGTCCAGAGATGAGGAACACCGCCAGCTGCATGGCTCTTGGAGATGGACCCAAATGGTTGTGCCAGCTCAGCAAAGCCCCGCCACGCTCTGCCTTGTCCTCTGTGTATTACTGAGCCTACCATGTCCTGACACCCAAGTGTTTAGGTTTCAAGGTCATAGTGCTGAATGCCCATACTCAAGCATGAGAAATCCCCTCCAGGAACAGTTCCTGGAAGAAATAAAACAAACAACTCAAACCTCTGAGGTTGGAGACGTCAGAGAAACACAGGACCCTTACCTTGAGAATATATTTAATGCCTCCATAAATTAACTCCACATCCACAATGTTCAGCAGAGAATCTGCTGGGAGAACCTGGCCCCTGAAAGAGAAGACAGACCTATAGTCACCTCAGGAAGGACCAAGAACTCTGCAGTTTTCAACTTGATTGAAACAAAAATTGCCCAGCTCTTTGCCTTTCTTCAGCACCAACGAACTGGACTGGACTGAAGAAGCTAAATCTGATTAAAAGGCAAGGATATGGAGGAATTGGAACCCTCATCCATTGCTGGTGGGACTGTAAAGTGGTGCAGCCGCTATGGAAAAGTTTGGCAGTTCCCAAAAAGTTAAACATGGAACCATATGATCCACCAATTCTACTCCTAGGTATATACTCAAAAGAACTGAAAGCAGGAATGCAAACAGACGCATGTATACCAAAGCATTGCAGCACTATTCACAATACCCAAAAGGTGGAGACAGGCTAAATGTCCATTAACAGATGGATCAACAACATGGGATACATACCTACAATGGAATACTACTCAGCCATCAAGAGAAATGAACTTTTGATACACCCTACAGCATGGATGAACCTTGAAAACACACTGAGTGAAATCAGTCAGTCACAAAAGGACACATACTGTATGATCCCACTTTTATGAACTATCTAGAATAGGCAAGGGCATAGAGACCAAAGGTTATTAGTAGTTACCAGGGGCAGCAAGATGGAGGAAGAAAGAAGACACAATGCTTAGGGGACACTGAGCTTCTATAAATTAACTAAGGGTGAGGGAAAAATTTAGGAGAGTTAAGGGTGATGGTTGAACAATATAATGAACATAACTAATGTCACTGAACTGTACATCTGAAGGTTGCTGAGGTGGCAAATGTTTTATTACATACAAATCTTACCACACATACACACACACACACAGAGGCAAGGAACATGGAAAATCCCAAGGAAGTGGACATTGCTCAGGACTTATGGAAATGGCACCTGCTGAAGGAAGTGAAATTTTAAAAAGGGTTTTCAGGAAGCAAAACCCATAACGGTTTCTTCTCCGCAAGATTCCATACATGGGGATTCTAGGAAACAAACCAGGGTGCAGACTGACCCCGTGCCATTCAGAAACCTGAGACCCAAACTTCAATCCTTTTCTCTTTTGCATTTGAGTGCTTATTCCGGTGGTCCTCAGTGGGGGCATCTATGGCCCCCAGGGGACATTTGCCAATGTCTGGAGAGACATCTTTGATTGTCATGACTTGTGGAGGAGACCTTGTTAACGGCAACACTAGGCAGAGAGGCCAAAGATGCTGCCCAACATCCTACATGCCCAGGGCGACCCCCCACATCCAAGAGCCACTCCACCCAAAATCTCAATAGTGAGGCTGAGAAACCCAGCCTACCTAACAGGGAGCACCTCGTCACTTTCCATTCTAATCCGTTTCACTAGTCACCTTCTGAGTCAGGTGAGGGTCTGGGAAAGCAACCACTGTACAGGTGATCTTTAACCCACCTGGCTTATCGAATCCACCCCCTTCAACTGTGAACTCCTGAGAGTTAGAATATACCTTACACAAGCTAGCATGAAATTGACTGCCCTGGCCTTGAGATCCCACCCCTCCTCCAAATATTCCAATGACATCCCCCCACCCCCCCAACCCCCCTCTTCCAAGGAATTCCAAGTGACAGGCACACAGGGAAGGCTTCACTAACTGCCTGGTGACTGATTTGCACCTAAATAAAGCATGAGCTACCTTTTATGGAGCTAACACCTATGATGGGGGGAAAAGAGTTACCCACATGCCCTACCTTTCAAGCGAGTGTAAGAAATCCGTCATGCAGGTTCTGAACATGGCATCTGCGACGTTCAAGGCTCCGCACACCACCCCAAGCATGACATCTGGCTTCTCGGCCTGGGAAAGACTGTGCTTCAGTCCCCCATGGCAACCACAAACCCAGGGGAGCCAGGGGTCCTAGAAACCCTATGGGGAAGCGCATTCAACCTCCTACCTGAACTTTCTGGGCAATGAGATGGTCTAACCACCCGGTGTAGATGTCATTGTTCTGGAAGCTCTCAGTCTCCAGGAGGTTAATGAGATACTCCACGGTGGTCCTGAAGTCTCCCCGGATGGACAGTTCCTTCAAAGCCACCACCATGTTCCTTGAGGGGAAATGCACATTTTTCCAAATTAACACACCTGTCAGCCGAACTCTGTTGGTGGCTTTTATGATGATTCGGTTCTTAGAGAGCCAGAAGAGCCCAGCAGTTAAGGTGGGGAGGGCACTAGGCAGATGGCCGGGTGGCCATCTCAGCTCCCCCATTTACTGGTCATGTCATCTTGGGGAAGTGATTTAACCACTCTAGGCCTCAGTTTCTTCACCTGGGAAACAGGACAATAACCCCAACTTCACATGGGTGTTTGAGGATTCAAAAGAGACAATTCATGTAAAACACAGAGTAACTGATCAATAAATGTTAGTGGCTATGAACGTGATTAATTACCATTATTCCAATTATTGTTAACCACCACCAGTCACTCTATCTTTCCCCCAATTGAACCCATTCAAATCTCCCCACGTCCCCAGAGCTGGGGTTGCCCTCTCGCTGGCCACACAGCTACTCTGCCAGATGTGTGTGGGGTGCGCCTGTGAATTGGTCACACTGTTACCTCCCCCCCCCCCGCCAGGGGCATAGCGATCACCAGACCACCAGCTGGCATGTGCTTGGCTGATAACAACCTATCACCTCCCTCCACCTCAAAGAGCCCCAGTCCAAAGGCCTATACCTCCACTATCTACGAAATCAGAGCAAGAGTATTTGGGGAGGAAACGCATCAAAGAAAGGCCAACCAAAAAAGAAAAAGAAAGGCAAGCCATTAGCATGCATCTCTTCCTGGGAGCAGGAACCATTCACATCTGTTAAGAGTTCCTAAGTGTCAACCAGACTTACTGGCCTGAGAGACTGAAGAAACCCTGAGAGTGTGGCCCCTGGACACCCTTTTAGTTCAGTAATGAAGTCACTCCTGAAGTTCACCCTTCAGCCATAGATTAGACAGGCCCATAAAACAAAATGAGACTAAAGGGGCACACCAGCCCAGAGGCAAGGACCAAAAGGGAGAAGGGGACAGGAAAGCTGGTAATAGGGAACCCAAGGTCTAAAAGGGAGAGTGTTGACATGTTGTGGGGTTGGTAACCATGGCACAAAACAATACGTGAACTGTTTAAAGAGGAGCTAGTTTGTTCTGTAAACTTCTACCTAAAGTACAATAAATAAATAAGAGTTCTTACATGTCAAATTCTCATGGACTCTAGACTTTCTGGAGCCATAGAGGCTACACGAACCCCTGAAACTATTGCCCTGAGATCATCTTTAAACCTTAAACCAAAAAATCCCCTGAAGTCTTCTTAAATCCAAGCCATAGCTTAACTAGTAAACAACATCTGCCTTGAGCATTATACTCTGTAAAGAACTATCTATATGGGATCAAATAGACAACAGCAACTCAAAAAGTTAGACAGGAACCTTAGGGGGCAGTGAGTTTATGCTAATGATGGAGGAACAACTCAGAAAATGATGGTGAGGATGGTTGCCCAAATCAAAGAATGTAACCAGTGTCACTGAATCATATATGTAAATTGCTGAATGATGTATGTTTTGCTGTGTATGTTCTCAACAACAACAAAACAAAATTTAGAGGAAAAAAAAACAAACAATAGTTTAGCTTAACTAGTAAAGAATGTCTGCCTTGAGCATTGTGCTCTGTTAAAGAACTATATCTATAAGGGATCAAACTGACAATAGCAACTCGAAAGGTTAGATAGGAACCTTAGGGGACAGTGAGTTTATGCTAATAGGGGAGGAACAACTCAGAAAAGGAGGGTGAGAATGGTTGTACAACTTGAAGAATGCCATCAATGTCACTGAATAGTACATATAGAAACGGTTGAACAGGTGTATGTTCTGCTGTGTATATTCTCAACAACAATGAAAATAAAATTATTAAAAAAAAAAAAGTTCCTACATGGTGTCAGCAGGTGTAAGGAAGGAGCAATTACTGACCTTGCTTTGGGGTAATAAGGTCAAATGAAGTGTCAATAGGATACGAAAAGTCGGTTGTGGGGGAGGAACCTGGACCTGAGAGTTAAGCCGTTGGGCTCTAGGGCTCTAAAAAAAAAATCCCTGTTTTTTAAGGACTTTCCCAGTTTTAGCACCAGAAAGTCCCACATCTGGGAAACCCCGTAGTCCCAGGAAAACCAGGACAGATGGTCACCCAATTAGACTCTGACCAATAGCAATAAGAAAAGCTGATATTTTTTCACTGAATTCTGTTGAGTTGTGACTGTTTATTCACAGCATGGGACAGATCACAGGTCACTGCATTCGGAGTGGGCAGGGCTGGGCTGATCTACTCCCCACCTCCTTGTATTTAGCCTTGTTTGCTGTAATCCTCCATAAGCTTCAAGGATCGCCACTGTTCACAGAGCATGATTAAAATTCCTAACTCTAAGCTGGAAACAAAAGCCCACTCATCGAAACCACAAAACTCCATTTAATTCACAGCCCGGCATCCCAGGCCAGACAGTAACGCTTTACTCTCCATGTCTTTGGGATCTTTCACTCTAAAGAGCAGTTATCCATCCACACAACAATGTTTAATTAGAAAGAAAACTGTTTTTCACATTTTCGAGCCATGTCGAGGAAGGAGAAATGTAAGATACGAGTGTTTCAGAATCTGGGGGCGCCCTTCGTGGGTTTCTCAGCTCTGTAGAAAGCATGGCAAGTGTGGACATACCTGAGCTGGGGAGAAGAGGGCTGCTGTCGCAGGCTTCAGCGTGGTGAGTGGTTCATAGCCCAAAACCCAAAACCCAAAACCCACTGCCGTCGTGTCAATTCCAACTCATAGCGACCCCATAGGACAGAGTAGAACTGCCCCCTAGAGTGTCCAAGGAGCACCTGGCAGATTCCAACTGCCAACCTCTTGGTTAGCAGCCGTAGCACTTAACCACTACGCCACCAGGGTTTCCGTAGCAGATACAGTCCTAGAAATTTTAGGCATGAAACATGGCCTTGGCAAGAACTATTTACAAGGTTTAAATTTAAAGCAGTCCTTTTTTTAAACGTTATAGTCCTCAGCACCTTTTAAACTTTTGGTATCACCTTGACTAACCTTTGGATCTCCTGCCAGTTAAACTTCCAATAAGACAGGGTTATGTGACCTTAGGTGGGCTCCTTAACTGTGTGGTTCTCAAATACAAAAAACAAAGGCAGACTGGAGTCTTGGAAATGAGCCCAGGGTATTTCAAATAGGATCCGTCCTGTGATTCTCCTCCCTTGGTCTCCTAAAGTGCTCCTGCATCTAAGCCACAGGCTAACTATTCAAAAGAAGGAAATAAGGATAGGAAATACTGACGAAATGGCCTCTTCCCGGTTCTCTCCCCAGGAGAAGCAGTGCCCAAACTGGGAGTCGGCGAACTCGTGTAAGCCACCAGCAGCAGCCACGCTGAAGTAACCCCACACGTTCTTGCTGCTACGGAAATTCAGTTCCTGGACCGTCCCGGAGCTTGGCTTAAAACCCTGGAGCCCAGATAAAGGAAGCAAGATAGAAGAAATCATTACTCCAGATATTGTTGTTGTTGTTGTTGTTAAGGGGCTATCGAGTCAGCATCAACCCACAGCGATCTCACGTGCAATGGAATGAAAAGCTGCTCGTTCCCGCACCCTCTCCCTGATTGGTTGTAGAATGGACCATTGTGATCCACGGGGTGTTCATTGGCTGATTTTCAGAACTAGATCGCCTGGCCTTTCTTCCTGGTCTATCTTAGTCTGGAAGCTCCGCTGAAGCTTATTCAGCATCATAGCAGCATGCAAGCCTCCACAGGCAGGCGGTGGCCGCACATGAGGTGCATGGGCCAAGAATGGAACCTAGGTCTTCTTGTAGATGGCAAGAATTCTACCAATGCTCCCATATACCAGACAAACAATCTCATAGAAATCAAGTCCCAGGAGGTGATGAAAACTTTTGGAAACAGTTTTTGGAAACATTGTGAGGTTGCACAGCATGATGAATGTAATTAAGGTCATGAATTATACAGTTACAAATGGTTCAAATGGCTAATTTTTTGTTACATATATCTTACCACAATAAAGTTAAAAAAAAAATAATTCCCAGGAAACCCAAAAGCCCCTATACACAATCAGAAGCTTAGGGTTCGAAAAAAAAAAAAAAAAAACCCAGCAAATAAGGCCCAGTACTCCATGTTGTTGGTGATCAATAAAACATTCACGTCTCTTGATAGGGGTGTGGGTGTATCTAGTGGGTACATCCACTGAGTATAGTCAGTCCCCAGGTTATGTACAACCCATGGTTACAAACCAACCTCCATAAAGCCTATTACATTAAAAATCTGAGGTATATACAATGGTTCCTAATAACAAACGGGCACTATTTTCTGATGTGCATCAAACATTATTATTATTTTTACATATCATTATGTTAAAAATGTTTTAGCATAACCAGAGACTGCATCAGCCTGAGACCAGCAGAACTAGACGGTGCCCAGCTACAACTGTTGACTGGCCTGACAGGGAACACAACACAGAACCACTGAGGGAGCAGGACGGCAGTGGGATGCAGACCTCAGATTCTCGTAAAAAGACCAGACTTAATGGTCTGATTGAGACTAGAAGGACCCTGAAGGTCACAGTCCTGAGACCTTCTGTTAGCCCAAAATAGGAACCATCCCCAAAGCCAACTCTTCAGACAGAGATTGGACTAGGCTATGGGATAGAAAATGATATTGGTGAAGAGTGAGCTTCTTGGATCAAGTAGACACATGAGACTATGTGGGCAGCTCCTGTCTGCAAGGGAGATGAGAGGGCAGAGGGGGACAGAAGCTGGCCAGATGGACACAAAAATAGAGAGTGGAGGGAAGGAGTGCGCTATCTCATTAGGGGGAGAGTAGTATAAAAAAAAAATTTTTATATAGCAAGGTGTATATAAATTTTTGTATGATAGGCTGACTTGATTTGTAAACTTTCACTTAAAGCACAATAAAAAAATTTTTTTTAATGTTTTAGCGTTATCTGAAGTGTTTCTTTATACATAGAAAGGTACACTATACACTAAGGCTAATATTTGAGTAACTGATGGTAGATATGAACCCATAAAAAAAAAAAACAAAAACCAAGCCTGTTGCCTTTGAGTTGATTCCGACTCATAATGACCCTATAGGACAGACAGAACTGCCCCATATGGTTTCCAAGGAGTGGCTGGTAGATTCAAACTGCCGACCTTTTAGTTAGCAGCTGTCAGAGCTCTTAACCATTGTACCACCAGGGCTCCAGTATGAGCCCAACAGTATGAGACCAGTGGTGTATTACTCAATAAGCACAGTGCTTACCTTGCATACCGGGTCATCTATAGTGAAAAATTTCACACTTTTTTTCCACCACATCAAAGATTCTGCTTCTAAATGTGGTTGGCATCTCTCTCCCAGCCCCACAGCACCTTCCTACAGAATCAAAGTCTCTTTTCAAATTTACAGTCCTTGGCGGCGAGGCAGATGACCCAGTAAGAAAGGACTAGTAAGCAAAAGTAAGCCCGTGCTTACCTTGCTTACTGGGTCATCTGCCCCGTATGAACCATACCTAACTGTTCCAACTTAGGCACAAATTCAACTTAAAAACATACTTAGGAACAGAATTCATTCATAATCCGGGGACTGCCTGTACTTCCATCTATGCAATTTTTACCTTAAAAAAATAACACCCTGTTTGCATACAGACCAAAGCAGGAGGGAGGAGTAAGGGAGAAGTCATTGCTCAGGGGCCACAGGGCTCCTGTTAATGGTGGTGAAATAATTTGGAAAAGGACAGTGGTGATGTCTGTACAACATGATGAACGGAACCAATGTCACTGAATTGTACGTGTAAAAATGTTGAATTCACAAAAGTTTTGTTATATCTATTTTTACCACAGTTCAAAAAAAAAAAAAAATTGGGGATCAGGCAGAGTAGGTGCAGATATAACGTAGGAGAACGTTGTTGGTGGCTGTCAGAGCTGGGTGAAGGTCCAAGGGATTCATGACACTCTACTGATTTTATAGGTTTGACATTTTCTACATTTGACATCACAGAAAGTTTAGGAGTGAAGAGTCGTAAGGGTGATGAAAAAATGGGAACAGAGAGCAGTGATGGTTACACAGCACTGTGAAGGTAACCAATGTCACCAAATTGCCCGTTAAAAATGGCTGAAATGGCAAATGTTTTGTTATATATATTTTACCACAATAAAATTTTTTTAAAGTGAAGAATGTGATTAATGAGCCTCTTTTTAAAAAAAAAAATGAACTACAGGAGACCAAAGGAGCCCTGGTGACACAGAGGTGAAAGCAATCGACTGCTAACCAGAAGGTCAAGAGTTCGAAAACACCAGTGGCTTCACAGGAGAAAGATGGGGCAGTCTGGTTCCGTACAGATTTTTTCCTTGGAAACCCTATGGGGTCTATATGAGTCTGAATCGGCCCGATGGCTACGGGGGTACGTAAAGTGGACCAAATAGTCAACAATTACTCTAAAGCAAAGATGAGACAGTGAGCAGGCAGGGAAGCTAGAGTACTAGAAATAGTACAACCAGAACCAAATGAATGAGAATGATGACACATTGTAAAAAACGTAACCAATATCACTGGATAACTTGTGCAGAAATTGTTAAATGGAAACCTAATTTGCTGTGTAAACTCTCACCTTAAATACAATTTAAAATAT
The DNA here is from genome assembly GCF_030014295.1 of Loxodonta africana. Classification (NCBI taxonomy): domain Eukaryota; kingdom Metazoa; phylum Chordata; class Mammalia; order Proboscidea; family Elephantidae; genus Loxodonta; species Loxodonta africana. The sequence continues at coordinate 19,602,010 of NC_087360.1, read as the reverse complement.
TAAAAAAAAAAAAAAAAGTAAAGAGTGGGTAGATTTCCAGTTCTAAATTATGAAAGTACTAGCAGATAAAGAGACTCAGTGAGCCCCTGGGGGGCTCTTGCTGCTGCCCAGCTGCCCGGCACCCAGGCTGCTCCTAACACACATCTGATTCCTTTGGAGGGGATGCCCCCCACCCACCCTTAGTAAGGTTTTGGTAAGGGTGGGTAGATGTGGACCCTCTCTCTGGGGTTAGCACTCTTGAATAGAGCGATGGAACATGTTCATCTGGGCAGGGGAGACTGGAGGAGAGAGATGGAGAGTCCCAGGTGCTGTGCGGTTTCTAAACCTGGTTCTCCATTCTCCCAGGTACCTGTGAACAAGCATCTTGTCACCAAAAAAATCCCTGTTTTGCTTGTCCACCAGAATCAGCTTTTCACTCACAGCCAAAGACTCCAGCCTGCTACAGTGTCATGGCTTAAAATTCTTTCATTAAATGGACAGGAAAAAAAAAAAACAATTCTCTTACTCCAAGTTCCTTTCAAATGAATAATGAATATGATAAACAATTAGCTTGCAGTAGATTACTGAGTCCTGTAACAACTGACCATCACTGACTATCAGTAACCATGGAAACTGTGATAGATGCCAGTTGGTTTGTTAAGACACAAGTTAAGTCCAAGTCACAAAGGGAATCCCTATAATGGACCAGGCTCCACTGATACTGCCACAAAAAATGAGTGGGGCCACAGACCAGGGTTCCAAATTTTCACGGAATCCAGATTTCCCGGAGCCATGGAGGGTGGATGAACCCCCGAAGCTATTGCCCTGAGGCAATCTTCAAACCTTAAACTAAAAATAGCCCCTAAAGTCTTCTTCGAAACAAACAATAGTTTAGCTTAACTAGGAAATAATGTCTGCCTTGAGCATTATATTCTTTTAAGGTCTATCTATGTGGGATTAAACTGACAGCAGCAACTCAAAAGGTTAGACAAGAAGCTGAGGGGGCAATGAGTTTATGTCAATAGGGGAGGAACAACTCTGAAAAGGAGGGGGAGAATGGTTGCACAACTCGAAGACTGTCATCAATGTCACTAAATTATACACGTAAAAACTGTTGAATTGGTGTACGTTTTGCTGTGTATATTCTCAGTAACAATGACAAAATAAATAAACTTTAGAAAAAAATTGTTTTAAATGAGTGAGGCCAGAAATCCAAGGACCTGGGTTTTAACTCCGGCCACTCATCTCAAAGATGGACCATGATGCAGTGGATAGACATGACCTTTAGAGTCCACCAACGGGGCTCAGTCACAGCTTCAGCAGGTCCCAAGTGGGAGACGTTAGTCAAGTTACCGCAGCCTCTCTGCCCCAAACCAGGGATTGCGATGCCCAGTGGTAGCGTTGTCATAACAATGAGCAATGAGATACACGAGGGGATTTATGATACTACTTGTCCTTTCCTGCATCTCAGTTTCCCCATCTGTAAACTGAGAAGTCTAGACAACTGGTGTGCCCTCCAAGGCTAACATCCAGGGTCTGCCCCGACCTGGGAGATTTGAGATGAAGGAAATGCAGGGGCCCCCATAACTTGCCTCGTCCGGATTTTCGCTGGTGATTCTGGCAGCAATGACATGGCCTCGGGCCAGGGGAGGGTTGTTAGGCGTCTCAAAAGAAATGGGTGTCACCCCCCATGGCGACTCTCCATACAAAAGCCGGATATCCTTCAGCCGGTGCAGTGGCACGCCCATGGCAATCTAAAACCAAGAAATCCATCCACAGACTGTCAGGCCCACTAGAATGCCAGTCCCAAAATGCCAAACACAGTGTCAGATACAATGTAGGAAGGAGCTCAGTACATTGTTTCAGATACACTGATACTTACTATGTGTACAAGCCTAAGCTGTACTTTGGCCAAAGAGGTAAAGAAAGAAACAGCGAAAAGACATGACTGTGCCCCACAGAGCTCAAAGTGTAACTGGGGAAATGAGCAACATTCCTGAAACAACATCACATCACAAGAAAATGTGTACGTTCGTAACAACAACCGCACAACATTTATAAACCTCAAAAGCAATATGCTCAATGAAAGAAGCCTGGCACAAAAAATCACGTATCATATGATTCCATTTATATGAAATGTCCAGGAAAGACAAAACTATAGACAGAAAGTAGACTGGTGGGTGCCTGGAGTTGGGGGTAAGAATGAAGAGTGACTGCAAACGGGCCTGGGGGATCTTTTGGGGGCCGATGGAAATGTTACAAAATTGGATTGTGGTGATGGTTACACAACTTTGCGTGTTTACTAAAAATCACTAGACTGTACACTGAAGGGAAACACTGGTGGCGTACAGCTGCAAACCAAAAGGTCAGCAGTTCAAATCCACCAGGCGCTCCTTGGAAACTCTATGGGGCAGTTCTACTCTGTTCTATAGGGTCGCTATGAGTCGGAATTGACTCGATGGCAGTGGGTTTGGGTTTTTGGTTAAGTAATATCTCAATAAAGCTGTAAAAAAATGCTTTCAATAAAAGCTAAAGATCGTCAGTTCTATGGAAGGTGAGAAGGAGGAAGTGTGTCTAGCTGGAGACTCAAGGTTGTGTGAAGGGCACAGAGAAAGCTGGCCTTGAAGATGAGCAAAAAAGAGACAATTATGGACGTTAGTTTAACCAAATGATCGACTTAAACGTTAGCTATAAAGGGACAAATGGACATTCTGTGCCTCCTGATTCGATGTACTAGGAAGGACACAACATCACCTGTGTCATGTTCTACCAAACTGTTTAATGTGAATCTAATCAGGAAGACACAATTAGACAAATTCAAACCAAGGGATGCTCTGCCCAGAGTTGCAATGTCAGTGTGAAGAATGAAAAAATAAAAAGACTAGGAAACTGTTTGAGATTAAAGAGACTAAGAGATATGACAATGAATGGCATGTGTGATCCTTGATTAGATCTCAGATTAAAAAAAAAAACAGCTATAAAGGGACATTATTGTGACAACTAGGAAATTTTTAACGTGGATGGTATCTTAAACACGTGGTATCAATGGTATACTTTCCGGGTGCAGTAATTACACTGTGGCAATGGAGGGGAGGAGCCCTGGTGGCACAGCGGCTAAGCACTTGGCTGCTAACCAAAAGGCTGGCAGTTCAAATCCGCCAGCTGCTCCTTGGAAACCCTATGGGGAAGTTCTAGTCCATCCTATAGGGTCACTATGAGTTGCAGTTGACTCAACGGCAATGGGTTTTGGTTTAACGGAACGGAACGCCCTTTTTCTCAGGAGATGCTTACATTGAAATATTTAGAGGTAAAGTATCATGACAGTTTAAACCATCTCCCAAAAGGCAGATCCAAAAAGTACATAAACAGACATGCAGTATGTATGTGATATTAAAATTTCACATGGGAGGGATTATAAGAAAAATGTCTAAAAAGGCCTCTTAAAAGAAAAACCAAACTAGTTGCCACTGAATTGACCCTGACTCCCAGCGATCCCACCTGGGTCAGAGCAGAGCTGCACACCACAGGGTTTTCAATGCCTGTGACCTTTTGGAAGTAGATAGCCAAGCCTTTCTTCTGCGGTACCCCTGGATGGATTCGAACGGCCAACCTTCCAGTCAGTAGCTGAGTGTTTAATCATTTGTGCAACCCAGGGATTCCAGAGGGCAAAAATGAAAAAAAGGTTGAGAAACACTGTTTTGGGTCTATGAATGAGTTTCTGGGGGACCATACCCAACCAAAACCAAACCCATTACCATAGACTCAATTCCAACTCGTAGCAAACTTATAAGACAGAGTAGAACTGCCCCACGGGGTTTCCAAGGAGCAGCTGGTGGATTCGAACTGCCGACCTTTTGGTTAGCAGACGAGCTCCTAACCAGTGCACCAGTGCCCTGAAATTGGAGAAAAAAGACATTCTCAGCATGTGTGGTTCTCAATGGAACTCACACACCGAAACAGTCTTTCCCCAGGGACAACTAGCCAAGAGATGAGCAGGACCCAGGGACACGGCCTCCTGCTGTGGGCTTGATGCTAGTTTCCTCACCTGTAGCTGGGCAGCCGGCAGGTTGACATCAGCGATCATTTCTGTGCAGGGGTGTTCTACCTGCAAGCGGGGATTCAGCTCCAAGAAGTGGAAGCTGCCGTCCTGGCTGTAGAGGTACTCGACCGTCCCCGCGCTCACGTAACCTACGGTCTTGGCCAGGCGGACGGCACACTGCAAAGAAAACAGGGACAGAAAGCCTTGTAAGAGGTTTCCAACAGTGTTCTTGGGTAAGTTTAAATGACAGCTGTTATGGATTGAATGATGTCCCCAAAAATATACATGTCGAAGTCCTAACCTCTGTACCTACACATGTAACCCTGTTTGAAAATACAGGTTTTCTTTTTTTAATGTTCATGGGATCATGTCAGGGTCCTAAACCTAATCCCTTCTGAGTGGTGTCTAATAAAAAGAGGAGAATGGACACACACAGGTGGAAGACAGAGGCCACGAGAAGATATATCTACAATGTCACTGAATTGAAGACGTAGAAACTGTTAAATTGGTATCTGTTTTGGTGTGTATATTCTCCACAACAAACAACAACAGATACATCTACAAGCAGTGAAGGAATACCTGGGGCTAATGACAAGGAAGGACCTTCTCCTAGACCCGATGTCCTCGTTTGGACTTCTGCCTCCAAAACTGTGAGACAATAGATTTCCTATTACTGAAAGCCATTCACTTGTGATATTTCTGTTATAGCAGCACTAGGCAACTGAGACAATAGTTTATTAGATGCCTCACCAAATGCATACTGCATCCCTGCTGTGTGTAAAATAGCTTGAGTCCCCATAGATCGGCTACTCCAATAAACCCATGTCATGCTGAAACCATCTCCGAGATGGACCAGCCTCTTCTTGGACACCCACCCATCTCCTGTGGCAACTCTGGCTTGTGGAAAGCGCTGGCTGACTCTGAAATGAAATCACTCCCCCTTGCAGCTGCCCCCCAACCCCAGCCCTGGGAAGCTCACCTGTTCCATGACCTCAAACACAGCCGGTGTGGCGATGGTAACCGGGGCCTCCTCAATGATCTTCTGATGCCGCCGCTGGATGGAGCAGTCACGGCCAAACAGAGACACAGCGTTTCCGTACTGGTCGGCGAGAATCTGGACCTCCAGGTGGCGGGCTTGCTGGGCCAGCTTCATGAGAAAGACGGGGGAGCCCGGGATCTCAGTCTGCACCTGGGAGGAAGCAGAAGGAGCTCACTGTTCCCTGAGAAACCAGGGCTGGAGCAGGAAGTTGTCTGGAGAGAGTGGGGAACATCACAGTGATGCAGCTCGGGGACTCCTCAGTGATTTTTCTGTTTTTCTCCTTTTGTTTCACTTCTCTCAAAGACATAACATTCCCATTTTCTTAAAGTCGAATGCGGTGAAAATATATAATGCAGAAAGTGAAATTTCTCCACAGTTCCATCTCCTAAGAAGATAACTTGTCCTTAAGAGTTTGGTATGTGTTACAGATTGAATTGTGGCCCCCCAAAATGTGTGTCAACTTGGCTAGTCCATGATTCCCAGTATTGTGTGACTGTCCACCATTTTGTCATCTGATGTGATTTACCTATGAATCCTACCTCTATGAGGTTAATGAGGTGGGATTAGCGGCAGTTATGTTAACCAGGCAGGACTCAATCTACAAGATTACGTTGTGTCTTAAAGCAATCTCTTTTGGGATATAAAAAGAGAAGTGAGCAGAGAGATAGGGGGACTTCATAGCACCAAGAAACGAGAGCCAGGAGGATAGTGCATCCTTTGGACCTGGGGTCCCTGTGCTGAGCAGCTCCTCAACCAGGGAAGATTGATGACAAGGACCTTCCCCCAGAGCCGAAAGAGACAGAAAGCCTTCCCCCGAACCCTGAATTTGGACTTCTAGCCTCCTAGACTGTGAGAAAATAAATTTCTCTTTGTCAAAGCCATTCATTTGTTGTATTTCTGTTATAGCAGCACTAAATAATGAAGCTATGAGTCGGAATCGACTCGACGGCACTGGGTTTTTTTTTAAATAATGAAGATAGTATGCCACCTAAAGTAAAGGAAGATTCCTTTTTTAAAAAACAGAATCATCAGACCTTACACTGGATAGTTAAACATACATGGTATTTGGCCAATCCTCAATTATTTACACAGATAGTATAGTGATCTGTAATGCTTTCTGAGGCAAAATGAGAAAAAAAGAACAATATATGAACTTTACTTAAATATGTTACATTTTTGTTTAACGCTGAAGTTATATCCTTTCTACAGTTTGGTCTTAAATGCCTTTCTATTATGAAGTGATGAGATCGTAGATGGTAATTAAAATTTTTTGTGGCATCACTTAGGAAAATAAAGAGTTATTCTAAAAAAGAGAGTTTGGTGCACAAACTATTTGGTTTTCTTCTACAGGTACAGTAATACACACATAGGACATTTCTTTAAACAAAAATGGGAGCAAAACAGGAGAGCTATTCCATAGCTCTCTTTTTCTCAGACTTAACACATTCTCTCAGCTCTTCTTGTTGGAACCTACAGACAGACTTACTTTACCCTTTTAATGGCAGAAACGTATTCCTTTATAAGGATGCCATCTAGAGGTTATTAAAGAAATCCAGGTTCACATGGGATGATTTCTAAGACAAATTGTTAAGTAAAAGAATGCAAGCTGCTGTGAAATACGAGATGATCCCTCTCATGCTAAAAATAAAATTGTATGAATATCTTTACCTAAGTACACATTGTCAAAGTGCTGCAGAGACCCAACTGCTAGCAGTGGTTACATCTGAGAAGAAGAAGGGGATTAGGAGGTGATGGTAGAAAGGAACTTCTTTTTTATTCTTAATATATGACTGGAGTGTTGGAATATTTACACTGAGAATATTTTCATATTGCACTCATGTAATTAAAAGCAAAAGCTTTAAAACCTATACAACCCCTAAATGCCATGTGGGGTCCCAGATAATATCCTGGAACAGAAAGAGGTCGTTAGTGGGAAAACTAGTGAAATCCAAATAAAGTCTGGAGTTTAGTTACAAGAAATGTGCAAATATTAATGTGATGGTTAAGGCTATGTGTCAACTTGGCTCGGCCATGATTCTCAGTGGTTTGGCAGTTATATAATGACGTAATTTGGCAGTTATGCAATGATGTAGTTATCTTCCATTTTATGATATAGTGTAATCACCTCCATGATGTGATCTGATGTGATCAGCTAATCAGTTGTAAAGGGTGTTTCCTCAAGGGTATGGCCTGCACCAAATATATATGGATGTTCTGGCAAAGTTCACTGGCTTTTGCTTGCTCTGGATCCTGCATCTGGCTTGTCATCGTCTGATCTCTGGTTCTTGGGATTTAAGCCAGCAGCCTGCCATCTTACCTGCCAATCTTGGATTCATCAGCCTCCGCAGCCCATGAGCCAGCAGCCTGTCATCTGGGTGTGCAGATCTTGAGTTCATCAGTCCCTGAAGCTATGCGAGTCAGGAGAAGCCTCCAGCCTGACCCTCAAACTTGTCCTTGCCAGCCTCTACAACCGTGTGGCCATTCCCTTGATACAAATCTCTCTCTCTCTGTGTATGTGTGTGTGTGTATATATATATATAAAATAGAGTAGAACTGGCCCATAGGGTTTCCAAGGAGCATCTGGTGGATTCGAACTACTGGCCTTTTGGTTAGCAGCCATAGCTCTTAACCACTAAGCCACCAGGGTTTCCATACATATATATATGTATGTGCGTGTCTGTATGTATATATATATATATATATATATATATATATGCTTCACTGATTTTGCTTCTGTAGAGAACCCAGCCTAAGACAATATCTTAGTTGTGACGTAGTAACATAATGTGATATGGTAACACAGGATGTTAATACTAGAGGAAACTAGGTAAAGGGTAAGGAGCCCTGGTGGCACAGTGGTTGAAACAGTCGGCTGCCAACCAAAAGGTCAGCAGTTCAAACCCACCAGCTACTCCATGGGAAAAAGACGTGGCAGTCTGCTTCCATAAAGATTTACAGCCTTGGAAACTATAGGGTCGCTATGATTCGGAATCGATTCGATGGCGATGGAGTAGGTGAAGGATATGTGGGAAATCTGTGCTATTACTGCAAGTTCCTGTGAGTCTGCACCTCAAAGTCTGTACACCCCCATGGAGACACCATGGTTGTGAAACTGGTATTTTACCTAACACTCACATATTGCTGACAGCTATAAAATTGGTATAAGCTTTTTAAAAAGCGATGTACTGATATGTACTTGTAAATGTATGTAAAGTGCATATTTAATTAAGTCCTTCTCCCCTAGGTCTTTATCCAAAAAGATAATTCAGAAGAAAGCTAAGTATTTTTTATAGTATTAAGTACCATATGATACTATGATATAACTGTAGCATTGTACATCATAATGAAAATGGAAAAAAGCTAAACTTTGAACAACAAAGGAAACATTTCATGATAAATAATATGCTCACGTATGGAATACTGTGAAATCATGAAAATAATGGTGAGGACTGGAACAACATGGCAAAAATGTTCATGATACACAATTTAGATTTTTTTATATGTAGAACAAAATTTGAATAGAAGTCTGTAAAATATACATATGAGCAAAGTCTAAGAAAATTCTAGAAATATTCAAATGGTCAGATTCAGAATGGGAAGGTTATAAGTATAATTTTTTCTTTTTTTTTTTTAAAAAACATTGCTCATATAATAGATATGTCTTTAAAGCAGAAAACCAACTGTAAGTAAATGCATAATTAGTTCCTACAATTAAAAATGATCATCCAGAAACTTTAAGAATGTCAAGACTACTAAAATTTATAAAATCTCCCATCCCTCAAAATAAGTAAATATATTTTCAAGAGATATTTTGAGCCTATCTCTCCAAAATTCATATTTTTAGACACAACTGATTCACAAGACCAAATATTCTATTAAAATGGTTTAGAGAACATCACAAATCATAGATTCCTATGAGTAAAAATGCACACATTTGCTTCAAAATATAACTCAGCGATACACCCTAGCTCCTGCAAACCTCTTCTCCACGGTTATAAAATAATGCTAATAGAAATAACTTGGTTGCCAACAACTGGGTAAAATCAATTCCCAAAGACATGAAAGGGGTCAGGGAGAGGAGGAAGGGATGAATAAGAGGAGCACAGGGTGTTTTTAGGGCAGTGAAACTATTCTGTATGAAACGGTAGTGGCAGACACGTGACATTTGTCAAAACCCATAAGACTATACAACACCATGCATGAGTCCTAATGTAAACTATGAACTTTAGTTAACTATAATGGATCAATCTTGGTTCATCGCTTGTAACAAATGTATCACAGGAATGCAAGATGTTAATGGGAGAAATGATGGGCAGGGAGGAGAGGGTATATGGAAACTCTACTTTCTGCACAAGTTTTCCGTAAATCTAAAACTGCTCTAAAAAATAAAGTCTTAAAAAAAAAAAAAGACAAGAACAGCTCACTTGTCTAAAAAGAATTGGGAAGTCCTCCATACTCTCGGCCTTCCGGATACCTTTCCCTCCACCGCCTTTGGAAGCTTTGATCATCAGTGGATAACCAACTTTTTCTGCTACCTGGGAGCAAAGGACAAAGAGATATCTTTAAAGTTAGTCACTTTCCTTGACTACCAAGACAAGTGAGAAGGTTCTGGCTCCCTGGCCCACAGGCTCTGTGCTTACCGCCAAACCCTCATCGACGTCTTTCAGACAACCTTTGTTGTAAACATCTTCTGGGACGCTGATCATTTTGCCCTGCTGCAGACCATCCTCTGTCCACTCCACCATCAGACCTGCAGAGTCACAAGGAAAGTGGAACCCTTCCCAGGTGGGCAGAAACGCACACACCACAGCAACCACAGGGCTCTCTCCTCACCCACATCACTCTAGAGCTGGATGTCTGCCCCAACAAATTATAGAAACACGTTCCTTCTGCTTCCATCAATGGCTTTTTTTTTTTTAAATAATTTATTCTATTTGTTGTTGTTGCCATTTAAAATGTACACAGTAGAACATACACCAATTCAACAATTTCGACACGTACAATTCAGTGATATCGATTATACTCTTCAAGTTGTTCAGCCATTCTTTTCTGAATCATTCTTCCCTATTAACATAAAATGGCTCCTAAGTGTTTTTATGGATTGATTCAATCTTGAAGGGGAAAGCGAAGCTGAAGAAATTCAGACTGACCAAACTGCCAACAATTGCTTTAGAACACATATGCGAATGTAAGGGGGTAGGGAAACTAGATTAATGGAAACAGGACAATCAGAATGGAAATAATGAGAATGGGAAGAATGCAGGCAAGGCCACTGAACAAACTGTGTAGAAATTGTTGAATGGAAACCTAAATTGCTACGTAAACCTTCACCGAAATACAATATTATTAAAAAATAAACACATCCCAAAAGAAAAATGAATTCAGACTGAGTCAACCAAGAACAACCATATTAGCCTGAATCCAAAAATCCCCAACTCTACCCTATAGGGGAAACCCTGGTGGCATAGCGGTTAAGTGCTACGGCTGCTAACCAAGAGGTTGGCAGTTCGAATCTGCCAGGTGCTCCTTGGAAACGCTATGGTGCAGTTCTACTCTGTCCTATAGGGTTGCTATGTGTCAGAATCGACTTGATGGCAGTGGGTTTTGGGTTTTTCTACCCTATGGAGTCATTCCTATGTAAGTCATTATTGGCCAAGGCCCTGTAAAGAAAAAAAAAAAAAAAAGCTTTCCATTTCAAATTAAAAATTCATGCTTTAGAAGGAAAAAACAAATTGAACAGGAAACTTCTGAGACAGTCTTCTGTTTATTTTTTGTCCTAGAAATTTAGAATTTTAGCCAAAGGAAGCAGCTAAACTTGTACATAGGATTTAACTATAAGATTATCAAAGTTCCATTATTTTTAATATTTTTTTAAATTGGGGTGGAGTTTAGAAACAACCTAAATGTGAACTATAGATGATTGTTAGTTTTGGCACATCCACATGATGTCATCGACATAGGCATTTCAAATGTTGTAAAGTCTATTGACATAGACAGTTGTTAGTGAAAAAAAAGTCAAAAATTAATAAATATAAGACACCAGTTTTTTCAAGTATATACATAGAATAAAGAACGGAAGGGTAGACACCCACATTGCAACAACTGGGTCATGTTCATTATGTTCAAGATTGGGTCATAGGATTATGGATGACTTTTATTTTCTTCCTTGTACTTGTCATATTTTCTAAGTTGTCTACAATGGAGTTGTACCATCTGCTCAATAATTTTAAAAAAATTTAAATGGAAGAATAAAAAAGCAAACTCAGGTCAACTACCCCACCCCCGCACACACTGTTCACACTGGCAAGATTGGGCCAAGAAGTTCCCCCAAAGTGAAGCTGAGGAACACTTACCACTTCCACTCCAGGGCAGGGTTGGGATCTGCAGTGTCTGGGCCACGATGGTAGATGCGATCTTATCTCCCAGGGCCCACATGGCCTCACTGGGAGGGCCTGAGGGATCAAGGACGGGGGGAAGGCAAAACCACGTCAGTCAGAAAACACTCTAGAGCCAAAGGCTGGCCAAGTGCTCAGTGGTAGGACCAGGTGAGGAGTAGACAACAAAGAAAGGTATTCAAGGCCCCAGCTCTCAAGGAGCTTAAAACCAAGTCAGGGAAGAAAAAGATGTGTTGGTCTGCAACTGTATCAGTCAACTTTCAACAAATATGGACTGTAAACCCAGCCTGGGTTACAATCTAAGCTATTGTGGCATACACAAAATTCACTCTGGGACCATGGGTAAAAAGCTAGACCAAGGGGGGCAAGCCAGCACCTCAAAGAACTAGACCTGGGGTCGACAAACTTTTTCTGTAAAGAGCCAGATAGAAAACGTTTTCAGATTTGTGGGCCTGATGGTCTCTGTCACAACTACTCAACAACTTTGCCAGTGTAGGGCACAACACATGCATGAATGGGTACGTCCATGTCCCAATAAAACTTTATTTATAAAAACAGGTGGTGGGCCAGGTCATGGGCTGACACCAACCTCCAGAGGAGCTAAAACTGAGGGACAACGAGAGGTGCGTGTGACAAACAGTCAAGACAGACATCCCAAATGTACTCAGAGACCATGGACAGAGAAAACATCAGCAATCGCAAGTTGCCAAGCAGACGCTCGACATATCAGGTGTTGATTTCCACTGAGCTGCTTCATACATGGGTAAGTTTGTGTTGCAGGCCCCAAGGTAAGGAGCAGCACCAGGGATTTAGTACATGACGAACGATTCCCCTAAGCCGTACAAGCATGGTCGGAGGTAGCATAACTACCTATACGAACTTAACAAACACAAGTAAAAACCCTGAAACAAACAGATGCCCTAAGACAATAAGTATCATTTCACCGAAGACGCCACAGAGATGAGGGACTCTGGTCCCAAGGGGTCAAGGGCATTCTAAAGGTCCGAGAATGGCCCAAGCAAAGGGCTGGCCGTAACAGAAATGTGATCCCCTAATCCCAGTCAGAAATATCTCAGTACCAAAAGAACACAAGCAGAGGATTCCGTTTTTCCTAACGTCATTCTGCTGTGATAACCACCTTAACGGCTCCTATTTCTATAGCCTGGAAGACTTACCCGTGTGCCCGCCCACCCCTCACCTGGTCTGCTCCCAGCAATGAAAGTGTGAGGTAGGAATACCAAATGCATCCCACTTTACAGAGCAGAACTAGAAAGAGAACCTCACCCAGCCAAGTTTTCCATAACATCCCAATTCCCACATATCCATGGAAACACACTCTACCTAGGAAAGCAATCCCATGCTTGTGCAGCAGCTCCGGAAGTTTGGGGTTTTCGGAAGCATGGCCCCAGCCAGCCCATACTGCCTGCAAAAGAGAGAGGCATGAGCTACGGTCTTCCTTCCCACGACACTGAAAGCTCTATGCCGTGTTGCGCCAACCCTGGATTTCTGAGTCTCGCAGAACCTGACTCCTCTACCTCTTCTGAACTGTGGGATCAAGTCGTTCTGGATTTCAGGGTCACCGTCCCCCTGTGGGCAGATGTGGGCACCCTGGCCAATCTACCTGCACGGGGATTCTCTTGGCAATGTCCAGGATCAGCTCCACGTTGGCATAGTTGTTGTTATTGGGCCCACCTGGGACAGGGACATACTGATCTGCCATCTTGATGTACTCTGAAATTAAAGAGGAGAGAAAAGGAAAGAACTACTGAGAGATGTCAGTCAAATGCAGAATACTCTGTGAGATGCAACGATATACGGACACAGAAATAATAACTCTAAATAACTCTATGTGGCAACAATGGACAAATGAACCTATGTCCCCACGGAAGCTTGTACGTGAACAATTGTACGTGAATGTTTATAACAGCAGAGCCAAAAGGTGGAACCAATCCAAATGTCCACCAGTGGATGAATGGATAACCGAATTTGGTTATATCCATACAAAGGAATATCACTCAGCCATCAAAAAAAAGTACTGATACATGCTACAATGTGGACGAACCTTGAAAGTATTACGAGAGGAGGCAAACACAAAAGGTGACGTATTGTCTAATGTCTTTTATATGACATATCGAGAAAGCAGATCCATGGTTGCCAAGGGACAGCAGGAATCATTACTTAATGGGCACTGGGTATCGATCTGAGATGATGAAAAAGTCTGGAAACCAGAAGGATGTGGTAGTCACATAACACTATAAATACACTAAATGCCACAGAATTGCATACTTTAAAATGGTGAACTGCACGTCACGTGAATTTCACCACAATTAAAAAAAAAATGGAAAAAGGTGTATGATAATCTGAAGAAAACTGAATGTATGATTTTAACATGTATGTGAACATATGTGAACATGTATGATATATGTGCCTCCGGACAAGGGCTGGGAGGGAGCAAAAGAAGATGGAAGCCAGCTGCCAGAATAGGGGGATTAGAAGTGGGTTTAAAAAAAATCTCCTCTTACAGTTTGTCTTCATATGGTTTTAGCACTAAACACTACAGTGACTTAACTTTAAAATATTTATGCTATCTAAGCTAGAAAGTCCACTCAGAGGGATATGTCCTTAAAAAAAACACTTGTCATTGAGGCCAAAGGATTACATAACAGGATGTTGGCAGAGCAGCACTCTGAACTGTGACAAATCAGACCATTCCATAGTCAAAGGTTGGTACATCTGAACTTGGGAATTCTCTAAGATCCCACGAATGAATGAAGTGGAACTTTAGGGGCAAGCACAGCAAGAAACTCAAGAGGACTGCTCCTTCTGGCCTTCCTGCCTCCAGTGTTCATCAGATCCATGTGTGCTGGCCACCATGAAGGTTCCAGAAATTATAAAGTGAGCAAGTCAGAGCTCACTGAATTTGACTTTAATGTTGAATTAGAAAAGCAAGGAAACAATACAATAGCTGCAGACTGTGGTCAGTGTTAGGAAGGAAATACCCAGGGTTCTCTGGGAGAGCAACACAGGAGGAAGTTCCCTGCTCAAAGGAGGTGATGTGTGACTGAGACATTGTGGCGGGGTGGGGAGGGGGCCTCCCAGCCAAGATCTGTGAGAAAGCACCTTCAGCAGCGGCCGCAGCTTGTGCCAACCTCTGAAAACAGAAACAGCACAACCAATCAGGACTCAAGGGAGGCCAGAGGGCAGTCGGATGGAGCCAGGAGGCCAGCAGGGCCAGAGCCATGTGGGGAAAGTTTAGTCTAAGCCTGATGTGAAGGTAACACTTTGGACTCCAATCCTGCCTACATCACATTCAGGTTGTGTGACCCTGGGCAAGTTATTTATATCCCTGTGCCTCAACTGTCTCTTCTGTAAAATGGGGTGTCATAGATTGAACTGTGTCCCCCCAAAATATGTGCTAACTTAGCTAGGCCATGATTCCTAGTATTGTGTGATTGTTCACCATTTTGTCATCTGATGTGCTTTTCCTATGTGTTATAAATCCTACCTCTATGATATTCATGAGGCAGGATTAGAGGTAGTTATGTTAATGAGGCAGGACTTCAATCTACAAGATTTAAAAAAAAAAAAGTGTTGCATTCCGACTTATAGCGACCCTATAGGACAGAGCTGTATCTGAAATCAATATATTTTGAGATATACTAGAGCCCTGGTAGTGCAGTAGTTAAGAGCTTGGCTGCTAAGTAAAAGGAGAGCAGTTCAAATCCACCAGCCACTCCTTAGAAATTATGGGGCAGTTCTACTCTGTCCTACAGGGATGCTATGAATCAAAATCAACTTGACAGGAACAGGTCTGGTTTCTTGGTTGTGACATAAAAGAGAGAAGAGAGCAGAGATGGGAGACCTCGTACCACCAAGAAACAAGAGCCAGGAGAATAGTGTGTCCTTTGGACCTGGGGTTTCTGTGCTGAGAAGCTCCTAGATCAGGAGATTGATGACAAGAACCTTCCCCCAGAACCAACAGAGAGAGAAAGGCTTCCGCTGGAGCTGGCACCCTGAATTCAGACTTCTAGCCTCCCAGACTGTTAAAGCCATCCACTTGTGGTATTTCTGTCACAGCAGCCCTAGATGACTAAGACACGGGCTAACAATCAAACCTGTCCTCACTGGCAGCTGTGAGTAACAAACAAGGCAGCACCCCTGCGTAGTGCCTGCCCTCGGAAAGGTTCAGGGACCAAGACTGAAGTTACTGATACTGGCAGCAGCATTGCAGGTATCAAGGAAGGGAATGACAAGACCTTTAGCTCTGCATTTGTTTTGTTGTCATTTTAGAGTGGTAAAATATGCATAACAAAACATTTGCCATTTCAACCATTTTTGTGTACAATTCAGTGATGTTTTAATCACGTTCACCAAGCTGTATAACCATCACCACTAACCACTTCCAATTTTTTTCCATCACCCTTAAAAGTGCCCCTTAAGCAATAACTCCCCATTTCCCTGTCCCTCCCACCCCTAGTAGCCACTAATAAACACTGGTCTCTATGCATTTGCCTATTGTAGAGACTTACATTAGTGGGATCCTATCAATATTTGTCCTTCTGTGTCTGACTTATCATAATGTTTTCAAGGTTCATCCATGTATCTGAACCTCATTTCTCTTCACGGCTGAGTAGTATTCCTTGCGTGTACACACCACATTTTGTCTATCCGTTCATCTGCTGATGGACGTTTAGGCTATTCCCACCTTTTGTCTATAGTGAATAATGTTGTTATGAACATTGGTGTACAAGTATCTCTTTGGGTCCCTGCTTTCAAGTCTTTCAAGTCTTTTGGGTATTTCCTAGGAGTAGTGGCGTAGTGGTTAAGAGCTACGGCTACTAACCAAAAGGTCAGCAGTTCGAATCCACCAGGCGCTCCTTGGAACCTCTATGGGGCAGTTCTACCCTGTCCTATAGGGTCGCTATGAGTCAGAATCGACTCAACAGCAGTGAGTTTAGCTTTTTTTTTTAAAGCAGATAAATGAATAAATGACTGAAATACAGTACATACATCTGTTTAAAAAAATTCCCAGGGACAGACACCAATCTGCTGTGAACGCAGACATTTCTCAAAGATGGGATCTCCACTTTGCATGGTAACTACTTGTGAGACACATGGATCGCTTTTGTTATCGGCAGAGAAGAAAGAACAACTGTGGGGTCCAACAAGGTACCCTGAGACTTCGAGGCCCAGGGGGACTTGCCCAGGCAGGGAAGGGGGTGAGGGCAAGTGGCGGGGGGTATGGCAGAGGGAGGGTCATGGCCCAGGTACCTGCATTGGCCTTGAGGTCCTCGGGGGTCACCATGACCACGAAGCGGATGGCCCGTTCATTGCGGAACATCTCGTAGGCCCACCTGCGGATGGAGCGCATGCACTTGACGGCAGCGATACCATTGTTGGCAATGAGGACCTAGAGAGGAATAACGAGGAAGGGGCAAGGGCTGCACCTGGGCTGCAGGTTTCGTGCTTGCAGGTGCTCAAACTCAGGTTGCAGAACAGATGACTGACTGAATAATTTTTATTCCTTTGGCTCCATCATGATCACCCTTAACATTTTTTTTTTTGAGTGTTTAGTATGTATCAAAGGAGCCCTGGCAGTGCAGTGGTTAAGCACTCAGCCACTAATCAAAAGGTTGCCAGTTTGAACCTACCAGCTGCCCTGCAAAGATTACAACCTCGGAAGCGCTGTCCAGCCATTCTACTCCACCCTACAGGGTCGCTATGAGCCAGAATTGACTTGATGGTGACAGGTATGATGTGCCAAGCCACGGTGCAACGTTCACACCTGCGTTCTTTCATTTCATCCTCACGGTGGCCCTCTGAAAGAGGTTTTGTTATTACCCCTATTTTGGTGTTAAAGACATAAAGACTCAGAGGAGTTAAGATGGTACCCAAGGTCACACAGCTAGCTAGCAGCAGAGCTGGGACTGGAGCCCACATCTGTCTTATTCCGTAGTCTGACCCAAGCTCTTAACTGCTGTCTCTGCAATTCATAGGCTAAAGGTTCCAGGTTTGGTAAAGAGTAAAGGCAATAACGGTAGCTGCACCCAAAAGCAGAGAGCATGGGGAGGGGTCCAGGTTTCAATTCCTGACTGTGTCATGAACTTGCTCTGTGGCCTTAGGCAGATCCTTCCCCACTCTGAGCATTACCTCCACATGAGGAAGTTGGACTGGCCAACCTCTGGGCTGGGTCTCTGTGGGATTTACAATTAAATTTACCCAAAGAATTTGGTCTTTGTCCTTGGTTCCTGAGCGATAAACTCTAAACCTTCTCCAGGGACTGAACTGTCTTTTATCTATACGGTTCCGGATCATACCTGAGGTTTTATGTAATGAGGTGACACGACTAGGGGCTGGCCAGGCCAAAACGACCTACTTCTGGCTATCAACCCAACCCTAGGGGAGGGAGCATGACTCAATTAATCATGCCTAAGTAATGAGGCCCTAACAAAGGCTCTGGACATGGAAGCTCCATGGGCTTCCTGGTTCGTGATAGACATCAACCCACATAGTGTGTCCCTTTTTCGGACATGGCAGCTCCAAGCTGGGAACCCTCCCAGACCTTACCCTGTGCAGGCATCTCTTCATTTGTATCTCTTTGGCTATAATACTGTAAGAGTAAGCATAGAATTTTCTGTGCGTCACTATAGGGAAAGACTGAACCTGAGGGAGTAGCCTGAGCCAGCAGGTCAGAAGTGAGGACATTGTGGGGACACCCAAGTTTGGGCTGGCATCTGAAGTCTTGGGCAGTCTTGGCAGTCTGGAGGACTGTGCCCTTTACCTGTGAGCTCTGACCTGGCCCAGGTGGTTAGGGTCAGAGGAAGGACAGTATGTACAGTGAATAGCGACTGAACTTCTTTGATTTAGTTGAAAATACAATGGAATAGATTAGATTGCAATTGAATTTTAAAGTCTCTAAGAAATAAAACCTAACTCTAGTTTGCTTGTCCCCTCCCCCCCCCAAAAAAGACAATTTACCTGACATTCCTGAAGGACACATCCCATTAGAGATTTGGGCTGTGGTCATCTCTGTTTTACAGAAGGGCAAACTGAGACATGGAGGGGTTAGGTCACTTGCCCGGATCTCACTTGCACCAGGATTTGCCTGTAGGCTTCTGGCTCTGGACTCAGTGTCCCTCCTACCCTTTCATAAATGCCTCTCGGGAGGTGACAAAACAGCTGGGCCCTGGCTTTCTCAATCTCATTACCAAAGCAAGGTGAAGAGGGAAAGATCTCTGAGTGACCCCAGCATGGCCCAGTTTCCCTCGGTCCCCATTTGTTCTAGCACATTCTGGGAGCCCCGTGGGAGAGAAGGCTGCTGGAGGCAAGCCTGCTGTTCTAGTCTCCAGGACTGTGGCTTTCCTATGAGAAGTGGTGAAGAGAGGGCATGCCCCAGGTCAGCTCCTAAGCCAGAATGTGCAAGGGCACCAGGCTGAGGCCTTTTGTGGCCAGCGCCCCTCTGGGCATCTGAGGACTGAATGCTAGCCATCAGCTGGGCAGGCTGCGAAACAGTCTCCTGGTGACTGTGGCAAAAATGCAGTTTGTGGATGGCCATACAGGAGATTCTGAATTCCAGGGCCTGGGGCAGGGCAGAGGAATCTATTTTTAACCAACAAGACTAGGTGTGGAACCACCAGGTTTGGGACCAGCACCAGTCTCAACCACTCAGTGCTTCACTAACTACGCTGGGGTGAGGGCGTGGGCTCTAGAGTCTGACAGCCAGGGTTCAAATCCCAGCTCTGTCACTGACTGACTGTGAGATCTAGGCTAGTGGCCTCCCCTCTCTGAGCTTCAGTTTCCTCATCTGTAAAATGGTACCCACTGACAGGGCTGGGGGGATGGTTAAATGAGATATAAGGATGAAAGCAGTTAACATAATGCCTGGCCCAGTGTAGGCCCTCAATAAATGGTAGCTGTTGCTGCTGCTGTTGTTGTTATTATTGTTATTGTTATTATTATCATTACCATCACTCAAAAAGAATGGAAGCTGACTTGGGTTCAAATCCCACCTCTACCACTCACTAGCTACATGACCTTGAACAACCAATGTCAAGTCTCTGTATCCTAACTTCCCCACGACTCCACCAGGAATAATCATAACAGCATGTAAGCAGATGGAATAAGAAACAAATGCGCAAAGTCTTTGTCCATGGCAACTCTTAGCAAACTATTCTCTTTCATTACTACCATTAGAATACGTGGGTCACCTCTCCATGGAACTGTAAACCTCGGGAGGACAGGGTTGTGTTTCAAGCTTCCCTCCTAATAACCTGGGTGGTACAAACAGCCAATGTGCTCAGCTGCTAACCTAAAGGTTAGAGGTTTGAGTTCACCCAGAGGTGCCTCAGAAGAAAAGCCTGGTGACCGACTTCCAAAATAATCAGCCATTGAAAACCTTACGGAGTGCAGTTCCACTCCGACACACAAGGAGTCACCAGGAGTGGGAATCAGCTCGACGACAACTGGTTTTGGTCTCAATAACCTAAAGAGCAGCCCCTTTCACAGAGACACCTCGGGATTCTTTGTAGGAGGAGCCCACTGACTGGGCTCAGAGGCCTCAGTCTCCTCTGTGAAATGGGCCACTGCACGTGCTGCACTGAGCTATTGCGAGGGTGGAAAGCTCCTGCAGGTCAAGTGCCTAACACTTAGCAAGTGCTCGTGAGAGAGTTCCCTCGCCTCCGCTGAGGAATGGCCCAGAAGCTGGTTTTCCATCTCCAGCTGGGAAGAGGGGCCCCTCCACCAGGTCCCGGCCCCCACCCAGAATGCCAGGACACATCCTTACCTTCTCGATGACCCGATTTCCTCCAAAGCGTGTGACAAACTCAGCTGGAGAAGCCACGGTAAAGTCTCTATGCAGATCCAGCTTTTTGTGCTCACGGCCCCTCTTCACCAGGTGGAGCCCCGACATGCTTGGCCTGCAGAGGGAAAGACAAGCCACCTCAGGGAGGGGGCCAGCTGGGCTGCAGGCCCCAGAGCACCCCATACAGGGGAGTTGGGGGTCCTGAACCTATGAAATGAATGACAACAAAGAAGCCCACGTTAGGCCCCTCTGCTTTGCAATCCTTCTCCCAAGATCTTGAAGCACTTCACTTGAGGGCACTGATCTCATCCACCCTGGAGACTAGAAGAACTAGATGGTGCCCAACTACTACTACCAACCACTCTGATCAGGGCTACAATAGGTGGACCCTGATAGAAGGGGAGAAAAATGTGGAACGGAACTCAAATTCTTAAAAAGTCTACTTACTGGACCAGTTGAGACTAGAGGTCTCCCTGAGACGATCACCCTGAGATAATCTTTAAACCTTAAATCTAAATAATAGATCCATTTATAAAATAAAATAATATCACCTATGAGTAATGAGTTCCTTTAAAAAATCATCTATGTAAGACCAAATGGTCAAAAATTACTCCAAAGCAAAGATGAGAAGGTAAGGGGGCAGGGAAACTAGAATACTGGAAATGGTACAACCAGAACGGAATGAATGAGAATGACGACACATAGCAAAAAAATGCAACCAATATCACTGGGTAATTTGTGTAGAAATTGTTAAATGAGAACCTAATGTACTATGTAAACTTTCAGTTTAAGCACAATAAAGTATTATTAAAAAAAAAAAAAAAACAGACACTTGAGGGCAGGAAATAGCTTCTGGAGGGGCCAGGGCACAAAATGAAGCAGGAGGGAGCCCTTCACCTGCCCCCAGGTATACGCTTAGATTTCTAATCTTCCTCAATTACTTTTTCCTTTACATGATGGAGCATGAGTTCTGTCATTTAGGAACTCAAAATAGTACTAAAAAACATAGAACAGGGGTAGGAGTGTATGATCAGGGAGGAAGCCCTCAGGACTCCTTAATCAGGGCAGTGGTTACAGTCTAATACTTGGTATCTGTTAAATTGTATTTATATTTTCCATGCACTTTTCTGCGTGCACATTTCACATTTTTAAAAACTGGAAACAAATAAAAAAGGGTAACAAAATAGAGGTTCCTTGCCCCACCCCGCCAACCCCCCGTGCCACAAAAAATCACTTTTGGATTTTTCTGGCATTTATACATCTCCATGGTTCTAAGCAGTGGGCTGATGGTTCTAAGAAGGAGCCCTGGTGGCACACTGGTTAAAGCACTCGGCTGGTAACTGAAAGGTTGGTGGTTCCAATTCACCAGGCACTCCGCAGGAGAAAGATGTGACAGACTGCTTCCATAAAGATCACAGCCTTGGAAACCCTATGGGGCAGTTCTACGCTGCCCTGTAGGGTCGCTATGAGTTGGAATCAACTTGACAGCAAGGGGCAACGGGTGTAGTTCTAAGAGGTACAAATAGTTAATGCTCTGGGCTACTAACCAAAAGGCTAGGGGTTCCAGCCCACGCAGAAACACCTCAGAACAAAGGCCTGGTGATCTACTTCTGAAAAACCAGCCAAGGAAAACCTAATAGAGTGCAGTTGTACTCTGAAACACATGGGGGCACCGTTGAGTTGGAATCGACTAGACAGCAGCTGGTTCATAGCTCTAAACAATATAAGTACACCATCTTGTGAGTCATCAATCTAAGACCCCAGCTACAGCCTCCCTTTAATAGATGAGGATTTAGCTCTCTTGCCAGGCCATCCCATCCGCTTCCCCATCCCTGACCCCCCAATAGACTATATACCGTCATTTGGTAAAGGAGGTCAGGTGGTACAGTGGTTGAAGTGTTTGGCTGCTAACTCACCAGCCGCTCCTTGTGAGAAAGATGTGGTTGTCTGCTTCTGTAAAGATTTACAATCTTGGAAAACCTGTGTGGCAGTTCTACTCTGTCCTACAGTCTCTATGAGTTGGAGTTGACTCAAGGGGAACAGAGTTTTTACAGGTAATTTAGTAAATTCGGTATTATAGTGTTTCATTAGCCTATGATCATTATTCACAGAAGAGTTTTGCAGTGTACCAAATTCTTCCTTCCCTCCCCTCCCCTTCCCTTTCCTTCATTTCCTTCCTTCCCCCTGGAGTTAACGATGTCATCCATTTACTTGGTGTTCGTTGCACCTGTTACTAATTCAGCCCACTCTGTCTAAAAGCCTCTCAGTACACCAAAAGGTTGGAGGTTGGAACCCACTCATTGGTGCCGTGAAAGAAAGGCCTGGTGATCTGCTTCCATAAAGATGATAGCCCAGGGTTGAGGGCTGTGGGAACCACGGTTTCAGGGAACATCGAGCTCAATTGGCATAACAGCGTTTATAAAGAATATGTTCTACATTCTACTTTGGTGTCTGAGGTCTTAAAAGCCTGTGAGCGGCCATCTAGGATATTCCACTGGTCTCACCCCTTCAAGAGCATGGAAGAATGAAGAAAACTAAAGACACAAGGGAAAGATTAGTCCACAGCCTCCACCAGACTGAGTCCAGTACAACTAGATGGTGCCCAGCTACCGCCACTGACTGCTCTGACAGGGATCACAAGAGAGGGTCCCGGACAGAGCTGGAGAAAAATGGAGAACAGAATTCTAACTCAAAAAGAAAGACCAGACTTGCTGGCCTGACAGAGACTGGAGAAACCCTGAGAGTATGGCCCCTGGACACCGTTTCAGCTCAGTAATGGGGTTATTCCTGAGGTTCACCGTTCAGCCAAAGATTGAATAGACCCATGGAACAAAACAAGACCAGGCCTGGGCAGGAACTGGAAGGGAGGAGGGAACAAGAAAGCTGGTTAATAGGGCACCCAGGGTTGAGAAGGGAGAGTGCTGACATGTCGTGGGGTTGTTAACCAATGTCATACAACAATGTGTGTACTAACTGTTTGATGAGAAACTAGTTTGTTCTGCAAACCTTCATCTAAAGTTCAATAAAAATTTTGAAAAAAAAAAAGTACAGCCAAGACGACCCTGTAGAGTTCAAGTCTACTCTGTAGCACATGGGGTCACTGTAAGTCAGAATCAACTCAATGGCAACAGTTTTGGTTTGACACACAAAATAATTGATCGATTTCATTTTTTTTTTTTTTTCCATTGGAGACATCCCTCCTACGATGTCTCTTTTCATGTGGGTTGGCTATTCTCTAGGCCTCCTACTGAGCCGCCGTCCTGGGGCTTCCCTTTGCAAAAATCCTTAGAATTCCCTTGAATTTCCCTCCGGGGTTAAATTTCTATGGGGGGGAGGATCTCATGGCTCCCTCTTTCTTGGTGTACTCCATTGTTTTGCTGAAGCATATCCTCCAGTTGTTTCATCCACTTAAAAAGTTGATACAATAGCAGGGTGCATGACAATCACGTCCTCAACGTGCCTGTAGTGCTCCTGGCACCGCTGGCGTCTCTCCACAATCATTCTGCAGGTTTCTTTTAATTCTGTGTTGGATCACCTGTTTCCCATCTGTTGCTCTTCTTCAGTTTACTTTCTTGTTTCAGTGGAAGACATCCTCCAGTAGCTTTCTAAGAAAGGATGTTTGGAGGATAAATGCTTTGCGGCCTTGCATGTTCTAAAAATGTCTTTCTTCTGCCTTCACATTTGACCCTACTGTCTGGCTGCATACGGAATTCTAGGAAGGAAAACCTTCTCCTTCGAGTTCTGGAAGCATTCTGCCATTGTGTTCTGGCTTCCAGGATTGCTAGAACCAGAGCTGTTCTGATCCCTGGTCCTCTGTACCCCTTGCCTTCGAGTAGATTCCGACAAGCCTATAAGACTGAGTAGAACTGCCACATAGGGTTTCCAAGGCTGTAATCTTTATGGAAGCAGACCGCCACATCTTTCTCCCACAGAGCAACTGGTAGGTTCAAACTGCCAATCTTTCAGTCAGCAGCCAAGCACTTAACCGCTGCGCCACCAAGGCCCTTATCCTCTGTAAGTGGCCTATTTTTTTCTCATCCAGAAGTTAAAGGATCTACTCTTTGTCCCCAGTCCACTATAATTTCACATGCTGTGCCCAGGTATGAGGCTGGGAGTCTGTCAGACCCTTTAAATCTGGAAAACTCGTGTCCTGGGAAAGTGTCTTCAAGTATTTCCTTGATAATTGTGTTGCCTCCTTTTTCTCTATTCTCTCCAGAAGTCCTCTTACTTGGATGTTGAAATTACCAGATTGGCCCTTTATTTTTTATTTTCCCCCTCTTCTCTTTTTATTCTCCTGGGCGATTTCCCTATCCTTACTGTCTCAGTGTTCGGTTGAGTTTTTCATTTCTGCAAAACCATAGTTTTAATATCCAGGAGTTTATTTTGGTGTGCAAACGTTCCCTTTTTTTACAGCATCCTGTTCCTATATGTGTGGAAACCCTGGTGGCATAGTGGTTAAGTGCTACGGCTGCTAACCAAAAGGCTGGCAGTTCAAATCCACCAGGCGCTCCTTGGAAACTCTGTGGGGCAGTTCTACTCTCTCCTATAGGGTTGCTGTGAGTCGGAATTGACTCAACGGCAGCGGGTTTCTTTTTTTTTTTTTTTTTTGGTTCCTATATGTGCAATATGCCCTCTGACTTCTATGAGGAGACAAATGATAAGTTTGTTTTTTTAATAAAGTTCTCTTGGCATGGTTTCTGTTTCTTCCAAGTTTCCTGTGACCGTTTGTTTGGGCCCTGTCTTCCATATTAGGAACTGCACTCAAATGTTTGGGAAGCCCTAGTTACCTCATGACTAAAACAAAAAACAAAAATCCCGCTGCTGTCTGTCCTATACGTCATAGCAACCGTATAGGACAGAGTAGAACTTGCCCCATAGGGTTTCCAAGGCTAGAATCTTTACAGAAGCAGACTGCCACATCTTTATCCCCCGGAGTACCTGGTGGGTTCAAACCACTGACCTTTCGGTTTGCAGCTGAGTGCTTAACCACTGTGCCACCATGTTAGGGACTAACGGGCTAGTGCGAAGCATAGAACCTGCGGGTGTGGCTGGCTGACTGTGAGCTTCAACATAGGGTGATCTGGAAGGGCTATTTGCTGAGGAACCCCCACTTCAGTATGTTTAATGTCTTCCACCTTGCTGGTCCAATTCCCTAGGAAAAGCCTTTTGGTCTTCTGCCTGGAGGACAAATGTTGGCAGGAAGGAGAGGGGCTGGACAGGCTGGGGAGGTCTCAGGATCAGCACCTACACAGATTCTTATCCTCTTGCTTGGGATACAGGCCCCATACCTTCAACTGTGCCCATCAACCTCCGGAATCCCAAGGCCTTCTGTCTTTCCCTCTCTAGAGAATAAACTGCCACCTTCCTTCTGCTGGGATAGAGGTGGGGCGGTCGCCCAGCCACATGGAGCAGGGGAGGGGATCTAGGACTCTTTTATCCAATCCTTCTTATATTGGTACCTGCCCCTGGTGGCGCAGTGGTTAAGAGCTTGGCTGCTAACCAAAAGGTCAGCAGTTCAAATATACCAGATTCACCTTAGAAACCCAATGGGACAGTTCTACTATGGTCACCAGGAATCAGAATTGACTCCAGAGCTTGATGGCAATGACTGTGGGTTTTTTTTTTTCTTGTTTTTTTTTTCTCCCCCCACCTCCTTCCAAAGGTACAGATGCCCCCAGCTCCTGCGCCTGCAGGGGGTCTGCAATGAAGTCCCATAGGTTCTCAGCCTTCCTTGCCGCTTCAGGGTTCAGCCTTCTTGATTCCACTAAGCCACTCATTCAGCTGCTTTCTGGCTTCCAAAATGCGGTTGCTAATATCCCCTCCTGTTCTCCCTGTCTTGGGGGATTTCTACCTCTTTGAAAAATTAATTAACTTTAAAATGCTCTTTGCTGCCATTGGGGGGAGATTTGGTAGGAGCAAAATCAATGTGGACACTCAGTTCACCATCTTAACCTGGCAACGGGGCGTTTAAGCTGGGGAGACCTCGGCCAGGAATCACTTAGAGGTTAACCGCCCAGAGGTGTGTCCAGCAATGTGTCGTCGGGCACCTTGGGAGGCTGGGGCTAAGTGGGGTCAGGAGCCCAAAGTCTTGGCGAAGAACTGATGGGTCCCGAAGATCACCACCAGCAGGCCACCATATATTTGTCATGCTATTAGCTTGTTAAACAAAAGATACCATCCTAGGTATCTCCCCAGAAGAAGTGAAAGCAGGAAGGCAAACAGAAACCTGTACACCAATGTTCACCGCAGCACTATTCACAAGAGCCAAAAGGTGGAAACAACCAAAATGTCCATCAACAGATGAAGGGATAAACAAAACGTGGCATACACATACAATAGAATATTACTCAACCATGAAGAGCAATGAAATCCCAATGCATGCCACAACACAGAAGAGCCTTGAAAACATCATGCTGAGTGAAATCAGTCAGTCACAAAAGCACAGATACTGCATAATCTCACTTTCATGAAATAAGCAAAGACAAAGAAACCAAAGATGATTAGTAGTTACCAGGGCTGGGAAGGAGGGGGAAGGGAGAGTTTTTGCTTAGGGGGCACTGAGCTGATGTTAATGGTGGTGGAATGATTTGGAAAAGGTTAATGAGAATGGTTGCACAACCTGAAGAATGCAACCAGCATCAATGAATAATAGGTGTGAAAAAAAAAAGTAGACATGAGCAGCCTTTGATTTGCCTGAGCGGTGAACAGCAAAGCTGGAAGTAAATAAGCAGTCAAGGAAGAGTGATTCCATTGTTGTTGCTGTTGGTTGTCACCAAGTCGGCTCCACCTGCTGTTAGTCCGAGGGACTCTGGTGGCCTGCATGTTGCTATGATGCTGGGAGCTATGCCACCGGGATTTCAAATACCAGCGAGGTCACCCATAGTGGGCAACTTTCAGCAGAGCTTCCAGACTGACACAGACTAGGAAGAAAGACCTCGTGATCTACTTCTGAAAATCAGCCAATGAAAACCCTTTGGATCACAACAGAATACTGTCCAGTAGAGTGGTAGGAGATGAGCCCCCTAGGTTGGAAGGCACTCAAAATTAACAGTGGCCACAGCAAGGGACTGGAGCATACCAACGATCGTGAAGATGGTACGATGGTTTGTTCTGTTGTACATGGGTTCCATTTTACAGATGGGGAAACTGAGACCCAGTCAGGTAAAATGGGTCACCCAGCAAGTCAGCAGCCTGGGCTCTTTGCACCAGCATTTTCTGCTATATAAAGTCTCTGCGTTCTACCCCCCTCCCCCCCACCTCTGGGGACAAGACTAAACCATGGGAAAAGCCTTCTACAATCCGGTAGCCTGCATCCCCGCCCCCCAAATCAGGAACCAACAAAAGCTTCACCTGTTAGAGACGGAGAAACAGACTTCTAGGCCAAAGGGCCAAAAAGAGAAATGAATGACAGAAACCCATCATGTTTATCTGCCAAAATCAACAGGATATGTATTTTCAATTAAGGTTTTTTCTGCTCAGCTGGCCTTAAGCATAGTACCTGAATGAATGAATGAATGGACAAATGAACAAATGGTTTCTAGCCTTCGAGATGGCCTTGTTGCCTCCCATAAACCGCAAGCAGCTTTTCTTCTATACCTCCTAGCACTGAGTTGCAGAAATGAAATAGGCCTTAGAACAGTCCTTTGGAAGGTCAGCATCACCTTGTGAATGTGAACAGTACTTTTATCATAACTGCATTTCGATAACCAGCAAGTTCAGTTTGTTTTTAAGATTATGGGTGGTTGCTGTTGCCTTCTCTTTGCCTGTACGTCCTGAATTTTCTGCAGTGACATATTACTTTTCAATAAGGAAAAAGTTATTAAAACCAGCTATATGAGACCAAAAGGTCAATAATTACTCTAAAGCAAAAATGAGAAGGGGCAAGGAAACTAGAGTACTGGAAACAGAACAACCAGAATGCAGTTAAAAGAGAATATTGACACATTGTGAAAAATACAACTGATGTCCCTGAACGATCTGCGTAGAAATTGTCAAATGGGAACCTAATTGGCTGTGTAAACTTTCACTGAAAACACAATAAAATATTATACCAAAAAAGACAGAAAAAAGTTATTAACTTTGTAATAGGGATACCCAAAGCCACCGCCATTCCAGTGTCCCTTGCCAAGGCACTCAGTTTCCTTATCTGTAAAATGGGGATGATAATAGCACGTACCCCACAGGGCTGAGGAGATTAAATGAATCAATACACAGAAAGCAACAGAAGAGTGCCTGGTGCACAAAAATGCTGGAAAATTATTTCAATGGAGAATTCCAAGAGGGTCAGGGACTGCTGATCTCCCTCTGCCCCTTGCTCCATGAAGCCCAGGGTCTGGTCCCCAACCGTCCATTCTCCTCATGAGACAGGTAAGAGATTGGACTGGCTAATAATGAAATAACCTCTGTTTCAGTATTCTTCGAATCTAAACCGAAGTGCAGACCACTATATAACTTTTACTGCTGGCACCCGAGAACTACTTGTGATTAACAAACGAGGTGCTCAGACAAGATAAGGGGCTACACTCCAAGGCCCTGTGTGCTTGACCAGCTATAATTAAATAGTCTCTGATTCAGAATTCTTGGAATCTAAACCTAAGCGCAGACCACCATATAACTTTTTTACTGCTGGCACTCGAGGACTACTTGTGACTACCAAACTAGGTACTTAGACAACATAAGGGGCCATATTTCCTATCCCTACACGCCTGACCAGCTATAAATTACTGATAACCCTTCTGAGTTGTTTTTCAAGTCCCCCACCAGGTGCAGAGCATGTACAGTAAAAATCAAAGTAACTTATGAATGGCCTTCCACATGAGATAATCATGAACAAAGATCCCTTGCCAGGACTCAAACCAGGATCCAGAGACATCACGCATGCATAACATCCCAGAATACGTTCTATTTGACATCCCAGCAGCCTTTGTGACAGACTCCATCTTAGTTCCAGCAACCTCTGCGAGGAAATCCATCTTGAATTCCAACTGCACGCTCATTTGGTTTGCATAATCCCTCCCCTTCTCCTGAAAATCACCACCCATCTAATGAATAAAGATAATACCTTTTTATAAGCCCTAAGAAATCCTTCATTCAGAGAGAGACTGGAGGCTAGCATAGGTGAAAACCCCTCTCCGTCTCTGCCTTGCGAGCCTTTTCCTAATAAACCTTTGTTCGTGTGGAACCTCTGAGCCTCTACTGGTCATTCTTGATCAGAAGAAGGTAGGAACCCAGGTAGGGCTTAGTCCTGAGCTGGGAAGCCCTGCTCTGTAACACTCACTCCTTCCACAGCCTTCCCTGACTGGCTGGCTTTATCTTTTGGCCTCAGAAAGGGCAACAAACATACAAACATTAAAACTCTCACAATTCGACCTAAAGCTCAACAAAGAAAAACTCAACCATTAGAAAAACATCATTTTGTGCCCATGGAAAAACCATTCCTGGCCGCCATTTTGATATCAAATTGGTGACAGAGCCATCCGACCACAAGCCAATCAAAAGCATTTACAGTGGGTCAACCACACAATGCTATCAGAATGGTCTTCTTTCAAGTCTCCCAGGCTAGTGGCTATTTTGATCTGTTTTTGACAAAGTTGGAAGCAAACCAACATTGGCTCTGGAGACTGACCTTTAGCCGGCATTTGCCCCAGTGGAAGGAGGAGCACCTTTGCCTGGTGCTAAGCCCTGCCCTTACAGGATCAGGCAAGAGTAGGGGCTGAAATGTTCCATGGTGACTTTGGAAATGGCTTCACATGCAAACAGCTACACAACAGATGGTGTCAGCCAAACACCAAACACAGTCAGCTGTCCGAGCACATGACCTGGCAAAACCACATTGGGAACAGAGAGAAGAAACATTTTTGAGTGCTCGCTGAGGGTCAGATACAGGGGTCTTCTCACTGACTCTGCACAATTCTGTGCAGCAGACACTACCATCTGTTTTCCATGATGAGGGAACCGAGGCTCAGAGAAGGCCAAGGGACTTAAGTCACACAGCCGGCAAGTAGTAGAGCTGGGATTCTAATCCAAATCTATCTGACCCCCAAAATCTAATTCTGCAGCAGAAAGATCAGATTATTTGAGATAAATGGGAGCACCTCTATTGTCTGAACTTTAAAAAACAAACACTTGCATTTCAGAGGCAGTGTGTATAATGCAGGAAACCCTGGTGGCATAGTGGGTAAGTGCTACTGCTGCTAACCAAAAGGTTGGCGGTTCAAATCCACCAGGCACTCCTTGGAAACTCTGTGGGGCAGTTCTACTCTGTCCTACAGGGTCGCCATGAGTCGGAATCGACTCAACGGCAACAGGTTTGGTTTGGTTTTGGTTATATATAATGCAGAGTCCCTGGGTGATGCAAATAGCTAAGGTGACTCGCTGCTAACCAAAAGGTTGGAGGTCCAAGTCCACCCAAAGGCACCGCAGAAGAAAGACCTGGCAATCTACTTCCAAAAAAAATCAGCCATTGAAAACTCTATGGAGCACCATTCTACTCTGACACACATGGGGTCTCCCCGAGTTGGAACTGACTCGATGGCAACGGATACTGGTATGTGTAATGCAGGGCTCTCAAGCAGGGGCAATTCTGCTTCCCAGGGGGCACTGGGCAACATCAGGAGACATTTTTGTTTGTCACACCTTGTGGGTGCTCCTTGCGTCTAGTGGGTGGAGGCCAGGAATGCTGTTCAACATCTTACAATCCACAGGATAGCCTGCACCACAAAAAATGACCCAGCCCAAGCGTCTGTAGTCTGTGGTTGAAAGACCCTGGTAGACTGGCGCCATCCTCCCGGGCACTGAATCCATAATTGACCATCTGTGACCTGTATAATCCTGGGCAAGTTACTTCAATATCTACGCCTCGGTTCCCTCATAGGATGGAAATATCAGGCTGGTGTTGGGGCTCAGCACCAGGCCAGCCCACAGTAAGGCCTCGGCCACTTTGCTCTGGTGCCTCGTTCCAGTGGAGCCATCACAGAGGTCCAGGAGGGGGACATGGGCTCAGGCCCTGATTGTAACCAGCCCAGCGAGCTATCTGCAGTCTACGTTAAATCCCTTACCCTCTCTGTGCTTTTATAAAATAGGGATGGCAACAGCACCCTGGTGGTCACCCAACTGCTAAGAGCTGATGGGGGTGAAGGCACCTTCTGACCCATGTAACGCTTGTAGGGTCAAACATCCTACCATCACAAAGCAAGTAGGCAAGAAAGGATATTATGTAATCAAGGCTGATAGCTTTAACTTAGTTTTCAGACAGCACAAAACTGGGCTCCCAGAAAAATGGATCCTTGGAAATTTCTCAGGCCACCTGCTCCCTCAGTGCTGCCTGGAATGGCCTCTTTAGCCAGACAAGGGTTGGCAAACTACGGCCCAAGGGCCAAACCTAGCCCACCAACAGTTTTTGTATAACCCACAAGCTAAGAATGGTTCCTACAACTTTAAATGATTGGGGGGAAAAAAATACACAAGAAGGATATTCTGCAACATGTGAACATTTTATGAAATTCACAATTCAGTGTCCGTAAATAAGGTTCGACTAGAACACAGCCATGTCCATTTGTTTATATATTGTCTATGGCTGTCTTCCAAGTCCCTAGGTGATACAAAAGGTTAACGTACTCGGTTGCTAACCAAAAAGTTGGAGGTTCGAGTTTACCCAGAGGTACCTAGTAAGAAAGGCCTGGCAATCTACTTCCAAAAAATCTGCCACTGAAAACCATATGAAGCATAGTTCTACCCTGATGTACATGGGTCACATGAGTCTAAGTCAACTGGTTACTGGTTACATGGCTGTCTTCACACTCAAATGTGGAGCTGAACAGTTGTAACAGAGACCATATGGCTGGCAAAGCCTGAAACAAGTATTAGCCAGCCCTTCATAGAAACAGTTCACTGACCCCTGACCTAGGCAGTGGTTTTCAACCCTCACTGCATACCCTATCATCTGAGGAGGTTTAAAAAATACTGATGCCTTAACATAGTTTATAAAGAAAATTATCTACATCCTTCTTTGGTGAGTAGCGTCTCAGGTCTTAAAAGCTTGTGAGAAGCCATCTAAGACAGTCTACTGGTCCCACCCGACCAGTCCACTGGTCCCACCCCACATAAAGAAAAACAAGGACACAGGGAGAGATTAGTCCAAAGGACTAATGGATCACATCTACCACGGCCTCTACCATACTGAATCAAGCACAACTAGATGGTGCCTGGCTACCACCACTGACTACTCTGACAGGGATCACAAAGACGGTCCCAGACAGAGCTCGAGAAAAATGTAGAACAAAATTCTAACTCACAAAAAAAATACCAGACTCACTGCTCTGACACAGAATGGAGAAACCCTGAGAGTATGGCCTCCAGACACCCTTTTAACTCAGTACTGAAGTTACTCCTGAGGTTCACCCTTCATCAGGCCCATAAAATAAAACACGACTAAAGGGGCACACCAGCCCAGGGGCAAGGACGAGAAGGCAGGAGGGGACAGGAAAGCCGGTAACAGGAAACCCGAGATCGAGAAGGGAGAGTGTTGACATGTTGTGGGGTTGTTAACCAATGTCACAAAACAATATGTGTACTGTTTAACGAGAACCTAGTTTGTTTTGTAAACCTTCATCTAAAGTACCAAAAAAAAAAAAAAGAGACAGAGAAAGAAAAACAAAGCATAATAATAATAAAAAAAAAGACACCTGGGCCCTAGTTTGAACTAACTAAATCAGTATCTTGGGGGAGGGGGAACCGGGCATCTACATTATTCCAAAGCTTCCCAGGAAAATCTAATGTGCATTTAGGGGTGAGAACCACTAAGAGATCAACAAGCAACATTTCCATACAAGCAGCTGGCCGAGACTCTGAGCAGAACCCCCATGCGGTGATATCACTCCCAACAGGATACTGCAGGACTCACTGA
Source organism: Loxodonta africana (assembly GCF_030014295.1). Lineage (NCBI taxonomy): Eukaryota > Metazoa > Chordata > Mammalia > Proboscidea > Elephantidae > Loxodonta > Loxodonta africana. The sequence goes on along the minus strand of NC_087360.1, from coordinate 19,568,854 downwards.
AGACCAGATTCTTCTTCCTCCCCCTCCCCAATTTATTTCACACCATTCAACTCAGGCTCCTCCCAGAAGCCCTTCTCCAAGTATACCCACCCCATCTATTTCTCTTTCCCCCGAACTCTGGTACTGTTCATGCTCCAAGGGACACTGTTCAGCATTTGGGACCTTGGGAACTTAATCACTCATTGTGGCTCCTCAGTTAGCTGGCCAAGGCCTTCAGGACAGGATCCCAAGCCCTCTTGCACTCTGGGGGACTCTCCTGCAACAGAACTCTGTTGTCACTGTTATCAGTTCAGGCAAGTGTTTGTGCTGACCCAGGACAGTGCCAAGGCCAACACCTCCAGGGTGCAGGTGACCAGGCACAGTGCCAGGCACTAGGGCTGGACATGCTCATAACCTAATCAGGAGTTCCCTCTTTGACAGATGAGGAAACCGAGGTTCAAAGGGTGGAGTGCACTTGGTCAAGGTCACAAGGCTGCTAAGTGACAGAGTCAGGCTGTCTAACTCCATCTTTTTAGCAACTCTAAGCTAAGAGAAGAAGCCAGAAGAACAAACTAGTCTGTCTCAGAAGTATCGCCAGGGTGCTACTTAGACGCAAGGATGGAAGATTTCATCTCACGTTCTTTGGACATGTTATCAGGAGGGACCAGTCCCTGAAGAGGGACATCATGCTTGGTAGAAGGTCAGCAAAAAAGAGGAAGACCCTCCAGGAAATGGACTGACACAGTGGCTACAATAATGGGCTCAGACACAGCAATAGCTGTGAGGATGGTGCAGGACCAGACAGTGTCTCGTTCTGTCGTACACAGGGTTGCTATGCGTTGGAGCTGCTCGACAGCACCTAACAATGCCAACAAGCTAAGAGATGAATGATTCAGTCACCTGATAAAGCATCTTCATATTATTATAATTATGGTGACCACACTCGTCTTGGATTTGCCAGCATAATTCTGACCACTTCGAAATTTATTCTTTTAAAGTGGTTTGCAAAATGTATTCTTTGGGATTAAGTATGCAATTAAAGATTTACATGATAAACTTTTTGAGTAAATACCTTTACAGATCAGGAGGAAAAATTATCCTTTGCAAACCACATAGTCAGTGATTTGGGTACGCTCTAGGAGCTGAGTGGTTTTGCCAGAGGAATTCGATCAGGGCCTCAAATGTAGAAGAAACTCGACCTTCGTGCCCCACAAAAGGTAGTGTGCAAGAAGGACCGTGATTCAAACCCCAGTTCTCTCTACCTTACAGGACCTTTGCTCAGTCACAGCTGTGAGCGCTCCAAGGCGGGTCCCCCTTGATGGCTCCGTTAGTCTCTTCTGGAGAAGGATCAAAGAGCTGGAAGGTCCAGCCTTCCTCCATCTGCCTGGCTGCATGTCTTTCTGATCCTCCCATCTGTGAAGCTAAACAACCTCTGAGGCCCTTCCGGCTCCACAAAGCCTCATTTCCCCAGAATGCTCTCAAGTCGCAGTAACTTTTTAGTCCTTCTGACTAGTCCAACATTAGGACAGCCATCTTATTATTAAACTGTCCACTAAGCAGTGACCCTGCTGGTATTTGGAATACCAATGGCAGAGCTTCCAGCATCATAGTAACACACAAGCCACCACAGTACGACAAACTGACAGGTGGCTGGTGGGCACGTTTCAGTGGCACTTCCAGACTAAAACAGATTAAGATGAAAAGCCTCGCAATCTAGTTCCAAGAATTAGCCGCTGAAAACCCTGTGGAGCACAACAGAATATTGTCTGATACAGTGTTGGAAGATGAGCCGCCTTGGTTAGAAGACACTCAAAATCAACGATTCATCCATCCCCTGAGGTCATTTTTTAGCAAAATAACAGATTGGCACACAAAATAAAGGATATTATCCGGGAGTATGGTGCTCCATTAAAAAATCATCTATGTGAGACCAAAAGGTCAATAATTACTCTAAAGCAAAAATGAGAAGGGGACAGGGAAACTAGACTACTGGAAGCAGAACAACTAGAGTGCAATTAAAGAGAACGTTGCTACATTGTGAAAAATGTAACTAATGTCACTGAACAATCTGTGTAGAAATTGTAAAGTGGGAACCTAATTTGCTGTGTAAACATTCATCAGAAACACAATTAAAATATTCAAAAAAAAATCAATGGACTCAAACATACCAATGATCATGGGATAGCGCAGAACTGGACAAGGTATCATTCTATTATACGTGGGGTCACCATAACTCAGAGCCAGCTTGATGGCCACTAACAACAACAACTTATTTTTAAAGAAAAAGGACTCCATTCAAATAGGTTGTTAACTTAAAGCAATAGAACCCGGAGGCCTATAGCGTAGGTTTGGGTTATGAATGGGAATCCCTGTTGTGCTCTTACCGGCTGCGGAGCCTCAGTTTCCCCACTTAGTGCCCCATGGTGGTGTTACGAAGACAGCATGAGATCCTGCCCACCACGTGCTCGGCTTAGCAATGCTGAAAGCGCCCCAGGAGTGGCAGCAGTTACCATTGCTGCACCCATTGGCTCTGAATTCAAATTACTAAGATGACATCCAGTTCCCCCATTGTACAAGGAGTCCCTGGAGGTAGGAGGTCATAGTTCCCAAGTATTTTGGTGTCCCTTCCTTTTCCTAGATGCAGTCCTGACACATAGGTGTGCAGGGACTGCTTATAAAAAACTAAAAATTAGGACCAGGTAAATTGATCCTAAGAAAATAACAAAGAATGGAAACAGAGACTTAGTTACTTTATAATAGCAAAAAGAGAGAGAAATAGACTAAATATCCATCAATAGGGTATTGGTTATTCATTTTAAGGTATACCCATTTAAAGGAAACACTACTTACCCTGCAAAAAGTATGTTGTAGATCAGGGGTTGGCAAACTCTTTCTATAAAGAGCCAGATAATTACTAGGTTTTAAGGGTCAAACAAACCCTGTCCAATCCTGCCACTGAAACATGAAAGCAGACACAGACAATACAAAAATAAGTATGGGTGTGTTCCAATCAGACTTCATTGAAGGAAACTGAAATCTGAATTTCATGTAACTTCTATGTGTCACTATACAGTATTCTTTTGTTTTTTGTTTTTTAGTCCGTTTGAAAACGTAAAAACCATCCTTAGCTCACAAGCCATACAAAACCAGGCAGGGAGCCATAGTTTGCCAAACCTGATGGTAGAAGAATATTTAATGTTGAGTGAAAATGCAAGGTACAATAAAATATATTCTGTACGATTCAAGTTCATAAATAAAAACGTATCTGCACAGAAAAAAGGCTGCAAGGACAGACAACAACTGTTAAGAAAGATTACAGGTTGTGGAATATGGGTAATTTTTGCTCTTTTTTGCTTATTGATAAATTTCAAAATTTTGAAAAAAATGAAGAGGTGCTCAGGTGCAGAGATGTCTGCATTGATCTGCTCAAAAAAGGACCTTCAGAGTGATACCTGCTCAGGTCCAGGTAGATTCCCCCTCAGCTTCAAAATCACTAGGCTTTAAAAAGACCAGCCTTCCACAACCATCACCTTTCTCAAGGATAGGGAGAAAGGGTGGCCCCCACCAACAGGTCGATCATGAGGTACACGTGGTCTCCTGGATGGCCACCCCCTCCTGTCATCGTCTCTGCCAAATGGAGCTGGGCTCTCCCTGCTCTTCTCCTGCCAAGAGCAGCTCACATCTTGCAAGGCCGGCTCCATCTCCCCAGCGCCCGAACCGGAGCCTGCACTCTCCGGGGAGGGATGGGGGCGGAGGGGGGGGTAGTTGGACTAGAGGGTATTGTTGCCAAGAGGACACTCGGTCTGTCTTCATGGAGGGGAGTGCACACGTCTGTAAAAGGTGACCCAGCGGTCAGTATATTAAACGAGCAAGCTTACCTACTTTACTTTGCAATCAGGGAAACGGACCTTGCACTTGGCAGGACTCATGCTGACAGCTCCGCGGGCCAATCCCACCGGGTTCCTGCTGGGGTGCAGAGCATGCACCCCCTAACCCTCTGAAGTAGACCCGGGTCCTGGGACTCAGCAAGGCAGCAAAGCGGCGACGGGGAGGTGGAGGCGTGATTCTACAGCGACTTGGGTCCGGTTCTACTGCAGCTGGTAGGCGCCCAACTCCGCGTTGGCTTCCTTCGCCCCGAAATGCGCGCTGCGTGCGAGCATCCCGGGCCTACGCACCCGCCCCAAGCACCCCCTCCCAGGCCCGGCCCGCTCCGGGCCCCGCGCCCCACCCACTGGGCCGGCCCGGGCCCTGGACCCGCGCTCGCCGGCACCCGGGCCCAGCCAATCGCAGAGAGGCAGGTGATCCAGCCCGTGAGTGAAACCAAAAATCCCATTGCCATTGAGTCGATTCTGGCTCCGACCCTACAGGAAACAGAACGGCCCCATGGGGTTTCCAAGGAGCGGCTGGTGGATTCGAACTGTCGACCCTTTGGTTAGCAGCCTCAGCTCTTAACCACTGCACCACCAGGGGTCCCCTTGGGCTCCTATTTCCCAACCCCACTATCCTGGCTGGAGTACAGGAATTCTAGGATGGACTACCCTGACATATTGGCAGCTGGAGAAAATTCTCAAATAGCACGTTTGAATACACACACAATAGGGAAGTGGTGGAAAATACAGGACATTTAAAATAAGAGATACCCCCTTTGTACCTGCTAATAGCACCCTTGGTCAAGTCAGCTTTTGGCTTCCAAGTTCCTGCTGTTGCTTATTCTTTCACCTCTTCGCAGGTACCCATTTGCTCCGCACTCCCCCCCAGTGAGCTTCCGGGGTACACTTTGAGCCCCCGGGGGTCTCCTAGTAAAGTGAGGGCCACACAGAGTGGCCCTAAATAAGCTCTTGATAAGACTAACGAGCATATACATCGACTTTTGTGCCTGTCTCATTTACTCTTCACAGCAATCCTAGTGTGTTTATCCCCATGATACTGATAAAGGGCACCGAGACTCACATGTGAAGTGGGTTGCCCAGCTCACGGAGCTGGAGATTTGAACTCATACTGATCCCAGTTAGAACGAATGCATGCTTCTCCAAGTGGTTATAATAAATACAAAGTGCCCTAAACACTGCCCAGAAAAGAGTACAATAATAATAAATGTAACCTAAAAAAAAAAAACCCAAAATCCAAACCCACTGCCATTAAGTTGATTTTGACTCATAGCGACCCTATAGGACAGAGTAGAACTGCCCCATAGAGTTTCCGAGGAGCGCCTGGTGGATTCAAACTGCCAACCTTTTGGTTAGCAGCTGTAGCACTGAACAGCTACATCACCAGGGTTTCCAAACACAACCTAGATTCATAAAAACAAGCAAACCCCAGCCCAGTGCCGTGGAGTCGATTCCGACTCATAGCGACCCAAGCAAACAAACACTAAATAGTATAAATGTTGGCAAATGTCCTTTCAAAAGGCGCAGGCCGAGCCAAACCTCTAGGGAGTGCTATTCACATGGCCACAACTTGAACAGTGACTCCCCCGGAGTTGTGACAGCCTGAGGGCACTGGTCAGTTGTGCTCTAACCACATATTAAACAACATTTCAAGAACTGGTTTAAAAAAAACAGATGAATAAAATTTTTAGTTCTTCGGAGTTTCAAGGTCTTTCACGGCCCTTCACCTCCTCCAAAGAAACGCACATTACCAAAAAAAAAAACCAAACCCAGTGCCGTCCAGTCGATTTCAACTCATAGAGTAGAACTGCCCCATAGAGTTTCCAAGGAGCGCCTGAGGGATTTGAACCCTGACCTCTTGGTTAGCAACCGTAGTTCTTAACCACTATGCCACCAGAGTTTCCTAGATACCCTTAGAGATAGCCTAATCCACTGTCATGGACTGAATTGTGTCCTCAAAAAATATGTGATTCAATTTGGTTAGGCCATGATTCCCAGTATTGTGTGATTGTCCGCCATTTTGTCATCTGATGTGATTTCCCCATGTGTTGTAAATCCTACCTCTACGATGTTAATAAGGTAGGATAGGCAGCAGTGATGTTAATGAGGCAAGATGCCATCTACAAGATTGGATTGTGTCTTGAGCCAATTTCTTCAGGAGATATGAAAGAGAGAAACAAGCAGGGAGACAGGGGACCTCATACCACCAAAAAGCAAGAGCCAGGAGAATAGCGTGTCCTTTAGACCTGGGGTCCCTGTGCTGAGAAGCTCCTAGTCCAGGGGAAATTGATGACAAGGACCTTCCTCCAGGGCCAACAGAGAGAGAAAGACTTCCTCTGGAGCTGACGCCCTGAATATGGACTTCTGGCCTACTAAACTGTGAGAGAATAAACTTTTGTTTATTAAAGCCACCCACTTGCGATATTTCTATTATAGCAGAACTAGGTGACTAAGATACCCACCTTGCTTTTCCCTGGGGCTCTCCAGAAAGGGATTTCACTTAGATATGGCAGGGTTTTGTGCTTCATCAGAGTTATAATAACTTGAATTTGTCTCTGCCTGCATTATCTGGTAGGAATAGAAGGCAGGAGAGAAAGAATAATACGCACATGTATGCACGACACCACATTTATGCAAACATCAGCGGCTGGGATTCTCAATGAAGCAGTTCAAACACGGCTGTAAATGTAGTCTCCTGATACAAGCTCTTCCTCTCAGACTTATCAAAGGTTAAATTTTACTTGTTGGTATTGTAGAGGGAAAACCCGGGTCAATGAAAATACATACGTACAAATCAACAGGAAAATGCACAGGAGTAGCAACATGATGGAAAGACCTGTGGAAGGACTGGCCATGGTGCTGCCTCCAGCCACTGTGTGACCTTGGGCAAATTCCTTCTCCCCACATCCTCGTCTAGAAGATTATCGCTACAATGTGCTTTCATGAAAAAGAAAAACAAAATGAAATAATCCCTTTCAATATAGGATGGTAGAAAATGTTCTATAAAGTATAGGGTTAGAAGAGAATGGTTTTTCTAAAACAGGATACTGAGGGGGGAGAAAGGTATTATTTTTAGTTGCTCTTTAATAAAAATGTCCGGTCGATTTTGACTCATGGCGGCCCCACGTGTGTCAGAGTAGAACTGTGCTCCATAGGGTTTTCGGTGGCTGATGTTTTGGAAGTAGATCTCCAGGCCTTTCTTCCGAGGCACCTCTGGGTGGACTTGAACCTCCAGCTTTTCAATCGGCAGCCAAACACATTAACATCTGCACCACCCAGGGACACCAGTTGCTCTTTACCCTGGATTAATTTAATAGCCAGCCTCGAGGGGATCCCTTTTCTCAAGCTCCCGGAAATCATTTTAGGAGCTAAAGGGATTTGAAAATTGAGGTTCTGACAGCCTCTTCCAAAATAAATAAATGAATGAATAAAAACCTTACAGAAAGATACTTGACACTCTATTCAGGGACAAATAAAAACTGCATGGTGATGGTAGCATGATAGGGTAAATGTAATTAATGTCACTGAGATCTAGTCTTAAAAATGGTTAAAATGGAAAATTTTTTATTTATATATATTTTATCACAATAAAATTTTTAAAAAGCAAACAAGCCCCTCTCGCCAAAAAAAAAGAAAAAAAAATTGTAGACAATTTAAAGTTTTAGGACCTGATTACTACCTGGAACTGGAGCCCTGGTGACACAGTGGTTAAGTGCTTGGCTGCTAACCAAAAGGTCAGCAGTTTGAATCCACCAGCCACTCCTTGGAAACGCTATGGGGCAGTTCTACTCTGTCCTACAGGGTTTTGAGTTGGAATCGACCTGACAGCAACTTGACAGCTGATGAGAAGAAGGGCAGATGGTAACGGTCATCAGGAAGGAGCAGAGATGTTCTCACTGCAAGCCCACCCATGTCTTTATTTGGGAAGGTGATGCCACATACCTGACTCCAGTTGGATTCCCTGGTGTTCCCTAACCTCTCGGGCAGGGCCCCCTCCTTCATGTCCAGAGCCCACAGACCTTCACTCTCTTTCCCTGGGTCCAAAAGTCTCTTACCTCAAGGCTCCCAACACGGAAGGGGAGGTTTGGGAAGTGGGGGCAGCCCCAGCACCCGTGGCCTACTTTGTCATTTTATCAGGACACTTCACCTGCCTTCCAGTTGCTCTTCCTCCTCCACAGAAACAGGTTGCTACATCTTAAAGGCACATGCCTAGCCAGGGTTCAGGAATGGCCAGGGTCACAGGCCAAGACTTCCAAGGTGGCCCATTCAACTGATGGGAGCTGGGGGAGCCTCTGGGCTGCCTGCACCAGGCACCCCCCACCCAGCGATCTCAACAATCCTGTGAGGTAGGCACTATTATTATCCCCCTTTGACAGAGGAGGACCTGCAGCTCAGAGAGGTAATGAGACTGACTTGAGGTCTGAACCCAGACCTGGCTGACACTGGGGCCTGGGCCCTTCCCGTGACACTGAGCATCTTAGGTAATGATGATCACGCTGGGATCAATAAAGACTATAAGCAGGGTTTTACTACTGAAAGAGTTTACTACCAACTCATGTTCAGTTTCAGAGCTTGTCCTAACTTCGGAGTTGTAGCTGAGAGCCCCTGAACCTGCTGTATTCCATTCAGTCCACACATGCAGCCCCCAGGGTAGGGACTGTTAGTTAGAGGTGGCTTTGAGCCTGGGTATCTCACCCCAGGGCCTGCTCACACAAACCACACTGCTTCTTTTTAAACAAAATGGAATCCCTCTGAACAGCAGTCTTTTTTTTTTTTTATTGTGCTTTAAGTGAAAATTTACAAATCAAGTCAGTCTCTCATATAAAAATTTATATATACCTTGCTATATACTCCTAATTGCTCTCCCCCTAATAAGACAGCCCATGCCTTCCCTCCACTCTCTCTTCTTTCGTGTCCATTCTGCCAGCTTCTAACCCCCCTGCCCTCTCATCTCCCCTCCAGATAGGAGATGCCAACATAGTCTCAAGTGTCTACTGGATACAAGAAGCTCATTCTGCACCAGCATCCTTTTCTATCCCATTGTCCAGTCCAATCCATGTCTGAAGAGTCGGCTTTGGGAATGGTTCCTGTCCCGGGCTAACAGAAGGTCTGGTGGCCATGACCCCCGGGGTCCTCCTCGTCTCAGTTAGACCATTAAGTCTGGTCTTTTTACGAGAATTTGGAGTCTGCATCCCACAGCTCTCCTGCTCCCTCAGGGGTTCTGTTGTGTTCCCTGCCAGGGCAGTCATCGGTTGTAGCTGGGCACCATCCAGTTCTTTTGGTCTAAGGCTGCGGTAGCCTCTGGTTTATGTGGCCCTTTCTGTCTCTTGGTGAAGAGCAGTCTTTGATAACCTTCATTTAATAGTATGTAGGCAACTATTTTGCCACATCATGTAATGTTCTCTTTAACTTCCTTTCTAAAGGCTGCATGGGAATTCCAAATCTTGGGAACTGTTTCAAAGCCTAAGGAAAGGCCAAGTCCCAACCCCAAGATAAACACAAAGGGGAGTACAGAGCAAAGATCTCAACAGATAGTATGAATTCAATGGATGTATATTTTTAGCCAGCCCTTGTCAGGTGAGAAAAATGCAACGTTTTATAACCATATTAACGACAAAAGAGTTGCTATGATGCTGGAAGCTATGATACCTGTATTTTATATACCAGCAAGGTCATCCATGATGGACAAGTTTCAGTGGAGCTTCCAGACTAAGACAGACTAGGAAAAAAGGCCCGGTGATCTATTTTTGAATATCAGTCAGTGAAAACCCTGTGGATCACAACATAATATTATCTGGCATAGTGCTGGGAAGATGAGTCCCCTAGGTTGGAAAGGATGACACCATAGCCACAGCAATGGACTCCAACATACCAATGATCATGAAGATGGAACAGGACCAGGCAACGTTTTGTTCTATTATACATAAGGTTGCCATGAGTTGGAGCCAACTTGATGGCAATTAACAACAACCAAGACAGAAGAAAAATTCAAAATTGGAGTTTAATCCCAGGACTAGTATGCCAAGTCACAGACTATATGCCAACAGAATTTGGTGAAAACAAAAATTCTACTTCTGCTAGCCATCTAAGATGCATCAATTGGTCTCAACCCACCTGGGGCAAAGGAGAATGAAGAACACCAAGGACACAAGGTGATTACGAGCTCATGAGACAGAAAGGGCCACATGAACCAGAGACTACATCACCCTGAGACCAGAAGAACTAGATGGTGCCTGGCTACAATCGATGACTGCCCTGACAGGGAACACAACAGAGAACCCCTGAGGGAGCAGGAGAGCCGTGGGATGCAGACCCCAAATTCTCATAAGACCAGACTTAATGGTCTGACTGAGGCTAAAAGGACCCTCGTGGTCATGGCCCCCAGACCTTCTGTTGGCCCAGGACAGGCACCATTTCTGAAGCCAACTCTTCAGGCATGGATTGGACTGGACAATGGGTTGGAGAGGGATGCTGGTGAGGAATGAGCTTCTTGGATCAGGTGGACACTTGAGACTACGTTGGTATCTCCTGCCTGGAGGGGAGATGAGAGGATAGAGGAGGTTAGAAGCTGGCGAAATGGACACAAAAAGACAGAATGGAGGAGAGAGCGGGCTGTCTCATTAGGGGGAGAGTAATTGGGAGTGTGTAGCAAGGTGTATGTGGGTTTTTGTGTGAGAGACTGACTTGATTCGTAAACTTTCACTTAAAGCACAATAAAAATTATTTAAAAAAAATTAAATGCAAAAAAAAATCCTACTGCTGCTAAAGAGCAATAACAAAATGTCTGTTCATCCATCCATCCATCCACGCATCCATCCAGCCTTCATTCATTCCTGCACTCACTCATTAAGACATTTGCATGCCCCGGGAATGCAGAATTCTGTCTTTGGCAAGCTTGTGTTTCTCATTGTAATCATACATTTGGCAGGTATTTATTAAAAGTCTCCATGAATCAGCACTAGGCTAAGGAGTGGGGAAAAGCAGAGACTTGGATAAATATGGACAAACAGGGGCCTGCCTTCATGGTGCCTAAAGTCTAGCATGGGGAGACAGGTGATCACCAAGTAAACAAATAAGGAAACTTATTTGAGACACAATCTCAAGGAGTGGAAGACAACAAACCAGCATGACTGATCAAGAAACTGAGGCAGGGGAGGAGAGGAGGGGAGAGGTGAAATACTTTAAAGGTGGGAAGGGCACAGGGGGGTGACTGATGAGCCAGCAGGCAAAGAGCTGGGGTGGAGACAGCACCAGCTACGTAATTTGCAGGGCCCAGAGCAAAATAAGAAAGCGAACACCTTGTTCAAAAATTATTAAGACTTTCAAGAGGGTACTGCTGAGCACTAAGCCTAGCTAGGGGCCCTGGTGGTAAAGCGGTTAAGTGCTTGGCTGCTAATCAAAGGGTCAGCAGTTCAAATCCAGAAGCTGCTCCTTGAAAGCCCTATGGGTCACTATGAGTCAGAATCGACTCAGTGACAATGGGTTTGAATTTTTTTGGAGGGTGGCCTTCTAGGCACAAGGCCCTGAGCGACTGACCACAGAAACTGACCAGAGAGGTAGCACACTCAAGAAGCCAGCCCTGGTCGGAGAGGAGAGGGAGGGGGAGGGGAGGATTTCAGTGCAGAGGGAACAGCAAGCGCACAGGCCAGAATGGGAATAGGGCAGTGAGTGTCCTGGGATAATAAGGTGACAGCGGGAAGGAAAAGGCCCTTTGAGGACTGCTTCAGAAAGAGCTTCCTCCCAAACCACAAGAAGTAAACATGTGCATTTTCTGTCTATTCCAAGGCCATCTCACAATTGGCAGCCTGGAGGAAGAGGCCAATGTGGGTCACCAGGTGGCCTTCCAGGGAGCAGCTGGAGGTACAGCAGCCTCTCCCAGGCCTTAATGTCTGCCTGGGAAATGGGGAAGGGGTTAGATCAGATTGGAAGGGTCCCTTGAGTTGGACTAGCCCAAACCCCTACACCCCGTGCCCATGTGCCCCCTAAAGATTGTCAACATTCTCCACTTTCAGCAACCAGGGTTAAAATTAAAAAAAAAAAAAAAAAACTCACTGGTAATATGGGAGCCCTGAGGGTGCAGTGGTTAAGAGCTTGATTGCTAACCAAAAGGCTGGCAGTTCAAATCCACCAGCCGTTGCTTGGAAACTCCATGGAGCAGTTCTACTCTGTCCTAGAGGGTCACTCTGAGTCAGAATCAACTCGACGGCAACAAGTTTGGTTTTTTTGGTTTGGTAATACGGGTGCCTATGGAAGAACCCATGTCCATTTCCTTGCTTCAATTTGTTCTTACTTTGGTGGAGAGTGTTTGAGAGATACTTAAAAGAACACCCAGTAAGGCCCACCTCCAGGGGAGAAAACAGGCTGGAAGGAAAGAAAGCAAAAATTGTGAGGCAGGCAGCCTCAGAGCCCAACACTTCCAAGAGACTCCTGCTCTGACTTACCCTCCTAAAACCCACAACCAAACCCAATGCCGTCGAGTCGATACACCAAGCAAAACCAGCTGCCTTTTCTTCTGAAATTGTCCTGACAAGATAACCACAGAACGGGCCATAGATGGCTTAAACCCGCCTCCGGGTAGAGACTTAACATCCTAATGGAGAAAAATTCATCCCTTCCTCCATCTTGGGGGATCGAACCATTGTCCGGAGAAAATGAATAATAGTCATCCCCAAGCCCCGAGCTCTCTTTAAAAGCCCACCTCCTCAAGCTGCCTGTTGGAGGCAACAGCCCCGATGGCTCCTTTCCTCGTACAAGGAAATAAAGGTGTCTTTCTGATCGCCCACCTAGGCCTCTTGTACGTGGAGCAAAACCCAGGGTTTCCACCTGGCAACAATAGAACCGAGGTTATGCCTGCTGGTTGATGGTCCTTCTCTTGTCGGTGCTTTCCTGCATGCGCATAATGTTCTACCTGGAACTTCCACCTTCATTTGTAATTTGGGGTTAGGGGTTGGCTTGGAGGTGGAGAACGTTGCTAATGTAAAATACAAAGCCACCAACTGCACCCCTGGGATAGTCCCACCTGCTGGGGACCTATGGGTATCCATTTCCAACAATCACAGGAATGGGTATGGGTTATATCATCCAAGTTTCTGCTTTTTTAGGCATCACGGGGGGAAAGCATGTTTTCTGGCTGCTAGCTACATGTTGAATGAGTGAATGAATGGATGAAGGAAGGATGTCTCGGCAGGAGGCGGGGAGAACCTCCCTCCTGGTTAGCCTGGGCTCCTTCTGTTTAAATTATAACTACTTACACAGGAGCTTATCTTCCCCAGCTAGGCTGAGGTCCTCTAGAAAGCCAGTGTCCTGGCACGGGGCCCTGTACACACAGTAGATATGCTCATAAATGATTTTGAAAGGAGAGATGGAAGGAAGGTGGGAAAGCTTATGCCTTCTATTTTTTAACATTAAAAAAAAAAATTTCATTGCTGTAGAGTCGATTCCGACTCGAGGCGACCCCATGAGTTACAGAATAGAATTGCTTCATAGGGTTTTCTTGGTTGTAATCTTTATAGACACAGATCGCCAGGCCTTTCTTCCTCTGCGCTGCTGGGTGGGTTCAAACCGTCAACCTTTGGGCTAGTAGTCCAGCGCAAAACATTTACACCACTGAGGGACCACTTTTTACATAGCTCTCCCCAAAGTGTTAGTGTCAGTGGATGGCTTGACTGAGCAGGTGAAGTGGAGGGAAGGGGAGAGTGCAAGCCCACCCAAGCTCTGTGCTGGGAAGAGAAAGAACACCTTACCTCATATTGGGGACAGTGTTCTCAGGCTCGCCTGCAGTCAGAGCAGCGTCCAGCGACAGGGCCCCCAGGCTGGCCCGGCTGCCTTTCCGGGAAGATTCTCGGAACAAGCTGGTGCCAGGGTCTTCATCAGAGGAGTTGTCATCAAAGGAACCCAGGATGAAGTTGGTCATCAGCTGCCTTTTGATATGAGCTTGTTTCTTGTCTTCTTTGGAGGAGGACCTGGCTTGCTGGCCCTGAGGCCTGGCTGGGGAGGACAGGCCATTGGTTTCTGGGGCCGTGGTCGCTGCCCCATTGGCTTGGAGATCTGGGGAGGCCGGCAGGTCATCAGAGGAAGGGGGGTTTCTCAGGGGTTTCTGGTGTGGGGGTGGCCAGGAAGTTCTCCACTGAGAGGTATCTTTGAGTTCTTTAAGAGAGGCTGGCTCGGCCTCTGTGGGCGTCTTTGGCAGTGAGCTGTGGTCGTCATTTTTCTGCAGTGGCTCCCCTGAGCTGTCTGAGGCCAGAAAGGGCTCCTGGCTCTGAATGAGGCTCGCTTTGCATTTGCTCTTGGTGACTAGGTCGGAGTCCATCATGGTCTTCCAGATTTTTAATCAGGAGAAGGTTAGGCAAGAAAAAATCAGACAGGACACAAAGAGAAGTAGGACCATTCAGAAAATCTGTAAGGAGAAAGGAGAAACATCTTAGGGTCGATATAATGGAGTGATTTCTCTCTTCAAGTTGCTGGTGGGTGAGAGGCATTAGGTTCTGGTATCAGCAGAGAGGCTAGAAGGGAGGATCCCTGGGTAAAGACTGGAGACAGGCTCACGTCCCAGCTCAGCGGCTAACTTGCTCTGTGGCCTTGGGCATTCTCCTTAAACCCCTCTGGGTCTCAGTTCCTTATCTCTGATTGAGGCATACCAACGCACACTTGCCATAGATCACAAACGTGCGTCTAGGAGAGCTAAGTGAAACCATGTATATTAAAGGACCCTGTGATAGCAGCATCATTCATAACAGCCAAAACGTGGAAACAACTGAAATGCCATCAAAGGACAAATAGATAAACAAAAGGTGGTATATGTCCATAATATGGAATATTACTCACCGATGAAAATGAATGAAGCCCTGATAAGACAGGGAGCAAAGGCCCTGAGATCAGAGGGTCAGAGGATGCCTGTTTGAAGAATAGCAAAGAGACTCGTATGGTTAGATGAGAAGCAAGTAAAAGAGAGATAAGCTATACTATCAGGGAGGTAATAGGGGGTTGGGTGTGGAACCTAGAGACTTATTAAGACAGGGAACAGAGGGGCCCCCAAATCTACAAAGTAACAAGAAATGGGCCAGGGCGCAGACACAAAGCCATTCCCCAGAACAATGGGGCAGGGTATCAGAAAATATCCCACAAACTCCTTCAGAGTTGTCTTTCAGAAGCAGCTGGAGAAAACCAACCCCAGGGACATGCGCAGAACATCTACCTGTGACCGCTACGTGACCTTCCGCCAGGGGCAGTGAGGGGCTACAGCCCCAGTTGGGAATCGAACCTGGATAGCAGGGGACTGCACAGGCGCGACACCCCATAATAAGTCCTGCTACAAATCCCAGAGGCCTCCAGGAAAGGAGCCATCTTGGAAAGCTGCTGTGTGCACAACGTCATATCCCTGCCTATGCCTGTGAATAAACATAAATCTTTTCCCGCCCAAGAACTTTTAAAAACCCAGGCCTGTCTTTTGTTTTGTGAAACAGGTGTATGTGTTACTTAGGCCCTCCTTGTCTCCACTTGCAAGCCTCTTCAATAAAGCTTTGCTCGTGTGGAAAATTCTGCGTGCCTTACCTGTTCATTCTTGACCAGTGAGAGGCAAGAACCTTATTCTGGTAACACTGATACATGGTACAACATAGATGAACCTTGGAAATACTACGCTAAGTGAAAGAAACCAGTCATAAAAGACCACATATTATATGATTCCATTTATATACAGTGTCCAAGATAGGCAAATCCATAACCCATTGCCATCGAGTCGATTCTGGCTCACAGTGACCCTGTAGGACAGACTAGAACTGCCCCATAGAGTTTCCAAGGAGCGCCTGGTGGATTCAAACCGCAGCTACAGCTATTAACCACTGCACTACCAGGGTTTCCAGGCAAATCCTTAGAGACAGAAAATAAATTAGTGATTGCCTAGGGCTTGGGAAGAGAAAATAGGGGGATGGGGGCGATGGGGAGATGATGGATAAAGGGTGTGAGATTTCTCTTGGGGTAATGAAAATATCCTAAAATTGATTATGGTAAAATAGGTACATAAATTTGTGAATGTATTAAAAACCATTGAGCTGTAAATTTTAAATGGGTGAATTGTATGGCGTGTGAACTGTGTCTCAATAAAGCTGTAAAAAAAAAAAAACTCTTTACTATATTCCACTTTGTAAATATAAGGTGATTATTGCTGCTAGCCGTCATCTTCGTCGTCAGTTATTATCATTGTTGAGTTGTTATTATTAATATCATCATCATTACCATCATCATGGCCCTGAAGGAAGGAAGGGCACCCTGTCTTATTTTCTTGACAGCAGTAGTACACCCAGCCTGGGGTATGCTTAAACAACTAGAATGGAAGGCCAGGAAGGGCAGAAAAAGCCTGTTCTATTCCAGGGTCTAGAACAGTGCCTGGTAGAGTGAAGGCTAAACAAGTGTTAATTGAATAAACAAACTCAGGTCTTTTGATTTCTAACCCATGCCTCTCTCTACCACACTAACTCTGCTCTCTTGAGCAGATCATCGTTATTTTAAAGAAATACTGTTGAAAAAAAAAGGTAGCCTGAACATTTTGAAATTTCTATACTCATATTGCCACCATCATACCTGAGACGCATTAAAAAAGCAAGACCACAAAGCTTGAATCTATCAATCTGGTATCTAAAACACTTTACTTTTTATTTTATTGCAGTAAAAATATACATAACAAAACGCTTGCCATTTTAACCATTTTTACATGTACGATTCAGTGGCAGTAATTACATTCACCGTGTTGTGCAGCCAGCACCACTATCCATCTCCAGATGTTATCCACCACCCCAAACAGAAACTTAGTACCCCTTCAGCAATAACTCCCCACTGCTCCCTCCCCCTCGCGCTGGTAACCACTTATAAACGTCTGTCTCTACGCATTTGTCTGCTCTAGATATTTCATATACCTGGAATCATGCAATATTTGTCCTTTTGTAAAACTGCTTTTTTTTTTATACTTCAACACAGCTTTCTTACAGACCAACAAAAAACCAAACCCAGTGCCGTCGAGTTGATTCTGACTCACGGCGACCCTATAGGACAGAGTAGAACTCCCCCATAGAGTTTCCAAGGAGCGCCTGGTGGATTGGAACTGCCGACCCTTTGGTTAGCAGCCGTAGCACTTAACCACTATACCACCAGGGTTTCCAACATTTTTAAGGAGAGTGGAAAAATTCCCAGAACGAAATGATCCGAGTACTTCCTCCAAACATTCAGAATTTCTGGCAACGGTACTTTCTAGGTATTATACAAAGTCAGAAACTTCTGTATTTTTAAGTTCATCAAGTTTCTCTTTAAAGAAAACTCCGTGGTCTGTGGCTGAACACAGGCTTTTTCACTACAGAGCGTATTCGTCGACAGGGCAGGCGGACTCCAGTTTGTCATAGTCCCCACCACTCCCTATTGCTTTCCCCTGCCTGTTACACTCATTTATATTACATGCTGGTCCACTGTAAGATAATGGAGTTTGTGGCCCCAGAGCTGAAGGATAGAGGGGTAAGGTATGTGACTTCTCACCCAGTCAGCTCTTAAGGCACTCCACTGGCTCAGCCCTCCCAGGACCCTATAAGGTCAGCATTTTGACTTGCCCCATTTGACAAATGAGGTCTCTGGATGGCGCTGATGTAGGAAATAATACTGGAGTCATTATTCCCCGTCCTTGAGTATAGAGAATGTGACCCAGCTGGAGCCGGGCTCAGAAGGACTCCCAAGGACACATCAACTGGGCCCTGAAGTATAAACATAATAGCTAAGATAATCTTGGGAAACATCTTTTAGGGAACCTTTCACATAAGCCAGAACACAAAAGACTTTCCACTCTTACCTTTTTCTATTAACATTTAGTGAATAGAAAATGTGTTGGACCAATGAAGAGCCTCCTGACTGTCAGTTACAGTTTCTAGCCAATCTGTGAACAGGGGAAGCTTTCAATGGTTTTGCCCATTTTGTAGTGTTATATGTACTGATGACTCTGTAGTATTCTCTGGACTCGGGCAGACGTGGTTGTGGTAGCGTACTTGTCCATTTTCCCATTCTTGCCAATTCTGTAGTATTCTCTGGACTCAGGCAGACGTGGCTGTGGTAGCACGCTTGTCCGTTTTCCCACCCTTGTCTGTTCTGTAGTATTCTCTGGACTCAGGCAGACACGGCTGTGGTAGCATGCTTGTCCGTTTTCCCACCCTTGTCTGTTCTGTAATATTTCCTTGTACTCAGGGGGATATTAGCTCTGGCAGCATGCTTGTCTGCTCCCCACTTTTGCCTTTTTTAATATATGCTGAATAAAACTTTCCTTTTGCTTTACTCAACTTTGTGATGTTTTTTACCCTACGTCAGCACAAACCCTGAGCGGTGCAAATGGTTTGCTCTCAGTTACTAACTGAAAGGTTGGCTGTTCAAACCCGTCCAGCAGCACTGTGGAAGAAAGGCCTGGCAATTGACTTCCATAAGATCGCAGCCATTGAAAACACTATGGAGTGCGGTTCTACTCTGACACACATGGGGTCACCATGAATCAGAATCAATTTGATGGCAATGTGTTTTTTTTTTTTTTTTTCTTTCTGGACATTTGAAAAACCTGAAGCTCTGACAGGGGAGTCACTCACCCACAGACACCACAAGTAAGTAGGGCTTAAACTCAGGCCTTTCTGACACCCAAGCCTTGCTCTAAACTCAGGGTTTCTCAACTGTGACACTGTTGACTCTTGAAGCCGGAGAGTCTTTGTGGTGGGGCCTGTCCTGTGCATTGTAGCCCGTGGAACAGCTTCCCTGGTCTGTACCCACCAGCTGGCTGGGGCACCCCATACCCCTAGCCCACCTCCAATTGTGACAACCAAAAAACACTGCTCGGAACACCTATGCCAACTCCTTCCACTGCAGATGGTGAGCTGGGAACTTGCAGAGGGCAGGGTCTATTTCTTACTCATCTCTAACATGTAGGAAGTCCTGTTGTAGGGAAAAAACATCATAAAGTTTAGTAAAGCAAAAACAAAGTTTTATTTGGCATATATTCAAAAAGGCAAAAGTAGGAAATCGGACAAGCATGCTGCCACAGGCATGTCTGCCCAAGTCCAAAGAATATTATAGAATAGGCAAGAACGGGAAAACCGACAAGCAGGCTGCTTAGAGTCTGTCTGCCTGAGTCCGAGGAAGGTTAGAGTCATCAGTATATATTAACATTACAAATGAGCAAAACCTGTGAAAGCTTCACCTTTTCACAGGTTGGCTAGAAACTGTGATCCTACACTTTGAATCAACTGGTACGGGTTTCGGTAAGGACAGTCTTTATTGGTCAAAAAAAATTTCCATTCACTAAATGAGAATAGAACAAGATAAGTGTGGAACGTCTTTTGTGTTCTGTTTGATTGGCTTATGTGAAAACCTTAAAAGTATTTTCCAAGGTTATCTTTATACCTTCAGGGCCCAGCTGATATGTCCTGTGAGCCCTCGTGAACCCAGCTCCAGCTGGGTCCCATTCTCTGTGCTCAAGGACAGGGAACAATGATTTCGATATTATTTTCTAAATCAGTCCTCAAGCAAAGCTTAACCCTTTGGTGACCCAATTATTTTCCGCTTGGAAGTTTTTCTTGATACCACGCGTTTTCCTTAAGGAAGCTTGCCGAATCATTGTTTCTAAATTTTCGGCGGATAGTGTGGATTTTTCTTTCTTGCCCCCTCCCACAAGCCTACCCTAAGTATTTAGTGGTACTTTTTTTTTTTATGGAAACCCTGGTGGTGTAGTGGTTAAGTGCTACGGCTGCTAACCAAAAGGTCGGCAGTTCAAGCCTGCCAGGCGCTCCTCGGAAACTATGGGGCAGTTCTACTCTGTCCCATATGGTCGCTAGGAGTTGGAATCGACTCGACGGCACTGGGTTTGGTTTTGGTTATGAAGTACCACTAATTATACCCTGAAGACCCCACTGGGGTCTATTGGTAACAAACAAAAATTTTCAAAATATCTTTTTTTCTAACCAAAAATTCAGACACCTCATGCAACACCCTGTAAAAAGTCATTTGCAGCACTTGCCTGTTCGTTTGGTTTCAAACAGTCATAAAGGTCTTTGCCTCACAACTAACTTGCACTATCAGGTACAGCAGCTTCCCTGTAAGCCTCAGAGGCTAAAAAAACGTTCATCGTTGCTGTTTGTACCACAAGAAAAGGGTTAACAAGCCTCAGCAAGCAAGCTCAGAGACTCAAAACAGCTGGCTCACACTTACCCTCAGGACAAAATGTGAAATCGGTAATTTGCATACAGCTTTACCAAAAATGTTGCAAAGGTGGTCGGTCACAGCTTCCCCAGCGATTCCCAGGGGGGCCGAAGGGGAGAAGGCAGGTACGCCCTTCTAGACCGGCTGAGAGGCCGCCCTCTCTCACGCCCTCTGCTGGCGACACTGGGGAAGCGCTTTCACACTTTGGCTCCCTCAGGGCTCTCTGTTCAGCGACCCCCGCAGAGTAGCTGGCAGATACCGGCTTCTGTTGTGGAAACACTGACGACACTGTGTGAGACCAGCCTGGTCACTTGTCTGCTTCTCCAGGCAGACTAGGAGGCCCTTGGGGACATGGACCAAGTGTCATTCATTTCTGCATCCCTGTGCCCAGCTTGGCACTTGGCACTCCGAAAGTGTGTGCTGAATGAATGAACAAATCCAGGCCCATACATTGTGCAACAACGGATGGCTTCAGCCAAGCTGGAATTTCAATTTTAGGGTCTCGTTTCTGAATCTGTGTTCAGAAGCGCCAGGGGAATGAGCTGGTTGTCTCCATGGTCGTTCTGAAGCAGAGTGCCCAGCGGAGCACTTTATACAAATAGGGCCAACTTTAGGCAAATTTTAAATGTGCACATTTAAAATGGTGAGGTACAAAAAAAAAATAGTAAGTGCGTAAAACTGAAATGCTGGGCATCTCCCCACCCCAGATAAAAATAACTTGAATTACTGACGAGAATATTAAAAAGCGGCATCAGAGCAAAAAATACACTACAATGCTTTGGGATTGATGAGCTCTGAGGACAAAATTCTTTACATTGATTATCATTGGAAAGCTGGTGAAATAATGCAAGCTTTGCATTATCAAGAAAACCCTGGTGGTGTGGTGGTTAAGTGCTACGGCAGCTAATCAAGAAGTCTGCAGTTCAAATCCTCCAGGCACTCCTTGGAAACTCTATGGAGTAGTTCTATTCTGTCCTATAGGAAATCGACTCGACGGCACTGGGTTTGGTTTTGGGTTTTGGTTTGCATTATCAGGCTTTTCAGGGACTTGGTCAGGAAGTCCCATCTGGAGGAATGGATGGCTGATTCGGACAGGGGATAGGAGGATGGATAGATGGACAGATGGGCAAATGGGTAAGATGGACAGACACATGGGTGGTGGGTGGTTGAGGGATGGCGTATAGCTTCCAAGCTCTAAACCAGAAGCTTTCGTGGAGTGGCCAGCTCTTTTCCACAGTCAGCCCCCTCTCTCTCTGCAAACCCTCTAAGATCTACCATTAGACAGGGGCCAGTGGATCGAACACCTCAACGCCTACCTTGCAGGGGTTACCAACACAAAAATCCTAGTGTCTTTCTCTTTTCTTTGCAGAGCAATGACATGGGCCCAAAGGCCACCATGTGAGAACTTTCCCCAAGTACACAGGGACAAATAAGGGCACTGTTTGAGAAAGCTGCCAACAAAACACTCTGAGCCTCAGTTTCCTTATCTTTGAAATGGGGATACTGATTCTTGCCCATTTACCTGGCACACAGTTAAATACGACTCTTCAAGTTATATATATGTATATATATATGGCATTTGCACACACATAGGAGTCCCCAAGTACTGCAGACAGGTAATGCTCTCGGCTTCTAACCAAAACAATGGCGGTTTGTGTCCACCCAGAAGCACCTTGGAAGAAAGGCCTGGGGACCTACTTCTGAAAAATTAGGCACTGCAAATTCTATGGAGCACAGTTCTACTCTGCCACCCATGGGGTCGCCACAAGTCAGAATAGACTCCACAGGAGCTGATGTTTACACACACGTAAACCATCATACCTGTAGAATGCTTTCAAGCTTATACGACTTCTCACCACCACCCGCTCTAGCCCTCAGAAGAACTCTCTGGAAATTATTACTGTTATTGTCATTATTTACTTCCATTTCACAGTTCTGTGGCTCAGAGAGGCTCGGTAGCTGCTGAGGTCCAGGCTCCACACCTATACGTCTCCCACAACTGGATATAAACATATTCCATAGGTCAGAGGGTGTTACACTGAGCACATAGATACGATCCTCAGACAGGCACCTGACCATGTGCTTTAAGTGGAAAAAAGCCAAAAAATCCAAACCCGTGGCCATGGAGTCGATTCCGACTCATAGCGACCCTCTAGGACAGGGCAGAGCTCCCCCATAGTTTCCAAGGATCACCTGGTGGATCCCAGCTGCCGACCTTTTTGTTAGCAGCAGCAGCGCTTAACCACTACGCCACCACGGTTTCCACTTTAAGGGGAGCGAGGGGGGTGAGATAACGGTGCTGCCCAGCTGACCTGTAAACTGTATGCAGTGGCCAGAGCTATTTTTATTTCTTGCAAACTGAACGCAAACAACAACAGCTGCGAGATGCCAGAGTGGCAGGAGACAAGTTTGGCTTCCACAGGTGTTGGCCAGCAGGCAGCAAGGGCTGGCGGAGGGGATCCGAGTTTGTTTTCTAGCCCATCCCACCACCCCACCACCCCTCACCCCCCAAAATAACTATACCTGGAAGGCCTTTGAGGGAGGAAGGGGCAGAATGATGTCAGCCTTAAATCGACAACCCCCACACCTGGATTTTTCCTCCCACCCAAATGAACTCCCAAGAGCTCTTTGCCACTTACCGTGGCTGAGGACAGGGTCACCAGCTCCATGCTCATGTGGATCTGAAGAGCACCCAAGAGTGACTAAGGGCACAGGTGGCAGTGGAGTGTCACCTTTCAGCTGGAGGTTGGTGTCAAGCATCAGGCCATGGGGGAGGGGTTTGGATTAGCCAGGGCTCCCATGAGTGAGTTTCCCCACCAGCCTGACAGGCAGCATGCCCTTATCTGTCACTTGCAAATTTAAGCTCTTTGCTAAGGTCCTCGCTCAGCATCTCACTTATTTACTCAGCACCTCACTTATTTACTCAGCCCCTCGGGTACTTAAGAGGTTGTGCCTGCTCCCTGGGGCTTGTAGGCCCGAGTAGGCACCTCCCTGTGACTTGTCATATCCCTGCACTTAGGCCCACTTGGCAGCACATGGGACCACTCCCTTGCCAAACTTGGCATCCCTGGAGTGTGCTTTCAACATTCCCATAATCACTCGGGTAGACAGCAAAGCAGGACTTCCTTCTGTTCACCTGTCAGAGAGCTGCCCGTAAGCCAAACTTGAGTTTGGCTGAGTTTGGGATGATTAAACGAGAAGCAAAACTGGCAAAAACAAGGAGTGGGTGGTCAAGGACCCTTGGGTTGGCAGGCGGACGGCGCAATGCCCGTTTGCAAATTCAGAGACAACCGAGGCGATAGGAGCAAGCGAAGTGCAGGTGCCAGGGGCTGGAAGCCTGACTGGTAGACACCTGGCCCGCACTGCTGCTCAGGGGGCAGGGTTGGCACGGGCACAACAGGTTTTTCAGGACATTGCCTCCTCCAGCCTGCAGCCTAAGAGGGGCAGACACAGAGACAGTCCGCTCTGGACCCTGGTTTCACAGATGAGTAAACTGAGGCCCAGAGGTCACGCATGACATTAGCGACACAGCCAGGACTAGGACCTGGGTCTCCGGCTCCAGGCTGGGGCTCTTTCTAGAACGAGCATTATTCACAGCAAAAATCAGCTGTTGTTGGTCCTCTTTTTGGTCCCCTAGAAACTGACCTGGGTTCACATCTGTCACTAGCTGGGTGAACCTTGGGCAAGTGAAAAGCGCTCTCTGAGCCTCAGGGTCCTCATCTGCAAAGTGGGGAGATAAGGACAGTACTTTCATCATGTAGTTGTCCTGTGAGTGCAACGAGCAAATTCTCTCAGAGCACTTGGCAAGGCGCCCAGCACAGTACACACTCTATATATCTTTTTTTTTTTTTTAATTGTGGTAAAATATATATAAAAAAATTTGCCATTTTTACCATTTTAAGTATACAATTCAGTGACATTACTCACATTCACCAATGTTGTGTGATCATAACTACTCTATACTTCCAAAAGTTTTTCATTATTCCAAATAGAAATGCCAGACCCCTTCAGCCCTAACTCTCGATTTCCCCCCATCCCACTCAACTCTGGTACCACTAGTGAACTTTGGTCTCTATGCATTTGCCTATACTAGACATTTCATGTCAGTGGGATCATACAAGCTCTCAGCAGAGCTTCCAGACTAAGACAGACTAGGAAGAAAGGCCTGGTGATCTGCTTTCAAAAATCAGCCAATGAAAGCCGTATGGATCCCAATAGAACAGTGTCTGACTCACTTGCTTTGTTCCCATCATCAGGAGGGATCAATCACAAGAGGAGGACATCATGTTTGGTGAAGCCAAGGGCTAATGTGGGTGTGGAGACCTGAGAGTGACTGACCGACTTATTTCACTCAGCATAACGTTTCCAAGGTTCACTCATGACGTAGCGTGTATCAGAACTTCATTTCTCTTTATGGCTGAATAATATTTCACTGTATGGATATACCATATTTTCTTTATCCATTCATCCGTTGGTGGACATTTGAGTTGTTTCCATCTTTTGGCTACAGTGTGTAGTGCTGCAATGAACATTGGTGTACAAGTACCCGTCTGAGTCCCTGCTTTCAGGTCTCTTGGGCACACATCTAGGAGTGGAATTGCTGGGTCATACAGTAGTTTCATGCTTAACTTTCAGAGAGCCACCCAACTGCATACATCTTAGGGATTGTCACCAATGACCCTCTGCGCTGAGAGCACCACAGGCAAGATGGGTGCTGCTCCACCTTAGACAAATCACGTTTCCTCTCTGAACCTTGGTTTCCCCATCTAGGAAAGGAAGGAAAATGCCCAGCCTCGCCCACTCCATAGGATTACTGTGAGGATCAACCGAGGTTCATTTATTCACTATACACAAGCCATCCCATTCCCACTAAAACAGAAGGAATGAGGCAGGTGCCGGGAGAGCTGCTTCTGCTGAGAGCTTCTTCCTCCACACACAAACAGAAACGGACTCACGTTGAGCTAATGGATACCAGTCTGCCACTGTCACGCAGCAGGGCCAGCCCCTGAGGTCAGCCAGCCCAGATGGGACAGGTGATCCCCACACCAGGGACAGCCCCAGGACTTGCTCCAGGCTCCTGAGGCCTCCAGCCACAGCTGCTTAGAGAACCTGTGGGGGCAGGACCAGGCTGAATCAACTTCTCATCTATTCCCTGATCCAGTGGGGATACTTTCAAGGACTTTGCGTGTTTGTAGGGGGTTGGAGGATCACTTTTCAAGCTATTTGGAGTGAGGATTTTTTAAAAAACGCCAACACAGGAGTTGAAGAAAGGAAAGGAAGAAGGGGTTTTGAAGCATCTTAAGGAATCTGCTGCAAAGGATCTCTTTAAAGCCTTAAAAAGTAAAGATGTCATTTTAAGGACTAGGGTGAGCCTGACCCAAACCGCGGTGTTTTCAATCGCTTCATAAGCATGCAAAAGCTGGACAATGAATAAGGAAAACCAAAGAAGAATTGATGCATTTGAACCGTGGTGCTGGCAAAGAATATTGAATATACCATGGACTGCCAAAAGAACAAACAAATCTGTCTTGGAAGAAGTACAGCCAGAATGCTCATTAGAATTGAGAATGGCAAGACTTCATCTCACCTGCTTTGGACATGTTATCAGGAGGGACTAGTCCCTGGAGAAGGACATCATGCTTGGTAAAGTAGAGGTCAACAAAAAAGAGGAAGACGCTCAGCGAGATGGACTGACACAGTGGCTGCAACGATGGGCTCAAGCCTAACAACGATTGTGAGGATGGCACAGGACCGGGCAATGTTTTGTTCTGTTGTACATAGGGTCGCTGTGAGTTGGAACTGACTCAGCACCTAACAACACCAACAAGGAAGTGATTCCTAATAAGACACAGAGAGTGTTTTCCTGTGTCATTAGTATGTATCAGCACCACCCGTCTGTCAGTCTGTTGTACTGTGGTAGGTCGCGTGTTGCTGTGATGCTGGAAGCTATGCCACCAGTATTTCAAATACCAGCAAGGTCACCCATGGTGGACATGAGTGGAACTTGCAGACTAAGACAAGCTAGGAAGAAACATCTGGCTATCTACTTCAAACATTAGCCAATGAAAACCTGATGGATCACAACAGAGCAACGTCCAATGTGCTTGTTTTGGGCATGCCATCAGGAGGAATCAATCACTAGAGGAGGATGTCACATTTGGTGAAGCAGAGGGCCAAGGAGGGTGAGGGAGACCCTGGGTGAGACGGATTGCTGGCGATGGTGAGGATGACACCAGGCTGGCAATGTTTTGTTCCGTTGCACATAAGGTTGCCATGAGTCGGAGTTGACTCGATGGCAGCCATCTATCTGTCCACCTATCTAGCATGTATTGAGCACATGGTCTGTGACGGCCATCATGCTAAGCGCTTTACATGCATGATCTCATTGACTTCTCCCTACAGCCCTCAGCATAGATATCACTTACTACCCACCTTTTACAGGTGAGGAAACTGAGGCTCAGCGAGGTTCAGTCACTGCCCAAGATCACACTTTTGGGACCCCGGTGGCCTCATTTTGGAGCCCATGCTTCTAACCCTCCTGCCCTCTTGTTCTACATGTGGAATACCCCTCCAAACGCCCTGGGGAAAGTCCTAAGTCGGGGGACCTCGACATGACTGCGAGTTGTGTTGTTTGATTTCTTAGAGCCATGGGCTTGGTTTTAAACCTCTGTGTCCATTCTTAAGCAACTAAACACAACAAAGGAATAAGCAACAAGATTTCAGGTTCTTCTTGGCAAGGCTTCAGGGAAGAGAGGAGAGTTCTGTCCACACAAAGAAAAAGCCTTCTAAATCAAGACCTAACCTCTAGAATCCCGCAATCAGGAAAAGCCACAGCTGGAAGGCAGTTCAGAGAGAATCCCTTCCAGGGGTGGAGATGGGAGAAGGGGACATTTACCTGGGCCTCTGAAGGTTGAACAGGAGCTCACCAGGTTGTCAAAGGGACAGGACGTCCCAAGCTAGGCACTAAGCTAGACAGTGAGTCTATAACTCTACCGGCTAAAGATGGGGACTTTGACTCAAGTTACAAAACCAGGAGCAGCAAATTAGCATATTGGTTTTAGAGTAAAGTATAATTGTTTGTTTTCTTAAGACCTCTGCGTCTGAAGAAGATATGTGACAACTTTCAGGTGACAGTGGAGAGAGGTGTGACCACCCTGCAAACTGTAGGACTTGAGAAGGCACAGAGCCTTGTGTAATCCAACAACCTTGCCTTTCCCTGCAATTGTGACTGAGGGCGCCTGTGATGTCCCTTATCCCAGATGAACAAATGATCCAGATGAGCAAAAAAATTGCAATGGTCACCTCCAAGGAGAGACTCTGCTCTCTGTTACTCTCTGTCTTGAAACACTAGTTAAGGTGCCTTCCAATAACATGTAATAACGACAACGTCTTCAATTATAATAAGCATCTGGCATTCAGGATCTCATTTAAGCCTCACCGCGGCCCTATGGGATAAGCATTATTATTATTATCCCCTTTGACAGATGAGACCCCGACACCCAGAAAGGCCAAGCGACTTGCCAAAGTCACACAGCTTGGAAGTAAACAGCCCCATCTGTCTGACTCCAGCTCCTAGATTTGCAAAAGGTATAAGTGAACAGCTTGTTGATTCCATTGATGAACTGACCACCCACTTAGATGGGTAGATCCTAAAGCCTGAAAAAAAGAGGAGGCCCAGAGAGGGTGTTATGGATTGAATTGTGTCCCCAAAAAGATATGTCGAAGCCCTAATCCCTACACCTGCGAATATGACCTTGTCTGGGGAAATAGGGTCTTTTTTGAAGATATTATCAGTTAAGTTAATGAGGTCATGTTGGAGTAGGGTGGGTCATTATCCTACATAACCAAAAACCAAACCCGTTGCCATCGAGTCAATTCTGAATCATAGCGACCCTATAAGACAGAGTAGACCTGCCCCATAGGGTTTCCAAGGAGCGGCTGGTAGATCCGAACTGAAGACCTTTTGGTTAGCAGCTGAGCTCTTAACCACTCACTGCTCCACCAGGGCCTCTTATCCTATATAGCAGGGGTCTTATAAAAGAGGAGAACAGACATGGAGACAGAGTCACGCACTTGGGAAGTCACCATGTCAAGCAGCAAAGGAATAGCAAGGATTGGCTCCCAGGAGCCAGGATAAAGGTATGAAATGGTTCCCCTCTCGGGGCCCTCAGAGGCCTCGATGTGGCCAATACCCTGATTTTGACCTCCAGGCTCCAGAACTGTGAGCCAGTAACTTTCTCTTCTTTAAGGCCGCCCACCTTGTGGTATTTTGTTTGGCAGCCCTAGGACACTAAGCCACTCAGTCTTCTGTCAGGGCACCCAGATCTTTGTGGAGCCCCAACCAATACAGTGAGCATAAACATAAAATAACTCCATCTCCATGCTTTTGTGCCAAACCGCTTGCTTCTAGAGTTTAAGTGTTGGCGTGCAGCGTTAGGGACCACCGATTTGGGGACAACCTCAGAGAGAACAATACGTTTGAGAAACTTCTGTGAATGTACATTTTCCCCCTAATCGGGAAAAGGCTCAATGATCACATTTCCCAGGACCTTGGGAGTGTTGACCTAGAATGGTACACTCCTGCAGGCCTGCCACACCGCGGGTGCTCGATCAACGCCTGTTGGGTCAAACCAAACGTTCGCTGTGGTGGATTGTTCCAGCAGCAGTTCCTCCCTTGGCAGATGTAAGAGGAGCGAGCTGACTGTCTCCATGGAAAGTCTGTTCCTATCAGGCTCATCTTTTCCGTCAGTCTCACTTGAATCCTTCTTGCAGACACTGCTCACATCGACTGTCTGACTCTCCTTTGAGGCCTGTGCCGATGCCATCTTCAAAAATGGAATTCTATCCTCCACCCCCTTTATTCCTGCCATCCCCTAAATTTGCCTCCTTCAGCCATTCCCGCATGCACCCACAGGTGTGCCCTGAGCACCTGCAGGCAGGGTGTGGCTTGCTGGGGACACGGAACAAACAGGACAAGACTAACTTTTCCTCACCGGGTTCACATCTCACTGGGACACAGGTAAAATCACAGACACACAGAAGGGCACAGCCAGGAAAGTTGTTGTGAAGGAGAAGCTTGGGGTGTGTCCACCAAGAGTGCGCAAGCAGATGCAATCTTGGTCTGGAAGGTCAGGAAAGGCTTTCTGAAAGCAGATGGAAGTTCTGGAAGGTAGACAAAATGTATTCCAGGTAGATGGAGGTGAATGCATAAAAGCCCAGGAGATGGCACTTCCAGGAATCCAAAGGAGGCCAGCCAGTTGACCTGGAGCTAAGAAAAGGATGGGGTGGGGGTAGGACATGAGACAGGGCCAGAGAGGCAGGCACGGTTATGAAGATGGATTAATCCATACCTTCTTCATGGAGCAAGGAGTCTCCGGGTGGTGCTAACGGTCAAAACGCTTGGCTGCTAATCAAAACGTTGGAAGTTTTAGTCCACCCAGAGGTACCTCAGAAGAAAGGCCTCGTGATCTACTTCCGAAAGATCACAGCCTTTGAAAAACCTACGGAGCACAATTCTACCATGACACACATGGGGTTGCCATGGGTCAGGATCAACTTAACAGCAACCGTTTGCTTTCCCTCCCACTCCTTGGAGCAATGGGGAGCTATACAGCACAAGAGCCAGGGCACAGACTCTTCAGCCTGACTGCTTTGCTAAAATCTGCTCTGCCACCGAAAGCAGCGTGACCATGGGCAAATGTGTTAGCATGAACTTTAGCTTCCCCATCTGTAAAATGGGGATAAGAATAGTATCAACCTCACTGGCCTGTCAAGGCAATGAAATGAACTAACATAGGTAGGTTGCTTTAAAAAAAAAAATTTTTTTTTTAGGTTGCTTAGCCTGGTATAAATGAAGCATGTGGCCAGAAGTAGCTGCCATGATTACTGTAGTTATTCTTCCCATTAATGTTATTCAGGGTAGTGGCTGGCCAGCTCTCGGGACACCAAGGATCTTTATGCAATCCTTTTTCTTGATGTCAAGCTGTTACGTGATGGGTACCTCTTCCACCTAGATAGGGCTAGCACTAGGGCTAAGGTTAGAGCTAGGGTTAGGCTTAAGGCCAGAATTAAGGCTAAGGTTAAAGCTAGGAATATGGTTAGGTTTAGGGTTAAGATTACGGATAGGGCTAGGGCAGGGTAGTGCTGATACAGCACTCAGCCAGAAAGGCAGTGGAGTAACTCCGGAGGTGGCCGGGAAGACCTATATACACAGGTCAGCCTATGCGTCCACATGTGACTCCAAAGCAGAGTCGTGGCTGCCTTCTCCCCACTTGAGCCACACCCTTACCCTCTGGCGACAGCTGCTTTCCTTCAAGTCTATCTAATGCTTTCTACCAGCTTTGGAAATCCCGATTCACATGCTGGGGGGAATCAATTGCACCCCAAGGGTGATCTGCCTTCCTAAAAACAAGCACCCTCTCCTCTGTCCTGCCCCTTTCCTCCTCTTCCTTCCAGACAAAGAAGCAAAACCAGCTTTTGGCTCAGAATCAGAGGACCTGAGTTCAAGTCTTAGCACTGACACCAGCCAGGAAACTCTTTCAGGTTGTTTTGTTATTTGAGTCGTTGAATCTTAGTTTTCCAGGTTTTACTAATGCCAACTCACAGAGCTCTTGCGAGAGCATATACTTAAAAGAGCTTATAGGCTGTGCAGGTGGAATAAATAGCAGTCTCAAGGGCCACTTCATCTTGTTAAACCGCAGCGATGCAGACATCTTGAGGGGCAGGGAGAGGGTCTGAAGGATGGCCCGGCTATCAGGACCCCGCTGGAACCTCAATTTACAATCTGATGCAGTGTAAGCAAAGAGATCTCACTGACTTAGTTTCCTAGGACTGCTACACAAAATACCATAAAGTGGGTGCTTTAAAATACAGACATTTATTGTCTCACAGTTCTGGAGGGTAGAAGTCCAAATCAGGGTATCTGCCGTGTCGATTCTTTCTGAGAGCTTTGAGTGAGGAACAGTTTCTTGCCTCTCTCTTAGCTTCTGGTGGTTGCTGGCAATCCTTGGTGTTCCTTTGCCGCTTGTAGGTGTATCTTTATGTGGTCTCTGTTTTTGTGTCTACTCTCCTTTTTTTAAGACACCAGTTGTCATGGATTGAATTGTATACCCCAAAAATATCTGTCGACTCGGCCAGGTCATGATTCCCCGTATTGTATGATTGTCTGCCACTTCATCTGATGTGATTTCCCTATGTGTTGTAACACCTCTCACCATGATGTAATAAAACGGATTAAAAATTAGTGGCGGTTATATTGATGAGATCTACAAGATTAGATAGTGTCTCAAGCCAATCTCTTTTGAGATACAAAAGAGAGAAGAGAGCAGAGAGACGGAGATGTCTCATACTACCAAGAAAGAAGCACTGGGAGCAGAGCACGTCCTTTAGATCTGGGGCTCCTGTGCAGAGAAGCTCCTAGTCCAGGGGAAGATTGACGAGAAGGACCTTCCTCCAGAGCCAACAGAGAGAGAAAGCCTTCCCCTGGAGCTGTCCCCTGAATTTGGACTTCTAGACTACTACACTGTGAGAAAATAAACTTCTCTTGGTTAAAGCCATCCACTTGTGGTATTTCTGTTATAACAGCACTAGATGACTAAGACACCAGTCATATAGGATAAGGATCCACGCTACTCCGATATGACCTCATTAACCGATAACAGCTTCAGAAAAGACCCTGTTCTCCCAAACAAAGTCACATCTACAAATACAGGGGTTAGGGCTTCTGCATATCTCTTTGGGGAACGCAGTTCAATCCATAACAATGAGTGATCAGGCTTTACGCTCAGAACTAATCTAAGGCAGTTTTGATTTTGAAACCAAGAATCCTATGGGCAACAGGGTATATTGGTCAGAGCGCAGGACATGGTGGGGCTGGGTTCATGTTCTATTTCTGCTTTTTATTTCCTGTGTGACCCTGAGTGAGTTTCTTCACCCGTGTTATGGATTGAATTGTCTCCCCCAAAAACGTGCATCAACTTGGCGAGGCCATAATTCCTGGTATTGCGTGGTTGTGCTCCATTTCGTGAACAGATGTTATTTTCCTACGTGTTATAAATCCTAACCTCTATGATATAAATAAATGAAGCAAGATTAGAGGCAGTGATGTTAATTAAGCAGGGCTCAACCTACAGGATTAGGTTGCATCTTGAGTCAATCTCTTTTTTTTTTAATTGTACTTTAGGTGAAGGTTTATGGAGCAAATCAGTTTCTCATTGAAAAATATAGAACAAAATTCTAACCCAAAAAGACCAGGTTTGCTGGCCTGACAGACACTGGAGAAATCCTGAGAGTATGGCCCCCGGACACCCTTTCAGCTCAGTAATGAGGTCACTCCTGGGGTTCACCCTTCAGCCAAAGATTGAACAGACCTGTGGTACAAAACAAGACTAAAGGGGCGCACCAGCCCTGGTACGGGGACTAGAAGGCAGGAGAGAACAGAAAAGCTCGTAATAGGGAGCCCAGGGTTGAGAAGGGAGAGTGTCAACATGTCCTGGGGTTGTTAATCAATGTCATAGAACAACGTGTTAAGTTTTATTAACTGTTTGATGAGAAACTAGTTTGTTCTGTAAACCTTCATCTAAAGTACAATTAAAAAAAAATTAGTTTCTCATTGAACAATTAATACACTTACTGTTTTGTAACATTGGTTGACAACCCCACAGCATGTCAACATTCTCCTCTTCTTGACCTTGGGTTCCCCATTACCAGCTTTCCCATCTCCTCCTGCCTTTTAGTCCTTGTCTCTGGGCAGGTGTGCCTATTTAGTCTCCTTTTATTTTATGGGCCTGATAATCTTTGACTGAAAGCTGAACCTCAGGAATGACTTCAGTACAGAGTTAAAAGGGTGTCCAGGGGCCATACTCTGGGGGTTTCTCCAGTCTCTGTCAGGTTAGTAAGTCTGGTTTTTTTTGTGTGTGTGTGTGTGAGTTAGAATTTTGTTCTACATTTTTCTCCAGCTCTGTCTGGGACCTTGTATTGTGATCCCTGTCAGAGCAGTCAGTGGTGGTAGCCAGGCACCATCTAGTTGTGCCGGTTGAGTCAATCTCTTTTGAGATACAAAAGAGAGAATGGAGCAGAGAGGAGAGGGACCTCCTACCACTAAGAAGGAAGAGCTGGGCTTCTAGCCTCCTAAACTGTGAGAGAATGAACTTGCTTGTTAAAGCCATCCACTTGTGGTATTTCTATTACAGCAGCACTAGATGACTAAGACAGCCCCTCTGAGCCTTGGTTTTCTCACGTATAAAACAAGGATGATAAGAATGCCTTCCTCCAAAACAGAGAGTGGAGGGAGGGAGCGGGCTGTCTCATTAGGGGGAGAGCAACTGGGAGTATGTAGCAAGGTGTATATAAGTTTTTGTGTGAGAGACTGACTTGATTTGTAAACTTTCACTTAAAGCACAATAAAAAGGAAAAAAAAAAAAGAATGCCTTCCTCATAGAGTTTTGGAAGGGTTAAAATGAAATAATGTAGATAAACCAAATAATGAGAGGGCATGCTAACACTGTACCCTCCACGATGTACCAAGCATTGTGCCAAGGTCCTTAACAAAGATCAAGTTCAAGACACTGTTATCTCTCACCTGGATCAATGCACAAACATCCTAATCCATCTCCCTGCCTCCAATCTTTTCTCTTCTACCAGAAAAAAATCAAATTCCCACTGTTTACTTCTCTGCCACTTCTGTTCTGACACCAGGTACAGACGCAGCACTTCCTCCTCTGACCCCAACCTCCCAGAGGTAGGTCAGACCTCCCAAGTTAAAGGGTACAGTCCTCCAGACTGCCACGTCAGCCCAAGGTCTCAGATGCCAGCTGCAAGCCTGGGAGTTTCCATGAGACCCTTGCTTCTGACTTGTTGGCCCCCACAAATTTGGAGGTTCCCTCTAGCCCCTCAAGATACCAGGGGTATCTAAGTTCAGGGATCCCCAGCCCTCCCCACCCCCACCCCCCACCTCCCACCTTTACTTCTGACCTGCTGGTCCCATAGCTCCCTTGGGATCAATAACTTGCTAGAACAACTCATAGAACTCACAGAAACTGCTATCCTTATGAAGACAGTTTTATTATAAAGGAAGCAAATGAAGAGATACGTAATGCGAGGTCTGGGAGGGCTCCCAACATGATGTTTCCACATCCTATGTGCATCACCCTCCCATGTGCATCGATTTCTTTCAACAACCAGGAAGCACATGGAGCTTCCATGCTCAGAGCCTTTACTGCCCTAGTGGTGCAGTGGTTAAGCATTCGGCTGATAACCAAAAGGTCGCCAGTTCAAACCCACCAGCCACTCTGCAGGAGAAAGATGCGGTAGTCTGTTTCTGTAAAGATTACAGCCTTGGAAACCCTATGCAGGTAATTCTACTATGTCCTACAGGGTCTCTATGACTAGGAATCGACTCGATGGCAACAGGCTTTTGGTTATTACTTAGTGGTGGTTGTTTGAATCAGTCTACCTCCCCTGAGGTCAGCTGATAACATAAGGTGGTCTTTCTGGCCTGGCTAGCCCCTACCTGAGTCTCCTCATTAACATAAACTCTCAGGTGTGGTCTGGAGAGTGATAGATAACAAACCAAACAACCAGTTGCCATCAAGCCAATTCCGACTCATGGAGACCCCATGTGTGTCAGAGCAGAACTGTGCTCCATAGGGTTTTCAGTGGCTGATTTCTTGGAAGCGGGTTGCCAGGCCTTTCTTCCAAGGCACCTCTGAGTGGATTCAAACCTCCAACCTTTCATTTAGTAGTCAAGTGCATTAACTATTTGCCCCACCCCGGGACTCCATAGATAGCAAAGGCACCTCAATTACTCAGGCAAGTCCAAGGGTTTAGAGTTATCTCTCTGGAACCAAGGACAAAGACCAAATTACTGGACATAAGACTGTTATTGGAAAGACCACATTCTAGTATCCACAGAGCAGCCAAAGAGACATTGTAAAAAATTTACTTACACCTCTAGTGTCCAGACTATGGTTTCTAAGTACCTTTCCATTAAAAGCAGCCAGGGGTCCTTGGAGAAATGGCTGATTCCAGGGTTAGGGCAGAAAGGTATACAATGAGCTCAGATATTCTGTCCTTCCTGAAAGCAAGGAACCTGCAGGGACTTGCTCTGCCAAAGAAAGGATAAATGGGGCAGTAAAAGCATAAGGACTGCAATGAAAAGGATAATGATTGCAAATATAGCTTAAAAAAATCATGAGGTCATAATGTTACTCAAAACAGAAACAACCTTGTCGACATCTTTGCATGTTTCTAGGGCACCACTCATTACTCTGCAAATTGACTTACCAAAAAAAAAAAAAAGCCATCAAGTATTTAGCCTATCTTTCTTGTAGGGACTGTATTTCAGGGCTAATCAAAGGGAACTTCCCTAGAGTGTGACTGTTTTCTGGGGCTCCAGGAGAAGTAAAGCTGATAAAGCTGTGCTGGGTGGCCCAGAAACTCAGAACAGGACTTCAGGAGCAAAGCTGGAGTGAGTGGAGGCTCTGCCATTTGTTATCTGGTTGATCCTGACTGACTTCAGTTTCCTCAGCTGTGAAATGGCGTTAAACAATACCTACTTCCTAGAATTGTCCTAGGAATTAAAAGACATCACGTAATTAAATACCGGGCAGGTGTCAACTACTCAATAATCAATTGTTACCTCAGTTGACCTGCTATGCCCAGTCTGGACTCCATGGACAATTAGCCCTGGATCCCTAGAATAAACGTACATGGCCTATCTTCAAGAACCATCTTACTTTATGGCAGTAAGTGCTTTAAAAATTCCTATTAGAAGAGAATGTAAACTGCACAGGAATTTTTCAGATAAAATACAAGATTTCTGACCATGTCTCCAGGTTTCCCTGGGTACAGAGTTCCTCTCCTTTCACGAATGGAGTTCCCTGAGTCAGATTCTGAGGAAGCACGAGGACAAGGTATCCCAAAGTTTCTACTGGGATGAGACTTTGAGGAAACTTCCATTTCAAGAAATTAACATATTTATTTCCCTTCAGACTTTTTGGAGCCATGGAGGCTGGTGAACCCCTGCAACTATGGCCCTGAAATACTCTTTAAACCTGAAATCAAAACTATCCCCTGAAGTCTTCTTAAAGCCAAACAATAATTTAGCTTAACTAGTCAAAACTGTCTGCCTTGAGCATTATCCCCTTTCATGATGTATCTATAGGGGATCAAAGTGATTACAGTTGCTCAAAAGATCAGAGAAGAACCTTAGGCAACAGTAAGCTTATGTTAACGAGGGAGGAACAACTCCGAAAAGGAGGGTGAGAATGGTCACACGACTTGAAGGACGTAATCAACATCACTGAATTGTACGTGGAGAAACGGTCGATGGAGGGTTTGCTGTGTATATTCTCAACAACAACAACAAAATAATAAAAAAATATTTCCTCATGGAGATCAAGTATCTCACGTACTGTAATACAAGGCTCTGATTTCTGTCTCAAGCCTAAAGGTGATTTGCTCTGCATTAAATACAAGGGAGGGAGTTCACACAACACCTGAGCAGGTGCAAATAAAACTCCTCAGGCCAGTTAGTCCTCTAAAAAAAAATTTTTTTTTTTTTTTTTCTAGGCAAACCTAAAACTCTCCCCAGGGTGTCTCAAAGAAAATTGTGAGTTGGGAATGTTTGCATCTCAGATCACAGGCCCTTAGGGTTGGCAGGGTCTTCCCATGGAAAACTTGGAGAAGTCAGTAAGGAAATCACACCTTGTACAGGTCTCCAGGACACTGTGGGAGGAAAAAGGCAATTTATCAAAGGACATCTTGACCTTTCATTTTTAAACAGAAAATCCCGTATAGGAACCTCCCTCAGTTCTGGGAAAACTGGGATGGTTGGTCACCCTACCTATACGCAAGCCCGTTCATGTTAAATAATAACGATAGACGTGAGAGATGTATTTGCGTACTATGTGAGTGCATAGAATAAAACGGTCTGGAAGGTTGCGGACCAGCCGTGCATAGCAGTCCACTCTGCGGAGCAGAGGCAGAGGGGCAGGACGGTGCCCAGGGACATCCCATTTTACTTTTCCTTGCGTACGACTCTGTAATGAAATTTTTTTTTTCATTAAATAAAATCATATGTTTTTGGCAATATTGGCTGACTACAAATGTTTGATTTTCAAAGGATTCTTTTTTTAAAAAAATGAGCAACACTTCGAGACATTGGCCGTCTGTGAGAAACAGAATACTTTTCCTTAAGACAGAAACTTTAGCGGGAGAAAATCACAGAACTTCCTTTAAATGCTTTGTGGACGTATTTAAGGAGTATGGACACAGATCCCCGGCAATACAACCATTTAGAGAAGCAAAGGAAGGCCCTTTTCCTTCACGTACGTTACATTTCAAGCCCTTACAACCAGCTTCTCTCCAACAGATCAGGTTTGCTGTTCCCCTGGAAACCCCAAATGCACGCTTTTGTCCAGGGGCCACTCTCCCAATAAGTGTAACTCCCAGATCATTTGAAAGTTGCTTTAAAGGCAGTGATTCCAGGGCAGATGAACTCACTTACCACTTCAGTGCTTCGTCTTTTCTTTCCCACGTCCTCTCCACCATGCGAGTTTTCCAGGTTCCTTGTTTACTTAGGGCCTGAATCTAAGCCGGCTAGCTGTTCACTGTTGTGACTGTAAATGTCACTTTTAGATTAACTGGTCTCTGCTGTTTAAAAATACCCCTGCGGCAGCACTTAACCTTCAAGGCACTGGCCAGCAGTAAGAACCTAGGCGAAGAGGACAAAGTCTCAGCACAGAACCACCTGTCTGGTTCCCGCCATTCCAGGTGCTTTGCACCCTTCAATTCCATAACTCGTTTTCTTTCCAAATTCTTAGGTATCCAAGCCAGAGGCATCTGCGGTCCAAGTCGTCATAAGCAATGCAAACAAAGTCATTCTGACCCTCCTAGGACCAGCTGCAAACTAACTGCAGACAGGTTTTTTTTGTGTCCCAGAAATGACTTCTCAAAAGAAGCCCTCAGTGGAAGCTAGAAGGAATGAAGGTGATAGCTATCAAAAGATCATCTGACTTCTCTTCCCTGGAAAGATGTGGTAAAACCCTCTTGCCTTATCACGCCACTCAATGAAATCCTTCTTATTTCTTGGGACTTGGGGGAAAAAACCCAGCTCCATTCATAGGCAGGGATGCGTGGCCCTGGCTAGGGCTGGGAGAAAGCTGCGATTCAGCACACAGTGTAGTTACAAGGTGTTCTGCCAAGGCAGGGCGGGTTGGAGGAATGTGGGACAAAGGTCACCTCCAGGCCCAGACCAGAGCCAGCGGCTGGAAAGCAGAGACCACACAAAAGTGCGCTGAGCTCAGACAAAAACTAAGGACAGCAATAGCTTAGTGTTCCAAATTCAGGAAACAAGGACGCACCATTATTAAAGAGCGAGCGAGAAAACTGGGAACAGCATTGAACCTACTGGAGAGCCCTTTAAACCACTGCCATTCCAGGTGCAGCCTTCACCCTGCCAGAGCTACTTCACTTATGAATTTATCTTCCAATAAGGCAAAGTAATCAAATAGTGG
Organism: Loxodonta africana; assembly: GCF_030014295.1. Taxonomy (NCBI): domain Eukaryota; kingdom Metazoa; phylum Chordata; class Mammalia; order Proboscidea; family Elephantidae; genus Loxodonta; species Loxodonta africana. Next base: position 19,530,264 of record NC_087360.1, on the reverse strand, counting down.
GTTTTTCAGATTTGAAGCCACTGGACACAAAGCATAGCGTACTTCTTGCTAATCATGGGTTCCTCGGATGCTGGAAGCTATGCCACCCGTATTTCAAATACCAGCAGAGTCACCCATTTTGGATATGTTTCAGCAGAACTTCCAGACTAACACAGAGTAGGAAGAAAGGCCTCGTAATCTAAAGGCATGGTGAATATTAGCCAGTGAAAACCTTATGAATCCCAACAGAATACTGTCTAATCTAGTGCTGGAAGATGACCCTCTAAGTTGGAAGGCAACAATGGAGTCAGCCATGCTGGCGCTCTGAAGATGGTATGGGACTGGGGGGCAGCGTTTCATCCTGCGGTACATGGGGTTGCCATGAGTTGGAGCCAACTTGACAGCAACTAACAATAGAGCCGTAACCTGGGACGATACCACATACACTTTACAGGAGTCAGGGATTAATGATGTATGTCAAGTGCTTAACACAATGCCTGGCATATGTTGAACTCTTGGCAAGTGGTGGTCCCTATGACCATTATTAGACTATTTATTGAAATGGTACCATTCCACAGTAAGTAGCTCACACAATGAGGCACCTCTTTAGATATAGACTTGTCTTCCGTGTTTCCTGAGAGAGCCATCTGTGACTCGAGTAAATTTTTTTTAAAAATTTATTCCATTAAAGGAGTTCCTCCCAGATGACCCAAATAATTACGATCCAGGCAGGGTGTTTGCAGTGGCAGGACAATTGAGCTTTGAAGTCAGGCAGATGTGGGTTTGAATCCTAGCTCTGTTACCTGTTACCTGTGATTTTGGGCAAATGCCTGAGCCTCTCTGGGCCTGTTACCTCATCCAACTACTTTATTATTAAAAAAAAATCCATTGCCATCAACTTGACTCCGACTTACAGTGACTCTACAGGACAGAGTAGAACTGCTCCATTGAGTTTCCAAGGAGCTGCTGGTGGATTCCAATTGCCAACCTTTTGGTTAGCAGCCAAGCTCTTAACCACTCTGCCACCAGGGCTCCACTTCACCACACAGTTGAGAAAATGAAAGGATATGCATTGAGCTTCTAGCCTTGTGTCTTGCTCATAACAGGCACTTGATAATATCTTTCAAATGAAATTCATGACTTTCAAAAAGACTAGGACAACCTTCCCCAACCCGACACACACATACTCACACTCATTCATATATATACACACACACATTAAGAACTCTCTGGTGGGTGGCTCAGTTCTCCCTTGACATTATCTCATGAAGACATAAGTATTTTTCATTAATTATTTAATGAGCAACTAATGTGCTCTGTAAACTTTCACCTAAAGCACAATAAAAAATAAGTAGTCAAATGGAAAGCTTGAAACCAAAGTTAGTCACAAACTCTTTCCACAAAACACAAGAACATTAATAGAAAATTTATTTCTTCAAACACATCTTAGATTCAGAGACTCAAGCGTATCAAGTTATTTGCACACACACAAAAATAAATAAGTGGCCACGGGGTCCAAGGAAACAGGGAAAGAAGTTTCAGGTCCTGTGCAAACCAGACTCTTTATAAAAATGACAATTTCTCAAAAACTACCAGCGAAGGTCACCCCCTCTGCTCAGGTCACAGCACCTTCCAGTCGATGGGTTTCCTGCCAGACTTCCACAGCAGCTCATTGGTTTTAGAAAAATGCCCACATCCAGAGAGTTCTCCGTACAAGACAACAGGGACGAGGGGCAGTCTGTCCCCACCCCTTCCCTGCCTGCAAGGACCAATTAAGTCAGGGTCTGGGGGTGGGACCCAGCATTAATATTTTTTAATGTCTCCCCAGATGCAGGCTTGAGGAGCACTAACTGGTTATTTGAAGTCTCCCAACCTGCTTCAGGAAGGATGAGAAACTGAATTCCAATTCCAAACATACTTCTGAAAATTTTAAAATGCCCCCAACTGAAAGAGTCTACGAGGTAGCTTTAAATTGTGAAGTCCAAATCAGTTTTAGGAGGACTCTTATAAGAGAAAAAGAGGCCCATCTCCAACAGGTACATGTTCTTATCTTCCCTCAGCTTGAGCCATTAACACAAGTCAACACACAAGACCCTCCAAAGTAGCCCAGGGCCCCCTACCAATTTTTCCTTGTAAATCTCAAATATTTGAGCAAGAATGGAAAGCCACTGCCACACACATACACCCAAATGTCTGCTTCCCCACCAAACACCCTCTTTAAGACACCAGTGTCAAAGCTAGTTTTTTTTTTTTTAATTGTGCTTTAAGTGAAAGTTTACAAATCAAGTCAGTCTCTCAATCAAAAATTTATACACACCTTGCTATATACTCCTAGTTGCTCTCCCCCTAATGAGACAGCACACTTCTTCCCTCCACTCTCTCTTTTCATGTCTATTTGGCCTGCTTCTGACCTCCTCTGCCCTCTCATCTCCTCCCCAGACAGGAGATGCCAACCTAGTCTCATGTGTCTACTTGATCCAAGAAGCTCACTCTTCACCAGTATCACTTTCTATCTCATTGTCCAGTCCAATCTCTGTCTGAAGAGTTGGCTTTGGGAGTGGTTCCTGTCTTGGGCTAACAGAAGGTCTGGGGGCCATGACCTCTGGGGTTCTTCTAGTATCAGTCAGACCATTAAGTCTGGTCTTTTTATGAGAATTTGGGGTCTGCATCCCACTGCTCTCCTGCTCCCTCAGGGGTTCCCTGTTGTGTTCCCTGTCAGAGCCATAGCTAGTTTTTTTCTGGGAGCAAACCGAAGCAAAAAGCAAATTTTATGAGAAGGAAAATGTAGTATCAGATAATGGATACTACTAACAACATGCTCAAGTCTAAACAAACAAAAACCCAAAACAAACAAAAAAACTCAACAATTCACATCTGACCTTGCCCTGTTGCACTCAAATCAAAAGCAGATAGTGACTTTCACACAATTAATTAGTATATAACTTGGGGTGCCCAGGACATCATTTTGCACAACTGACTTCCATGTTGTTTGACTTTAGATTACAAGTGCTGAGAGGCTTCGGCAAATACTCTTTTCTTTGTTGAATTGTTTCTGTCCAGTCTCTCACTCCTGCTCACTGAGCCATGAATAGCTCAGTTCCAGGTACAGCACGAGTTTTCTCATGGACTTGGCTTTGCAGAGCCCACTTCCTCTGCACAAAATCCTCCTTCCCCTTCCTCTTCTCGGCCTGGAAGCCACAATTCCTTCAATATCCAGCTCAGACATTCCCTCCACTGTGAGATTGCTTCTTTCCCGGACTGACTGAATGGCTGCTTCCTTTTGCTTCACACTACACCAGCGTGAGCACACAACGTACGGGCTCTGTGATTGTTGAGGTCTGAGTGGGAGCGTCTACAACAGAGATCCACAAACTACGGCCCAGGGGCCAAATCCAGCTGGCCACCTGTTTTCCTAAGGGTCCTGAGCTAAGAATGGTTTTCACATTTGTTAAATTCTTAAAAAAAAAAAAAATTTTTTTAAAGAACTTTTCAAAGCAGCAGAAAAAGATATTAAATTCAAATTTCCAAGTTTATATATAAAGTTTTATTGGAACACAGCCACACTCATTTGTTTACATTTTGCGTATGGCTGCTTTCACACCAATGGCAGGGTTGAGCAGTTGCCAGGGAGACCACCTGAGTGAAAGCCTGTAAAATATTTACTATCTGACCCTTCACAGAAAATGTTTAACGACCCCTGACTTAAAAGACTAAAATTACCTTTTATTTGTTTTTGCATATGGAATGATGGAATCGTAGGAAACCCAGAAACGTGAAAAAATTATTACTATGTGGTTAAGAATTCACCCAAATAAGGAACGTTCTTTCTAAAGAATCAGTGATAAAAACTGGATTTGTATTTTTTTGGTCGGAGACCATTTAAAGCACTCATCTGTGTAGTTTGAAGGGTTAGTACACTTCTAAGATGCAGTATATTAAAAAAGTGATTATTACCTGGTGTTTTGATAATTTCTGGTATCTCAGCATCTACTCCTTACAGCATTGCAATAGGAGAGAAGTGTCAAAATCTAACTGGTCTGGGAATTCTATCCTCTCCCTTCTCCCTTGGGTGGCGGAGTCCACTGTAATTTCTCAGGAGGTAGGAACCCAACGGTGCCAGAGGGCAGATTAAAAATGCCTCTTCCTGCTGCTTACTGATCCCAGAATGTGAGGATCATGAACTCTTCACAGATGAGGGAAGCAGCAAAGTAAGGCTTCCACACCCCTAAGAAACGTGTTTGCTAGTTTAGATGCCTGCACACTTTCTTGCCCAGATAGAAGCACACCATGGAAACGCTGGCGGTATGGTGGTTAAGGGCTACATCCGCTAACCAAAAGGTCAGCAGTTTGAGTACACCCGACGCTCCTTGGAACTCTATGGGGCAGTTCTACTCCGTCCTATAGGGTTGCTGAGTCTGAGTCGACTCCGCTTCAACAGGTTTGCTCTGTTTACCAACCCTTCTGCATACTTTTTTACTGGACACCAGGGAAGTGCAAACTCCACTCCCAGCTGCCAGAGCCAAGTGCCGGTAGGTCAATAGCCATCAGGGAGTCTTCCTGGGCCCCTAGCCTTATCACCCTAAGTTCAGATTCCTAGGCGGTGTCTAGAAATACTAGTCAAGGGAGCACCAGAGAAGGAACTCTCAAACTTTTACAGGGTATGGCAGAAAGGCAGGCCATGATGGCCGTGCTAAGACCTGAAGCAATGCTTTTTTCCCAGCGGGAAGCTTGCCCTTTAGGATCTCAGTAGGCCCTGACCCCATCTGGGCTCCCCACAGCACTTGTGGAGTTGGGGTGCTACTCCTGCCTGGGGCGGAGCCCAGCTTGGAAGAGCCCTGCCGGCTGCAGTCTTCTCTGCGCCCCTTCCCAGAACCAGGCCCGGGCTTACCCAGGCATGGTGGTGGGGTGGGCCGCTCCATCCGGGGCGGAGGGGGCGGGAGGAAGGGGGGCGGGCCTGCGGCGCGAAGGCGGCCCTTCCCGCAGACAATGGTTGTCATGGGGACGGCTCTGCAGCGCCCGCCCGCACTTGGCCCCAAGTGCAACGGCAGCTTAAGGACATCCGTGTGTCTTGGCAATTGCCTAGGGACCCGAGGGAGCTGACAAAAGACACTGGTGCACCGAGCGAGACTGCAACAATCTTTTTATTACCAAACTCACACGGAGTTAAGGCTTTAACCCCGTTAATAGCAAAATGGCATCTCTAACAAGATCAAGGTCGGGGGTGCAGGACTAAAAGTTGGTCTCTTAAACAAAGGATTAAAAAAATATATACACACCGGCACACGTATTTTTTGAAAAAAGGTAAAATTCCTGAGGGTTGCAGAAAAAAACACCCCAAGCTTTTTTCAGTCCGTAAAAAATAGCATCTGACAGTCTGCTGCCTTAAAAAAAAAAAAACTCGAAATGAACTCAGAAGAGAAGCATTTCCCCCCTAAAAAACTTTTCTCTTCCTGGTCCAACTTGCACCCTTGATTCCAAGAAAACACTCAAAGAATAATAAGACCCCCAGCTCACTTCTCGGAGCCTCTGCCCATTTGTTAAGCTCCTGCCTACTATCTTTCCTTAGGAATTTCCCCCCGTTATCATCAGAAAATTGGTCCCTAATTACTGGACCAGTTGAGGGCCAGATAGATTCCGTTTCCTGCAATATCAATGGAGCTGGTGTCTCTGGCAGAGATTGGGATGCCTCGCTGGGTGCAGGGGGCCTTCCTAAATAAAAATACCCACCACCATCTAACCTAAAGTCTAACCTAGCTGGTAAAAATAAGTAGCAGCAGCATCAAACTACTGGCTGTACCCAAAAGGTGCATGTTTCCTCCCTTTAACCAACAAGGTAAGGGGGGCGAGTGGAGGTGAAAACTGCTGTTTGTGGGCAACCTGGCTCGCTGCTGCCTTAGGGAAGCAGCTCCCCTTAGGCAGGGCACTGAAGAATTAGTAAAGCAATTCTTTTTCAACTGGACTTCACAGCTGGCTAATTCTTCAACAGCAGCTTCGCAAAAACCACTAGCAGAGGCCACCCCCTCTGCTCAGGTCACAGGTCCTTCCAGTCGATGGGCTTCTTGCCAGACTTCCGCAGCAGCTCATTGGTTTTAGAAAAATGCCCACATCCAAAGAAGCCTCGATACACGGACAACGGGGAGGGATGGGCAGTCTGCAACACGTGGTGCCGCTTCTGCAAGAGAGTCCAGCCAACGAGAGAATGAAACATGGCATATTCGGGACTTTTCCAAGACACTGTGTGGATACCCTTTTGTTCTAAATTTGCCCGTTTTCCGAAGTTTATTTCCCCTTCAGCAATTATGCTAGAACATACATCCATTCATTCACTCACTCATTCATTATAGAGTAACTACCTTTGCTGGGCTCTGAGCATGCCAAAAGGGCGAGCCTCACCTCTGATTTGGCAATTATCTCTCCGTTTTTTAAATGCCCCTACCTCACAGCCCCACAATTCCACCACAGCTAAGAGAGCACTTGCTAAAGGTCACCACGATGCATGACTAACACAAAGGTCTGCATGTAAGGAGGCTCACAGCAGCACTGCTTCTACTAGCTAAGATCTTACATATGGGCTGATATGGCAAAACAAACAAAAGCAAGGCAGCGATTCCTTCTGAATAAAAATAAAGTGATAAATTCATTAAAAAAGTTTTTTTTTTTTTTAAAAATTCACGAGAAACTATTTAGTACCTTTAAGAGGAAAGAAACAGTGGAAGGTATTTACTTTCCATTTTCTTCTCCTCTATATGGAGCTCCTGTGGCTCAGTGGTTAAGCCTACGGCTGTTAACCAAAAGGAAACCCTATCGGGCAGTTCTGCTCTGTCCTGTAGGGGTGCTAAGAGTTGGAATTGACTGAACAGCAACGGGTCTGGTGTTTAGGTTTTCTATGAAACCCTGGTGGTGTAACAGTTAAGAGCTTGGCTGCTAACCAAAAGGTTGGCAGTCCAGACCAACCAGCTGCCCCAGCAGGAGAAAAGATGTGGCAGTCTCTTCTGTAAAGATTCTGGCCTTGGAAACCCTATGGGACAGTTCTACTCTGTCCTATAGGGTCACTGTGAGTCAGAACTGATTCAATGGCATTTCCACGGTTTGAGGGGACAATGGTGGTTCAGTGGTAGAATTCTCGCCTTCCGTGCAGGAGACCTGGATTTGATCACAGCCAACTCACCTCATGCAGTGGAGCTTCCAGACTAAGACTAGCAAGAAAGGCCTGGCGATCTACGTCTGAAATATCAGCAATGAAAACCCTATGGATCACAATGGTCTGATCCACAACCTATTATGAGGATGATGTGGCTAACAACATACTGTTTGAATAATCTCACCACAAAAATAGACTTTGACTTAAACGTCAACTGCAGTTATCTGAGCAGGAGGATGACAGACCACTATTTGTTTCCTTCTTTATTCTTTTCTGCATTTAAATAAAACATCTAACAAAAAAAAAGTTTATTTCAAAAAGTCCTGCCTTTGGGCATTTTTAGGGCAGTGTACACTATTATGTATGATATTGTGAGGGTGGACACATGATATTAAGCATGTGTCAGAGTGACCCTAATGTGAACTCTACGAACTATACAGTAAAACCTGCGAGAGCCACAACCTGTATAAGGCGAAAGCCTGTCAGAGAAGGAAAACACAAATATTTTCCACTAAATCGAGCAATAAAAAAGTGGTCAGACTGCACCCTGTCAAAGATGGAAACCTTGCCAGATGGCTCTCACAAGTTTCAAGGTAATAATGTGTCAATATGGGGTCATCACAGGGATTGGACTGGACTATAAGATAGATAATGATACTGGTGAGGAGTGAGCTTCTTGGCTCAAGTAGATACATGAGACTATGTGGGCAGCTCCTGCCTGGAGGAAAGATGAGAGGGCAGAGGGCACACGAGCTGGCTGAATGGACACAGTGAACACGGGGTGGAAAGGAACATGCCGTCTCATTAGGGGTAGAGCAGCTAGGAGTATATTGCAAGGTGGGTATAACTTTTTGTATAAGAGACTGACTTGATAGTGAGGCAGTCCAGAGTGGTTGAAAGCACAGAGCCTGAAGCCAGATGCCTGGGCTCAAGTCCCAGCTCTGCCGCTTAGTAGTTGTATAAACATGGAGTGGCCCTCAACCTCTCTAAGCTGCCCTTTATTTTTCACCTGTAAATCAGGAATACCAATAGCACCTAGCTTATAAAATACCATGAAGGATCGAATTAATGATAATGCATACAGAGTACGAGAAGTAATACCCGTGTGGGTCTGACAAGTGGAAGAAGCCCCAGTAAATGTCGGCTGCGCTACACTTTAAAGGCTGAGTTAGCTCTGGGGACTGCAAAGACCTCACGCTGTGGGCAGAGAAAGCAGGACAAGCAAAGTGGGGCGCAGTCAAGGAAGCGGTGGAGTTGCAGCGAGAGGCAGGTGTGAGCCAACACCAAGACACCGTCTTGTCAGCCAAACCCATCACTGCTTCCAAAGCCATAGCGGGGGAATGACATGATCAGATTTGCATTTCAGGCTGTAAGACGGGTGCCACTGAGTCAATTTTCAACTCATGGTGATCCCATGAGCCAGAGAACTGCCCCATAGGGTTTTCTAGGCTATAATCTTTAAGGGTATAGACTGCCAGGTCTTTCTCCCGCTGAGTGCCGGGTGGGTTTGAACTGTCAACCTTTCAGTTAGCAGCCGAGCGCTTAACCATCTGTACCACCAGGGCTCCTTGAGAAGGGACTAGAATGGGGAAAATGAGAAGTAGGGAAACCAAGAGCAGGCTGCAGCTCAACAATCCAGGTCAGGTAAGACGAGCCTGAAGCAAGGCATGTTCAAGTGGAGAGGTGGGACAGATGTGAGACAGACAGAAGGAAGAACACAGACACTGATGGCTGATTAAATATGAGGAAGGGAAAGAGAGAAATCAAAAACGACATCAGATTCCTGGCCTAGACCGACTGGGCAGATGGTGGTACTTTTTAATCAGTGGGGAGAACACAGGAGCAAGTTTAGTGAAAAATGGATGAGGAAAGGAGAATTTAGCTTGAAACTTGTTGAACTTGATGTGCCTATGGGGTCACTTATAAAAATGCAAATGCAGCCAGCTATACAGATTTAGTAGTTAGGAGACTCGGTTAGTACGGAGTAACGGATTCCTTTTGCGTGGCCTTCCTTGCCATGGTCTTGTAACTCTCACCAAATGATTAGGTGACACTATGTAAATAAGGTGCTTGTGGCCCACCAAGGGGATTGGACAGCTTGCTAATAATGCAAATAAGGTGCATGGCACCCTTGTGGGGTGGAATCATGCAAATAACATGTATGGAAGCCTAATGAGGGAATTGGTCAGTTTTGCCATCCTGCTAGGCTTAACAGTGTATTCTTTGGACCCCCGGTCCCTGCACTGACAACCTCCTAGATCCAGGAGATAGAGCAAGCTGGAACACCTGAGACAGAGCAAGGTGGTTACAGTGGGTGTGCCGACCCACAGCATAAGAGAGCTGAGCCGCTTCAGGCCAAGTCTTACCGGCAGAGTGGGGTGCTGCCGGGTACTTATTGGTAGAGCTTTGTAACAATTGCCCAAGCAGGTGAGAGGCCGGGCTAAGGGTTCAAGGAGCTAAGGGCCAGAGAGACTATCCTGATCGAAGAACTGTATCCTAAGTCATGCCTGATCCTAAATTGTAGCTTGTCCCTTCCCTAATAAGCCCCATAATTGTGAGTTTGTTCTGTGAGTTCTGTGTGGCCACTGCAATGAATTATCGAACCCAGCAGAGAAGCAGAGAGTGCCGTGGGAGGGACAGCTGGTGTCAGAATTGGTAAAAAGGGGAGGGTGAAGGTGTGTCAGACCTCCAGCTCACAGCAGCCAGCCTTGGGCTAGTGACGCTGATAATGACTCTCTTCCCCTTCCCACAATGCCCCCTGAAGGTCCGATGCCCTCACACCACCAGTTTTACAGCTGGAGATACACAACTTGGTTTCCACGATCAAGCTGCTTTAATGACTGCTTCCTTTTAGACCAAACCAAGTTTAATAATAAAGGCTATAAATATACTGAATAAAAACTATGCTGAGGTAATAGATCTACTGATTGCAAACCTCCCTAAAGCACAAAGACTGGAAATTACTCTCACGTACACTTCTTACTTACCCAGACAATCAGATCTTAACAGTTGGTTCATTCATGCAACACTTTATTTCTATTATTCCTTCAGAAAAGTGAAAGCCTGAAAAGATTCTGTTCATGCGCACAAAACCTTTGGAGACTCTACCACCGGCTTAGAATCCTGTATACTCCCTTGTTCAAAGGCTGCACACAACACACTCCCACAGGCCTACCCAGGCGAACAGACAAACCACTCAGCATGGTGCTTAAGAACCTAGAATCTGAAGCTCTGCAAGGCTGGGCTCTGATCTCAGCTCCACCATTTACTGCAACTTTGGGCAAACGACTTCACCTCTCTGAGCCCCAAAACTTTGACAATCTTAAGGGAAACTAAGACTCACTTAGTTTATGACATGGATTTTCCAGGACTGCTTGGCAATGATTCCTAGAATTTTCTAAACTGCTTTGAAGTGATTAAAAAAAAAAAAAAAAATCCATACCCTATCGATGGCACTGCCCTTCTTCTGAGCATAAGAGCCCCAGAGTAAGAAGACAAGGCCATGTGAGTTCTGATTTAGCCAGGACACAACTGCATCGGTAAATTGCTCCCAGCCTCTTTCCTTGTGAGAGTTAGCTTGATGTGCTCGAACAGTGAGGACAGCATTGAGCAGGAGAACACCTAGGAACACACATGGAAGAAATCAGTTAAAAGTAGGCTACAACAAGTCAGCTCCAACTCCCAGCTTGGGTGTTATACACACTATGAAATCATCCACATAAGTCTGAAATTAGGTCATGAAGAAAGCATCACAACATGAACCGTGGTCAAACATGAACTGCAGGTGATGAGATTAGAGAGCATTTTATTTTCATCTCTGCCTTTTTGACGTCTTCCAAGTGAATGTTCATTTATTGTTGTCATCAGGAAGGATGGCTTTTAAAAATATCCTAAATGATATTAAATAACCCTGGGAGATACAGTGGGACTTGTGAAAGCCAGAACTCAATAGGACTGCCTTGTTTTTCCAGGTCTTGTAAGTTTTCCACCTTTAACAGGGTACAGTCTTACCACTTTGTGTCATTTGTTTTAATGGAAAATATTTTAGTTTTCCTTCTCTGACAGGCTTCCGCCTTACACAGGTACTGGCTTTTACAGGTTTTACTATATAACAAGTCGGCCAAAAATTTCATTGAAAACGAAAATCAAACGGCAAGAAACAACCAAAGATACTAGACACATTGAGACTAGAAGAATCCCCAAGACTACTGCCTTATATACTCTTTAAACCGTGAAGTGGAACTATCCCACGAAGTCACCTTTTAACTGAATAGCACGTTAGCTCAAAAAGTAAAGACTGTCACCCATGAGTACTACCCCCTTTTAAAAAATATGAGACCAAATTGACAGGTTACGCTACAGCACAGATGGGGTGGAAAGTGAAAAACTAGAATGGAAATAATGAGAATGTTGACGCAATGTGAAGAACGTAACCAACGCCACTGAACATTAGGTGTGGAAATTATTGAATGATAACACATTTTGCTGTATATATTTTCACCAAAAATACAGTAAAACACTAAAAAAAAAAAAAAGAAAAACAATCAAAGACTAACAGTCTTTCCTTATTCTGATTGTATAAGGACGGTTGATTATTGTAAAAACATAAAAAGTAGAAAAGTCCCGTAGGTAGGCATTAAACACACACACACAACGCATGTGTCAAAATGAGAAGAGTGAGGCCAATTTCTAAGTGGTCAAAGCGAAGAATCTTTGAGCAGATAAATTTTAAAAATTAATAATATTATTATTATATTACAAAGTTATATTAATAATATAATAATAACCCACTTCCGTCGAGTCGATTCGGACTCATAGCGACCCTATAGGACAGGGCAGAACTGCCCCATAGAGTTTCCAAGGAGCACCTGGCGGATTCAAACTGCCGACCTCTTGGTTTGCAGCCATAGCACTTAACCACTACACCACCAGGGTTTCCAGTATAATAATATATATGATATAATAAGGAACACATCTTTCTTTTTCAGAGTATGATTACAACATGAAAGGAAACATTGGCTACAGGATAAACTAAGATAATACATTCTTTTTTACTTATATAAATTAACCATTTTATAAAAGAGCTCTAGATTTTTACAGCCGCCTTTTAAAGTACAAACAATCAGGATGGAAAGGAGAAGGCTGTTGAAATTAATCCAAATATATCTTGTAATTTTGGGGTCTGATGTGTTCAAACTGTGGTATTGGCAAAAAATGTTGACTATACCGTGGACTGCCAGAAGAACAAACAAATCAGTCTTAGAAGAAATAAAACCAGAATGTTCTTTAGAAGTAAGGATGGCAAGACTTCAATTCCTTACTTTTGACACGTCATGAGGCAAGATCAATCGCTAGAAAAGGACATCATGGTTGGTAAAGAGTCAGCAAAAACAAGGAAAACCCTTATTGAGATGGGTTGATGTAACAGCTCCAACGATGAACATAAACAAGGTTACCTTGTTTGGCCCACCCAGACAGATCTCCATGACCCGGATGAACAAAACCATCTATGTCTGTAGACAGTTCTTTATAAATGTTTTCCAAACTGAAAGAAAAGCAAAAAAAAAAAGAGAATCTTAACCATAATTCTGAAAGTTCAGCAACCACCCACATACCTGAGAGGTTAAAGTCTGTAAGTCTGCTCTCGATTAGGAAATATTTAAACAGTCCCCATTTCATCCTTTCCTCCTTCAGCCATGACCGAGCAGGGAAGAAAAACAATGGAATGCTGCGGGTACCGGCCAAAAGCAAAATCTTATTCTTTACTTTGGTCTGTGTGTAGATTTAAGATCTGGCACTTTGGAAGACCTAAGTAGATTAGCCCAGCAGCCATAATTCTTTCACAAATGATGTTCACAGTTTTTATATTTCTATAGTATATACATTGTATACAAAATCCTCCAAAGCAGTGGTTCTTAACTGGAGCGATTTTGGTTCCAGGGGACACTGGGCAGTGTCTAGAGACATTTTTGGTTATCACAACTAGGGAGGGGAGGTTGCTACCGGCATCTTGTGGCAAGGATGCTGCTAAACATCTTACAATGCACAGGGCAGCCCCCACAATAAAGAAGGATCCAGGCTAGAGGACCTACAGTGTGAAGTTGAGAAACCCTGCTCCTAAGGCCAGCGAATGCCCTCAAATAGTCGCACCTGTGATTCAAAAAGTACACATCTGAAAGTAGTCAAGATTGGCCCTGAGCCATCTATAGAGCAGTTGTACCTGGGTGGAGGCGGCACAGGTCTTTGAACACTAAAGCAGAGCCCATGAGCTTGATTAGGTCCGTGATATGGGTCCTGTCCCAGGATGACAACTTTCACCTGTGAATACCAGTTGGCAAGACGTTAAACAATACCACAGTGCAGGCAGTCTAGATAAACACCTTGCTGACTGATAACCTTTAAAAGGAATGTCACAATGAGAAGGCAAACCTTCCTGACCCAACCGAGAACTCCAAGGGAGTAACTTCCTTGGCACCATTACTTCCTATGGCCAAATTATCTTGCCCTTGATATCACCCCAAGTCCTTCCCTGACACAGGTTTTTCAAACAAGCTGGCTTTGTTTTCATGCTCATCTTCCAAGTCACCAAAGTAAATACACCGTCGTAACAAGTGCAGCCACCCAGAAGCACATACGTTAGTTATCTCTCGGTCAGCCCTATCCCATCCCAATTTACCCATTTGAAATTACCTGTGTATCGGGGGTTACTGCACTCATTACCCTATGCTTGGTATTTTTTACATCACTCATTTTGGGCATCTTTCAAGACTACAGACAGTTTAATCAGTAATGGGCAGTCATCTTGTTTCCCAAATTATTTCCATTACACAAAATACTGCTTTTTATTTCTATGGACTAGATTCCGAATAGTGGAGTTGCCGATCAAAGGAGAAGTTTATTTCAAATTTTCATAGGTTATCACCAAATCACTTTTTAATGAGTTTAAGCAATTTGAATTCCCCACCAGTGACATGAGGGTGCCTGCTCCCCTACAATCGCTAACGGACGAAACCTCAAGAGATTGAGGCCAGGTCCAAAGGACCAAGGGAAGAAAGAAGCGGCTGATGCACCGAATGGGAATGAGGTCACTGTCACGGGAGGTGTTGCAATAGAAGGTTAACCCTTTTGTCCAGTGCCCACCCACCTCTTCATTCTACTGCTTCTGTCCATGGGGCCCTGTTTAGACTCTTCCTTCACAACTGACATACTTTTCTTCTTTTGAAAACCCAGATTCAGATGTTCCGTGTCCAGGACGCTGCCACAAGCCTCTCTCTGTGCCTCCCCTAAGGGTTCACTGTCCCTGGTGTTTTCTCCATAGGGAAGCAACCTGTCCCAGGACGGATGGTTCTCTGTTCAAGGATCTGGTCCTGGATGAGTGAACTTCCTTGTTTGAGCTACTTAACCACCTCCCAAGCTAAAGCCTCAACGTGCTTTTCTATAAAGGAGCCCCGCTGACCCCTCCGATGCTCAGACTCTCACAGGCTTGACGCTTTCGTATTGACCGTTGGTATTCAGAACAGAACATAATGTTCAAACATTAGAGCAAAGTCATTTCAAAATAAGGAGCTACGGAGTTCCTGCTTTAAAAAGTAAACTGTGGAGTTTGCTAAGTATTAGGTGTGGCAACCTTACCAAGATGGCGGATTCACCTCTCTCTCTTCCATTTGGTTTAGCAGACATGTAGGAAATCACAGGACTCCTCCCCCCATCTTACAAATGGGGGAGGGAAAAGGATAACAACAAAACCCCAAATCCTCCAGTGTGAGTATATTGTGGGGGTTAAAGGAAAGACAGATGACAAAGGTCATAGGCAACAGGCTACAAGGAGATGCCGGAGATGGATCTAGTAAGTTGGTTTTCAAGACAGAAGTGAGGAGGTTCATGCCACACAGCCTGCTCTGAGATGGAGGTAAGACATGATCAGCCCTTTCATAGTTTATACAGCCAGTCCCCAGGTTACAAAGGAGATTGGTTCCTAAGTCTGTCTTCAGGTTGCATTTGTAAGTTAAGTCAGAAACGGCACACACGGTTCTTATTTAACGTCAGTCAAGTGTCTGAAGACCTGGCAGTGCAGTGGTTAAGAGCTCAGGCTGCTAACTGAAAGGTCAGCAGTTCAAATCCCACAGGCACTCCTTGGAAACCCTATGGGCAGTCCTACTCTGTCCTATAGGGTTGTTAGGAGTCAGAATCGACTTGACTGCTATGGGTTTTGGTTTAATCAAATATTAGTATACAGTATATATTTTACCTTTCTATGCATATAAAACACTGAAGAAACACTTCCAAACCACACAACGTTTTCATGTCCATCACAAAGTAGCACTTGCGTTCATTACGAACCATTGTATTTAAGTCAATTTTTAAATATGATAGGCGGTATGGCAGTCCGTTCCTAAGTACATGAGTTGTCCCATTCTCCCTTTCGCGATGGGGGCTGCCTGTACGGTGCAAAACCACAGACAAGCTCTTGAACAGGAGACTGATGTGACTGGAGCCGCCAATCAGCAGCAGTGGTGGAGGAAGAACTAAAGCCAAGGATTTGTTACCAGAACATGGAAACTGTCCGGGGCAGAACTCAAACGCTTTCAAGTGCCAACAACAAAGAGTGGTCAGATAGAAAGAATAACATATTGAGCTACACGTCAAGGTGGGGTCGACTGTACCAGACACTAAGACAGCAGTCCTGAATTCCGATTTGCGGTAACCCCACGCGCACGGAGGAGAACTGCATTCCATAGGGTTTTCAAGGCTGTGGCCTTTGCAGATCACCAGGCCTGTCTTCGAGGCGCCTCTAGGTGGGTTCAAACCACTGACCTTTTGGTTCGTAGTTCAGTGCTGTCTTAGTTATCTAGTGCTGCTGTGAGAAAAACACCACAAATGGGTGGCTTTCACAAACAGAAATTGATTTTCTCATAGTTTAGGAGGGTAGAAATCCGAATTCAGGGTGCCGGCTCTAGGGGAAGGCTTTCTCTCCCCGTCATCCCCAGAGGAAGGGCCTTGTCTCTTCTGAGCTTCTCCTCCTGGGCAATCTTCACGTGGCTAGGCATCTCTCTTCCCCATCTTGCAGGTTTGTTAATCTCTTTTGTATTTTAAGAGATTGACTCAAGATACACCCAGCACTAAACCTGCCTCATTAACATAACAAAGACAACCCATTCCCAAATGGGATTAGAACCACTGGTATAGAGGTTAGGATTTACAACACATATTTTTGGGGGACACAGTTCAATCCGTAACAGGTGCCTAACCATTTGGGCCAGCCAGTGATTCCCCGGCAGTCTGCGACTTATTGAAGAGTTTGAATATTAGCCCTGGTTCTGTCAACTAGGGCGGGGAGTCCTATTACTAGCTTCATGCCTCAATTTCATCACTCATACCACAATAATACCTAAGAGTGGCATGGGGTTGGTTTCAGGGTCAAATACGAAAAACCAACCAAACCCACTGCCTGCCGTCGAGTTGATTCCGACTATAGCGACCCTATAGGACAGAGTAGAACTGTCCCATGGAGTTTCCAAGGAGCGCTTGCTGGATTTGAACTGCCGACCTCTTGGTTAGCAGCCATTAGCACTTAACCACTATGCCATCAGCATTTCCTCGGGGTCAAATAAGATACAGAAATGATGCTTAAACGACATATTCCTAAAAAATGAGAACTCCAAAGTGAAAATGTTCAACCAAGTTTGGTATATAGCGAATAAAGGTTTCATAAATAGCTCCTTTAAAAAGAGAAAAATGAGAGCTACAGGCACATGGTCTATGCACGCATTTTTCTTTTCCTTTCTTTCTGCTATGTAGTAAAAAAAAAAAAAAATGTAGTAGCACATGGTAAAAGTTAAAGAGTAAACAGCAGCTAAAATATAGTCTGTCAAAGTTCACAGTTTCAATGTTTTATCTATTAATGAATTGCGGACAGCGGCTTATCTGCAGCGTCCCTAATTGAGCAATACTATTTGATTCCCTCGTCTTTTATGAAGTAATCACCTTCTGGTACTTACATCTCTTATGTCACACATCTGGGTCCATGTGAAGACCTGGTGTGGGGGTGGGTAAACGGTGTGATGCTTTCTTTCTTCTGCCACAAACCCCATTAGCTGATATAAAGATAAATGAGATTTAAAATCACATTCTCACTGGAAGCCATAAGCAAGCCTCTAAATAAAGCAAATCAGTTGAATTACCTAGCTCTTTGTCAAGTTCTATACGCAAACCCTCTTAAAACACAACAGTACCTGCCACCCACCAAGGTTGCTCAATCACTTCAATTTCCTCCTTCTTTCTTTTTTTGGGGGGCCTGGTGGCACAGTGGTTCAAGAGCTCAGCTGCTAGCCAAAAGGTCTGCAGTTCGAATCCACCAGCCACTCCTTGGAAGCCCTATGGGGCAGTTCTACTCTGTCCTACAGGGTCACTATGAGTCAGAACCAACTTTTTTTTTTCTTGGGCTGGATCAAGCTATATTTCCCCGGCTGCCTTAATTTCCTCTTAATGCCTTTTATTTTTTTAAAGGCCATGCCAGGTTTCATTCAGTCTGGTTGGTAGTTTTACTATGCCAATTTTTTTCTGATTAACTCCGTGGATTAAATGAAGGCATAATACCATTCTATGGTTGTGAGCCCTGGTGGCCCAGTGGTTAAGAACTTGGCTATTAAGCAAAAGGTTGACAGTTCAAATAAACCAGCCTATCAACCCTATGGGGCAGTTCTACTCCGTCCTATAGGGTTGCTATGAGTTGGAATTGACTTGATGGCAACGGTTTGGTTTTTGTTTTGGTATGATATCCTTCTTTTGGTGTTGTTAGTTGCCCGTGGTGTCTACTCAGATTCGTGGTGACCCCATGTATGCAGAATAGAACTGTGTTCCATAGGGTTTTCAAGGCTGTAATCCTTCAGAAGCAGATCACCAGGCCTGTCTTCCCAGCTGCCAAGGTAGGTTCCAAGTACCAACTTTTCCATTAGTAGTACAGCACTTAACAATAACCACTCAAGCCATCCAGGGACTCCTGATATCATCCTGCTGATGCTACTGTGTGTGATGGAATCAATGTGGATTCACACTGACCCTACAAGACAGAGCAGAACTGCCCCATACGTTTTCCCAGGCTGTAATTTTTATGGAAGCAGACTGCCACATCTTTCTTCCACGGAGCCTCTGGGTGAGTTCAAACCAACAACCTCTGGTAAGCTGTCCAGTGCTTAACAATTGTCACCAGGGCTCCTTTCACATCAACACAGCCTTTAAAACCTGTAGCTAATAAGCATGCGAGGACCCCAAATACCATGGCTTCATTTTACTCCATGAGTGCAAAAATGACATTTACGGAGGGAAAATAGGAGAGACTATGAAGGCGATATCCTAACACTTGAGGACTTGACCTGCTATCTCAATAACACAAAGAGTCAGCGGTCTCCACTGTTAACGTTATGAAAGGTACCGCTCTACACTTACCTTTATAAAATACGGTTTCCCGAACTCCTGGCTGAGCTGCTGCTTCCAGCTCTCCCCAAAGCCCACGGGCACGTTGCGGGCTGCGAGTCTGAGCAGGGCGATGGCCTTGTTCTTCTGAATCCGGATCAGCTGCTCGGGGCTCAGCGGCGAAGAGGGCGGCGTGCTCGGCTCGTCCTGCCCGGTCCGGGCCTTCTTGGCGGGACTGGCCTGCAAGTGGAGCCCGCAGAGGCGGGCCGTGAGCTGCAGCGGCCCTCTCCCGGCCGCTCCCCATTTCCAGCCCCATCCCAAGGGCCATCTGCAGAAGATGCCCATTTGGGAGGTTTTCGGTTCTGCGACCCCAGGGCTGAGCCCAGTCCCGGGCCAGTAGGCCGCTGCCGGAAATTTCGTGAGCCTGAGACCAAAACCGGAGGGTGGGGGAGGCAGGTGGGCTGAGGAAGCCCCGCGGGGTCTTGAGGGATTGGCGGGAAAGGAACAAGGCGCGGAAGCTCCCGCCCCGCCTCAGGGGCCAGCCACTTGCGTCCCCACGCTGCCTTTTCGCGGCAAAATCCCTCCCCTGGGGTCCCGCCCCCTCCCTCACGCGACTGGACGGCAAGACCAGAAGGGCGGGCCCGCGGCGCTCTGATTGGCGCTCTGGACCCCGAGGCTCGCCCCCATTGGCTGCTCCCTTAGCATGGCCGCCGGTGAGAGCCCATGGCGGCTGTTTTGAACACGTTGAGGCTGTTTTCAACACGGGGCTCCCAGTTTGCAGAGTCAGTCGCTCGTTCCTGCATCCCCTCGGTCGCCCGGGGCCCCCCGCCAGCAGCCCCGGCCCGGCCCCAGACCCCGACCCCACAACCCGTCCCCGCCGCGTCTTACCACCACATCCCCGTTCTTCTCAGGTATCGCCGCCACCGCCCCCACGCCAGTCCCCGCGTCGGCCGGCTCGGGGCTCCGGGTACATCGCTTCCCGGCGGGGCTCGGGGAGAAGAAGGCGTAGAGCGTCTTCTGGCCGATCATCCTGGAGCCTAGGAGCGAACGACCGCGCGCCGTCCGGGAAACCCGCGAAATCCTTGTTGGCGGCGGCGATCAACAATTGGCGCCAAGCGACCCGCGCATGCTCTGACCAGGGGGCTCTGCTGGGGACGGGGGGCGGTGAACGCCCAGTGCGCGTGTGCGGGAGGGGCTTCTGGGTGATGGGTGGGGTTTGGAAGGGTCCTTGGGGGCCTGTGTGAGGGCTGGGTTGTCTTCATTCATTCCCTCCTTCATTTAGTATATTCATACATTATAACCCTGCCTTTTGGGCAAGTCCCCCTGTCTCTCAGCTGTAAAAAGAAAATTAAGAGTACCTGCCCTATGGGGTTGTAGTAGGAGTAAAATTAGCATCAAAATGTTTACTCAGCGCGTATATAAATTATCCAACTTTCACAACCTATTTTACAGGTTGGGCAAATCTGCTGCCAAAAACCTCTTTGAAAGTGTTAAAAAGCAAAGATGTCACTCTGAGGCCAAAGGTGCGCCTGACCCAAGTCAGGGTATTTTCAATCCCATCATATACATGTGAAAGCTGCACAATGAATAGGGAAGACCGAAGAGGAATCGATGCCTTTGAACTATGGTGTTGGTAAAGAATACGGACTGCCAGAAGAACGAACAAATCTGTCTTGGAAGAAGTATAGCCAGAATGCTGCTTAGAAGCGAGGGTGGCGAGACTTTGTCTTGTGTACTTTGGACATGTTATCAGGAGGGACCAGTCCCTGGAGAAGGACATTATGCTTGGTAAAGTAGGGGGTCAGCGAAAAAGAGGAAGACCTCAAGGAGATGGACTGACAGGGTGGCTGCAACAATGGGTTCAAATATAGCAACAATTGTTAGGATGGTGCAGGACCCCGCAGTGTTTGGTTGTGTTGTACCTGGGGTCCCTATGAGTCAGAGCAGACTAGGTAGCACCTAACGACATCATTTTACAGATGACAAACTAAGGCTTAGAGTGGCGAAAGTGTTGCCCCAAATCACTTCGATAACCTAACTTATACAGTTGGGGGAGACTTTGGGGTCATGGAGGTTAAACCTCAAAGTATTCATCCTCCAAATGGCACTACCGACACCCCCATACACCTGGGATTCTTCTCTTTCCCTCCCACCTCACATCCAAGCTATCAATACGTCCTGTTGGTTCTGTCTCCAAAAACCAAAAAATCCAAACCCATTGCCATCGAGTAGGACTCATAGCAACCCTATAGGACAGAGTAGAACTGCCCCATGGGGTTTCCAAGGAGCGGCCGATGATCCCAACTGCCGACCTTTTGGTTAGCAACCAAGTTCTTAATCACTGTGCCACCAGAGCTCTATCTCCAGAATAAACCCTGTATTCAACCAAGGCTCTCCTCTAGCTCCAATCCCAGCTGGCCACCTCTTTCCTATAGCCACAGGACAATGCCCGGGTTAATACCCTCCTGTGTCTTCCAGATGTGCTTAGACTAAAAGGCCGGCTTCTTACACCACAACCCTCTGGCCCCCTCCACAAGGCCCTATGGGCTACGGGGCTGACGCAGTTCCAACAACCTGGATCTCCTCACATTTGCTGGACGCACGAAGCTTGTCCCCCATATGGCCTTCATATACTAGCACACGCTGTCCACCTGCCTGGAAAACTTCTGATCTCAGCTGAGGGTCCTTCCTCAGAGATGCCTTCCCCTCCACTATGTGAAACGATCTTGTTTCCTTCTTTCCTTGTTTATTGTCTATCTCCACCTCCAAAATGTAACCTTTATGAGGACAGGGACTTTATCCTTGTCCTTGTCGCTGTTGTGTCCCAGTGCCTAGGACTGAGGGCTCCCAAGGAGAAACCAGTTGCCACCAAGTTGACTCTAACTTGTGACAACCCCACGTGTGTTAGAGTAGGACTGTGCTCTACTGGGTTTTCAATGGCTGATTTTTCGGAAGTAGATTGTCAGACCTTTCTTCCCAGGTGTCCCTGGATGGACTTGAACCTCCAACCTTTTTATAAAGTTAAACATACATTTACCATGGGATTCAGCAATCTCCCTCCTAGGAATTTATCTAAGTGAAATGAAAATCTACAGTCACATAAAACCCTGTACACGAATGTTTATAACAACCTTTATGCTTTGTTTTAAATGTGATTTTATTTACACCAATTCAACAGTTTCTACATGTGCCTTTTAGTGACGCTGGCTACATTCTTTGAGTTGGGGAACCATTTTCACCCTCCTTTTCTGAGCTGTTCCTCCCTCACTGACATAAATTCAGTGCCCCGTAAGGTTCCTATCTAATCTTTCTAGTTGCTGTTGTCAATCTGATCCCACATAGATAGTTCTCAAAACAGCGTAATGCTCAAAGCAGAGATCTTTTACTAGTTAAGCTTAAGTATTATTTGGTTCAAAGAAGATTTCAAGGGATATTTTTGGTTTAAGGTTTAAAGACTATCTCAGGGCAATATTTTCAGGGATTCATCCAACCTTCACAGCTCCAGGAAGTCTGGAGTCCATGAGAATTTGAAATTCTGTTCTGCATTTTCCACCTTTTAATCTGGATTCTTCTGTGGAATCTTTGACCAAAATGTTCAGTAATGGTAGCCAGGCACCATCTAGTTCTCCTGGTCTCAAGGCAAAGGAGGCAGTTGTTGAGGTGAAAACTAGCCACACATTCCAGACCCTCCTCCTATTCCTGACTCTCCTTTCTCTGTTGTTCCAGGTGAATACAGACTTACTGTTGTACCTTGAATGGTCCCTCACAAACCGTTAAGACCTCAGGCACTATGCAAGGAAATAGGAGGTAGAACAGAAGCACTGAACATGTTATTAGGCCAATTAACTGGGATGTCCCATGAAACCATGACCCTAAACCTTCAAGAAACCAAATCACGTGAAGTACTTGATTGTACGTAAGTAGCCTCAGCAGCTACTCTTTTTTTTTTTTTGTCATGGTTGTAAATATGTCTATCACACAACTTTTGCCAATTCAGGTTTTCACGGGTGTACAGCTTATTGACAGCAATTACAGTAATCGGCTTTGCAACCCTACCATTAATCACTGTGATATTTCCATCACCATTAACCACCTCCTTTCCCCCTCCCTCCTGCCCTATAGCAACTTTATTCTTAATCACCAAAAACTGGAAGCAACTCAAACACCTCATGAACTGACAAATGGGGTAAATAAACAAAGAATACTGTTTGTTGTCAGGTGCCAGTGGAGTTGGTTCCTACTCATAGCAGCCTTATGTATAACAGAAAGAAACACTGCCCGGTCCTGCACCATTCTCACAATCGTTGCTGTATTTCAGTCCATTGTTGTAGCCACTGTGTCAGTTCATCTCATTGAGGGTCTTCCTCTGTTTTGAAGACTGTCTACTTTACCAAGCATGATGTCTTTCTCCAGGGACCTGTCCTTCCTGGTATCATGTCCCAAGTATGTGAGATGAAGTCTCGCCAACCTCGCTTCTAAGGGGCATTCTGGCTGTACTTCTTCCAAGACAGATTTGTTCATTCTTCTGGCAGGCCATGGTGATTTAGAAAATAATATTGCAATTACTATTCCCTGTCCTTGAGCACAGAGAATGTGACCCAGCTGAAGCCGGGCCCACAGGACTCACAAGGACACATCAACTGAGCCCTGAGATAAAGACAATAGATGGGACAATCTTAGAAATTATCTTTTAGGGAAGAAAAATAATCTTTTAAGGAACTTTTCATATAAAGTCAATCAAACAGGACACAAAAGACTTTCTACTCTTATGTATTCCTATTAACATTTAGTGAGTAGAAATTTGTTGGACCAAAGAAGACCCTCCTGACTATCGCTTCCTGAAACCTATACCCATGATTGTCAAGAAAGGCAATTCAAAAGGTAAGATCACAGTTTCTAGCCAATCTGTGAAAAGATGAAACTTTCAATGGTTCTACCCATTTTTGTGATAATATGTACGGATGATTCTGTAACCTTCCTCGGATTCGGGCAGACATTAGCTCTGGCAGCATGCTTGTCCACTTCCCATTTTTGTCTTTTTGAATATATGCCGAATTAAACTTTCTTTTTGCTTTATTAAACTTTATGATTTTTTTCCCCACAACAATGCTATATCCAATATTCTTCATCAACACCATAATTCAAAGGCATCAATTTTTCTTCAGTCTTCCTTATCCATTGCCCAGCTTTCCACGCACATAAGGCAATTGAAGATACCATGGCTTGGGTCAGGCAATGTTGTGCTGCTATTTAAAAGGTTTTCATTGGCCAATTTTTTCAGAAGTAGACTGCCAGGTCCTTCTTCTGAGTTTTAGTCTGGAAGCGCTGCTGAAAGCTGTCCACCATGGGTGACCCTGCTATTATTTGAAATACCAGTGGCATAGCTCCCAGCATCACAGCAACACGCAAGCCACCACAGTACAACAAACTGACAGATGAGTAGTGAAATGGAATGCTACTGAGCAATAAAAAGGAACAAATTACTGATACAAAGTCATGATAGACGGAGAGAACATTGAGGTCAAGGATTTCATTTTACTTGGATCCACAATCAACGCTCACGGAAACAGCAGTCAAGAAATCAAACAAGGCAGTGCATTGGGCAAATCTGCTGCAAAAGACTTCTTCAAAGTGTTTAAAAGCAAAGATGTCACGTTAGAGACGAAGGTGTACCTGACTCAAGCCATGCTGTTTTCAGTTGCCTCATAGGCATGTGAAAGCTGGAAAATGAATACCAAAAAACCAAACCCATTGTCCTTGAGTCTATTCTGACTCATAGTGACCCTGTGGGAGAGTAGAACTGCCCCATAGCGTTTCCAAGGAGCACCTGGTGGATTCAAACCACCAACCTTTTGGTTAGCAGCTGTAGCTCTTAATCACTACACCACCAGGGTTTTCTGGACAATGAATAAGGAAGAGCAAAAAGAAGAATTGAAGCTTTTGAATTACGGTGTTGGTGAAGAATATTGAGTATATCCTGGACTGCCAGAAGAACAAACAAATCTTTCTTGGAAGAAGTACAGCCAGAATTCTCCTTAGAAATAAGGATGGTGAGACTTCATTTCATGTACTTTGGACATGTTATCAGGAAGGATCAGTCTCTGGGAAAGGACATCATGCTTGGTGAAGTACAGGGTCAATGAAAAAGAGGAAGACGCTCAATGAGATGGATTTACACAGTGGCTGCAACGACGGGCTCAAGCATGACAATGATTGTGAAGATGGCGCAGGCCGGGCAGTGTTTCATTCTGTCGTACTTAGATAGGGTCGCTATGAGTCAGAATTGACTCGAGGGCACCTAACAACAACAACTGATATAAAAACATGGATAAATCTCAAAAGCATTATGCTAAGTGAAAGAAACCAGACCAAAAAGGCTACATATTGTATGATTTCATTTATAAGTAATTCTGGAAAAAGCAAATGGTGGGGACAGAAAACAGATCAATGGTTGCCAGGGACAGGGGCGGGAGAGGGGAGTTTGGCAATGAAGGAGCCTGAAGGAATATTTTGGGATGATGCAATTGCTTTGGACCTTGATTGTGGTGGTGGCTACACAACTGTGTGTATCTGTCAAAGTTCTCAGAAGGTCCACAACCTCATGGAAGTTTCATCCCACTGGGGGAGATAGAATAAACAAGAATTAGGAGCAGTAACAGCACCTGCCACCCCTTTTTAACATAGAAGCTCTTCTCACACGTCCTCTCATTTAATCCTCATGGCCCTCTCATGACATAGGTTTTATAGTCCCTGCTTTACAGGTGAGGAAATTCAGGCCCAGAGAGGTTAAGCGACCTGCTGGAGCCCACACAGCTAGAGCCAAGGAACCACAAACGGAAGCCAGGGGTCTGAGCGCAGAACTTGCGCTGCTACCTGCCACAATATGTTGGTGGCCCAACTCCCTTCCAAGACACCAAGATAATCCCCAGTGAGAGGTGACATGAACAGTTCCCAATTCACCAACGATTCTCAACCGTTGTGGAACAAACGATGTTAAACTGAAGCACGGAAATGCCTGCAACGCACAGAAAGAGCCAGCAGGTGGCGCCTGGAGGTTTCCCACAACCTTGTTTTGCAAATTTTGTCGCGTTTCCCGGCTTGCAGCGCAAATCTACCCGGAAGCAGTGGCTGTGGTCCGGGGTGAGTGTTTTTTCTTTCCCGCCACCCCCTTCTAGAATGCTTGCAAGAATTGGAGCTGCACGGGTGCTGTCTGAGATATTAAAAAGAATCCTTACACACACACACACCGCTCCCCGTGCCCACGCGCATGTTACAATTCTTTCAGAATTCAGTGTGTGTGTGTCTATGTGTTTAACTGTTTTATATCTGGATTCTTCATCATATCCGCTGAAGTATTACTCTACTGACCTATTTTAATCTGGGGTTGGATGGTGGGTGGTTAACAATCCTCCCTTCTCCTAAGTGGGGTGAAAAGGGCTCAGTGATTAAGCACTGGGCTGCAAAAGAAAGGTGGGCAGTGAGAACCCACTGGCTGCTCTGCGGGAGAAATACGTGGCAGCCTGCCTGCCTAAAGATTAAAAAAAAACAGCCTTAGAAACCCTATGGGGCAATTCTACTCTGTCCTCTAGGGTCGCTCTGAGTCTGAATCCATTGTCAGCATCCTTTTTTTTTTTTTTTACTGTAAGCAGGAGATAGTTGCACTGCATTCCTGGGTGACTTTGGGCCAATCCCTTCCCCCTCTCAAGGCGTCAGTTTCCCCATCTGTAAAATGAGGGTTTGGACTAGATGGCATTTCCACATTTGACTGTGGCGTGTGAATTCCCGGGTGTACTCTAAAAATTCAGGTGCTTGGGGGCGGGGTGCAGATACTGAGATTTTTGCAAGTAGCCAGCCACAGAAGTCGGGGAGACCCTGGAGCAGACCATCGCTAGGGGTCCTTTCGACTTTAACAACCTCTGCTTCCTTTTTAGGATGTGGTTTTAAACTTTAAAATGGAAACTTAAAAATAGGGGGAGTGTTGCTGTGGGAGCCCTTTGCAGAACAGGCTTTCCACCAGACAAACAGCCTGGGTAACCTCTCCCTGTCTTTGCCTGGCTCCAGGTGCCTTTGCGGAGACAGAGACAGGATGGACAAATTCCTGGTGAAGGGGGCTTTCCACCACCGTTTGGGGAAGGGTGAGGAGAGAAGCTTGCGGGAGGAACAAGATCAGACAGGTGAAGACGCCGCTGTGTTGAGAGGAGAGGAGGGAAGCTCTAGGAAAAGGCCCAGGAGAGACACTGCAGAGGATGGAGTCCACTCAGCAGGCCCCCGCTGGCGCCATATTCGGGCTCAGGACCTAGACTGCGATTACACTGTCCTGTTTGGCAGAGCTGAGGCAGATGAGATTTTCCAACAGTTGGAGAAAGAAGTGGAATATTTTACAGGTAAGCAGAGGACGGCGATGGGTGTGTGTTGTGTGTGTTTTGAAGGCTTGATAAAACCACTGCTCTGTGTTTAGAGAGAGTCCCTGGGTAGTGCCAATAGTGATGTGCCTGGCTACTAACCGAAAGGTTGGTGGTTTGAGCCCACCCAGAGGCACCTCGGAAGAAAGCCCTGGCAATTTGCTTCTGAAAGATCAGCTTTAAAACTCTGTGGAAAACAGTTCTACTGTACAGCACATGCAGTCACCATTAGAGGGTTTTTTTTTTTTCTTTTTAATGGTAGTACTATGTTTAACTTTTTGAGGAACCTCCAAACTTTTCCAGAGTGCCTGTACCATTTTGCATGCCCAGCAGATTAGGTTTCTAGTTTCTCTACAGCCTTGCCAGCACTTATTATTTTCCTTTTCCTGATAGTAGCCAACCTAGCGGGCATGGAGTATGGGCTTCAGTGTTTTTAAAAAGCTTCCAGGTGTTTCTAATGTGCACCAAGGTTGAGACCCACTGGTCTAGTGGGAGAGATGAGTGAATAACCAGGTAATCCCTCTACACCAGTGGTTCTCAGCATCACCTGTTGGACTTGTTAGAACTCAGATTGTGGGGCCCCAGCCCCTCAGTCTAGTTTCTGTAGTTTTCAGGTGATGCTCATGCTGCTGGTCCGGGGACCACACATTGAGAACCGTGGCTCTACCCTGTGATGAACACGCGGGGATCTGGCCAAGCACTTGGAGGGGTCCGTGGAAAAGCCCACAGGAATCCCAGTTGACAACCTGAGCTACATTTGCCCCATCTTTCACAGAACCACAGGCCCTCAGTTTTGCCCAGAGTTGGCAAAACTGCTGTGTTGTTGTTATTTTTAGTTCCCGTCTGGTCAATTCTGATTCCTAGCAACCCTATGTGTGCAGAAAAGAACCGCTCCATAGGGTTTTCAGGGCTGTGACCTTTCAGAAGCAGGTCGCCAGGCCTGTATCCCGAGGTGCCTGTGGGTAGGTTTGAACTGCCTTTTGGCTAGTAGTTGAGCACTTAACCATTTGTGCCAGCCAGGGACATCTAAAGGAAACCCTAGTGGTATAGTGGTTAGTAGCTATGGCTGCCATGCAAAAGGTCGGCAGTTCGAGTCCACCAGCTGTTCCTTGAAAACCCTGTGGGGCAGTTCTACTCTGTCCTGTGGGGTCTCTAAATGTCGGAATCAACTCAAGGGTAATGGGTTTGGTTTGGTTTTGGTTGCGACTTCTAAAAACCACCCTAGTGTGTAACCAAAGGAGTCCTGGTGGCATAGTGGTTAAAGGCTTGGCTGCTAACCAGAAGGTCAGCAGTTCCAACCTACCAGCTGCTTCCGCGGGAGAAAGATGTGGCGGTCTGCTCCCGTAAAGACAACAGTCCTGGAAACCCTATGGGCAGTTCTACTCTGTCCAGTGGGGTCTCTATGAGTCTGAATTGACAGCACACAACAGATGTGTAACCTACTCATATTGTGCTCAAATTTAAGCTTCTTTATTTGTTTTGTTGCACTGTAGTTAAAGCAGTTGTTACAGTGTTAAAAAAATATTGGACTAGGACTGTCTTTCTCTAAGTACAGGACAGGATCACTGTTCTTACATGAAAATTCTGGGCAGTCCACAATGATTGTTGAGGAGGCGTTAAAAAACATGGAACAGATTGAAAGGGCAGGGCCGAGATGGCTGACTAGGTAGAAGCTACCTCGGATCCCTCTTGCAACAAAGACTCGGAAAAGCAAGTGAATCGATCACATACATGACAATCTGTGAACCCTGACCATCAAACACAGATCTAAAGAGTTGACCTGAGTGACAGGTGAGTGAAAAGCTGCATCCTGAAGCAGCAACTGCCTCTGGAGCCGGCGTCCGGCGCCACAGCCTTGAGCCCTTGCGGTTCCCTGGTGCCGAGTGGTGGGGCTGATTGTGGCTTGCTAAGAAGGGGCAGGCACAGGACACAGCCCTAACCCCTAGCCCCCTGGGGTAACCTCCGTAGAGACTCAGCCAGCGCAAACACGCTGCACACTGACGTGGCTAACGAGAGAATGAGCAACCACGGGGAAGCAGCGACTGTTTTTGGAGCCTGGAGCCAGCGTCCCAGTCAGAAAACCTTGGCTCCGGGCTTTGGACTGGGTGCAGGGGAGCTGAGCACAGCAGCCTGAGACAGTGCAAACACAGGACGTAGCCCTAGCTCCCTAAAGTGACCCCAGGGGAAGCCCAGCCAGCGCATGCAGGCAGCGCAGCGACGCGGGTGACGGGAGGAGAAGTCACCGGGAGGCAGCGACTGGTTTTGGAACCCGGAGTGTGGCATCCCAGTCTTGGCACTGGGCTTTGGACTGGGAGCAGAGGAACTGACCACGGCTTCTGAGACAGCACAAGACAGGACGTGGGCCTGACCCTCGGGGGCAATCTCGACCCAGGCAGCGCACACCCCTCGGGAGTCTCAGATAAAACAGTCATCACCAAGCAAGATAAGTGACCTTGTCTGTATTCCTGGGTGCTACTCTCTCCTATCTATCTGACCCCTCCCCTCCCTTCCCAGGCGGCTTCATTAACATCGGAATTTCTTGGGCCAGGGAGTGAAGTGTTCTGCGGTTTTCTTTTCTTTTTTTTTTTTTTTTTTGTCTTTTCCTAACCCATTCTCCTGGCCTGAGAGAAGCAGCTACAAAAAACCGAGGGACCAAAAATCCTTCCCTGACTTCCTGAAATTGGACTAAAAATACAGAACCAGCTCCAGCCAAGCATATGAGATCCACAGTCTTGGGCTTTCATCCCTACAGGGAACAAGGTGGCTATTATAATGCAAAGGCAATTCTGATAGTGATCTGACTGTAATTGTTTTAGGGGATTACTGGAAAGACAAGTTTTCCAGGTCTGATATCTCTACCTATTAAACAGAGCCCTCACTGACCCACAACGGGGAACTGAGGGCTGAGGCTCCACTCAAACCACCTAGCCTCCTGCCATAGGGGTCTGAGGATAGTGACACCTACCAATCTGTAGAGGTACATGCATTGGGTACCTAAGGTACAGCTGCAGAGCCCACCCACCAAAGTGCTTTAGAAATAGAGACACACCTACCTCACTGGCACTTGGGGGAAGCCTGTCAGCATCCTGCCCCACCTGGAGTGTGACCCCCCTGCTGCTACTAGAATCTGGTGCACACAACTATCACCACTACTCCTCTAAGTGAATAGGTGACAGTCTACACCACACACTTGATGACCCAAAATCAGATTCTACTCAAGAATAGTGAATGGACTCAGGCATATATATCTGGTAACAGCCCAAACCAGCTGGTAATAGGACATAAGTGATTCAAAGGCTACAACAATCAAGACAGCACAATCTAGTAGCCCATCTATGTATGTTGAAAGAAAACAAAACAAGATAAGACTCAGTGAGCAAATATAAAATAAATCATTACAATGTCTTATAGATGGCTCAGAGACAGCAGTCGATATCAAACCACGTAAAGAAGCAAACCGTGATTGCTTTTACAACTCTCCAAATTAAAGAATCAAAACCTTTCCCAAATGAAGACACAATTCTGGAATTGCCAGATGCAGAATATAAAAAACTAATTTACAGAATGCTTCAAGACATCAGGGATGACCTCATAAATGAAATAAGGCAATCTACAGAAAAAGCCAAGGAACACACTGATAAAGCAGTTGAAGAAATCAAAAAGATTATTCAAGAACATAGTGGAAAAATTAAAAGCTGCAAGAATCCATAGAGAGACAGCATTCAGAAATCCAAAAGATTAACAATAAAATTACAGAATTAGACAACTCAATAGGAAGTCAGAGGAGCAGAATCGAACAATTGGAATGCAGAGTGGGGGAGTTGGAGGATAAGGCAATTGACACCAATATAGTTGAAGAAAAATCAGATAAAAGAATTTTAAAAAATGAAGAAACTCTTAAGAATCATGTGGGACTCTTTCAAGAAGAATAACTTGTATGTGATTGGAGTTCGAGAACAGGGAGGGATAACAGAATATACAGAGAGAATAGTTGAAGATCTGTTGGCAGAAAACTTCCCTGATATCATGAAAGACAAAAGGATATCTATCCAAGATGCTCATCGAACCCCATATAAGATTGATCTAAAAAGAAAATCACCAAGAGGTATTATCATCAAACTTGCCAAAACCAAAGATAAAGAGAAAAATTTAAAAGCAGCCAGGGATAAAAGAAAGGTCTCCTACAAAGGAGAATCAATAAGAATAAGTTCCAACTACTCAGCATAAACCATGCAGTCAAGAAGGCAATGGGATGACATACATAGAGCACTGAAGGAGAAAAACTGCCAGCCAAGGATCATATATCCAGCAAAACTCTCTCTCAAATATGAAGGTGAAATTAAAAGGTGGAATTATCCCATTTACAGATAAACACAAGCTTAGAGAATTTGCAAAAACCAAACCAAAGCTACAAGAAATACTAAAGGAAATTTTTTGGTCAGAAAATCAGTAATATACCAACACAACACAAGGTCACAGAACAGAACATCCTGATATCAACTCAGAAAAGGGAAATCACAAAAACAAATTAAGATTAATTGTAAAAAGAAAAAAATGCTCAAAACAGGGAATCATTGAAGTCATTATGTTAAAAGAGATCACAATAATCAAAAAGAGGGACAAAATGCAGGAGGCATAGAACTGCCATATGGACAGGAAAACAAGGCGATATAGGATGACACAAGTTAGGTTTCTACTTAGAAAAATAGGGGTAAATATTAAGGTAACCACAAAGAGGTCTAACAATTCCATAACTCAAAATAAAAACCGAGAAAAACATAACGACTTAGCAAACATAAATTCAACTACTATGAAAATGAGGAACACACAATTTACAAAGAAAAACGTCTCAGCACAAAAAAGTGGAAAAATGAAATTGTCAACAACACCCACAAAAAGGCATTGAAATGACAGCACTAAACACATACTTATCTATAATTAACGCTGAATGTAAATGGACTAAATGCACCAATAAAGAGAGAGAGTCTCAGACTGGATAAAGAAACACGATCCATCTATATACTCCCTACAACAGACACATCTTAGACTTAGAGACACAAACAAACTAAAACTCAAATGATGGAAAAAATTATATCAAGCAAACAACAAGCAAAAAAGAACAGGAGTAGCAATATTAATTTCTGACCAAATAGACTTTAAAGTTAAATCCACCACAAAGGATAAAGAAGGACACTACATAATGATTAAAGGGACAATTTACCAGGAAGATACAACCATATTAAATATTTATGCACCCAATGACAGGGCTGAAAGATACATAAAACAAACTTTAACAGAACTGAAAAGTGAGATAGACACCTCCACAATTATAGTAGGAGACTTCAACACACCACTTTCGGAGAAGGATAGGACTTCCAGTAAGAAGCTCAATAGAGACATGGAAGACCTAATTGCTACAATCAACCAACCTGACCTCATTGACTTATACAGAACTCTCCACCCAACAGCTCCAAAGTATACTTTTTTTCTAGTGCACATGGAACATTCTCTAGAATAGATCACATATTAGGTCATAAAACAAACCTTTGCAGAATCCAAAACATCGAAATATTACAAAGCATCTTCTCAGACCACATGGCCATAAAAGTGGAAATCAATAACAGAAAAATCAGGGAAAAGAAATCAAATACTTGGAAACTGAACAATACCCTGCTCAAAAAAGACTGAGTTATAGAAGACATCAAGGAGGGAATAAAGAAATTCATAGAATGCAATGAGAATGAAAACACTTCCTATCAAAACCTCTGGGACACAGCAAAAGCAGTGCTCAGAGGTCAATTTATATCGATAAATGCACACATACATAGAGAAGAAAGAGCAGAAATCAGAGAACTGTCCCTACAACTTGAACAAATAGAAAGTGAGCAACAAAAGAATCCATCAGGCACCAGACGGAAACAAATAATAAAAATTAGAGCTGAACTAAATGAATTAGAGAACAGAAAAACAGTTGAAAGAATTAACAAAACCAAAAGCTGTTCTTTGAAAAAATTAACAAAATTGATAAACCATTGGCCAGACTGACTAAAGAAATACAGGAAAGGAAAGAAATAACCCGAATAAGAAACGAGATGGGCCATATCACAACAGACCCAACTGAAATTAAAAGAATCATATCAGATTATTACGAAAAATTGTACTCTAACAAATTTGCAAACCTAGAAGAAATGCATGAATTCCTAGAAAAACACTACCTACCTAAACTAACACAATCAGAAGTAGAACAACTAAATAGACCCATAACAAAAAAAGAGATTGAAAAGGTAATCAAAAAACTCCCAACAAAAAAATGCCCTGGCCCGGACGGCTTCACTGCAGAGTTCTACCAAACTTTCAGAGAAGAGTTAACACCACTACTACTAAAGGTACTTCAAAGCATAGAAAAGGACGGAATACTACCGAGCTCATTCTTTGAAGCCACCATCTCCCTGATACCAAAACCAGGTAAAGACACCACAAAAAAAGAAAATTACAGACCTATATCCCTCATGAACATAGATGTAAAAATCCTGAACAAAATTCTAGCCAATAGAATTCAACAACATATCAAAAAAATAATCCACCATGACCAAGTGGGATTTATACCAGGTATGCAAGGTTGGTTTAATATTAGAAAAACCATTAATGTAACCCACCATATAAATAAAACAGTAGACAAAAACCATATGATCTTATCAATTGGTGCAGAAAAGGCATTTGACAAAGTCCAACACCCATTTATGATAAAAACTCTCACCAAAATAGGAACCGAAGGAAATTTCCTCAACATAATAAAGGGCATCTATACAAAGCCAACAGCCAGCATCACTCTAAATGGAGAGAGCCTGAAAGCATTTCCCTTGAGAACGGGAACCAGACAAGGATGCCCTTTATCACTGCTCTTATTTAACATTGTGCTGGAGGTCCTAGCCAGAGCAATTAGGCTAGACAAAAAAATAAAGGGCATCCGGAATGCCAAGGAAGAAGTAAAATTATCTCTATTTGCAGATGACACGATCTTATACACAGAAAACCCTAGGGTGTCCTCCAGAAAACTACTGAAGCTAATAGAAGAGTTCGGCAGAGTTTCAGGTTACAGGATAAACATACAAAAATCACTTGGATTCCTCTACATCAACAAAAAGAACATAGGAGCAGAAATCACCAAATCAATACCATTCACAGTAGCCCCCAAGAAGATAAAATACTTAGGAATAAATCTTACCAAAGATGTAAAAGACCTATTCAAAGAAAACTACAAAGTACTAGTGCAAGAAACTAAAAGGGACCTACATAAGCGGAAAAACATACCTTGCTCATGGATAGGAAGACTTAACATAGTAAAAATGTCTATTCTACCAAAAGCCATCTATACATACAATGCACTTCCGATCCAAATTCCAATGACTTTTTTAACGTGATGGAGAAACAAATCACCAACTTCATATGGAAGGGAAAGAAGCCCCGGATAAGTAAAGTATTACTGAAAAAGAAGAAGAAAGTGAGAGGCCTCACTCTACCTGATTTTAGAATATATCATACAGCCACAGTAGTCAAAACAGCCTGGTACTGGTACAACAACAGGCACATAGATCAATGGAACAGAATTGAGAACCCAGATATAAATCCATCCACATATGAGCTGCTGATATTTGACAAAGGCCCAGTGCCAGTTAATTGGGGAAAAGATAGTCTTTTTAACAAATGGTGCTGGCATAACTGGATATCCATTTGCAAAACAATGAAACAGGACCCATACCTCACACCATGCACAAAAACTAACTCCAAGTGGATCAAAGACCTAAACATAAAGACTAAAACGATAAAGATCATGGAAGAAAAAATAGGGACAACCTTAGGAGCGCTAATACAAGGCATAAACAGAATACAAAACATTACTAAAAATGATGAAGAGAAACCAGATAACTGGGAGCTCCTAAAAATCAAACACCTATGTTCATCTAAAGACTTCACCAAAAGAGCAAAAAGACCACCTACAGATTGGGAAAATATTTTCAGCTATGACATCTCCGACCAGCGCCTGATCTCTAAAATCTATATGACTCTGTTAAAACTCAACCACAAAAAGACAAACGACCCAGTCAAAAATTGGGCAAGGGATATGAACATGCCCTTCACTAAAGAAGATATTCAGGCAGCTAACGGATACATGAGAAAATGCTCTCAATCATTAGCCATTAGAGAAATGCAAATTGAAACTACGATGAGATTCCATCTCACTCCAACAAGGCTGGCATTAATCCAAAAACACAAAATAATAAATGTTGGAGAGGCTGCGGAGAGATTGGAACTCTTATACACTGCTGGTGGGAATGTAAAATGGTACAACCACTTTGGAAATCTATCTGGTGTTTTCTTAAAAAGTTAGAAATAGAACTACCATACAACCCAGAAATCCCACTCCTTGGAATATACCGTAGAGAAATAAGAGCCTTTACACGAACAGGTATATGCACACCCATGTTTATTGCAGCTCTGTTTACAATAGCAAAAAGCTGGAAGCAACCAAGGTGTCCATCAACAGATGAATGGCTAAATAAATTATGGTATATTCACACAATGGAATACTACGCATCGATAAAGAACAGTGACGAATCTCTGAAACATTTCATAACATGGAGGAACCTGGAAGGCATTATGCTGAGTGAAATTAGTCAGATGCAAAAGGACAAATATTGTATATGACCACTATTACAAGATCTTGAGAAATAGTATAAACTGAGAAGAACACATCCTTTTGTGGTTACGAGATGGGGGAGGGAGGGAAGGTGGGAGAGGGTTAGTTACTGATTAGTTAGTAGATAAGAACTACTTTAGGTGAAGGGAAGGACAATACTCAATACACGGAAGGTCAGCTCAACTGGACTGGACCAAAAGCAAAGAAGTTTCCGGGATAAACTGAATGCTTCGAAGGTCAGCGGGGAGCAAGGGCGGGGGTTTGGGGACTATGGCTTAAGGGGACTTCTAAGTCAATTGGCAAAATAAATTATATTAAGAAAACATTCTGCATCCCACTTTGAAGTGTGGCGTCTGGGGTCTTAAATGCTAACAAGCGGCCATCTAAGATGCATCAATTGGTCTCAACCCACCTGGATCAAAGCAGAATGAAGAACTCTAAGGTCACACGATAACAACGAACCCAAGAGACAGAAAGGGCCACATGAACTAGAGACTTACATCATCGTGAGACCAGAAGAACTAGATGGTGCCCGGCCACAACCGATGACTGCCCTGATAGGGAGCACAACAGAGAGCCCCTGAGGGAGCAGGAGAACAGTGGGATGCAGACCCCAAATTCTCATAAAAAGATCAGACTTAATGGTCTGGCTGAGACTAGAAGAATCCCAGCGGTCATCGTCTCCAAACCTTCTGTTGGCAGAGGACAGGAACCATTCCCGAAGACAACTCATCAGACATGGAAGGGACTGGACAATGGATTGGAGAGAGATGCTGATGAAGAGTGAGCTACTTGTATCAGGTGGACACTTGAGACTGTGTTGGCATCTCCTGTCTGGAAGGGAGATGGGAGGGTAGAGAGGGTTAGAAACTGGCAAAACAGTCACGAAAGGAGAGACTGGAAGGAGGGAGCAGGAGAGTAAATTGGAGTATGTAGTAAGGTGTATATAAGTTTATATGTGAGAGACTGACTTGATTTGTAAACTTCCACTTAAGGCACAATAAAAATTATTTAAAAAAAAACATGGAACAACAGAGGGAAATGTTATTACTGTTTTACTTCCCTTTCAATCCTGAGTACCTACCATATTTTTATGCAAATAATGCATGTTATACATTTTCACCAACCATGCAAACTCCCCTACCCCTGCCCTGTGCATTTTTGTAAATATGCCATACCAATTTTTTTTTAACATATAGCTGTCTTCAATTTCTATTTTTCATCACACGTAAAAAAAACACACACGTAAACTTCACTTTAATCAAAAAACCAAACCAAACTTCACTTTAGATATTATCAATTTAAATAGAAACAGACACACAGTTTCAGTTTATTTTCTGATTACTGGGAAACTACCAAATGCAATTCATGACTTCTTGACCATGGCTTATAACTTTATTATACAATTATGATGAAAAGCAACACTTTTGGACTATTTTTGTATGCATAAGCAGGAGATTAAAGAAAATGAACAGAAGGAAAGAAAATGAACAGAACAATATGATTTGCCTGTCATACGGGAGGATGGGTGAGTGAGGCTGAAATTTGGTTCTAGAAATGACACAAGACATGTGTGGTATATGCATGGGCATGCTATGCCAGAATTGTTTTACAGGCAATCCTCAGATTATGAACGAGTTCCATTCCTAAATCTGTCTTTAAGTCATGTTTGTACGCAAGCTGGAACAATTAGGTAGGGTTGGTATCTAATGTCAGTCAAATGTTAGTCTTGGTATATGTTATAGAGTGTACCTTTCTGTGCATAAAAAACATTTAAAAAGCACTTCCAGATACACTAAAACATCTTTAAAATAATACAGTAATAATGTTTTGATGTGCGTTGCAAAGTAGTGCCCATTTGTTATTGCAAATTATTGTATGTACCTAGAATTTTTAATGGGCTTTACAAGGCTTGGTTCATAACTATCAGTTGTACTTACGTTGGACCTTCGTAACCTGGGGACTGCCTGTACTTGATTTCATAATTTCTGCGTGTTATATGTGTAGACATCTTATTTACATGGGTGTGTTATCTGCAGAAAATACAGTACTCAGGAAGCACATGTTTGGGGCACTTTCCCGTCTAGATCTCAGGGCTCAGTGGGATGGGGCTGACCATGTGGCTGTGTGTGTCATCTGAACAGGGGAACTGGCCAGGGTGCAGATGTTTGGAAAGTGGCATGATGTGCCAAGGAAGCAGGCAACTTACGGCGATGCTGGGGTGACCTACTCATTTTCAGGCCTCACTCTGTCTCCGAAGCCCTGGATCCCAGTCCTAGAGCGTGTCCGGGATCGTGTTTCTCAGCTGACTGGACACACCTTCAACTTTGTGCTCGTCAACAGGTGACACCTTACTTTTTTTGAACTTTTTTTTTTTTTTTTTTAGGTTAGTGTACTGAATTTTATCAATCTTCTGTCTCTTCCAAAAGGAAGACTTTAGGATCCGGCATATCTTATTCATTTGTACAACAAACACTTCTGTAGGGCACAAGGGATGTCGTTGTTAGTTGCCGTTGAACTGATTCCAACTTGTGGCAACCCCATGTGTTAGAGAGTAGAGCTGTGCTCCATAGGCTTTGTTTGGCTGTCATTTTTTTTTGAAAATAATATTGACTTTTATAATAATGATTGTTCCAGATGTGCTTTTTTTTTTTTCTGGAGAAAATGAATATATAACCTGGCATCTAATATTCTGCTTTTGATACAGCAAATACCTTTGTTTCTACTCCAAAATCAGAAAACATCAGAATCAGTGTGGGCATTCTCTCTTTAAATACTGATTCTGCCCAATTCTCTCTCTGAGATCCCATTTACACAAATGTTAAAACTTTCCCCCACGTAGTATGTGTCTCTTATATTTTATTTTGTATATTCCACTCCTTTGTTCTCTGTGTTTTAGTCTGGATATTATTTAAAAAAAAAAAAAAAACTGCTGCTGTAGAGTCGCTACAGCGTAGTGACCGTATAGGACAGAGTAGAACTGCTCCATAGGGTTTCCAAGGCTATAAATCTTATTTTATTGTGCTTTAGGTGGAAGTTTTACAGCTCAAGTTAGTTTCTCATACAAAAATTTATACACACATTGTTATGTGACCCTCGTTGCTCTCCCTGTGATGTGACAGCACACTCCCCTTTTCCACCCCAGGTTTCCCGTGCCCATTCCACCAGCTCCTGTCCCTTTGTATCTTCTCGCTGGCCTCCAGACAGGAGCTACCCATTTAGTCTCATGTATCTATCTACTTGAACTAAGAAGCTCACGCTTCACAAGTACCATTTTATATCTTAGAGTCCAGTCTCATCTTTGTGTGAAGAGTTGGCTTCGTGAATGGTTTTAGTTCTGGGTTAACAGAGAGTCCAGGGGGCATGTCTTCTCGGGTTCCTCTAGTCTCAGTTGGACCATTAAGTCTGGTCTTTTTACATGAATTTGAGTTCTGCACCCCACTTTTCTCCTGCTGTCAGGGACTCTGTTGTGTTCCCTGTCAGGGCCGTCACTGGTGGTAGCTGGGCACCATCTAGTTCTTCTGGTCTCAGGCTAATGGATTCTCTAGTTTATGTGGCCCATTTTGTCTCCTGGCCTAATATTTTCCTTGTGTCTTTGGTGTTCTTTCTTCTCCTTTGCTCCAGGTGGGTTGGGACCAACTGAGGCATCTTAGATGGCTGCTTGCTAGCTTTAAAACCCCAGACACCACTCACCAAAGTGGAATAATAAACTTATGCAAGGCTGTAAATCTTTACGGAAGCAGACAGCCACATTTTTCTGCCGCGTTGGCTGTAATTTTAATGGAAGCAGATTGCCAGGCACCACTGGGTGGGTTTGAACCACCAACCTTTAGGTTAACAGTTGAATGGAGGCTGTTTGCACCACTTAGGGATGTGGCACAAGAGATAGGTAGTCTTCATGGCGCTTACACCATGGTGAGAGGTAAGAGGTGATAGATTGGTGAGAAAACACATGAGCCATTTCACACAGTGATCAGTGTCTTGAAGGGAACTCGACAGGCTGATGTGATTGAGAATGGCTGGAAGGGATGGCGTGTAGGGCAGCTTTCTCAACAGCAGCAGTAATGACATTTGGGGCTGGATCATTCTTCAGGACACTGCATTGTAGGACATCGAGCAGCATCCCTGGCCTCCACCCACAAGATGCCAGTAGCGACCTCCCCCAGTCATGGCAACCAAAAATGTTTCGACATTGCCCAAGGTCTCCTTGGTGGTACGGTCACCCCTGTGGAAAACCCTTAGTTTAAGGGACAGTCACTTTAGATAAGGGGGCTAGAGGAGGGCTCTGAGGCAGTGGTGTCCGGGCTGATCACTAATGAAGAGCAAGCCACGCGGACGTCTGGAGGAAGGGCAGAGGCAGCTCGGTGTGGCCAAGAAGCAGGAGTCCCACCGGTCCACCCGGAGCAGTGAGTGAGGGAAGAAGGGATGGGACAAGCTCCGAGTAGGCAGAGCCCAGACTGTAAGCAAGGATGGGGATTTATTCTACGTACAGGGAGAAGCCATCTTATGGGATATGTGTAAGAATCAGGAGAACCATAAGGCATGTTTTTGCCTTCTTTTGGTGTGTCCACTTTTAAAGCACGTGATCAAAATGACCAGATTACAAAGGGCAAATGCTGCAGGCTTGGCCCGTCTGTAGAAGCAGAGACCTCAAGCCCTCGCAGAGCCACGGCAGGGATGGCTGTGCACACGATGCCGTGTCACACCATGTGAGAAAATGGGGAGTGTGCAGGTCGGTGCATCTGAGGAAAGGGCTGTTGTTATCAATGCCACTCGTTTTGTCACTGCAGGTATAAAGACGGGCGTGACCACATTGGCGAGCACCGAGATGACGAGCGAGAACTGGATCCCAGGATCCCTATCGCCTCTGTCTCCTTCGGTGCCTGCAGGGACTTCTTCTTCCGGCATAAGGATTCTCGAGGGAAGAGACCCTCCCAGCGGGTGGACATGGTCAGGCTCCAGCTGGCCCATGGCAGTTTACTGCTGATGAAACCCCCAACCAACACCCATTGGTATCACAGTCTCCCCGTGCGAAAGAAGATTCTGGCTCCACGGGTCAATCTGACATTTCGTAAAATTCTGCCTACTAAAAAGTAAAAACTTTTTGAACCGTTAGTACTTCTTTCTCTTTCCTGCTGTCCACTGAGAGGGGGCTGAGATTTCATTTATCACCTGAGACCACAGAAGAGGTTTAACCAAAGCACAGGGCTTAATCCACAACAATGCAGAATTCACAAAGAGGCTATTTATAGCAAATCAGTAAATCATGAAAGAATACCAGATTTTTTCCTAACAAAATGATCCTTTTATTGCTATGATACACGGCAGATACAAAAAGTACCTGTAGCAAATATGTAAATCAGCAATTATTATGGCATAAACTACTAGTTTAACTTAGGTTTCTGCAAAAAGAAGCTAACTTTGTGAACTCTGTAAATAATTTAAAACTGGAAATAAGATTATTCTGTTGTTAATTCCTAACTGACAAATGAGGAAGTCAGAGGAAGAGGTTTTGCACAGACATTGCTCACATTTACAACCTTGGCTCAAACCTGTCTTCTGACTAATGGTCTGCTTGAAACTCAGCCGTAAAGGGGTTATCCCCTTTCAGCCTGCCACCCCTCTTTAATGGCAGATTTCAAAGACTGAGCAGTGGCGGAAGAACAGTTACTCAAAGCTACAACTCTGCAGAGCAGCTCAGCTCAGGGCCACACGATTGGGCATTTATTCCACCAGCCTTGGGTAAAACAGGTGCGTTCGTTTCAACGTCAAAGCCAGGGTCGGCTGTGGGATGGAGGGACATCAGCAATGAATGGATCAGGTGGTTCACGTTTGTCCTTTCTACTGACGTTCGTGGCCCAGGGTTCTTTCACAGTATATTCCATCGATAGCAGAAGTTACTGAGTCCTTAAGATGCATCCTGGGTCCGTGGCTTCCTGCACTTTCAGCTGACACCAAGGCATCATCTTGAAGTATTGGGCAGTTCTCCACTGCTGAAGTGGCACTGTTCTTAGCCTCACCTCAGGTGACCTTCTGGATGGGTCTAATTCCCAACCTTGTCTCTGAAGAGTAAGTTTGCATTTGGTATCCATTTTTACTTAAAAAAAAAAAAAAATCTAGCTAGAACATAGGTGGCCCATTGCCACAGAGGTGATTCCAACTCATAGCGACCTTATAGGACAGGGTGGAGCTCCCCCATATGGTTTCCAAGGCTATAATCTTTACAGAAGCAGACTGCCACATCTCTCTCCTGCAGAGTGGCTGGTGGGTTCCAACTGCCAATCGTTCGGTTAGCAGCTGAGTGCTTAACCACTGTGCCACCAGGGCTCCATAAAACACAAGTACTACTATGTAATCAAAATTCCTCCAGCCCTGGGCTGCGTTCATGAGACGTCTGAAAAGGGAGGCAAAGGCTCAACATATTCTTTTTCTATCAGGCTACTGGAAACAATGAAGAGAAATTTAAAATGTGGTCATATAACAAATGAGCATTTCAAATGCAGTAAGAGATGTCAGCTGTAGCTACGTGCTTAAAAACAAATCAAAGCCTTCTTCTTTTTGTGGGAAGGGCTGGACTTTGATAGCCATCAAATGTAACCCCCTCACTTTACAAACGAAGAAACCGAGGTCCAGAGAGACTGCAGCCCCTGGTTTGTGCCTGTCCCTCCTATTCCAGCTCTCAAATCACGGCAGGGAGCTCCAGGCTCCAACCTTAAGTTAAGGGCTCTTCCAAGGGCAATAAATAAATAGATGAACACAGCCGTCCACAATGAGTCCCAGGGTACTAAAGAGTTTTCTGCGGAGGAGCAGCGGAGTCGTAGGTGTTACACAGAAAGTGCTCGATTCTGGCTATTCACACAGGCTTATAATAATCACCTCTCCTGGAGTCCGTATACAAAAGAGAAAAGCAATAGGTAAGCAGTTCATCTGGCAATGACAATGTAGTGAAAGAATCTCCCCGAGGGGCCAGTTTGGCCGATGTGTCTTTACTACATATAAAGAATTGAAAGGTTAGAAAAAGACATACAAAAAGGGAAGGCATGTGTTCTTCAGGCATCTTTGAACTGTTTCTTTGCTCTCCGCTAAGTGAAGGAGCAGAGCTTTTCAAAAATCATTTATAAGACTCCTAGGTAATGTCTGTTTTCCAGAATAGACAGGCTACAAAAGCAGTCGAAAGTGAAAGGCACTTTTTCTTCGAAGTTGTTGCCTTGAAAAACTCCACTGATTCTTGTCAACCATTTTTATGGGCTTGCTCATTAAAAAAAATAAAAGAACCGTACTGAAACATCAGAGGATTAGCCAAAGTATGACTCCCCCTGGAAAACACCGAACATGTTAGAATATAAAAAAGGGCTCTGGAGTTTGATTTCTTTTTAATTACCTCTACCGCTGGTAAAAAGGCGCTCTAGACATAATGGATGCTTTCCTAAGACGACGACGACACTCTCGCCGCATGCTCACAGAGCTGTGCAGGGAGCCCGACTGGTCGGGATTGGGGCGCTGGCCCCCTGTGGAGCCTGCTCTTGGAACACACCGGAAGGCTGAAGAACTCTAGTGGGGCTGTTTGCATAACACACAGAGTATGATTTTGCTTTTTTCCTGAAGGGTGTGGACAGTTCCATGGCCTCCAGTTCTGGGGCTACGCGGTCACTCTTCAGACTTGTACTCCTGGCCCTGGTGCTGCGTCTTGGTGAGGACTCGCTCATAGAACAGCAGGTAAGCACTGGAGGACAGGACCTCTTGCAGGCTGGCCTTGCGGACGGTGTCGTCGGAAATCCACAGCCACTGGCTGCTAGTTGAGAGTGGGTTCTTGGCTGAAGGCGGGGACCGTCGGTAAGTCACAAAGTGTCCAGAGTGCATGTCTCCATGGTGGACAACAACTGCCATCAGCCGGAAGAGGTACGTGGAGGAGCTGGGAGGCAGGAACAAAGACCAGAGGTTTACAGATACAACAAAGAGGCTTTATAGAGAACAATAGACTAAATAAAAGAATCCTAGACATTCAACTGGTGCAGAGCTACGGCTGCTAACCAAAAAGGTTGGCAGTTCGAATCCACTGGCTGCTCCTTGGAAACCCTCTAGGGCAGCTCTACTCTGTCCTAGAGGGTCGCTATGAGTCAGAATCAACTCGATGGCAACGGGTTTGCTTTGTTTTAGATGTTCAGTGATAGGGGACTGATACAACAGTACACCCATGTAACTCTACTACACAACCATTAAAATACAGATCTATATTTACTGGCATGGCAAGATGTCCATTCTGAGTATGAGTGTGTGTGCACACATATTCACAACTCGTAGAGTGGGAGATCCTAAAGATTTAACTGGTCATCCCCAGGTGGTAGCTCAAGAAATTCAGTCTTCTTATACTTTATTTATACATATATATATATATGTACATAGGAGACCTGGTGGTGCAGTGGTTAAGAGCTACAGCTACTAACCAAAAGGTTGGCAGTTCAAATCCACTGGCTGCTCCTTGGAAACCCTTTGGGGCAGCTCTACTCTGTCCTATAGGGTCGCTATGAGTCGGAATCGACTCAATGGCAGTGGGTTTTATATGCATGTAACAACACATACGTGTATTTAGATTTTATTAATTTTATAACTCATTTTAAAGTGATTTGCATTTTGGACAAAAATAAACAGGGCAATGTGTTGTTAGTTGCCATCAAGTCCATTGTGACTCATGGCGTGTTACAGAGTAGAACTGCCCCATAGGGTTTTCTTGGCTATAATCTTTATGGAAGCAGACTGTCAGGCCTTTTTTCCCACGGCACTGCTGGGTGGGTTTGAACTACCAACCTTTACGTTCGCCAAAATCAAAAACCAAACTCACTGCCATTGAGTCAATTCCAACTCATAGAGACCCTACAGGAGAGAGGAGAATTGCCCCACAAGGTTTCCAATGAGTGGCTGGTGGATTCCAACTGCCAACCTTTTCGTTAGCAGCTGAGCTCTTAAGCACTGCGCCACCAGGGCTCCAGCCTTTAGGTTCACAGTTGAGCACAAACCATTTGTGCCACCTGGGGACCTTGGGAAATGTGTAACAGTGAAATTCCACCTTAAAACGAAAGAAAAATTAATCTCTAAGTCTTCATTAATCTCTGCGTGACAAACTAATTTTAAAA
The DNA here is from genome assembly GCF_030014295.1 of Loxodonta africana. Classification (NCBI taxonomy): domain Eukaryota; kingdom Metazoa; phylum Chordata; class Mammalia; order Proboscidea; family Elephantidae; genus Loxodonta; species Loxodonta africana. The sequence continues at coordinate 19,485,501 of NC_087360.1, read as the reverse complement.
ACTAGGAGAAATAGCAGCCTCCAAAAAAATAAAATTTTTTTTTTTTTTTTAATGAATGAAGGCTGTGCTTCTAAAGAGCAGCTCACCTGTAGTCAGGAACAACTGGAAGAGGGAACGTCATCGGGGTTGGCAGGGTCGGCAGTAAAGATGGGGAGCAGGCGCCATTCATAAAAACTTGTGTTTTGGGGGCTCCTGGCTGATTCAGAACTGTGAGAGAAAAAGGCCTGAGGCAATTAAAATTAGCAATAGCTTTGGGTAAACAAAACATGGCTGAAAATTAACTCTTCAACAAAGAAAAAAAAATTATTTCATTTCATAACAGTGATTCATACAATTTCCTACCTTTTGTCTGTCTTTTAAGCCCAAATAGGAGAAGTGTATCAGCCTCCTGGTCCACTGCTAGCCTTGACAACTCTGAACCGCTGAGATTTCTATCCATTTGCTAAAGACGTGGGTTAAAGTTAAGCAGTAGCTAACTTACCGGCTTTCTGACTTCAACCAAGGCTTTTCATCCTTGGCCCTACTGACATAATTCTTTGTTGCAGTGGCTGTCCTGTGCACTGCAGGGTATTTAGCAGCATCTCTGTTCTCTACTCGCTAGATGCTGGTAGCCCCCGCCCCACCCAACCCAGGTCTGACAACAAACATGTCTCTAGGCACTGCCCGATTTTGCCTGGGGGACAAAATTTGAGAATGACTGACCTAAACATTCTCTTCTTCAATTCTGTCAAATCCTAAGGAATACCAACAGTGTAATAATATTAATAAATGTTTACAGGCTAAGATAAAAAAAATTAAAGTGATATTTACATCTCTTTTCAAGCATCATATCTGGGGGCCTTTAAGTACCAGAAAGTTCACTGTTGGCATTTAACCAGAGTCGTCATGGTTTGAATGTAGTGGACTTGCGCCCGAGCCAGGAGAGGAAGAAGCTAGAATGAAGAGGTACTTGACTGAAAAAAAGGGCCAAGGACTGTGCCCCCTCCTCGCCCCAGCCAATTCCTTACATTCATCTGCTGACCTGCCCAGGGGCAGCAAAACACAGTCTCTCCAAAATGATGGCCTGCCAGGCCACTCAATAGTGGTTGCAAAAAAGAACAAAGGTGGCAAGGGACGCTAAGTTGGGAAAGGGTGGGGTACAAGGAAAACAATCGCAACCATGCTAGAAGTAACTCTAAAGACCTCAATATATTAGCAGCTGGTGGATTTGAACTGCCAACCTTTTGGTTAACAGCCATAGCTCTTAACCACTGTGCCACCAGGGCTCCATTATTTAAGATATCTTTTAAAACCTGCTCAACACTGCATTCCAGCGCTAGTTCTCCCATTTGCTGTTTGCCCCTGGACCGATCCTTTAAACCTCCTGGAGCATCTGTTTCCTCTTCTGTAAGACTAAGGGTAATAACAGCTAACCTTGCTTTAGTGGGGGATACAAATAGTTAACAACAAGCTCAGCTGCTAACTGAAAGGTTGGGGGTTCAAGTCTACCCAGAGGTGCCTCGGAAGAAAGGCCTGGCGATTTGACTTCTGAGAAATCAGCCACTGGAAACCCTATGGCGCACAGTTCCACTCTGACACTGACGGGGTTGCCAGGAGCCAGAGTCGATGTTGATGGCAAGTGGTTGAGTTGCAGTTGCTTCACGGGCACCCAAGTTAACAACCTCCAATGACGGCAGTAATGGAATCAGGTAAATAGCTCAGTAAGGAAACAGAACCAACACGAGACCTCCAATGATCTGAGGTGAGGACATTTCCTGTCTACATGAAATGACTGTATTGGGGAGAAAAATTAGGAAAGAAAGAAACTCACAGGGATGACGTGAGGGGAACCAAATTTTGTTTAGCCAAAAGACCAGAAAGCGAGAAGAACTGAGCTTTTCTCCCTGTGCTCTTTCATCTGTAACACAGTTTAAAAAACTGTACATCTCATTGGTATAGAATTTCAACAACTACTAAGAGATCTTCCCTCTCCTACCCCGACCCTTTTGTTCTCAAGATTTTGAGCAGCCACTGCACAAGCTGCTCCCTCATATCACAGAAGATCCAGAAGGGGGTGGTTCCAAAATCCTTTTCTCTCGGCCGTCAATTCCTGGCGAGTCAGGGCCACACACCTGGCTTGGGGGCGGCCGGCCCGTCCTGCGGCTCTGACGCGGGCCCTGTGCCGTCACTCAGCACCGGCTTGCGTTGGCCAGGCTTATGTCCGAGGAGGCGGTACTTGTAGATGTCCAGTATCAGGAACTCGTTGAACTGCACGTGCTCGTGCCGCTTCAGGGGCGTGCCGTGGCTGGACCAGCTCAGACGCTGCAAGTGGATGCAGAGGCACTGAGGGAGCTGCAGGGGACGGAGAAACCGGAAAGAGCAGATCGTTTCAGGCACGGGACACGCCGAGTCCACAAAGTTGACAGGGTGTGTAGGGTGGGCTCACCTTCCCTAGCTTTAACTGTTTGACAAACGTAGTCCTCTGGTGTTCCACTTTTTCCCCATTCAATACCCCTTTTGCTTCAATCTGAAATAACAGAAACGTTTTTCTGCAGAGATGCTTGAAGTAGGGCATCTGCGGAGGACTGCAGATCAGACTGGGGTTCATAACCTGACGCTGTGGGACCCGAGTGGCGCGCAGTGTTCGTTTAAGGCACTGGACTTCAACCTACTGTAATGAACTTAGCTGCCCAGTTACTTGTGAGTGGTTTTCATTGATCCCTCTTGGCCATGAAATCACACTAACGGTGGCGGAAAGAGAGAATGAAGAATCAGCACTGAAACTCTGACATGGGCATGTCATCTGTTTTGTTCCGTGTCTTCGAAAATTCTATTCCACACCAAAACCAAAGACCCAAACCCGTTGCTACTGAGTCCTGTCCAACTCATAGTGACCCTACAGGACAGAAAACTGCCCCATAGGGTTTCCAAGGGTGTAGCTTTGACAGAAGGAGCCCTGGTGGTGCATAGTTAAGTGTTAGGCTGCTAACCAAAAGGCTGGCAGTTAAATCCACCAGCCACTCCTCGGAAACCCTATGGGGCAGTTCTACCCTGTCCTGCAGTGTTGCTATGAGTTGGAATTGACTTGACGGCAACAGGTTTGGCTTGGTTTTGGTAATCTTTATGGAAAGGGCCCTGGTGGCGCTGTGGTTAAGCGCCTGGCTGCTAATCCAAAGGTCAGCGGTTTGAACCTACCAGCTCCTTCACAGGAGAAAGATGTGACAGTCTCCTTCCGTAAAGATTCCAGCCTTGGACACCCGATGGGGCAGTTTACTCTGCCTATAGGGTCGGTATGAGTCAGAATTGGCTCCAGGGCAATGGGTTTGGTTTTTGGGCTTAATCTTTGCGGAAGCAGGCTGCTACATCTTTGTCCCGCACAGCAGCTGGTGGGTTGGAATCGCTGACCTTTCAGTTACCAGCCGAGTGCTTAACCACCGTGCCACCAGGGCTTCTTTCTATTCCACATAAAAAAAAAAAAAAAACATAGTTCCTCTTAATTCAGAGGGCAAAAAGGCAAGGTGTGAGTAAGAGGGCATGAAGGGGACTGTGATAATTGGAGAGAGGCAGTCCCATCTCAAAGCATGACGTGACACTTTTTCTCTAAGCACTCTGTGGGTGAAACAAAACTCATCAGAAAAGAGATTTGGTCCACGGGCTGCTGATTTCAAACTAAGCTGGGAAGAAATGGCTGTGGCTGGAAAGACTTATTAGGTGGGGTCAAAAAAATCTCAGGGCCAACGGTGTGGGAGGCGCTCACAGGCCAGCCGGAAATGACCTGAGGGTAAATTGCGCACCTTCGTACAGTTGTCACAGACGACATCGCGCACCGACTCTGATGAGATGAAGTGGTGCAGGCAGTGGTCCAGGGTCAGCGGGTGACCCTACAGCACAAGAAAAAAATGAATTATTACACTTCAGTGGGGAGCCACCCTGAAACTGCTCACAGATGGCAGTGGGAATCCCACACAACTAGATGTTTCCTGAACAAATGTGGAGCTCAAAGCACTCTAGACTTGTTCAAGAGTATGAGAAAGTCACGCTGCAGAAAGTACAGAGTTCCACACTTTTAAATATCTTAAACACACACACACACACGCAGTCAAAAAAAAACCAAAACTTCAGCAGCGAGAAAAATCACCCACCTTCCTCTCTCCCATATTGAGACCATGGTAACCAGTGGCCATCGAAGTCAAGGCCAACTCAAGGTGACCCCATGTGTGTCAGAGTAGAACTGTGCTCTACAGGGTTGTCAACGGCTAATATTTCAGAAGTAGGTTGCCAGGTCTTTTTTCCAAGGCACCTCTGGGTGGACTCCAACCGTCAGCCTTTTGGTTCGCAGCTGAGTGCGTTAACCCTTTGCACCACCCAGGGACTCCTCTGGGCACAGTACCACATTAAAGCTAAGCTGGGGTTCAAACGACCTTGTGTCTGAGTAACACATAGGACCTGAGTCACATAAAATGCCTAACAGGCCTGTTAGATTTAAACGTCTCTGAAGCAGACTCAAAATAACTCACAGATCAGTACATACCCATGTGGCCGCTGGAATACTTAGTGAAAGGCTATCAAAGGTATCAAATCGAACAGGACTCTGAAACAAACATTGCAGAAACCCAGAAAGGATTTCAATGCGAGTCTTTATAAATGAGAAGCTACATGGCTATGGAATAGTCTAATGTTTAGATGCCCAACATTAAAAGAAATATACTTATTTAGAAGTACATTTTATTAACAACCACCTCATACTAAAATGCTCATGGACAGCTTGGGAAAACTAAAAGATTATATACCTGCCCCAGTAATTCTGAGATTTTACCCTAGGTAATAGCCACGGACATAGCTACAAAGATGTTCATCACAGCACTACTTGTAGCAGCAAAAATGTGAACAGTCTAAATTTCTAGGGAACAGTTAAATAAATAAGGGCACATCTACAGAATGGAATACCATACTGCCATTTAAAATAAGGTAGTAGACGAATGCAAAATAAATAAAAGGCATAAAATAAAGCTTTGTATTCATAGACAGCATGGCTGTTTACATACACAGAGAATTCTAAAGAAGCTATAATAAAACTTCTAGAATCAGTAAGTGAATTTTTTTAAGGTCAGTACATAGACATCAATTATATTTCTATATACTAGTGGCAAACAGATGGAAAATAAAAAATTTTTTAAATTCCATTCACAATGGCATCAAAATACATAAAATAATGAGGAATAAATTTAAACCGCTATATTAAAAACCACAAATTGAAATTAAAGAAGATTTAAATAAATGGAGACACATGTTCCCAGATGAGAAAACTCAATATTATAAAATGTCACTTCTCAAGCTGACCAATGCAGTCCCAATCATAATGCCAGCAAGGCTTTTTGTAAAATATAAACTGACAAGCTGATTATAAAATGTCTATGGGAGAAGGGAAAGTTCTTCCTTATAAAGCCAAATAAACAAATACGGAATGATGGGATTAGAAGCAGAAACAACTCAAATGCCCATCAACTGACAAATGGATAACCAATAGGTGGTATATCCATTAAATGGAATATTACTCAGTCAGAAAAACGAATGAAGTGCTGATACACGATACGACACGGAAGAACCTTGAAAACATCGTGCTAAGTAAAAGAAGCCAGTCACAGAAGATCACATATTGTGTGATTCCATTTACAGAAAATGTCAAGAACAGGCAAATCCCTAGAGACAGGAAGTAGATCAGTGGTTGCCTAGGGCATGGAGTTTGGGGGAGGGGTATGAGGAGTGGCTGCTAAAGGATAAAGGGCTTTCTGGTGGGGGATAAAAATGTTCTAAAATTCTTATGGTGATGATTGTACAATGCTCTACTTTTGTACCATGCTGGAAATTTTGTAAAATGGACATTGATTTAAAAACCTCAAGAAAGAAAAGAAAACCAGCCCCAGGATCTGTGTCCATCATGGTCACAGACAAAACCTGAGGACTGGAAACTCTGGAAGCCCACGGTGGGTCTACTGCTCTCGGTGCTGAAGATGCCATCTAAGGACCAAAGGATGCGTCAGCAGCGACTTAACTGAGGCAGTAGGTCCACTGAGGGGGCAGAGCCCACGGCAATCACAACACCGCAAATCAGTGTCAGCCCCCATCTCTAGACCCTCTAATGAATCTTAACTTAAAAGAAAATCTTGCCAGAAAATATCAAGTACTGGGACTGTACTTACCTGGTGTTCACAGTGTTTGCAGACCATATTACTAGTAAGTCTTCCATGGAAAGGGTGCTGAGACTTCCAGTGACCGGACGTGGGGTGAGGTGACCCTGGAATACAAAGTGTCTTTTGATATGTCACCTTTAGCCCTTTGGAGCCAACCTCGAAATGCACCCTCCTTTTTATAGCCATGCAGTAGAAACTCCCTCGTTTGAAAAAAACCTTCCTGAAAAGTAAACTGAAATAACTTTCTCCTTACTGACTTCCATCAAAAATGACATCCCATTCCCTTTATAGGAGAATTATTACAGGTCTTTAAATGGGTTCTGTATATAATGCACACAGCCATATTTACATTTGTGTTTAATATCTTCTTACAAACATTTGCTTCAAATGTTTGAGATGTAAAAGAAGCATAGCACAAGTGAACATCTGATAAAGTGATGTAAACTGCTGAAATCATCTGAATAAGCATGGTCTGGAAAACTGGAATTTTCCTTGGATGGGCCATTGGTGATACACACAGTATAGTGTGTTAGTTAGGAACAAGGGCGTCGGAGTCTGGCACCCTGGGGTCACACTTGGCTCTGCTTCTTATTAGCTATGTGACCCGGGGAAGTCACTTAATCTCTGAAAGCTTTGGTTTGTTAGAAAGAGGGGTAATTATTATCCCATTATCCCCAGTTTCCTCAACTTCACGAAGCTTCTGTGAGGCTGAAATGAGATATTATAGTGCCTGGAAGACAGTATGGTCTAAAAAAACATTACTAATGTGTGGTTAGGCGCTCCACTGTTAACCGAAAGGTCAGCAGTTTGAACCTACCAGCTGCCCTGTGGGAGAAAGATGTGGTAGTCTGTTTCCCTAAACATTTCAGCCTTCGAAACCCTATGGGGCAGTTTCATTCTGTCCTACAGGGTCACTGTGAGTGGAAAAAGGAGCCGTGGTGGCAGAGCGGTTAAGTGCTTGCCTGCTAACAAAGGTTGGTGATTCAAGCCCACCAGCCGCTCCTACGAGAAAGATGTGGCAGTTTGCTTCCATAAAGTTCACAGCCTTGGAAACTCTATGGGGCAGTTCTACTCCGTCCTACAGGGTCACTATGAGTGGAAAAAGGAGCCTTGGTGGTACACAGGTCACGTGGTTGGCTGCTAAGCGAAAGCTTGGTGATTCAAACCCATCAGCCACCCCTAGGGAGAAAGACGTGGCTTCTGTAAAGATTCCAGCCTTGGAAACCCTATGGGACAGTTCTACTCTGTCCTGTAGGGTCACTATGAGTCGGAAGTGACTTGACAGCAATGGGTGTTATTAATGCACAAAGAAATCAATGCATCAATTTTATTTTTTACGCTTACGCCCTCAGAAAACCATGATTTCCTTCTAAGGATGACTGGGATCTTCCGCAGTGCAAGCTGGCCAGAGCGAGAATACTGAGGACCTGACAGGTTCAGCCTCCTAAATTCTTCACAGGATCAGTTCAATGAGGGAGAAAAGCAAGCCCCGGCATGAGGTACAGATAACTCTCTTTAAAGGGAACTGAGCAGGGCTAGGATGTGAGGGAACAATTCAAGACGGCTGCCCGGGGAAGAATGTAGAGCTGCCTCCAAAACCCGAGTCCCTTCGCCAGTAGAGCATGTGTTCGAGCTAGACCGGATGTCACCAGGAAACAAAACAAAAATCAAAAACAAGCAAATGACTGTCGTATCTCAAAAGTATGCATCACATATGTTATATTTCAGTGGAAAACAGCTACCTCTCGTGCGGCAGGTTATCTGTTTGGGGGTGATTTCTGACTGCTGCTGTGGAGGAAAAAAAAAAAAAGAACGAGACTGAGAACCCCATTGCAATTCCTTTATCACGCTCACCCCACTTCCAAGTTTCTGTGCTGACTGCATCACTCAAAAATCAACTTCTTATCAAAAAGCCCATGTTTCTAAAGTTGCCTTAATTATCCTCTCTGGTTGGTAGCTGTGCATATTGCTTCAGCAACTACAATCAACACATATTTCCCCTTTCTGGAATCTCTCTCGCCCTTTTTATCAACTCTCTACGCACTTCTACCATTTTAGGGAAATGCCCACATGTTTAGCATGCCTGTGGCTCCTTGTTCCCCTCGATTACACAGGGGAAAAAATCGAACATTCTTTCTCTTCCCAACCAACACAAATTGTAGCAACAGGTCATTTTAAAACACCCTGACATCCCTCACCAGTGCCGCCAACGGCAAAGAACGTACCCTAGCACCCTCCCATCCCCGCTCCCACTCCTGGGTGTGGCTGAATCCGACTTTTGAATTTAAACCTGTGCAAAAAGATTACACTTGTGTTTCTTATACTATTAAATATGGACAAATTGCATCAAACCTATTGACACTCCTAAGGGCTTACCTCCAAAGAGTGCACATCAAACAGATGTGTGACCCGGGGCTGCCGGTCTCGCTCATCTTCCAACGACGAGGTAATGACATGGAAGAGTTCGTGAGCATCCTGTCAAAGGGCAGAGCATTCTTCAGAAAGAGCAGGGCCAGGGGCAGCATCAGGACCACCCCGCGTGAGGACCACTAGGCTAAATAGCGGGAGACGTTGCTCTCTACTGTCAGGTCTAAAAAGAATGCATCGTCTGTAATACATCTCAGTAGAAAACGACCACCTCTAGTGGGCAGGTTATTTGCTTGGCAGTGATTTCTGACAGCTGCTTCAGCTAAAGCAGGCATGTTTTGCTTTCTACCGCTGCAAGAAGGAGCCTTGGTGGTGCAGTGGTTATTTAAGCATTTGGCTGCTAACTGAAAGACTGGCAGTTCAAACTCACCCAGCAGCGCCTGGACGTGGGCGGGGGGGTGACTCTGCAATAGAAACCGTCTTTTTGATGGGCTGCCGTTAGCCCTTTGGAGCCAACCTCAAAACACCCGCCTTTTTCATTATGTGGTGGAAACTCCCTTTTTCAAAAAAAACACTCCTGAAAAGTAAACTGAAATAGCTTTCCTCACTGACTCCTATCAAAAAAGACATCTTTTCCTGCAGAGGAGAGACCTGGCGATCTACTCCTGTGAAGATTCCTCCCTACCCGCCCCCAAACACCAACTGAAGCCACTCCCAAAGTCTACCTTTCAGCCAAAGGCCTATAAAATAATAACACACGTGAGGAACACGCTTCTTAGCTGAATGAAGTATACGAGACCACACAGACAAGACCCGCTCAAAAGCAAAGATGAGAAGGCAGGAAGTGACAGGAAAACTGGATGAATGAACACAGAGAACCCAGGGTGGAAAGGGAAAGAGGGAGGGTACTGACACATTGCGAGAAATGCAACCAATGTCACAAAATAATTTGTGTATAAATTTTTGAATGAAAAACTAATTTGCTGTAAACTTTCACCTAAAACACAATAAAATATAATAAATTACAAAAAAAAAAAAACCCACTGCCATTGAGTTGACTCCAACTCATAGTGTATTACAGCCTAGAAAACCCTGTGGGGCAGTTCTACCCTGTCACACGGGGTGGCTATGAGTCAAAAATTGACTCAATGGTACCTAACACCACCACTACCACTGTCGCAAGGCCCAGGTCATTAAAGAGAAACAAGTATGTCCTAGACATCTTCACAAGTAAAGGCCCTCAACCGAGAGGCCCAAGAAGAGCGTGAAGGAAAGAAGGCTGGTGCCAGCTGTCTCTCAGCCTGTTTTCACTTTACTGAGACGGCCCTAACCTCCATTCCCCGACCCAAACAGGACAACTCTTTAAGGATCAATTCAAATGCCCGTCTCCCAAAAAGTCAAAAGCCATCTGTCAATCCTCCGGGGTGGACAGGCTCTCCCTCCCCCGAACACTCCAAGCTCCTGATGCTACCTTCCCTAGCATATTGCAAACCTAATGGCTTTTCCTGGATCACCACTGCCCTCCATGAAACTAAACTAAACCACCAACAACTCCTGCCTGGGTGCCAGTGACAGTCTCCTCATGGGCTCTTGTCTTCCACTCTTGGCCCCCTCCACACAGCGTCTAGGGTGATTGTTTAAAACACAAATGACATTACTCTTCAGCTTTCAGCCTTCCGGTGACTTTTGCTATTAGAGCAAAGCGCTTCCTTCTTACCTGGCACACAAAGCCTACAAAGCCTCTGTAATCTACCCCCTACCCAAGGGTCTGGCCTTCCTCCTGAACTCTCCCTCACCATGCTGCAGCCCTTGCCTCTTTCTTCTTCCTCGAACACACCAAGCTTATCCCCCATCTCGGGGTCTTTGCATGTCCCGCACTCTCGGCCTGAGAAGCCCCTTGTCCAGATCCTCACGTGGCTGCCTCCTTCTCAGCCTCAGGTCTCGGCTGAAACAGTGTCTCCTCAGGGAGTCCAGCCCTGACCAACTACACAAAGTTGCCTCCATACCTGTCAACTCCACTCCCCAGCCAATTCCACAGAAGTCCTGCAGGCTCCACCTCCAAGTTACACCTTCCATCTCGACAGGACTGTCCATCTACTCTGCCTGAACCCCAGCTGAGCCACTGCCACAGCCTCCTAACTTTCCTCTCTGCTTCCATTCCTGCCCGCCTGAGGTCCTTCCTGCACAAGGTGACCAGGGTGGCCATTTTTAAACTTAAATTAAGCCCTCTAATGGCCTTCCGCCTCACACAGAACTTAAAGCCAGACTCCTGCCATGGCCTCCCAGGCCCTGGGTAATCTGCTCCCCGCCACACTCTGAGACCCCTCTCCTCCACTCTGCTGTAGCCACACAGGCCTGAATTCTCCAAACACTGCATTCTTGCATCCACCAGAAGGCGCCTGCCCAGCTTCTTCCGCGGTCTGAAACACTTGCACCCAGACCTTACAGGCCTCACTCCTTTTATACCTCAGGGCTCAGCCGCAGTCTCACCTCTCCAGCAGAGCCTGCCTGCCTAAAATCAGCTCCACGTTCCTTCTCTCCTTATCCCCAGCCCCGGGCCCTCATGCTTTATCGTAGGATCTCGTTTCCCTTCCTTTTTATTATCATCATCGAGTTGCACAGCATAGATTAAAGCAGCGAGACAATTTAAAAAAAATTAAAGGCAGGTAGTAAGATTTCCAGATCTCACTTTTCAGTGTTTTTAAAATGCCTCTGACTTCTTTTAGCCTCACAGTTTTGGGAGGCCCAACAGGCTGCCTCTGACTTCTCTACTCCAATGTCTACAAGGCGGAGGCAGAATATGCCAATGCTAGCTGAATGGCGCCATCTTGGAAATGTGGCTGGAAGACTGTAACGGTATACCACTGGAAGCCAAATATTTTTGTTCCTAGAACTTCACTCTCCCAGCCTCTGCCTCAGACTTGTGGTTTTAACAGTGGCCTGGAGAGGAGCAAGGTGGCAAAGTTCCATTTAGACAGTGAAGCTCTGGATGTGGAAAGGGGCTGGGAGTGGCTGGAACAAGGCCCTGGGGTTGCCTTTGACTTCTACTATGAGTTTAGGGCCACTGCTAGCTAGCCTCTGAGGCACTAATTTTTAAAAAATAAGGATATGGTCAAGCAAAGGGTTTTACCTGAGCCTCTGAGCCTCCACGGTGATGCCACCTGCCACTCTCTAAAGGACCCAGGGGTCCCTACCATCCACTGAAGTGCAAAGTCATTCAAGAACTAAAATAATTTGTGTTCTTTCACGGCTGGGTATGGCCTATCCTGTTAACCTTCCATCCAAACCGTTGCCATTGAGTCGATTCCGACTCACAGTGACCCTGTAGGACACAGCAGAACTGCCCCCATAGGGTCTCCAAGGTTGTAATCTTTATGGAAGCAGACTGCCACATCTTTCTCCCACGGAGCAGATGGTGGGTTTGAACTGCCGACCTTTTGGTTAGCAGCTGAGCACTTTAACCACTGTGCCACCAGGGCTGCTTCACCTTCCATCCATCGGGTGAAAAAGAACTGCATGTACCCTCTGACCGTGAGAGCAGGAACGAAGTTAGTGCTCTGGGCCCAGAACAACAAGGTGACATCAAATGCCACAGAAATGGACACTGAGCCCCAGTCAATGGCAAGGTCACTACCAGTGCTGGTCCTTCATGATGCAGCAACGCAGCTGCTTTTCAGCCTTCATTGCAAGCTCGCCCCCTTCTCACCCCCAATCACTAGTGCAAAGGGTCCTCCAAGCTAAACATGTTCAGAATGTTGTGTTCACCTGTTCTTCAAATGAAGAGATCTGCCATCTGTACATTCGTAAGACATCCAACAAGCAGCTGGCATCCAGAACCTCGTCATCAGTAACTTCCTGGCAGGACAAAGCTGGAAACAAAACAAGGTACCATGGTTATTAAATTCATCACCATAACAGTGTAAGCAGAAAACCTGCACAGCACCACATAGCAAAGTTAACTAAAAATGTGTTAAGAATCGTAAAATTCACCTTGTAATTACATTTCTTTCATCACTCCTCTTTGTAGCCTTACCCAATGAATGCCTAAGAAACTCACATATCACTATTAGGCACTTGATGTTGGTTGAATGAATATTATTTAGGCTGCAGTATTTAAATGAAGTAACTGATTTTCTGATTCTTGAACATACGTCAATATAAATTTACTGCTGCAAGTTTTTTTTTAATTTTTATTGTGCTTTAAGTTAAAGTTTACAGATCAAGTCAGTCTCTCATATAAAACCTTATATCCACTTTGCTATATACTGCTAGCTGCTCTCCCCTTAATGAGACAGCACACTCCTCTCCACCCTGTATTTCCATGTCTATTCAGCCAGTTTCTGTCCCCCTCTGCCCTCTCATCTCCCCTCCCCACAGGAGCAGCACACAGTCTCATGTGTCCACCTTATCCAAGAAGCTCACTCCTCACAAGTATCATTTTTTGTTTTATAGTCCAGTCCAATCCCTGTATGAAGAGTTGGCTGTGGGAATGGTTCCTGTCTTGGGCTAACAGAAGGTCTGGTGACCATGACCTCCAGAGCCCTTCTAGTCTCATTCAGACCATTAAGTCTGGTCTTCTTATGAGAATTTGAGGTCTGCATCCCACTGCTCTCCTGCTCCTTCAAGGATTCTCTGTTGTGTTCCCTGTCATGGCAGTCATCAGTTGTAGCCGGACACCATCTAGTTCTTCTGGTCTCAGGCTGATGTAGTCTCTGATTTATGTGGCCCATTCTGACTCTTGGGCTCATACTTACCTTGTGTCTTTGGTGTTTTTCATTCTCCTTTGCTCCATGTGGGTTGAGATCAATTGATGCATCTTACATGGCTGCTTGCTAGCATTTAAGACCCCAGATGCCACTCTCCAAAATGGGATGCAGAGTATTTTCTTAACAGATTTTATTATGCCAACTGACTTAGATGTCCCCTGAAACCATGGTCCCCAAACCCCTGCCCCTGCTACGCTGGCCTTCAAAGCAGTTTATTCAGGAAAACTCTTTGCTTTTGGTTTAGTGCAGTTGTGCTGACCTCTCCTGTATTCTGTGTTGTTCTTCCCTTGCCCTAAATTAGTTCTTATTGCAAGATTCTTATGGAGTAAAATGATTTTCAACCACAACTCTCAGGGTTGGGAGGGTGCTTAAACATTCATCTAGTCTAACCTCATACTGAGTGCTTAGCTCATCTGCACAGTATTTTTCCCATGCTCATAAAACCTGAGCTTGTATTTGTTTGCATTAGAGTTTCTGATTATCACACCAAAGCATCAAGCTACATGTGGTGGCCTGAAAGGGTCTGCTGAGTGGTTTAGTTTTCTGTTGTAACTAGAATCAAGTCTAATAAACAAAAATAACAAGTTTGATGGGTTTATGGATTTATATGATAAATATCTAGATCAAGGTCAGCAAACCTGTTCTGTAAAGGGCAAGATAGGAAATATTCTATATTTTCCGGGCTATGTAGCCTCTGCTGCAACTACTCGGCTCTGCTGTTGCAATTCAAAAGCAGCCACAGACAATACCTAAACGAGTGGGTGTGGCTGTGTTCCAATAAAACTTTACTGACAAAACAGGTGGTGGGCCAGATTTGGCCTGTGGGCCAGAGTTTGCTGACTCCCGATCTTGACCATCCTACTTCCCAGAGGGTATTAAAATGGGCCAGTACCACTAAAGTGTGGGAGACAAAAACACAGGGACTGCCATCTCGTGCAGTTTCTGGGAGCTCAATGGCTAACAAGGTAAACTAGGTCAGTCTGTTTCTTCTCTTTGATTTGTAGTCAATGGATTTGAAAGATTCCTTAAAATGCTTCAGGCTCTGACTCTGGAGATTGTGAACACTGATTCCCCATGCTCACCCCCATCTGAGCCTAGTCAGTAACTCTGGGTCCTGACTTTTGGGGAAGCAAGTGAAGTCCCGCAGCTCACCATATCACTGGGTGCACACCCTGAATCAGAACTTTACCCTCCAGAACAAAGGGAGCAGAGCTGGGAAAGGGACTTATCTTCACTCTTCCTTCCACACATCCCTTCTATTACCTCTTTCCTTTACAAGGACGATCTGAATGTTCCCTTTAACCCAATTTTGCCTAAAATGTTGGCGGGGGGGGGCAATTTGACAACATCTACCAATATTTTCTTATCCTACTATCTTAGGCTGGGTTCTCTAGACAAACAAAACCAGTGAAGTGTAAAAATACATATATAGAGAAATTTGTATCAAGGAGATGGCTCACGCGGTTGTAGAGGCTGGCAAGTCCCAAGTCTGTGGGTCAGGCTGGAGGCTTCTCCTGACTCATGTAGCTGTAGAGGCTGGTGAACCCAAGATCAGCAAGTCAGACAGCAGGTCTCTGGCTCACAGGCTCCTGTGAGCAAATCCCAAGATCAGCAGGTAAGCTGCTAGCTCAAGTCCCAAGAATCAGAGATCAAATGAACAGGAGCCAGCTGCAGGATCCAGAGCAAGGAAGGGCCAACAAGCTTTGCCAAAAAGTCCACCTATATTGGATGCAGGCCACACCCCCAAGGAAATTCACTTTCAACTGACTGGCTGCTCATCATGGAGGTGATTACAACATATAAGATCTCATTATGGAGGTGATCACATCATTGCATAGCTGCCAAACTATATCATAACTGCCAAACCACTGAGTATCATGGCCCAGCCAACTTGACACACAACCTTACCATCACAGTCCACCCCTTGTCAACTTGGCACCTGTACACATCTCTAAATAAAGAACATTATGAAGTCATACTCACATCTAACATGATATGACTAACACGTGTACAACCGAAAATGCACTAGCCCTGTTTACACCTTATATTTTATAAGTGAAGAAAACAAAAAAATCTGATGCACACATACAAGGAAGAAACACTCATAACAATTACAGTCCTTGTTTCTGCAACTGCTCACGTGGTTGCATCTGCTATTTAGAACTACCTTCTTCCACCAGCCACTCTGTATTCCCTTTACCCTCAGGAAGCACCTCAGCTGCTTGTGATTCTTTGCCTGGTAGGGTGACCCAAACCCTCATCCGTGAAGGGTCTGGGCCATTAGTAGTCATGCTGGAATTGGGTTGCTGTAGTTTTCCATTGACTTTAATCACAGGGCATGGTAACAGTAAGAAATGTATTCCAGACATATTCTTCTTTACCTCCGTTATGTAATACCAATCCAAATTCCTCTTGGTAATGAGAATCAATTACACCAGCCAATACAGTAACTCCCTTCTTTGCCTGTCAATCCAAAGGCATGAGGAGCCGTAAGTGGACAGGTGGCATCCTTAACTTCCAGTTCAATGAAATCAGCGTTGTGTCTCCTGGTGGGAGCATTTTTCCCTTTGGAACTAAGACCTCTAGATCTGCAGAGCATAGGGCCATGGGAACAGGAAGCAAAAATTTTGCGAGTAGGTCACTAGGGAAGATAGTGAGTGATGTCACTCCCATTTCCATCCCTTGATTCCTGAAACCATGAATCCTGGCTATGGGAGAAATGGCACCATACACTGGATGCTGGTTTAGAGCATATGCAGCCTCCTGGAGAACACTGCCCCAACTCTGCAAGTATTACCAGCTAGCTAGCACTGTAATTATGTCTTTAGAAGGCCATTCCCCTGTTCTACCCAGCCAGCTGCATCAGGATGGAGAACATGGTAAAACCAGTGAATTCCATGAGGATGGGCCCACTGTCGTATTTCATTTGCTGTGAATTGAGTCCCTTGATCCGAGGTGATGCTGTACGGGATACCACGATGGTGGATAAGGCATTCTTTTAAGTCCACGGATGGTAGTTTTGGCAAAAGCACTGCATGCAGCGAAGGCAAATCCATATCCAGAGTAAGTTATCTACTCCAGGAAAAACAAAATGCTGCCCTTTCCACAATGGAAGCGGTCCAGTGTCATCAACCTGCCCCCAGGTTGCTGGCTGATCACCTCGAGGAATGGTTCCACCTTGGGGAATGGTTCCGTATCGGGGACTCAGTGCTGGTCTCTGCTGCTGGTAGATTGGGCACTCAGCAGTGGCTGTAGCCAAGTCAGCCTCGGTGGGTGGAACTCCATGTTGCTGAGCCAATGCATAAACTCCATCCCTGCCACCATGGCTACTTTGTTCATGAGTCCCCTGGGCAATGATGGGAGTGGCCGGGGAAAGATGACTGGTTTCCACATAACGCGTCATCCTACCCACTTGATTGTTAAAATCCTCCTCTGCCAAGGTCACCCTCTGGTGAGCACTCACATGAGACACAAATAGCATTCACATGAGACACAAATATCTCCACTTCCTTGGCCCATTCAGAGAGGTCTATCCATATACCTCTTCCTCATACCTCCTTGTCACCAATTTTACAACCATGTTCTTTCTAAGTCCCTGGCCATCCAGCTGCACCAGTGGCCATAGCCCACGAATCAGCATATAATTGCACATCTGGCCATTTCTTCCTTCCAAGGAAACTGAACCACCAGGTGTACTGCTCAACATCCTGCCCACTGGGAGGATTTTCCTTCACCACTGTCATTCAGGGAGGTCCCAGAAAGGGGCTGTAGTACTGCCGCTGTCCACTTTCTAGTAGTGCCTGCATATCATACAGAACCATCTGTAAACCAGGCACGTGTTTTCTCTTCTTCAGTCAGCTGATCATATGGAACTCCCTATGAGGCCACAGGTGCGGACTGGGAGATGGAAGATGAGACAGGAGTAGAGGCATTTGGGCAACTTCCTCATGCAACTTACTGGTGCCTTCAGGTCTTGCTCATGCCTACGGTTCAGCAATTTTTTTCACTATCTATCCTAATCTTGTATATACTACTTCCATTTAATGATGGAGTGCTGCTGTGCAAGTCCGACGTTATGACTCTGCAGATCAGACAACACCCAGTTCACGATGAGCTGCTCAGCGTGCACGGTGACTTGGTGGCCCATGGTTAAGCATTCAGTGTCTACTAAGGCCCAGTAACAAGCCAAAAGCTGTTTCTCAAAAGAAGAGTAGTTATCTGCAGAGGACTTTGCTCCAAAATCCTAAGGGTCTGGATTCCCTGGAAAAGCAGAACCAGTGAAACATATAAATACATACATATATATATAAAGATTTATATCAAGGAAATGGCTCATGCAGGTGTCATGGCAGGAAAGTTCCAAGTCCATGGGTCAGGCTGGAAGCTTCTCCTGGCTCACGAAGCTGCATGGGCTGGTGAACCCAAGATTGGCAGGTCAGAGAGCAGGCCTCTGGCTCACATGCTCCTGCAGAGACTGACAAAACCAAAGATCAAAAGGTAAACTGCTAGCTCAAGTTCCAAGAAGGGAGGTCGAACAAGCAGCAGCCAGCTGCAGGATACAGAGTGAGTAAGAGCCAACGAGCTTTGCCAGAAAAGTCTACCTATGTTGGATGCAGCCCACACACTCAAGGAAACTCTTTCAGCTGATTGGCTGCTCATAACAGATCTCATCAGAGAGGTGATTACATTATCATATAGCTACCAAAGTACATCATAAACTGCCAAACCACCGAGAATCATGGCCTAGCCAAGCTGACACACAACCTTAACCATCACACCTACAGTCCAGCAATTTGTCTCAGAATCTATCCTAAAGAAGTGACATCGGTGGTTCAGTGGTAGAATTCTCGCCTTCCACATGGGAGACCCACGTTCAATTCCTAGCCAGTGCACCTCAGGCACAACTACTACCCATCTGTCAGTGGCTGACTGCATGTGTTATGCCGCTAAACAGGTTTCATGGAACTTCCAAAGGCAGATTAGGAAGAAAGGCCTGGCAATCTACTTGTGAAAAGCAGCCAGTGAAAATCCTGTGGACCACAAGGGTCTGATCCACAGCTGATCATGGGGATGGTGCAGGACTAGGCAGCGTTTCATTCTTCTGTGCGTGGAGTCACCAAGAGTCAGGGGGCTGACACTATGGCAGCTAACGACACCCTAGGGAAACAGATGCATATGTGGGTGAGATGGCATATACAGGGATGCTAGCTGTCCCTTGTCTATCGTGACCGGAAACTGAGAGCATATGGGTAAATACACTGTGAGGTCTCTCTATCGTGGATTCTGTGTGGCTATAAAAGTGAATGGGATGGAGTTCCGTGTATGGAATGGATGTTTCTTCACTGTATATTGTTACCCAGTTATGAGGAAACAGAACAATTGTTATATAATTTCCAGGGGGCACGGTGGTTAAGAGCTCGGCTGTTAACCAAAAGGTTGGCAGTTCGAATGCACCAGCTGCTCCTTGGAAACCGGGCAGTTCTACTCTGTCCTATAGGTTGCTATGGGTCAGAATTGACTTGATGGCAATGGGTTTGGGTTTTGGTTATGCGTACACAGAAACATATTTAAATGCACAGAAACGGTCAAGAAGGATACACTCAGATCTTACTTTTGGGAAGGAAGGACAGGAACAGGATCAGGGAAGTGATAGAGCAGACTTTAGCCTTACCTGTAATGTTTTAAGTTTTTACAAGGAAATGTATTCATGCATTTTGTGCAATTAAAAATGCCTTCTAAAAAAACAAAATGAAAGACACGGAGGAAGCTTTATTAGTGGTTTACCAGGGGCAGGGGGCGGGGAAAGAGGGAGACATTGTTTAGGAAGCACTGAGCTTCTGTCTACGGTGATGGGAAATCTGGCAATGGACACTGCTGATGGTGGCACAACACAATTCATGGAATTTGGTCACTGAATTGTACATGTGAAAAATGTTAAACTGACGAAAGCTGTATCATATATATTTTTACAACAATTAAAAAAAAAAAAGTTACCAGCAAGGCTAAAAAACAGGAGCAGCAGCAGAGAAGGGCGGACGTATTTCAGCGCAGTTGCCCCGGATGGCTCCCGTTCCCAGCCCTGGGTCACACACGTGAAAAATAAGACGGAAGGGATGTGGTCACGACTAAGACGGTGATTCAGCCTGCTTTAGAGCATCTCCTCAGAGTCTTTGGAATGGTATACTTTTTCCAACAGGACAGTAAAAGAAATTACTTTCACATCGCCTCTTAAATAGAAGACCGCTTGCTCCATAAAGATTTCTCAGGGTCAAGCAGAGATCCCACAGGAACATAGCGAAGCAATTATTTAGGTGGGTTTTTTTAATCCGTTTTTTTCCTGACTCTGAGAGTAATATATGCTTATGGCTGAAAGTTTTGCAAATTCAGAGAAGTATTTTTTTGCACAACCCCAGAACGGCCACTGCTAGTGTTCTGGCTTTGGTTCTGTCCAGGCTTTTATCTTCTGAAGTGCCTGCTGTGAAGTCAAATTATGCATTTCGTATCCCGCGCTTTTTAACGCAATATAGCCTATGCCCTTTCCCAAATTTAAAAAATACTTCATGAACATGATTCTTACTGGCTATGTACTATGGTATTTCGTTATGAAAAAAACACGGAATGAGATCATATAATTTCTTGATTTATAAAGAAATTTATGTTTAATCATTCTACTATAACTACATTCATTAACCCCCCTTACAACTAAAAAAAAAACTTTTTTTTTTTTATAACTAGGTGTTGGAGATATTTGTGCATTCATTAGCATTTCCCAAATTGTGTTCTGTGAAACGTCTTTGGGTGGTTAAGAGTCATTATGAAATCAAAAAGACTAATTCTACTGTGAAAATAAAGTTAGGTTGACTTGGTGTGTGTTCTGCTGTGTGTGTTCTCAACAACAACAAAAATAAAATAAATCATAATAAAAAAGTAAGATAAGCGACTTTTTAAAACCCTTACCAAACCAATATACAGTGTGACTCTCCAAGCTGGAGACAGTGGTCAGCCATTCCCAAACTCGTTTTTTTTTTTTCAAACTCCACTTTCCAGGCTGCTTTCATAGTCCACGTTTCTAACTATTTCCACTGACATGGAATTAATGTGTCAAACTGAAGTCGCCGCCAAGGCCTTCCCTGCTCTGCTGCAGTACGCCCCTCACAGCTGGCCAAGCCCTGGTTTCTAACCTCAGTTTGGCCCAACTGCACCCTAACCATGGTTTGAATTTAGCACGCGCAAACCAGGATCTTGGCGCATGTGCAGGACCTGAGGCGCCTTGGCCCTGAACCTCGGGCTTGAACGTCTCTAAAGAGGAAAATATTTTCCAGCAAACCACGGTGCCCAAGGCCATTTGTGAGGCAAGAGGGCCCTTCTTTTCGCAACATGACTCAGCACCTGGATCTCCAAATACGGGCATAGGAGGGATCGAGGTTTTGGATTTTGGGCACCAACCTCTGCCCCCTGGGGACAGAACAGTTCCCAGCTCCCTTGGGACAGGGTGCCCATGCTTTTTCAGCTGCTAGGCCCCACGTTGCTCCTTGTTTGCCAAACAGTAAATTTCCACTTTCTGTTTCCCTTGCTACTGGTGGTGTGGTGGTTGTCTTATTTTGATCAGCTAGTACGACAGGACAAGAAGCCGAGTTCGGTTACAAAACGGTACTGAGCATTCTGCAAGCTACTGCTATGTAGCCAGGGTTCTGGATTTGTTTTTTCATCTTGCCTAACAGGTAAAACATGGTACCTCCAAAACCAAATCAAACCTGTCGCAGTCGAGTAGATTCCAACTCACAGCCACCCTACAGGACAGGGCAGAACTGCCCCACAGGGATTCCAAGGAGCGACTCGTGGATTCATACTGCCGACCTTTTGGTTAGCAGCTGAACTCTTAACCACTGAGCCACCACGGTTCCCATGGTATCTACCTCACTGTTTAATTTATATTTCTCTGATGATGATCATGTCAAACATTTGAGTGTTAGAGATTTGTATTGCTTCTTTTGTGAAATTACCTCATTTCCTAGACTCACTTTTTTTTTTTCTTTAATGTTTTTGAAATAAGAGCTCTTCTTGCAATCAAATTATTCATGTGGCAGTTGGTTTTTTTCCTTCCCTAAAAAGCTGTCACTAAAACTAGTAACTTTTAAAAACACATGGTTACATCTTTGATTAAAACAAACAAAGCCTATCTGTATCTACTGGGCTCTTCCTGTTTTTGTCCATAAAGATCTGTATGGTCTTTTCTGACACTAAGGCAGTTAACCCTTTGTCTGCCATTTGGGCTTCTTTGAAAATTCACACCATTCCCTTTGAATTCCCAACTGGATACCTTTCAGGAGATGCAACAGTGTTAAAGATAAGTACTGGTGTGGCGGCGGCTCCTTCGGATCCCGGGTGTACTGGCTTGTAAACTCTTCCAGCCACTTGATGAAAGTGGGGCAAGCAGACAAGCCTTGCAGCAGGGAGTTCATGAAGCACGTGTTCCCTAAGTTGAGAAGGCCAGGAACGAGCCCTGAAAAAAAGTGAGGGGGGAAAAGAAAAGCACATCACTATCGGGCCAACTCTCTTCAGAAGCCAGAGTTTCTGCAAGGTGGCCTTGAATTTGGACTTCCAGTCTAGGAGGGTCCTTTAATCCAGGGATCTGGGGGTCAAGGGCTCTGCCCTTGCTGAGGCCTGGCCCTAGTACTGCCTCCTTGAGGAGACTGTATGCAACAGAAGGGTCCCCATTGTCGCTTTTTAAACCCGTGGTGGTGTCTGGCACAGCCTGGTACATGCTGGATGTACAAAGACACTTAGTAACCATCTCTTCTCTCTCTTCATTCTCTCTTGCTCTCTCTCTAATAAGAAAGCACAGGCTCTCAGAACAGAAGAAAACAATTGTTCTGTTGTGGCCCTCCCAGAACAATGACTGTTTCTATCTTACAGTCGGTGGGAAGACACCACTATAGATAACAGTTCTCATCAGTCTTTCAGCAAAATCTGACATGCTTCCCTTTTTGATGAAATTTCTTTAAACACCTTTTTATCATGAAAGTTATGAAAAACATGCACAGAAGCAGAGAATCACATAAGAAATCCAACTGTAACCATCCCTAGATTTAACAATGATCAACATTTTGCCACGCTTGCTTCTCGATCCCTTTTTTTTCTTTTTTTGCTGAATTTTAATCAACCTAAGTACAGCAACATTTATTTCAAAGGGGACCATTTTTTAAAACAGGGAAACAGAATTTTCGATTAATGAAAAGTATTTGAAACTTTTACTAGTGACTAGCAGCTAGCCAGAGAGCCCTGGTGTGGCACAATGGCTAAGAGCTCAGCTGCTAACCGAAAGGTTGGTGGTTCGAACCCACCCAGCGGCTCCAAGGGAGAAAGACCTGGCCATCTGCTTCCATAAAGATTACAGCCTAGAAAACCCCACGGGGCAATTCTACTCTGTCACCTGCGGTCGAACTGAGTCAAAAACCGACTCGATAGCATATAACGATAAACAGCTAGTTGGTGAAACCACAAATACATCACATAATTATTAAGTTGTGCTACTGAAAAATATAATTGCCATATTAAAGAGAACACTAGGACAACGAAGCACTTGAAATTTTTCATTCAAGAGCACGCTCGAAGCTCCAGGTGTCGGGGGGGTAGCACAGAAATCTTTTACTACGGGGTGCAGGATAATGAGTCACTGAAATTAATCTCTGGTTAAAGAAAGCACTGTTTCAAAAACTGAGATCCTCGGTTTAAGGATACAAGAGAACAATAAATGAACTGCTCCCTTTTCGTATTGTTTTTGGATCAGGCGGTAATAGGGGTTGGAGTCCAGGCTACAGAAGACGAGGTAATGGCCTCATTCTTACCTTTTCTACGCTTCTTTCTTTCTGTAATGGGCCCCCAAATAACATATATTCCTGCTGCAAGCGCAGCGGCAATACCACCAATAACTCCCCAGTTCTTCATGACTTTGTATCTAAAAAAGAAAATAAATTTACTGTCTTCCCCCATCACAAATACAATACACAGATATAAACACATGTTGTTGCATGCTGTCAAGCTGATTCCGACTCTTGGTGACCCCATGTGTTACAGAGTAGAACTGCTTCATTGGGTTTTCTCAGCTGTAATCTTTATGGAAGGAGCCCCGGTGGTGCAGTGGTTAAGCACGCAGCTGCTAACCAAAACGTCAGTGGTTCAGACCCACCAGCAGCTCCACAGGAGAAAGACATGGCAGTGCGCTTCTATAAAGGTTAACCAAAAAAAAAACAAAAAAAAAACCAAGCCTGTTGCCATTGAGTTGATTTTGACTCATAGCGACCCTAGAGGACAGAGTAGAACTGCCCCATAGGGTTTCCAAGGAGCGTGTGGTGGACTGGAACTGCCAACCTTTTCGTTTAGCAGCCGTAGTTCTTAGCCACTACACCACCAGGGTTTCCATCTGTAAAGATTACAGCCTTTGAAACCCTATGGGCAGTTCTACTCTGTCCTATAGGGTCACTCTGAGTCATAATCGACTCGACAGCACACAACAACAACAATCTTCATGGAAGCAGATCACCAGGCCTTTTCTTTCATGGTGCTGCTGGGTGGGTTTGAACCACCAACCTTTAGATTCGCAGTCGAGCGCAAACCATTTGTGCCGCTCAGGCACTTTATACATACACACATAGGTATACACACACACACACACATATATATATATAATATATACACACATAGGTACGCAGAAATAACATTTAGTCAAAATAGCCCACCACTCACCAAATACCTAACTTTCAAGGTCAAGTAATAATAAGTAATAAGATATGTCTTGAATACCAGCATGGTTAAACCAAAAAAAAACCAAGCCCACTGCCATCAAGTTGATTCCGAGTCATAGCAACCCTACAGGACAGAGTAGAACTGCCCTACGGGATTTCCAAGGACCCCCTGGTAGATTCGAACTGCCGACCTTTTGGTTAGCAGCCAAACTCTTAATCACTACACCACCGGTGTAGAATTTAAAACCTAAGTCGGAGCACAACCCTCCAACAGCCGCATCTCACCCAGAGAAAAGCTTCTCACTCCATTGCTGCAACCCCACTGGCCGCCACAACAAACAGGCTCTTGCCCTGGGGTCTTTACACTGGCCACCCCTCTGCCTGGGGTGCTCTTCCCCAGATCTCTGCTTGGCTCACTCCCTCGCTTCCTTCACTTCTCAAGGAGGCCTAAGTTGAACACAAGAAGCCCTCGTGGCACTGCTAACTGAAAGCTCTGTGGTTTGAACCCGCCAGGGACTCTGCAGGAAGAAGACCTGGCGATCCGCTCAGATAAAGATTACAGCCTAGCAAGCTCTATGGGGCAGTTCTACTCTGTCCTACAGGGTCGCTATGAGTCGGAACCGGCTGGGCAGCACACAACAACGACAACCCCGAGCATACTGTCTGGACCTCCACTCTTGGTTCCTTTTACCTGGGTCTACTTTTACCAGAGCACTTAGCACCTTCTGTCATAAAATTCACTTACTCACTGCGTTTGTTGTCTCTCTCCCATAACTAGAATGTAAAGTCCCCAACAGCAGGGAACTTTGTTTTACTCACTGACATATCGCCAGTGTCTAGATTGTACCTGCCACATAGTAGGTTCTAAGCAATATTTACTGAATGATTGAACACTTGCCAAAGGATAGAGAAATGGATTTCTCTTTTAGACTTTTAAATGGGCAGGGGACCATAAAATAGTATAAAAGATGTCCTAAATATTTATAAAATCAAAGATTTCTTAATTTCAGGCTAGATTTGGACACTGAAGTTATTCTCTTCCTACAAATTAAGGTATTTCACCAGCAATTTAAAACACTCTTTTTATACAAAGTTGTTATTGTCACTGAACAAGGCAAATCATATATGTATCTAAGTGTAACATACATCTGTACACCAGTCTGATACATATGTATGTATGCGTGTGACAGTCTTACCCAACATTTAGATAATTTCAATCTTGTATTGATCTCAGCTCAGTAAACATTAACTCAGTGAACACTTACTGGCGGTGACAGTGACTTGGTCTTACAACAACCAGCATTTTCCTAGTGTCATGGCTCATAAATGAACTTCAAACCTTTGTTCTTCCAAGAGAGAATCAACAGAATGTACATAGAGCTTGATTAAGAAAGTGGAATCACATGAATCAGGTTCAAATCCTTGCTTTGCTTCTTCCTAGGACATCATTTCACTTTCTAAACCGTGGCTTCCTCATCTATACAAAGGAAATAACCATGAGACCCACCTCATAGGGTGTTGTGAGGATTTAGTAAGTGTTAATGCTCAAGAAAGGTAATCCAACTCAATGTGGAAATTATAGAACGATATCATTAATATCACATGCAAGCAAAATTTTGCTGAAGATCATTCAAAAATGGCTGCACCAGTATATCGACAGGGAACTGCCAGAAATTCAGGCTGGTTTCAGAAGAGGGCATGGAGCCAGGGATATCATTGCTGATGTCAGATGGATCCTGGCTGAATGCAGAGAATACCAGAAGGATTTCTATCTGTGTTTTATTGACTACGCAAAGGCATTCGACTGTGTGGATCATAACAAACTATGGATAACATTGCACAGAATGGGAATTCCAGAACGCTTAATTGTGCTCATGAGGAACCTTTACATAGACCAAGAGGCAGTTGTTCGGACAGAACAAGGGGGTACTGATTGGTTTAAAGTCAGGAAAGGTGTGCGTCAGGGTTGTATTCTTTCACCATACCTATTCAAACTGTATGCTGGGCAAATAATCCGAGAAGCTGGACTATATGAAGAAGAACGGGGCATCAGGATTGGAGGAAGACTCATTAACAACCTACGTTATGCAGATGACACAACCTCGCCTGCTGAAAGTGAAAAGGACTTGAAGCACTTACTAATGAAGATCAAAGACCACAGCCTTCAGTATGGATTGCACTTCAACACAAAGAAAACAAAAATCCTCACAACTGGACCAATGAGCAATATCATGATAAACGGAGAAAAGATTGAAGTTGTCAAGGATTTAATTTTACTTGGATCAACAACAGTCAAGAAATCAATCATTACAGTGGGTAAATCTGCTGCAAAGGACCTGTTTAAAGTGTTGAAGAGCAAAGATGTCACCTTGAAGACTAAGGTGCGCCTGACTCAAGCCATGGTATTTTCAGTCGCATCACATGCATGTGAAAGCTGGACACTGAATAAGGAAGACCGAAGAAGAATTGACGCCTTTGAATTGTGGTGTTGGCCAAGGATATTGAATATACCATGGACTGCCAAAAGAACAAACAAATCTGTCTTAGAAGAAGTACAACCAGAATGCTCCTTAAAAGCAAGGATGGCAAGACTGCGTCTTACATACCTTGGACACGTCAGGAGGGATCAGTCCCCGGAAAAGCACATCATGCTTGGCAGAGTACAGGGTCAGCGGAAAAAAGGAAGACCCTCAACGAGGTGGATTGACACAGTGGCTGC
The DNA here is from genome assembly GCF_030014295.1 of Loxodonta africana. Classification (NCBI taxonomy): domain Eukaryota; kingdom Metazoa; phylum Chordata; class Mammalia; order Proboscidea; family Elephantidae; genus Loxodonta; species Loxodonta africana. The sequence continues at coordinate 19,458,734 of NC_087360.1, read as the reverse complement.
AACAATGAGCTCAAGCATAACAACAGCTGTAAGGATGGCTCAGGACCAGGCAGTGTTTCGTTCTGTTGTGCGTAGGGCTGCTATGAGTCGGATCCGACTCGACGGCACCTAACAACAACAACAACAAATGCATAGGGCAGAAGCCCCTGGGTGGTGCAAACAGTCAAGCGCTCGACTAGTAGCCCAAAGGCAGGTGATTCAAACCCACCCAGAGGTGCCTCAGAAGACAGCCTGGCAATCTGCTTCCAAAAGGTCACAGCCTTAAAAACCCTATGGAACACTGTTCTACTCGGCACACATGGGGTCACTCTGAGTGAGAATCAACTCAATGGCAACGAACAACAACGACGTATAGGTCATATAGTAAAAGCTTACTAAATGTAGCCACTACTATTAAGTATTACACCTACTCCTCACTTATCACCTATCTCCTTATCTGACATTTCGCACTTATAATAGTAAAAAAATCTACTATCCAATTATTTTGCACATTAATGACGTAGGTCTGGCGCTAACGAACGCCAAGTGCAAGGAGAGAGTAACGCTAGCTGTGATGGTGAAGGTTATGTGTCAACTTGGCTGGGCCATGATTCTCAGCGGTTTGACTGTTATGTGGAGGGTAGATAAGAAAAGGAGATGGGAGGTCTGGCAGGACTGGGAGATCCTGATAAAACTGGGGACCCAGACTGGGGGAACTGACAGCTATGTAATGACGTAGTCATCCTCCGTTTTGTGATCTGATGTAGTCATTCTCCATTTTTGCACAATGCTGATTTTCACATGACAACCTGGTCTTTGGAACCTACCCATGTCGAAAAGTGAGGAGTGGGTGTATAACCTCAGAAGTTTCTTAATGCATCACTGTGCTGACTTACATTCACAAGAGTGCCTGGGAAGGTTAAAAAAGACTATCAGAAATGCTAAAGCTCTTTACAAGTGTTCTTCATGTCCCTGAATCAAACACTAATATTTCAGTGCATAAGGTCCCTGGATGGCACGAACAGTTTGTGCTCAGCTACTAACTGAAAAGGTTAGCGGTTCAATCTAACCAATGGTGCTGCCGAAGAAAGGCCTGACGATCTACTTTGTAAGATAACAGCCATTGAAAATCACACGGGGTCCAGTTCTACTCGGACACAGACAGGGTCACCGTGAGTCAGAATCGGCTCAACAGCAACAGGTTTTGAGGCACTGTGATAATCTCGTCTCATTCTCAAAGCAACCCCAGAGGCAGATTTTATTTTCATCCCCATTTTTATAGATGAGGACACAAAGGGATGTGGCCACCTGGTCAGTGAGTCAGGCAGCCAGGATGTGAACCCATCCCAGATGGGCTCCCCAGGCTGTGCTTAAAACCACAATGCTCATGACGGCAACTGAAGGACAGAGTAACAAAGGGACGGGACAGAGGATCTGCCCTAAATCTCTGGGTGGTACAAATGGTTAATGTGCTTGGCTGCTAACTGAAAGGCTGGAGTTCGAGTCCACCAGGAGGTGCCTCAGGAGAAAGGCCTGGCAATCTATTTCTGAAAAATCAGCCACTGAAAATCCTATGGAGCACAGTTCTACTCTGACACACATGCGGTCACCGTAAGTCAGAACTGACTTAACACCAAATGGTAACAGGTGGTTAGCAGGGCATGCCTGGTGGCGTAGTGGTTAAGTGCTATGGCTGCTAACCAAAGGTTTGGCAGTTCAAATCCACCAGGCGCTCCATGGAAACTCTATGGGACAGTTCTACTTTGTTCTATAGGGTCGCTATGAGTTGGAAGTGACTCGACGGCACTGGGTTTGGTTTTTTTGGTTTGGTTTAGCAGGGCATGCACAAAAAATCAGGGCAAATGACAGACTTTGGAAACTTCATTCCTCTGCAAAATGGCAAGTCAAGAAGGGTAGTGGGGCCTGGGTGTGAGATCTGGCTTCTCCTCCCGGCTCTGCTATCAGTTCAGCAGTGAGACCACAGGCAAGGCCGTCTCAAGGCCCAAATTCCATCTATGGAATGGGGACACTGAACAGAATAGCCATTGAGGGCTTGCTTCCAGCCCTGGGATAATGGCTCTTTAGATGTGCTCCAGTTTGAGAGGACAGAAGCTGATCTGAGGAACAGGTTTCAGTCAATTAGGGTCAGTACTGGGGCTGCAGTGCTTAGCTCCGAAGCCTGGAGCACGTGGAAGAGTGGATAAGAAAAGGAGATGGGAGCTCGGGCAGGGTTGTGATCCTGATGGAACTGGGGACCCAGACTGGCAGGCCTGGCAGGAATGGGGGAATCTCAACAGGACTGGGGCAGCCTTTTAACAGTTTAAGGAGGCCAGGTTGGTTAAGAAATCCTTGCAAGTAAAGGGAGTCACTGATAAGATTGTGAGCCCAGACAAAATTGGGGTTCTCTGGCAGAATGAGGTTCTGATAAATGAGGTTTTGATGCGGGAGGGGACAGCCGTAAGGACTGAGGAAACCCTGGAAGGATGAGAAAGTATGATAATATCGGGAGGCCCTGGCAAGGTGGAAGGATTGGGGAAATCCTGGAAAGATTTTGGGGCCCTGGCAAGAATAAGGGATCCTGCCAAGACTGGGGAGCCTTAGCTGACCGAGGGGCACAAACAAGACTGTGGGACTTCTGGAAAGATTGGAGAGCCCACAGAGATAAGGGGACCCTGGCGGGTCCACATACTGGCATGATTGGGGGGCCCAGAAGGATCGAGGTATTCCTAGAAAATTCGGGGGGCCCTGGCAGGCCTGGGAGGCACTGAGAGAACAATGAACATTGACAGAATTCGGTGCCTTGACAAGATGGGGGAGATTCCGCAATCCTGGGCACCCCCACAGGGCTGGGGGGCACTAGCAGGTGGGGGAACGCACTAACAAAACTGGGGGGCGCTGGCAGAATTGGAGAGTGCAGACAGAAACGGTGTTGCCGAAAACACTGGAATCCCTGAGAGGCCCGTCGCCCCTCCCGGCCGTAGAAGCTTCCAGAGTGACCCCTCGGGCCCCGGGAGCCCCGACCAAAGCGTGAAAAGGCCGCCTCCGGCCGGGTCTCCGCAGCCGCCCCGCCCCCACAGCTCACCTGAGCGCCGCCCCGGCCCGCAGGAAGCGCTGGAGAGCCCTGTCGGCCGCCGTCATCGCCGCCTCGGCCCGGGGGCTCAGCATAGCCGCTGCGCCGGAGACTCCGCCGCCGCCGCCACCGCCCCCGCCGCCGCGGCCGGACCCAGGGCTCTGAACGCTCAAAGGCGGCGGAACCCGCGACCAAACACGCCCAGCTCCTTGGGGGGAGGGTAGGCCGAGGGGACAGGCGCCCGGATGGGGCCGGAAGTAGCCTCCGCCGGAGAGCAATAACCGGCGGACCACGTCCTTCCTTCTGTGTTAGCGAAGGGCTACCGCTGTTTTTTTTTTTTACTGTGGGGGGCGCTTCCGGGTTGTTGATTTTCCAGATTTTGCCCTGGGCTCCGTCCATCCGTACAGATGCCCCGCTCCCGGGCGGGACTGTGGGTCCTGATTGGAATTTGCCAGTGTGGAGAGGGCGGCCCCCGCCCGAAAGTGGGGGTCAGGCCCAGGCTACCATTAGTTGTTACTGTCGTCAGAGAGGAAATAGGTCTCCAAGGAAGGACCTTTGATAAAATGTGGTCCAACTTTGACGGCACCAGTACGGAAACCGAGGCTTTTAGTCATAACAGCCACCTAACTTACTGTTTGCTTAGGTGCCTGGTGCATTGCAAAGTGCATCGCACGTATTATTCACATTTAATCTTAACGCTATCCTAAACATTACCCGTATTTTACATCCGAAAAAACCCAAGAAGTATAACTTTTGACACAGCTTGTAAGGTGTGCAATTCAGATGGACCGATCTGTGTCTCCAGGATAGTTCCGTCCGATAGAAACATAACAGGAGCCACATATGTAATTTAAAATTTTCTGGTAGCCATGTTTAAAAAAAAAGGAAAAAGCAGGTGAACTTGATTTTTTTTTTAATTTATTTGTATTGTTGAGACTATACACAGCAAAACGGACCAGTTCAGCTGTTGCTACATGTCCAATTCAGTGACATTGATTATATTCTGAATTATGCAACCATTCTCACCCTCCTTATCTGAGTTGTTCGTCCCCCATTAGCATAAACTCTGACTATGGTTCCTATCTAATCTTTGGAGTTGCTGTTTTCAATTTGATCCCATTTAGATAGTTAAAAGAGCACAATGCTCAAGGCAGACATTTTTTACAAGTTAAGCTAAAGTATTGTTTGGTTTTAAGAAGACTTAAGGAGATATTTTTGGTTTAAGGTTTTTAAAGATTGTCTCTGCAATATTTTCAGGGGTTCATGCAGCCTCCGTGGCTCCAGAAAGTCTAGAGTGGACGAGAATTTGAAATTGTGTTCTGCCTGTCCCCCCTTTCAATCAGGGTTCTCCTATAGAATATTTGATCAAAATGCTCAGTAATGGTAGCCGGGCAACCATCCAGTTCTCCTGGTCTCATGGCAAAGGAGGCAGTTGTTCATGGAGGCAGTTTGCCACACATTCCATATCTTCCTCCTATTCTCAACTCTTATTCATCGTCTGTTGATGGAGGCAGATAGAGACCAATTGTTATGCCTTGGATGGTTGCTTGCAAGCTTTTAAGACCCCAGGTACGACACAAGAAACTAGGAGGTAGAACAGAAGCACTAAACACATTATTAGGCCAATTAACTAGGGTGCCCCATGAAACCATGACCCTAAACCTCCAAACCTAGGATCCAAATGCCATTAGGTATTTGGTGAACTTGATTTTTATAATATATTTTACTTAACCCAATGTATAAAAAATATTATCATTTCTCTATAAAAACTGTTAATAATGACAATCTTTCATATTAAGTACATCTCAATTTGGATTAGTTACTTTTTATATGCTCAATAAATACTAGTAGCCAGTGGACACCATACTTTTGAAGCATTAGGGCCAGAGAGAATTTACCCTCCTTTTAGATCAGTTTCCCAATTCCAGAATCAGTAATTTTAACTGCTTTAGTGAAAAAAGAATCCTTCAGTTCAAAATTTTTGGTCTCAGGACTACTATGTATGCTTAAAAATTATTGAGAGCTTTACTTATTAGATTATATTCCACTAGAAATTAAAATTGAGAAATAATTTTTGTATGCTTAAAAATTATTGAGAGCTTTTGTTTATTGGGTTATATTTATATTTATTCTACTAGAAATTAAAATTGAGAACTAATTTTTGGCTTTTTAATTGAGGTACAATTTACACAGTAAAATACACTCATTTTTACTTTAGAGTTCTATGAGTTTTGACAAACGTACACAGTCATGAAACCACCACCACAATCAAGATAGAATCATCAACCCACAAAAATGACTTCCTGTCCCTTTGTAGTTAACCTTTCCACCCAGTCCCAGTCTCTGGCAACCACTGATCAAAACTAAAATATTTAAAACCCAAGAATACCTAAACATACATTCCATTAGTTATCAGAGCAACGATGTTGTCACACATTGCATAGCTTCTGGAAAACTCCGGTGTATGCTCACAAGAGAATGAGAGTGGGAAAGGCAAAATAATGTCTCAGTATTATTATGAAAACAGTTTTAACCTCAAAGGCCCCCTGAAAAAGTCTTAGGTGTGGCTGCAAACCCCACTTTGAGAACCACTGCTTTAGCCTGACCTGGGAATAACCTGCCACCCATCAGCAAATCTGCTCAGACCTCTAAGTTCCAGGCTCTTTTAAATAATTGGCATTTGTAGAGTATCCATAGTCAATCAATTCACAGATGTTTTTGAGCACTTTACATGCTGTATCTCGTTTATTCTTGCAATGACCGTGTGAGTAGTAACAGCACTCCACATCTCACAAAGCTAACAATGCCCCTGCCGCCTGGCTCTTACTCCTCTTCTAACAAGGGAGGTGCTGCTGTCGTTGACTAATAGATGTTCTTATAAATAGGGGGCGTATTACTAATTTATGACAATAATGCCACAGCAAGTAACCAGCAGGGCCCACTCTGACATCCATCAGGCAGATCCAGGATCTGTGGCATCTTGGGAGATAACAGGGTCACTAGGGATCAGTCCCTGGAGAGGGACATCATGCGTGGTAAAGAAAAGCGTCAGCGAAAAAGAGGAAGACACCCAACGAGATGTACTGACACAGTGGCTACGGCAGTGGGCTCAAGCATAACAACGATTGTGCAGGACCGGGCACTGTCTCCTTCTGTTGTACATAGGGTCACTATGAATTGGAACCTAACAACAACAACCGAAATCTCTTGGCTGTTGTGATTATCCTGCCGGCAAAGGGTTTATCCAGAGGCTCAAGTCCTTGGGATAAAAACCTGAAGTAGCATTCTTCAGCTGCCCCTATCTGGATTCAGCTGGAACTCCTCCTTTGCAACTACTTTTAGAGAGCTATCTCATTTTGGTATTTAAATTACTGTCTGATTATTGTATTTTATTGTGGTAGAGTATGTAACATTTGCCATTTTTACATGCACAATTCACGAAATTACCTTTACCGTGTTATACAACCGTCGCCACTATCTGTTTGTCGTTTTTATTTCAAAATTTAAACCTCAAACCCAATTCAAAAGTTTTCTCCACCCTGACCAAGAGAAGAGCGTGGCCTGGAGGCAGAAGCGAGGCTAGCTCTCCATACCTTCTCCATCCGCTTTCTTTTCTGGCCTCTTGGAAACCCTGGTGGCATAGTGGTTAAGAGCTACGGCTGCTAACCAAAAGGCCAGCAGTTCGAATCCACCAGGCACTCCTTGGAAACCCTATCGGGCAGTTCTACTCTGTCCTGTAGGGTTGCTATGAGTTGGAATTGACTTGATGGCAATGGGTTTGGTTTTTTTGGTTAGGCTCTCCCGTGTCTCAGAAAAAAGATCTCAGAGATTGTGATCACAATGTCAGACAAAGCCACAAGAATGATCCCCTTAGGTGTCTTTTTAATACTAAAAATAGTTATTATTCTCCCATATTGTCCTACCAGATAGGAACATTGCATTCCATTATCTGGGAAGTCTTTAGAACTAGGCGTAGACTTCGAAGGAGAGGCTATTTTCTCCCTTTCTTTGGGGAGATTCAGGTGAATCATTAGTGGAAACTGGGGCACCCCTATTCTCAAATACCACACTCACCCAAAGGCATTTTCCAACCCACAGATCTCCCCTTTAATTGACTAGGGGAAAGTGGGCTCAGCCTCGTTCTTGCTTGTCTTAGTCATCTAGTGCTGCCATAACAAATACCACAAGTGGATGGCTTTAAAAAAGAGAACTTTATTCTCTCACAGTCTAGTAGGTTACAAGTCCAAATTCAGGGCGTCGGCTCCAGGGGAAGGCTTTCTCTCTTTGTTGGCTCTGGAGGAAGGTTCCTTGTCACCAATCTTTCCCTGGTCGAGGAGCTTCTCAGGCACAGGGACTCCAGGTCCAAAGGACATGCTCTGCTCCTGGTGCTGCTTTCTTGGTGATATGAGGTCCCCAATTCTCTGCTTGCTTTCCTTTCCTTTTATCTCTTGAGAGATAAAAGGCGGTGCAGGCCACACCCCAGGGAAACTCCCTTTACATTGGATCTGAGTAAGAGTGGTGTTACAATCTCACCCTAATCCTCTCAACATAAAATTAACAATCATAAAAATGGAGGACAACCACACAATACTGGGAATCATGGCCTAACCAAGTTGATACACATATTTTTGGGGGAACATAATTCAATCCATGACATTGCCCTTCTCAGTAAGCCCCGAGAGAAGAGTGGCCTCAAAGATAGGCTCTAGCTGCCACCTCTCTCAATTTAGAATTTATAGCACTCAGTGCCCTTTGTCCTCAGCTTTGGGCCTTAGTGTCTGCTCTGGAAAAAGAATGGTGGACACACGACTTTGTACATAAACCTGGAGGGAATTATCCTGAGTGAAATAAGGCAAACACAAAAGGACAAATGTTGTACAAGACTGCTATTATAAAAACTCAAGAGAATGTTTGCACACAGAAAAAAACAATCTTTGATGGTTACCAGGGAGGAGAGGGGAAATCACTAACTAGATAACTAGATTAAATTTGGCAAAGGGAAAGACAACACACAATATAGGGGAAGCCAGCACAACTTGACCAAGGCAAAGTCATAGAAGCTTCCTAGACACATCCAAACACCCTGAGGGACTGAGTTACTGGGGCTAAGAGCTGGGAACCATGGTCTCGGGGGACATCGAGGTCAATCGGCATAACATAGTCCATGAAGAAAATGTTCTACATCCTTCTTTGGTGAGTAGCATCTGGGGTCTTGAAAGCTTGCGAGGGGCCATCTAAGATACATCTATTGGTCTCGTCCTATCTGGAGCAAAGGAGAGTGAAGAAAACCAAAGACACAAGGAAAATATTAGTCCAGAGGACTAACGGACCCCATGAACCACAGCCTCCAACAGCCTGAGCCCAGAAAAACTAGATGGTGCCCTGCCACCACCACCAATCGCTTTGACGGGGATCACAATAGAGGGTCCCAGATAGGGTGGAAGAAAAACGTAGAACAAAATTCAAATTCACCAAAAAGACAAACAAAAAACAGACTTATTGATCTGACAGAGACTGGAGGAATGCCAGAGACTATGCCCCCAGGCACCTGAAGTCCACCTTTCTGCCAAAGATGAGACGGGCCTATAAAACAAACAATAACACACATGAGGAATGTGCTTCTTAGTTCAATCAAGTATAAGAGACCAAATGGGCAACATCTGCCCAAAAGCAAAAATGAGAAGGCAGAAAGGGACAGGAAAACTGGATGAATGGATACAGGGACCTTGGGGTAGAAAGGGAAAAGGGAAGAGTGCCGACCCATTATGGGAACCGCAGCCAATGTGACAAAGCAATTTGTGTATAAATTTTTGAACGAGAAACTAATTCGGGCTGTAAGCTTTCACCTAAAACACAATAAAATTAAAAAATAAAAAAAGATCCTTTTGTAAGTACCAAGTATTTGCTTTTGTTCCCAGGCAGAGGGAATAAAAACAGGAGAGAATTCAAACACTGGCAGGATTTTTGTTGTTTTTCCTTACGTAGTTGTTTTGATGTCCAAAACCATAGCAATAACAGCAAAATGGCTCAAAAATAAAACCAGTTTAATTCCACTTCACGTAACACATCACAACCCTCTAGTGGCTCCCCTGTTGTTGCTGTTGACCTTTCTTGTGGGTCCTCTGACCACACAGCTGCCTTAATTATATGATCAACACATTCTTGTAGCTGGTTCACTCTCTTTCTCCAAACAAGTTTGTGGTTTGACTCCAGGGGCAGGAATGGATGAGGGGAAGAGCACAAGTATCATCTCTTAGATTTCTAAATGTTGAGTGGAGGCGAGAAGGACTTCCTCAGCCTAAAAGTGACCATCTTTATTGTTCAAACCAAACTCTTTGGAGAGTAAAAGGTGTTGTTGTTGATAATTATGTGGGGACAGGGGTAAACCGAGACTGTCACCAGATATGTGGCCACCCTAGTCACCTGGCTGCAATCAAGAATACCTTGTGTCATGGATTGAATTGTGTCCCCCATAAGTATCTGTCAACTTGGCTAGGTCATGATTCCCAGTATTGTATGATTGCCTACCATTTCGTCATCTGATGTGATTTCCCTATGTGTTGTAAATCCTATCACTATGACGTTAATGAGATGGATTAGTGGCAGTTATATTGATGAGGTCTACAAGATTAGACAGTGTCTTCAGCCAATCTCTTTTGAGATATAAAAGAGAGAAGCCAGCAGAGAGACAGGGGGACCTCATACCACCAAGAAAGCAGTGCCGGGAGCAGAGCATATCCTTTGGACCTTAGGTTCCAGCATGGAGAAGCTCCTAGACCAGAAGAAGATTGATGACAAGGACCTTCCTCCAGAGCTGGCAGGGAAAGCTTTCCCCTGGAGCTGATGACCTGAATTTGAACTTGTAGCCTACTGGACTGTGAAAGAAAAAAATTCTCTTTGGTCAAGCCATCCACTTGTGGTATTTCTGTTATAGCAGCACTAGGTGACCAAGATACCTTGGTTCTCCTTCTACACTGAGTCCCTGGGTGGTGCAAATGATTAACCTACTCAGCTGCTAATTGAAAGTTTGGAAGTTCAAGTCTACCCAGAGGTGCGTTGGAAGAAAGGCCTGGTGATCTACTTCTGAAAAATCAGCCATTGAAAAGCTTTGTGGAGCACAGTTCTACTCTGACACGCAGGAGGTCACCATGAATCAGAGTTGAATCCATGGCAACTGGTTTTCAAATTTATTCATAAATATATGCATGTAGTTCTGTATTAATAAAGTATGTGTAATTATGAAAAACAAACATAGACATGAAAAGGATGAGAAAAAAATTATGACAAAGGGCGGTGGGACTATTCTGTATGATGCCATAATGGTGGACACACGACTTTATGCATTTGTCAAAACCCATTGGACCGTAAAACACCAATTGTGAACCCTAATGTAAATGATGAACTTTAGTTAATAATATTGTATCAGTATTGGTTCATCATTTGTAACCAAAGTACCACAAGCATGCAAGATGTTAATAATTGAAGACAGTGTTCACAGGGAGAAGGGGTATATGGGAACTCTGTGTACTTTCTGCACATTTTTCCCATAAACCTGAAATTTCTCCAAAAAAATAAGGGCTATTGAAAAAAGAGAGAAAAAAGTTCATACAAATAGATGATCTAACATTTTTCTCCCCAACAAGTCACTTTGCACATCTCCTGAAGGACCAACACCCCACTATGGAGGTTTCTGTATTACAGGGTAAAAAATAGTACATCCATCCAATGAAATAATAAATGTTCTTAAAAGAACATGTATTATTATTTTTAAATGTTTTGCTATGAAAAATTTCAAACATACACAATGACAGAGAGACTATGATGAGTCTCCCATCTTGGTTTTCTGGTGCTGCTGTAAGAGAAATATAGCAAGTAGGTGGCTTTAACAAACAGAAGGCTTAACAAACAGGGGGAAGCTTTCTCTCTTTCTTGGCTCTAGGGGAAGGTCCTTGTCTCCCTTTAACATCTGTGGGTCTGACTTTCCTTGGAAATCTCCATGTGTTTTAGCATCAATCTTCCCCTGGGTCTAGGAGGTTCTTAGCACAGGGACCCTGGGTCCAAAGAATGCACTCCATGCATGGCTCTTCTTTCTTCATGGTAATAGGTCCCTCCCTCTCTGCTCACTTGTCTCTCCTTTTATCTCTTGTAAGATAAAAGGTGATGATAAAAGGTGATAAAGACCACAGCCCTTACATAAGATCAGGGCTATGACCTGAGTAAGGGTGTTCTATCCCACCCTAATCCTGCCTCATTAACGTAGCAAACATAACCTAATCCTCTTTAACATGACCTAATCATACCTCATTAACATAACAGACAGCTCACACCCAAATGGGACCATAACCAGCATAGAGGCTAGGATTTACAACTTATTACCAAACGGAGGATAATCAGATCACAAAATGGAGGACAACCACACTATAGTGGGAATCATAGCCTAGCCAAGTTGACTCATGTTTTGGGAGCACACAATTCAATCCAAGACAAGTCCGGTATTGCCATCTTCCAGATGAAACCATTATTAAGGCTTTATGTCATTTGCTTCATCTATATTCTCTTTTGTTGCTGAAGTTCTTTAAAGCAAAGTTCAGATTGTCATTTTCTATGTGTATGACATTTTCTCAAATAACTATAATGAGCATCTATTATTATTTTTAACGAGCTTTTTTATTTTGGGATAATTTTAGATTTACAGAACAGTTGCAAAGATGGTTCAGAGAGTTACCAAATCCCCTTCACCCAGTCCCCTAATGTTGATGTCTTACCTAACAATGGTACATTTGCCAAAACTGGTAGATAAACACTGGTACATCATAATGAGCTAAATGCCAGACCTTATTTGGATTTCACCAGCCTTTCCATTAGAGCCCTCTTTCTGTTCCAGGATCCAACACAGGAAGCCACCTTGCATTCAGGCATATATTATTTTTCAAATTAACTTTTAAAAGGTAAGTGGGTGATGCTCTTTCTTAGGCTAGGAATTCACCCCGGGCACCTCTGCAGTGTAGTACATCATTTCTAGGCACTCCTGTATCTGAAGGACTTGGGGCTTCATCCTAATCCTATAGAACTGGAATCTCTGGTGGTGGGAGCCCAGGAATCTGCAACGTTAATACTGTAAACTCCTCAGGTGCTTTTTATGCGCGTGAAGCTTGAGAACCTCTGCTCTGAGGGTAAAACTGGGCTAATCAAGGGGTGGATAGAATGGGGCTCCCTCTTTGGGACTCATACCCTCTAAGCAAATGGCATCTTAAAACATGACTTTCTTTCTTTGGTCACCAGACTGATACCACCTAGCAACATGCAAGCCTCCATTGACAAAAGGGTGATGGCTCCGCATGAGGTGCATTGGCTGGGAATTGAACCCACGTCTGCTGCATGGAAGGTAAGTATTCTACCAGTATACCACCATTGGACTCAGACACCTAAGTTAGTTTTGATTAAAAGGAGATGAGGCAACTGGAACCCTCACTTCAGCCAGAAATGCAAACTGGTACAACTACTTTGGAAACCCATTGGCAGTATCCACTCAAGCTGAACAGATGCGTAATAATGATGACCCAGCAAATGCACTCCTCGGTATGTTACTCAACAGAAATGCTTTCCCATACAAGGGTGTTCAGTGCTTGTACTGCTTGTAATAACCCCAAACTGGGAACTACTCAAATGCCCATCAATAGTGAAATGGATATATAAATCACCCGATAGCCACACAATGGAATACCATAGACCAGTGAGAATAAACAATCTACAATGACGCACAAGCATGAATACAAACACAGTATTGCAGGAAAGAAGCCATGTAAAAAAGAGAATGTATCGTATGCTGGCATTTACACAAAAGTATTTTGATCGGTAGAACTAATACCTAGTGTTAGAAGTCAAGATAATGACACTAAAAGTGTAAGTAATCAAAGAAAAAATAGTTAAATTGGACTTTATAAAAATGCAAAACTTTTGTGTGTTAAAAGAGACTATCTACAAAGTGAAAAGAGGATCCACAGAAAGGAAGAAAATATTTGCAAATCATTGATTTGATAAGGGTCTAGTATGCAGAATATATACAGAACTCTTACAACTGATCTATAAAAAGACAAATAATCCAATTGAAAAATGGGCGAAGGATCTGAATAGACATTTATCCAAAAAAAAAAAAAATACACAAATGGTCAGTAAGCTAATAAAAAGATATTTGACATCATTAATCGTTAGGGAAATACAAATCAAAACCACAGAGAAATCACATTTACTAGGATGACTACTATTTAAAAAAAAAAAAAAAGGATAGCAACAAGTGTTAGCGAGGATGTAGAGAAACTGGAACCCCATACACACTTTACAGGCATGTAAAGTGGTGCAGCCACTGTGGAAAACAGCTTCACAGTTCCTCAAAACGGTAAACATAAAATTACTATATGACCCAGAAATTCCACTGTTAGGTGTATATCCAAGAGATATGAGAACATATACCCACACAAAAACTTGTACACAAATATTGACAGCATCACTATTCACAATAGCTAAAAGGTAGAAAAAAGTCAAACGTCCATGAACTGATAAATGGATAAACAAATTGTGCCATATTTCTACAATGGAATATTATTCAGCCATGAAAAAGGAATGAAGTACTGATACATACTACAACATGGATGAACTTTGAAAACAGTACTTTAAGTGAAATAAGCCAGACACAAAAGGGCACATATTATACGTTTCATTTATATAAAATGTCTAGAATAGGTAAATCCACAGAGGGAGAAAGATTGGTTTTTGCTGGAGGGTGGGGAAAGGTGACTAGGTACTAACTACTACTAGGTACACGGTTTTTGGGTAATACAATTGTCCTGGAATTAGATAGTGGTGATGGTTGCCCAACATAGCAAATATACTAAAAACCAGGTGTGTATACTCTTAAATAGTGAATTTTATGTTATGTGACACATCTGAACAAAAATATTTTTAAAAAATCAAGACAATACATATGCATGGTTTTTAAAAAATAAAACAGTACTAAAAATTTATAATTTTTTAAAATATCACTGTTCCTCTTCTTCCCACTCCACCCTCAGTCTTTTAGCTGCTGCTTCTAGTAACTACAACCATTTTTCTGAATAAGATGTTTATATGGCTAGTTTTTGTTTTCTCAGTTCAGACATTTTCTGTGGGTTTCCAATGAAGCTGGATAAGAATTTAGTTTTCTTGCATCCCCTATTCCACCTTCCCTTCCTATCCTCCAAAAGCCAGCTACCTGAACAAGCTGGGAGCAGAAAAGATAATGAGTAAAAGGGGAATAAGGAAATCAGCGGGTAGAGAGAACAATAATAGTAATAGCGTCTTAGTCATCTAGGGCTGCTATAACAGAAATACCACAAGTGGATGGCTTTAACAAAGAGAGGTTTATTTCCTCACAGTAAAGTAGGCTAAAAGTCCAAATTCAGGGCGTCAGCTCCAGGGGAAGTCTTTCTTTGTCAGCCTTCTCATCAATGTTCCCCTGGACTAGGAGCTTCTCAGTGCAGGAACCCTTGCTCCAAAGGACATGCTCTGCTTCTGGCACTGCTTTCTCGGTGCTATAAGGCCCCCTGTCTCTCTGCTGGCTTCTCTCTTTCATATCTCAAGAGATGGCCTCAAGACACAATCCAATCTTGTAGATTGAGTCCTGCCTCACTAACACAACTGCCACCCATTCTCCCTCATTAACATCATAGAAGCAGGATTTACAACATATAGGAAAATCACACAATACTGGGGATCATGGCCCAGTCAAATTGATAATACAAATTTGGGGGGGGAGGGACATAATTCAACCCATGACCAACAGCTAATACGTATTATGCCTTTTCCATGTGCCAGGCACTGTGTAAAGGACTTTACTACGTACTTTACCTACATTGCATTCTTGATTCTCATCACCACCCTATGAAGCAGGTATGATTATTTATCCCTCTATTTTTTAATAATTTATGTACACCTTAGAACATACACCAGTTCAACAGTTTCTACATGTCCAATTCAGTGACATTGATTACATTCTTCAAGTTGTGCAACTATTCTCACCCTCCTTTTCTGAATTGTTCCTCCCCCATTAACATAAACTCACTGCCGCCTAAGTTTCCTATCTGTCTTAGTTACCTAGTGCTGCTGTAACAGAAATACCACAAGTGGATAACTTCAACAAACAGAAGTTTATTCTCTCACAGTCTAGGAGGCTAGAAGTCCAGATTGAGGTGTCAGCTCCAGGAGAAGACTTTCTATCTGTTGGCTTTGGAGGAAGGTCCTTGTCATCAATGTTCCTCTGGACTAGGAGCTTCTCAGGCGCAGGGACCCCAGGTCCAAAGAAAGTACTCTGCTTCTGGTGCTGCTTTCTTGGTGGTATGAGGTCCCCATGTCTCTCTGCTAGCTTCCCTCTTTTATATCTCAAAAGAGCCTGGCTTAAAACACAACCTGATCTTGTAGATTGAGTCCTGCCTCATTAACATAACTACCGTTATTCCCACCTCATCGACGTCACATAGATAAGATTTACGACACATAGAAAAATCACATCAGATGGCAAAATGGTGGACAATCACACAATACTGGGAATCATGTCCTAGCCAAGTTGACAGACATTTTTGGGGGACACAATTCAATCCCTGACACTATCTAATCTTTTGAGTTGCTGTTGTCAATTTGATCCCACATGGATAGTTCTTTAAAAGAGCACAATGCTCAAGACAGACATTCTTTACTAATTAAGGTAAATATTTGGTTTAAAGAAGACTTCAAAGGATATTATTTGGTTAAAGTTTTAAAGATTATCTCAGGGCAATAGTTTCGGGGACTCATCCAGCCTCCTTGGCTTCAGAAAGTCTGGATTCCATGAAAATTTGAGATTCTCTTCTGCACTTTTCACTCTTTTGATTAGGATTCTTCTACAGAATCTTTTATTAACTCCTGTATTGTTGATAGGAAACTCAGGCACAGAAAGTTAAGTAAACTGCTCAGGGCCACCCAGCCAGTAAGAGGTAGGGCTTGGAAGAGAGTCCCTATGGCATGTCCTGGTCTGACAACTCTCCACTTCCAGGCCACAATATACTACCTTTTTCTCTGAAGTAATATGAGTTGGTTTCTGTTGAAACTCCAAAAATTCTGATTCAGGCACAGGAAATGAACAGAACCTGAATTGGTACAGTAAGGGGACTAAGTAGGGTAAGCCCTTAGAATATTCACAGAGCCTGGAGGACTTGACCTGGCTAGAAGGACTGAGAAAAAAGGAGAGACAGGTAGAGCAAGATCCCACAGAGATACCTGAGTACCACCATTGAAACGGAACCAGACTGCGCACTCCCCTTTTCCAACCATGTAACCACAGGCTATGGACCAATGTTTGGATTGGATAGTTTTGGAATAGTATCTGCCTCCTGAGGCAATGGGTTGTGGCTGGGAGTCACGTGATTCCAAAGGCGGTGTTTACACAGCAGGGGTGGGGCAGATTCCTTTAGAAATGAATCTGTAGATTCAAGCTGTGATTGGCTGTCTAACATGAGGTCAGAAGTAGCCATTGAATAAGTTAATGAATAAGCCATTGAATAAAAAACAGTATTTGTTGCTCAGTCAAGTATTGTTGGGTGAATAATGAGTTGAAGTTTTAGTATCACTGTATAATCAATTCATTTTCTCAACATTCAATTCATTTACAATTATGTGATGTTTCAATAATTCAAACTTCTCCTACTACATCCACAAGGAGTCCCTGAGTGGTGCTAACAGTTAACATACTCAGCTGCTGACTGAAAGGTTGGAAGTTTGAGTCCAACCAGAGGCATCTCAGAATAAAGGCCTGACACTCGACTCCCATAAAATCAGGCATCTAAAATCCCACGGAGCACGGTTCTACTCTGACATATGTTAGATCGCTCTGAGTCAGGAGCGATTTTGAGGCAACTGGTAATATCCACAATGGGTGCTTTCTTTTGAGACTCCCAAAGAAAGCCTATCACTTAAGGGTGTAGGCTCTGGAGGCAGACTGCCCAGGTTTGAATTCCAGATTAACTTCCTCCTGTCTGAGTGAGCGTGGGCATGTTACTTACCCTTCTGATTCTTGCTTCCCCATCTATAAAATGGGGGTAATAATCATATCTGCGTCACAGGATTGTTGTAAAGATCAAGAAGGGCAATATGTGTGATGCATATAACTAGGGTGCCTGGCACACACTCAACTCTGTCTTTTCAACAAGTCCTTTTTTGGTAGCCATTCAGGGCTTATTAACCCACTGTGTGTGTGATGTGAAACTGTTCCCAATTTTTTTTTTTTTTAGTTGGTGTCCTTGCATCACCTACTAACTCTCTCTTTTATCAACAATTACAGAAAAAAAGAAAAGTTTTTCCTCTTCCTCTCGTTCTGTGTGGACCTCCATTCAACCGTCATTCTCATACTTCCTGTGAGCTGCCATCACGGGTCTTCTCTGTAGTTCTCTCTCTTGTGGTATAATTTCTCTAGTCTTCATGCGTTCATACTAGACCAGAGGTTCTCAGCCCTGGCTGCTGGGGAGCTTTTAAAAACTACCCAAGCAGAATGAAGAAAACCAAAGACACAAAGGAAAGATTAGTCCAAAGGACTAAATGAGCACAACTACCACAGCCTCCACCAGATTGAGTCCAGCACAACTAGGTGGTACCCAGCTATTACCACCAACTGCTCTTGCAGGGATCACAATAAGGGTCCCAGACAGAGCTGGAGACAAAAGTAGGACAAAATTCTAACGCACAAAAAAAGACCAGACTTATGGGTCTGACAGAGACTGGAGAAACCTTGAGAGTATGGCCCCCAGACACCCTGATAGCTCAGTAATGAAGTCACTCCTGAGGTTCAGCTTTCGGCCAAAGCTTAGACAAGCCCATGATACAAAATGAGACTAAATGGGCACACCAGCCCAGGGGCAAGGATGAGAAGGCAGGAGGGGACCGGAGGGCTCTTAATGGGCAACCCAAGATCGAGAAAGGGAGAGTGTTGACATGTCGTGATGTTGGCAACCAATGTCGCAAAAGAATATGTGTCTTGTTTAATGAGAAACTAGTTTGCTTTGTAAACCTTCATCTAAAGTACAATAAAAAAATTAAAAAAAAAAAGTAAATAAACACTAGGACACAAAGGATTTATGGAAAAAAAAAAAAAACCTCCCCAGGCCTGGGCCTCACCTCTAGTAGGTCCCTGGGTGGGGCAAATGGTTTGCTGTCAGCTACCAACCTAAAGGTTGGTGGTTCAAATCCACCCAACAGCACCACAGGAGAAAGGCCTGGCAATCTGCTCCTGGAAAGATTACAGCCAAGAAAACCTGATAAAGCAGTTCTATTCTGTAATACATGGGGTCACTATGAGTCAGAATCTACTGTACACAGCAATGGGTTGCTTTGAGTTCCACCTCCAGACAGGTGGGTTCAGTTGGTCTGGGGTGGAGCCAGTTGACTTTTATGTACAGCCTGAATTGAGAATCATTCATTCAGCAAGTATTTATTGGGCACCTTCTATGTGCCACACATTGTTCTAGGTATTTTGGATATAGTAGTGAGCCCTGTCTTAGTTATTTAGTGCTGCTATAACAGTTTTTTTTTATAATAACAGATACTATAAGTAGATGGTTTTAATAAACGCGAAGTTGTTCTCTCACAGTTTAAGAGGTTAGAAGTCCAAATTCAGGGTGCCTGCTCCAGCGGACTCATAGAAACCCTATAAGACATGGTAAAACTGTCCCATAGGGTTTCCAATGAGTGGCTGGTGGATCTGAACTACCAGCCTTTTGGTTAGCAGTGGAGTTCTTAACCACTGTGCCACCAGGGCTCTTCATTAACATCATAAAGGTTAGGATTTACAACACATAGGATAATCATATCAAATCACAAAATGGCAGACAACCGCACAATACTGGAAATCATGGCCTAGCCAAGTCGATACACATTTTTTGGGGACACAACTCGATCCATAACAAACCCTCATAGAACCTCTGTTCTAAAGGAGGGCTGACATTCTAATGACGGGGGGCAGGGCCACCACTGAAGGACCCTGAAGGCAGGGACTTTGTTATAACCTTTGATTCCCCAGAGTCAGGGCTGTAGAAACAACTCAATGCTTGTTTAGTAGATGAACGATCTTCAGTCTTTCTCATACTTAATTTATATTTTTGATTCATTTCACTAGACCTTCAGCTTCATGATGACAATGGAATGTCTAACTTTTTCTCTGTTGTATGCCCAGTTGTTCAAAAAAAAAAAAAACAAAAAAAAAAAACCAGCAGCTTAATTCCTAAACACATTTTTTTTTTTAACATTCCTGTATTTGTTATAATAGCCTGGGTTTCAAGAATATTATGCTGAAAACAACAGTGACATCCCTACAAGCAAACATTTAGAGAGCTGTCGTCTGCCCAAGGTCCGCATTGGTTCCTCGACAGCCATTTCACAGGCTAGTGTGCCCCATGGGCACCCCAATAAAACACCATAAGGCACAGCGAGTCTGTAAATTTCTCTAACCAGAAGGGCTCTCCCCGCCCCCTCTCTCCGCGCCGCTGGCTCTGCCCTTCGTCGCCTCCACTCCGCCCACTCTCGCCGCGGTCTCCTGGCGGCGGCGGCTTTGTCTCGTGGGCTGGTTCCCGGCGGGCTCCCTCCCCCAAACAGCTGCTGCCGGAGGAGCGAGGAAGCGGTGCGGGAGCTGTCCAGCCTCCCGGTGCTGAAACTCCAAGGCTCTCGTTCACCACCACCATGTAAGGGCCATGAAAAGGGGTCGTCCTCGAGCAGTGCGGAGATGGAGGAGGACTTATTCCAGCTACGGCAGCTGCCGTGAGTATCATTGGGGCGACCGAAATGCTGACAGGCTTTCTTTTAAAAAATGAAAGCCCTCGGGGAAGGGGGAACATCTCTGCGTGGCTTCTTGAATTTAAAGGGAACTGTTTTTTTGTCTCAGAGGAAGGAATTAGGCCTTCAGGAGACAAGCCATTTTCCTACCCCAGCAGCCCCAGCCTGTGTATCTCTGACTCAGTTCAATTTTTCAGATCCATCAGGATCTTATGGAGAGCCACGGTGCGATGATTTCTCTGTTAATTGCTCTCCATTCCCAAGGAATCTTGAGGTCTGGGTTTTAAGGAAGCATTAGCTGCTGTTTTGAAATGTGGACTGAATTCATGAGCCCACGCAATGACATCGGTCCTTTCCAGCCCTTGTCCTATGCTGTGAAATTCCTGATTTTTCTGCAGGGTCTTTTGGGAGGGAATGATACTGATGTTGCAAGCTGGTTTCTGAAAAGCTGGGATCCCTTCCTAGAGGAGAGGCTTGGGCAAAGTCCTGTTGTTTATAAAGTGTGTGTGAATGAGAGGGCTGTGCACTGTGGCTGGAACCTCTTGCCTTCTTCTGAATGAAAGGTTTTTGTAACAGCTAGCTGGAGTGGGACTTTCCTTCAAAGGCTGTCTTTGGGAACATCAGAATACACTGCTTAGAAAATGGGGATTTTTAAGGGATACAAAAATTCCTCTGGAAGTCTTGGGTGGACACAACCCAGCAATGGAAAAGGCAAGGACCTTGTAGAGGGGCTTCTTACAGATTTTTCCTACCACCAGCAGATGGTGATTCATTAAACAAATTCCAAGAGTATGCAGTAGGGCATTAAAAAGAACATTTCTGGGGGTTTCTGTTTTAATTTTTAGAAGCACTAGCCATTTGGATGGCAAAAGTAGACTTCATTTGGGATTGCTGGAAAGAATACATTATTGCTTAGCAGGGTTGCATTTTCTTAAAGAAAAAAATTTTCCACTAAGCCACTGAGGAATTCTCTCAAGTGACTTTTAGTGTGACCGATATAGCTCTCTGAGGCTCTGAATACTGAAGGCAATTGTAATGTTTACTGCTCAGGGTAAAATTAATTTTAATTTTTAAAACTTTGATTAATTAAAACTTTAATTTTAAGCTTTTATTAATTGATCCCCAAATAATATATCTTATTATGTAATGGCATTATTTCATAAATGCTAAAGGATGCTCAGTTATAATATCCAGAGGCTGATGTATGAGTACGGAAAATGTAAATGAGTATAAGTCTCTCAAAAAAATATACTACGTTTTATTTATTGTGCTTTAAGTGAAAGTTGACAAATCAAGTCAGCCTCTCATATAAAAATTTATATACACCTTGCTAGGTACTCCTAGTTGCTCTCCCCCTAATGAGACAGCAC
This sequence comes from Loxodonta africana, assembly GCF_030014295.1. NCBI lineage: Eukaryota > Metazoa > Chordata > Mammalia > Proboscidea > Elephantidae > Loxodonta > Loxodonta africana. The sequence continues at coordinate 19,437,488 of NC_087360.1, read as the reverse complement.
ACTCTGCCTCTCCACCCTGTATTCCCCATGTCCATTCAGCCAGCTCCTGTCCCCCCTGCCTTCTATTCTGCCCTCCAGACAGGAGCTGCCCACATAGTCTCATGTGTCTACTTGAGCCAAGAAGTTCACCCCTTACCAGTATCACTTTCTATCTTATAGTCCAGTCCAATCCCTGTCTGAAGAATTGGCTTTGGGAATGGTTTCAATCTTGGGCTAACAAAGGGTCTGGGGACTATGACCGTCAGGGTCCCTCCAGTCTCAGTCAGACCATTAAGTCTGGTCTTTTTACAAGAATTTGAGGTCTGCATCCCACTGCTTTCCTGCTCCATCAGGATTCTCTGTTGTGTTCCCCGTCAGGGCAGTCATAGGTTGTAGCTGGGCACCATCCAGTTCTTCTGGTCTCAGGCTGATGTAGTCTCTGGTTTATGTGGCCCTTTCTGTGTCTTGGGCTCACCTTGTGTCTTTGGTGTTCTTCATTCTTCTTTGCTACAGGTGGGTTGAGACCAACTGATGCATCTTAGATGGCCACTTGCTAGTGTTTAAAACTCCAGGAAAACATACTGCTTTTAATGAAAGGAAATATATCCAAAAATAGACCCATCGCTCTCAACTAAAAAATAATTCAGAAACTGAAATATGAAATCTTCTACTCAGAATAAGGATATAGTACATGTGGGAACAGCAGATTTACTGTGATACATTTTCAAATAATGTCAGACTAGGTGAACTTTGCAAAACATGCAAAGATTCATGTCTATTTAATCTACTAATACATAGACATGGTACTATTATGACAAATTCTTCCTTAATTTAAAAAAGTAAAAATAGGAAAAGGGTTTTACTTATTTAAATTTTAAAATTAATTAGGTTTCAGTCATAAAAATTATGTGTACATATGATAAAGTTCAAAGAGAAGCACAAAAATAAAAAGTAAGTCTCCTTTCCAACTCCAAGTTCCAGTCCCTGGAGTTAAGTTTCTTAATTATTCTTCCTGATATTTTATATACATAAATGCATATATATAATACCTATTCCCCATTGCTATCGAGTCAATTTCAATTCACAGTGACCCTATAAGACAGAGTAGAACTGCCCCATAAGGTTTCCAAGGCTGTAATCCTCATGGAAGCAGACTGCCACACCTTTCTTCTGTGGAGCAGCTGGTGAGTTTGAACCACTGACCTTTTGGTTAGCAGCTGAGTGCTTAACCACTGTGCCACCACAGCTCCTTATAATACCTATTTAACAACAACAACAACAAAAAACTAAACCCATTGCCGTCGAGTCAATTCTGACTCATAACGAACCTATAGGACAGAGTAGAATTGCCTTGTAGAGTTTCCAGGGAGCGCCTAGTGGATTAGAACTGCTAGCCTTTTGGGTGGCAGCCATCGCACTTAACCACTACCCCACCAGGGTTTCTATAATACCTATTAAAACCAACCAAACCCACTGCTGCCGAGTCGATTACAACTCATAGCGACCTATAGAACAGAGTAAAACTGCCCCATAGAGTTTCCAAGGAGCACCTGGCCGTTTCGAACTGCTGACCTCTTGGTTAGCAGCCATAACACTTAACCACTACACCACCAGGGTTTCATTTATACCTATTAAAAAAAAAATACCTATTAGGAAGGCCAAATTGTGTGCTGGTTGAAAGCATTGGCTCTTGAGCTAGACAGACTTGGGTTCAAATATTGACTGTCACTTCCTGATTGTGTGACTTTGAGCAAGTGATTTAAACTCTTGGGACTCAGTTCCCCTAGCCATAAAACAGAAACCTTTATAGGACTTGATTCATAGAGTTACTGTGAAAATTAAATGAGATAATGTGTGCTAAAAGCCTGGCAGACAAATGACAGACTGGCCCATAAAATAAATAACATCACTTGTGAGTACACTGCTCCTCCAAATAATTATCTAAATGAAACCAAACAGTAAGCATTTACCCTACATCAAAGATGAGACCGTAAGGGGGCACAGGGAAGCTAGATTAGGGAAAACAGAACAACCAGAATGGGAACACTGAGATGCTGATATGTCACTGAATACCGTGAATAGAAATTGTTAAATGAGAACCTAGTTTCCTGTGTAAACTCTTGCCAAAAACATAACCATATGTATGTGTATATTTATATGTGCGTATGTATGTATATGTACATACATACATATATACATACATATATATATAAAAGCCTGGAAGACACAAAACACTAAATACATATTAATTATTATTACATCTGAAAAATCATTTCTAAAAACACTCTGCTAGACTCTCAAAAAATGCAGGTCTGCAAATCCCAGACTACATTTGAATGAAGTCAAAATTAGCCCTGAAATTTATTGACCTCAATGTATAAAAAAGAGTAAACCTAAAAAGGAAAGTCACATGAATCTGAGTGGGTTAAAAATCACGACTCAGATGTTTTTAAACCACACCCTGCCTATATTACGCATAATTGCAAGCAGCAGATTTCCTGAGACTAATACGGTTTAAAAAAAAAAATCCTACCTTGCAGAAGACTGGCAAGAGTGGACTTTAGAACAGGCTCAGTCCCCTGGGAGGCCAAGTGTTAATAGATTATAAGCCACTAAGTAGTTTACAGAGTCGGGGGAGGGGGAAGGGAATGAAGGCACCTAATGAAAACAGTCCTTATTTGGACTTGGGGGCACCTTCACACAGCTCTGGGATGGTTCCTTAGAGACCACAAATAACCCCTGCCTTTCACTTGCTATCTAGTCAGGGATGGTATCACGTATGGGAAATTCAGAAGGCAGAGAGTTTACATCTAGTTCTGCCTCATGGCATAATTTTTTTTTTTTTTTTTTTGACCTTGGGCAAATCAGACTTTTCTGGGTCTCTCCTTTCTAGGATGATTTCTTGAAAGCAAGGTTTGCAGATTTCATTCATTCAACAATTTACTTGGACACCATCATAGATACAAGGGATTCTATAAATGAATGTAGTAGATATGGTCCATGCCCTTGGTCCACAGTCTAGAACTGCGAGGTCCAATATGGTAGCCACTAGCCACATGTGGCTATTTAAATTTAAATGACATAAAATTAAAAAATTTGTTCTTCAGTTGCATTAATCACGTTTCAAGTGCCCAATAGCTACAGGTGGCTAGTCGTTGGCCACATCGGACAGCCCAAGTCTAGAACATTTCTCATTGCAGGAAGTTCTCTTGGATAGCCCTGGTCTCTTGGGAGAGGCAGACACTGGACATGTAATTGTGCAAATAGTTACGACAATCGTCTTAACTGGGCTATAAAGGAGAAGTGCAGGGTGAGGTGAGACTAGCTCTACACGAGAGGAGGGAGGATCAGGGAAAGCTTTCTTGAGGGAATGGTGTTTGAGCAAAGCCCTCAGAAATGAGTAGGAGTCATCCGGGCGAAGAGATACAATGAGGACCATTCCAGGCAGAGGGAACTGTGTGGGTAAAAGACCTGAGGTGGGAAAAAGTTTGATGTGTCTCAGATTCAGGCCAACCAACCAACTAGTTGCCGTTGAATCTGCTCCGACTGATGGTGACCCCATACGTTGCAGAATAGAACTGGGTTTTCAAGGCTGTGACCTATCACAAGCAGATCACCAGGCCTTTCCTCTGAGGTACCTCTGGGTGGATTCGAACCTTCAGCTTTTTGGTTAGTAGTCAAGCACATAGCCACTCGCACCAATCTTAGAGTCCTCAAAATCAGACCAGTGGAATAGAATGAGTAAGTAGCATGAGGAAGGCTGTAAAGAACAGCCGGGGCCACTCAGGACCTTGTAGTTACATGACAAGGGGCTGGAATTTCATCCTGTGTTTGCTCAATCCATCCTCTCTCCTTTCCTATAAATCCTATTTTCCAGAATTGAGCTTAAGCTTATCACCTCAATGAATCTTCCCCTGGCTTCTCCTGGCCTTAATCGGCAACAAGGGTAAAAGTCTGAGCTCTGAGTCCAATAGATCTGGGTTCAAACCCTGACTCTGGGAGACCTCAGGCCAGTGACTTCGTTTCCCCAAGGCTCGGTGCTCATCTGTACAATGGGGATAATGATGGTGTCCACGTGGTAGGGCTCTTGTAAGGATCAGGGGGGTAATCCTTGGCAAGTTCTCAGCACAGTGTCTGGTTCCAGGTACAGACCCAATTAATGATGCTGGTGTTATTTTTCCTTCTTCACTCTGGATCCCTGCTTCCCTTATTCCCCAACTTGTTCGGGTACCAAGGCACCTGGAACTCATGGTCTCCTTTCAGAAGACTAATTCCATGAGAAAGCTTATGTCCAAACTTAAGCCCCTGATCTTCCTCTGCCATACTCCTCTCAGCCTCACCCATGCCAGTTGTTGGTGACTCCATCCATCCTGTTGTTCAGGCCAAAAACTGGAGTCAATTTTAACTCCTCTCTCTCATATTTAACTTTCAATCCATCAGGGAATCCTGGATGTTGCCTTTAAGCTACATCCATACTCCAACCTCTTTTCTCGACCTCTATGGCTATCCTCCTCCCCCCAGGCTCAAGCCCCTGTCATCTGTCACCTGGGTTGCTTGAAATGGTCCCCTTGATGGTTTGGTTTTCTTGCACATGCTCTTGCCTCCCTACAGTCTATTCTCAGTGCAGCAGCCAGAGGAAGCCTTTAAAAGTCAGATCACTTCTTGCCTCTGCTCAAAATCCTCTCATGGCTCCCAACTCACTTGGAGAAAAGCCAAGTCTTTGCAATGGCCATGAGGCCTTACAGGATCTGAGACCCTGTTTCCCATCTCGTCTCATTTCCTCCACTCTCCCCATCGTTCATGCTGCTTCAGCCACACTGGCCTCCTTGCTATTCTTTAAGTAAGCCAAGTAGCCTCCAGCCTCAGGACCTTAAAAAGCTTTTCTCCAAGGTATCTGCTTCTCCTTTGTCAAGTCTCAAATGAACACCTTCTCACCGAAGCCTATGCTGATCACCCGTTTTTAAAGATGCAGCCCTCTGCCCTCACCCTCCAGCACCTGTTCTACTTTTTCTTTTTTTTCACGTCACTTATCACCTTCTAACAGAGTATATAATTCACTCATTTATTGTTTAGTGGCTGTCTTCCTTCACTAGAATGAAAGCCACGTGAGGGCAGGTGTTGCCTGGCATGCCGTGTTTTTTTTGTTAGCTGTTGAGTTTATTCTGCCTCATGGCCGTCCTATGTGTATAGGGTTTCCAGAGACTTATTTTTTAGAAATACATTGCCAGGCCTTTCCTCCAAGGTGCCTCTGAGTGGATTCAAACCTTCAATCTTTTGGTTAGCAGCTGAGCACGTTAGTTGTTAGCACTATATAGGGACATCTAGCGCACCGTAGATTCAATCTAATACTAGATTCCCGTGTGGACCAGTATTACGCAGATCAAAGGATTAAAAAATAAAAACTGTATGAATGGAAAATACAAAATGCAGAAAATCTGTCCATCAGCTGAATTATTTTTCCCTGACAGTTGGGACTACCATTATTAATTAAGCCTAAGCCACTGAACAGCTTGGCTACCTGAAAGATAAGGCACAGCCTTGTTTCATTCCGTTTACCTTTCTGCTCCCTACTCTCTTCGCATTTTCAACCCTAGATCAGGGAGGTAGGGAGAATGGCAGTTTGACTTACCGATCACATGGTTGTTGTTGCTTTTGTTGTTTTCCAGCAAGAGAAGAACTAAATTTTAATAGCAAAGACACTTACTACCCAGTGAATCAGGAAATAGTTTTGTTAGCTCCAACTCACCGCCTTCTAAAGTGGTCCTTTCATCTCTGGACTTCTCTGCCTTGAGAAGGCTCCACCTCATATTGAGTTGAAATCTGTTTCCCTCTTCCTTACACCCAGAAGTTTAAGGTCTGTTCTCTGGGTCCCAGTTGAGCAAACCTCTGCCATTTTCACATACCAGGACCTCAAATACTTGGAGATAGAGGTCCAGACCCTGAGAAGTCTCTTCTCAAATCATACAGATCAAGAAGAGCCTCAGGTCTTGTCTTAAAGGAGACAAAGCAAGTCCATTTTTTAGTAAGCTTGGCAGTTTCTGCTGTTCTAGGTCCACATCTTCTAACCCATATTTCTGACAACCGTTTGTCAATTTGTCATCTTCTGGTGGCTTGTATGTTGCTATGATCTGGAAGCTAGGCCACCAGTATTTCAAATACCAGCAGGGTCGCCCATGGTGGACAGGTTTCAGCAGAGCTTCTAGATTAAGACAGACTAGGAAGAAAGGCCTGATGATCTACTTTTGAAAATTAGAAAATGGGTCACAACAGAATATTGTCTGATGTACTGCTAGAAGATGAGCCCCTACGTTAGAAGGCATTCAAAATATACAGTGCCACAACAATGGACTTGAACACACTAACAATTGTGAAGATGGAGCAGACCGGGATAAAATTTCCTTCTGTTGCACGTGAGGTGGCCATGAGTACAAGCTGACTTGACGACACCTAATAACAACAGCCACCCACATTTGTCAATATGTGTAAGACTCCAAAGATGCCCTAATATGACATAGCTAAGGTACCTGGGACAAAGCTGAGCGATGCTGATTGTCAGTGGATGTTGACTGAGCTCACCAAATATGCTGGACCCTTGTTACAATGTGGTTCTTTGTTGTCCTATCATGGGCTGGTGAGCCTTACAGACGGACTTCCCTATAGGAACATGTCTTCGTGTACTGATTGGAAGAATGAGGTGGGGGAGAGGGAGACTAATATTTGGTGAACTCTCCAGCCCCCTACCCACTGCAATTCTCTTAGTCCATCCTCCAACCCCTGTAACTACCCTAAGTCAACCCCCATCCCCAGTAACTCTCTTAAATCAACCCCTTAGTCAAACTTGCTTGACTGAGCAGGTGTCCTCCTCCCCCCTCTCTATTTCCTCTCTTGCCTTTCCACAATCCATTCTTCGTCTTGTGGGGGTCTATGCCTCAGTGATCTTCTCAAAAACTCAACTCTGACCATGCTGCACACTCTTGCCTTTCTTGAAACTCTTCAGTGGCTTCCCACTGGTCCCAGGTAAACACTAACACTCCTCACTGTGGTCTCCATCTCAGGCTGCATGATCCAGCCTGTCTCTCTGATCTCATCTCCTTGGCCCCACCACCTAGCCTTTGCACCAGCTGGTCTCTCTATCTGGCCCTTTATGTGTGCATGACTGTCTTCTCCTTGTCCTCTTGGATTCAGCCACCTCAGAAAGATCTTCGCTGACCACTCCTCCCTCCCAGTTGTCCTTTATCTCAGCACCCTGTTCGCTTTCTTCTCAAGATACATCCATTTGCAAATGTGTAATGACTTGTCAAGAAATCAAACAACGACATATTGAATTGGGCAAATCTGCTACAAAAGACCTCTTTGAAATATTAAAAAGCAAAGATGTCACTTTGAGGACTAAGGTGCACCTGACCCAAGCTGTGGTCTTTTCAATCGCCTCATAGGCATGTGAAAGCTGGACAATGTATAAGGAAGACTGAAGAATTCATGCATCTGAATTATGGCATTGACGAAGAACATTGAATATAACCATGGCCTGCCAGAAGAACGAACAAATCTGTCTCGGAAGAAGCACACCAGAATGCTCCTTGGAAGCAAGAATGGCGAGACTTCATCTCACGAACTTTGGACATGTTATCAAGAGGGACCAGTGATGGAAAAGGACATCACGCTTGGTAGAGCGCAAGGGAAAGAGAGGAAGACCTTCATGGAGATGGATTGACACGGTGGCTGCAATGATGGGCTCAAATATAGCAAAGATCGTAAGGATGGCACAAGACCAGGCTACATTTTGTTCTGTTGTACATAGGGCTGCTATGAGTCAGAACTGACTCGACGACACCTAACAACAACAACAACAACTTTTTGGTTTACTTGTATATCAGTGGACTACTCCACTAGATCACCCATTTCATGAGGCCAAGGAACCACATCTATTTTGTCCCCTTTTATGTCCCCAGCACTCACAACATAGTCTGCACTCAATAAACGCTTGTTGAAAGACTGAATGATGGTGCCAGGTGCTGCAAGGTGTTCTGTCTCTGTGGACTTCTTTAATCTCCATGGCAACCTTGTGAGGTAAGAACTATCTCATCTTCATTTTATGGGGAAGGAAACTGAGGTTTAGAGAGGTGAAGTAACCTACCCAAGGTCACACAGCTACCAAATGGCAAAGGAGGGATTCAAACCCAGGTCAGTTGACTTCCCAGACCTGGGCTTTCTTCTTCTTTATGGCAGATGACTGCTGTATTTGTGAAGACTCTGAATTCTACCCAGGAATAATCTTAGGTTTAAGCTTCCTTTTCAGTCTGATAGATTCATGAACACAGGGTATAAAAGTCCAGAAGTGCAGATGAAAAGCGAGAAAAAACTTCCTTTTTTGGAAGACCCAATCAAGGTCATAGGCTCTAAATTAAGGTACTAAAGGGAATTACATGGTGGTACAAACAAGGCCTTTAAGTTGACAGCTATTTCCTCAAGTTCTTCTTCTTCTTCTTTAATAGCAACATTATATAAAATAAACATTCCTTGATATTTTGGTAAATTATATGCTATATATACACAACAAATGCCAAGAAACTGTGAGCCAGCCTGCTTCAAAACTCCCATATAGTTAACATATGCCACTGCTATTTTCTTCTTCTTTCATATTAAATTTTTTTTCCCTTGGGAAATCTTGGCTTACGTGGTTAATAAATACTTTTAGGAACATAACTGATTTAAAATGTAGTCCGGATTTCTGAGTATAATTTAATGTCAAAGGTCTGTTTTAAAGCAAGTTTTCATAAATAAAGGTGCCCTAGTGGTTTGCCACTGAAGAAATGTGAACTGATCCTGGTTGAAAATTGCAGGTAGCTAAGCCATTTTCTCCAAGCCTCATTTGACAAAGGTCAACATACTCCACGTTCAAGGTAGAAAGGTGAATTGAAGGAGGCTGGAGTTGTAAGGCAAAAGGTCCCTGGAGGGTGCAAGCAGTTTGCGCTCAACTAGTAACAAAAAGGTTGGTATGTCGTACCCAGCCAGTGACACCACAGAAGAAAGGCCTGGTGATCTGATTCCATAAAGATTACAGCCAAGAAAACCCCATGGAACAGTTCTATTCTGTAACATAGGGGGTTGCCATGAGTTGGAACTGACTCAACAGCAAGGGGTTTGGTGTTTTGGTTTGGAGTCATAAGGAAACCAAACCAAAACCAACCCTGTTGCGGTCGAGTCGATTCTGACTCGTAGCAACCCTACGGGACAGAGTAGAACTGCCCCATAGAGTTTCCAAGGAGTGGCGGGTGGATTTGAACTGCCGAGCTTTTGGTTAGCAGCTGAGCTCTTAACCACCGCACCTCCAGGGCTCCGTATGGAAGCCAGTATTTACTAAATGCCCACAACCTTCCTGCTCGTCAAACTCGGTTAATCCTCACACTGGTCCTGAATGTTCTGTTGTCCCCATTTCCCAGATGAAAACATCTGTAATGTGCTTAGCAGCATGCCACGTGATAAATAAGAGTTCCGTAGTTAGTCACTATGGTTACTTAGGAGGGGCCCTCATGGTGCAGTGGTTAAGCACTCAGCTGCTAACCAAAAGGTCAATGGTTTGAACCCACCAGCTGCTCCATGGAAGAAAGATGTGACAGTCTGTTTCCATAGAGATTTACAGCCTTGGAAACCCTATGAGGCAGTTCTACTCTGTCCTATAGGGTCGCTATGAGTTGGAATGGACTCAGCAGCAGTCAGTTTGGTTTTTGGGTTGGCACTGGTTAATGTAACATGTCAACTTGGCTAGGCCATGATTTCCGGTATTGTGTAACTGTCCTCTGTTTTGTAATCTGATGTAATTGTCCTCTATTATGTGGTATTGTATAATTATCCTCCATCTTATGTGTTGTAAATCCTAAACTTCTATATGCTAATGAGGTAGAATTAGTGTGGAGTGTATCTTGAGTAACGAAGTGTGTGACTCAAGTCACCACCTTTACTCAAGCTACACCCTTAAGTTACCACCTTATCTGATGTAAGGGGAGTTTCCTTGAGGGTGCGGCCTGCATCCAATGTACTTACGGATGCCTTGGCAAAGCTCTCTCGAGCTGTGGATCCTGCATCTGGCTCGTCATCATCTGACCTCCAGTTCTTGGGACCTGAGCTAGCAGCCTGTCGTCTGACCTGCTGATTCTGGGACTCATCTGCTCCTGGAGAGCTGTGAGCCAGGAGCCCGACATCTGACCTAGTGATTTGGGAATTCGCCAGCTTCCACAGCCCCATGAGCCAACAGCCTGTCATCTGACCTCCCACTTGTGGGTTCATCAGCCCCTGCAGCCACGTGAGTCAGAAGAAGCTTCCTGCCGGACGCCTGACCCACAGATTTGGGACTCACCAGCCTCTATAACAGTGTGAGCCATTTCCTTGAGTTAAATCTCTCTTTATACACACACACAGAGACATATACACACACGTATATGTATATATGCTCCAACACACACATATATACGCTTCATTATTTTGTTTCTCTAGAGAATCCAGCCTAAGACACCTAGGATACCCTACGGGGCAGTTCTACTCTGTCCTGTAGGGTCGCTATGAGTTGGAATTGACTGATGGCAATGGGTACAGGTATGGTTATTGATATTTATTATAAAAGTAATAGATGACAGGTTAAAAATTTCAGACATTACAGAAGGGTCCAAAATGAAAAGTGAAAAAAATCTTCCTTCCCTTAAGACCCCCCATTCCCATCCAGTCTTCCTTGCTACGAGCAGCTAGCCTTTGGCTTCTCATGTATCCTTCTAGAAATGTTTATGATTATATGAGCACAGATAGCCTAGACCAGCACACAGACTGCCCGCGACCTGGTTAAAATGCAGATGTTAGTGCTGTAGGTCCGGGTAGGGGCCTGATACTCAGCATTCCTAACAAGCTCCTAGGGGATGCTGGGAGTCCTGGTCCAGGGACCCATCTCAGGGCCTTGAGTAGTAAGGGCCTAGACCACAGGGACCGGATTATAGCACATTTAATAATGAACCTCGTATGCTGAGCAAAATAAGTCAGACACAAAAGGATGAATATTGTATGATCCCACTTGTACGAAATATCTAGAATAGGCAAAGACTTACCAGACCAAAACCTGCTGCTGTCAAGTCGATTCTGACTCAGTGACACTATAGGACAGAGTAGAACTGTTCCCTAGGGTTTCCGAGGAGCGCCTGGTGGATTCGTACTGCCGACCTTCTGGTTAGCAGGTGAGCCCTCAACCACTGCACCACCAGGGCTCCCCGGTACATACAGACCTAAGTTTATCAGAGGTCAGCAGGGGCGGGTGGATGGGAGTGAGCAAGAGGGAGCTCCTGCTGAACGGGTACTGAGTTTCTATTTAAGGTGATGAAAACCGTTTGAAAATGGATAGCGGGGGTGGTTACGCAATAGGATGGATGTAATTAATGTCACTGAATTGTACACTTATCAATGGTTAAAATGACAAAATTTTGTTATGTAGAGTTTACCACAATAATAAAAAAACAATCTTTCCCCGTTGGTCCTTAGAGATCAGCATCAATTCTTTTTTTTAGTATTTCGTTAAAGGGATATGCCATAATCTATTGAATCGCCCCCCTCCTGATGACAGTTTGTTTCAAGTTTATTATTATCACAAACAAAGCTGCCAACAGCGTGCTAGCGCTAGAAGACAATTAAGCAGAGGGGCTGGGCAGGGGGACTCTGAGGTTAGATGGCTTTTACCAAAGCTGCTTCCTGCGTGACATAGGGCAAGTTTTCAGCCCCTTTGTACTTCAGTTTCCATGTCTGTAAAATGGGGATAGTGATTAACCCAACCTGTTGCCCTCGGGTCGATTCTGACTCATGGCGACCCCATGCGTTACAGAGTAGAACTGAGCTCCATAGGATTTTCTTGCCTGTGACCTTCACAGAAGCAGATCACCAGGCCTTTCTTCCACAGCACTGCTGGGTGGGTTTAAACTGCCAATCGTTAGGTTAGTAGTGGGGCTTGAATGGTCGGTACCACCCAGGGACCTTAGGAAATAGTTATAGCGGAGATTAACTAAAATAATCCATGTAAAGCACTGTACACTGGCAAGCTAGTAATCCACAGATGTCATTATTAGTACCATAAACTGTTGATTCTTGAGACCTATCCCTGTGACAAATGCCTAGCAGAGAAATTCTGAGTGGAGGCACAGGGCATCTAGAATTTTGAAAGATATCACATATTGCCTTCCAAAAAGGTCACAGTGGTGGCAACTACTCACAGTAGGAAGTAGGGATCCCTGGACAGTCCTTGAGGGGAGGATGTGAGCCGCCTTCTCAGCAAGACTCAAGGAAGAGCACCAGGCCCCACAGCTATTTCCTTCTGTGATGTCACCCTCAGGGTCAAGGACAAGCCATTGACCTTCCCTTCATTCCTGAAAATGAATCGGTAGCACACATAAATATCTATTTCCTTCCTTTCCTTTGCATAGGGTTTTCTTGGCTGTAATCTTTACAGAAGCAGGTCACCAGGCCTTTCTTCAAGGTGCTGCTGGGTGGGTTCAAACTGCTAACTTTTAGGTTAGTAGTGGGGCTCAAAATTATATTTCCATCTTCCAGGAATACTCTGAGGGACTGTTTATATTTTTGATTTGGGTGTTGCTTCCTGGGGACAGAGAGCTCTCCTCATTTGTGGTTCTCTTCCTGGAACCCATTTCACACCACCCCTTACTCAGCGGGTTCGAGAACTGACATGTCACCTTCCTGGCCAGACTTCCCTGCTCCCTCAGTCCACTACCCTCTCTCACCGTACCAGTTCATTTTATTCACAGCATTTCTCACGATGTGCAAGAGACCTATACCAAACCAAACCAAGCCAAACCCACTGCTGTCAAGTCAATTCCGACTCATAGTGACACATAGGACAGAGTAGAACTGCCCCATAGGGTTTCCAAGGAGCACCTGGTAGATTCAAACTGCCAACCTTTTGGTTAGCAGCCATAGCTCTTAACCACCTCGCCACCAGGGTTTCCGATAGCGATACAGCTGTATCTGTATCTATAAAACCCAGTTGCCATGTAGATAACCCCGACTCATGGTGACTCATGTATCAGAGTAGAACTGTGCTCCACAGGGTTTTTCATAGCTGATTTTTTGGAAGTAGATCACCAGGCCTCTCTTCTGAGGCATCTCTGGATGGACTCAAACCTCCAACCTTTCAGTTAGCAGCAGAGTGTGTTAACCATTTGTACCACCCAGGGACTCCAATCTATGTATCTTTATCTGTATACCTCTCTCTAAACACACACACACACACATGCACATATATCTATAACCAAATTAGTTTTCATCAAGTTGATTCCGACTCATGACAACACCGCGTGTTGCGGGGTAGAACTGCATTTCAAAGGGTTTTCTTTTTCTGATAATTTTTTATTGTGTTTTCGGTGAAGGTTTACACAGCAGTTCAGGTTCCCATTCAACAATTTCTACACAAGTTGGTCAGTTATAGAATTTTCAAGGCTGTGACTTTCTGGAAGCAGATTGCCAGATCTTTCTTTCAAGGTACCTCTAGGTGAGCTCAAATGACCAACCTTTTGGTTAGTAAGCGAACGCTTAACTCTTTGTGCCACATATTTAGTAAAACAAAATATATATATTTAATGCCTGTTCCCCCTTCTCGTAGACTGTGAGCACTGTAGGAAGGAGTCTGAGTCTGTTTGGTTCACCTGTGTTACCCTAGCAGCACCTTTGGGCCTGGCACAAGGTCTGTGTTCAATAACTATTTGTTTAATAAAGGGACAACTGGATTCCGGGAACATCAGTGACAGTGTTAAGGGATGAGAGATTTCTTTTTTTATTGTGGCAAAATTCACATAACATAAAGTTGACCATTTTAACCAATTCGGTGGCATTTTATGCATTCACAACGTTGTGTACCCGCCACCTCCATCTAGATCCAAAGCACTTTCATCCCCCACGGGAAGCCCGGGCCCCTGAGCAGTCACTCCCATCCTCTCTTCCCCCAGGCCCTGCAACTACCAATCTGCTTTCTGTCTCTCTGTATTTGCTCACTCCGGATTTTTCATATAAATGGAATCCTACAATATGTGGCCTTTTCTGTCTGGCTTCTTTCACTCAGCAGAATGTTTCTGGAGGTTCATTCGTGTCGTAATATGCAACAGTAGTTTCGGAATTGACTCCATAGCACACAACACAACAACTAGGAGCCTGGTGGGGCAATGGTTAAGCTGCTAACCAGAAGTTTGGAGGTTCGAACCCACCCAGCGGCTCTTCAGGAGAGAGACCTGGCAATCTGCTTCGGTAAAGATTACAGCCAGAGAAAACCCTGTGGATCACAATGGCCCAATCTACAAGCGCTCATGGGGATGGCACAGGACTGGTCAGCATTTCTTTTGGCTGTGCTTGGGGTCACCATGAGCTGGTGGTGACTCTGGCAGCTAACAACAACAGAGCCTGCTCATACCAACTGTGGGGAGCTGACTGATTGTTGAATACTCAGGAATTTTGCAAGCCTGTTATTTAACCTGTTGGTAGCTTGAAATTGTCCATGTGGGAGTGTTTACCCCACGGCTATTGGCAAACGCTACAAATCAGCATGTTTTTGGTTGTGGCTTTTGTGTTTTGAGGGCTGTGTTGCAGGCACACACTGCTGGTTTTAGAGCATCCCCTAAAGCTACGTAAACACATAACCTGAATAAAATGGAGTCCTGGCTGAGAGAGGGTAGCTTAAAAGCGGCCCCTGTCCCACCTTCTAGCCAGACTTCCAGCTGAAGGCAGGCTGTTTCCAAGCCTATGCTCCCAAATGACGCCTGCCTTCCAGCTGGGAAGAGTGCCCAGCTCCAGACGTCAGGGACATTTGTCTCTTTGAGTCCTGTGTTACAGGAATTCTGGGCCTCTTGAGTGAGGAGTGTGAGCTGCGGGTGCTCAGCTGCTCCCACATGACTGCTTCATGCTGGGGTGTGGGCTGAGGGAGCTGGGTGGGGGGGCGGCAGAACCGTTCATCTGACTTGGATGCACTACAGCAGTGCCCCTCAAAGTATGGTCCCCAGATCACCCATGTCAGCACCTCCTGGGAACTTACTAGAAATGCAAATTTGTCCTCGGCTGAGACTTTCTGAGTGAGACACTCTTCGGAGTGGGACCGGGCCGTCTGTGCTGTGACCAGCCCTGCAGGGTTCTGAGTCTCCCTGGGTTCCAGGACTCCCGCCCTGAAGAGCTGTCAGCCAGGCTGGAATTGAGCTCTGCCTTTTGATTCTCGCTCCAAACATGCTGTTGCCCAGTGCCTTGCAAACCTGTCCTCGAGGGCCAGCTCTGTTCAGGCCTCTCGTTCATTCCCCAGACGCGTGTGAGCGCTTGGGAGAGACACTGGTGCCTAGTGATCAGGGCCGAGGGCTCTATCCAGTACCGAAGAGACCCAGGCCTGAGCCTCAGCTGCTTCAAGCTGTGTCATCTTAGGTAACAGTCTTAACCTCTCTGAGCATGTTTTCTCATCTTTAAAATGGGAATAACAGTACCTAGTTTATAGAGGGGAGCCTTGGTGGCACAGTGGTTAAGAGCTCGGTTGGCATCCAAAAGACTGGCAGTTCGAATCTGGAACTGCCTCCTCCGGAACCCTATGGGGCAGTCCTACTCTGTCCTATATCATCGCTGAGTCAGAGTCCACTCAGTGGCAACCTGTATGAGAAGCCCTGGTGGCATAGTGGTTAAAAGCTAAAGCTACTAACCAAAAGATCAGCAGTTCAAATCCTCCAGGTGCTCCTTGGAAATTCTATGGCGCAGTTCTACTCTGTTCTATAGGGTTGCTATGAGTTGGAATCGACCTGACGGCAACAGGTTTGGTTTTTTAATTCATAGAGGGGAGCCCTGATGGTACAGTGGTTAAGTGATTGCCTGCTAACCAAAAGGTCGGCGGTTCGAATCCGCCAGCCTCTCCTTGGAAACCCTATGGGGCAGTTCTACTCTCTCCTATAGGGTTACTGTGAGTTGGAACTGACTACATGGCAATGGGTTGTTTATTTTTTCTTTTTTAAATTTATAGAGTGCCTGGGGCGGGGGGTGCAAACAGCTAAAGTGATCGACTGCAAAGCAGAAGGTTGGAGGTTTGA
This sequence comes from Loxodonta africana, assembly GCF_030014295.1. Lineage (NCBI taxonomy): Eukaryota > Metazoa > Chordata > Mammalia > Proboscidea > Elephantidae > Loxodonta > Loxodonta africana. The sequence goes on along the minus strand of NC_087360.1, from coordinate 19,421,421 downwards.
GTCTTCCTAGAGGTGCCTCAGAAAAAAGGCCTGGTGATCTACTTCTAAAAAATCAGCGACTAAAAATTCTGTGGAGCATAGTTCTCTAGGAATGCAGGCCCCAGATGGCCAGATAATCAAATTTTCAGGAGAAATCAAGAATCTGGTATTTTATATGAATTTTTCCAATTTTTAAATTTTGGCACTCACTTAGAAAAAAAAATGCTGTGTGGACAACTCTTCGTGGGTGACCAAATTATTACCTCTGTTATTTGCGGACAGGTGAGTCCCCAAACCAAAAAAAACCACTGCCGTCGAGTCAATTCTGACTCATAGCGACCCTACAGGACAGGGTAGAACCGCCCCACAGGGTTTCCAAGGAGCACCTGGCAGATTCGAACTGCTGAGCTTTTGGTTAGCAGCCATAGCACTTAATCTAAAGGCTGGCAGTTCAAAACTACCCAGCAGTGCTGCAGAAGAAAGGCCTGGCGATCTGATCCCATATAGATTACAGCCAAGAAGACCCTATGGGGTGGATCTGCTCTAACGTATGGGGCTGCCATGAGTCAGAATCAACTCGACAGCAATGGGTTTGGTTTTTGGTTTACATACAGGCAGATGAAGAACTAAACTCTGAAACACACTTGCTTCCAAACAGTATTCAGGTCTAGAACAAAGATATCCTTATTCACATTGCCTACCATATGCATGGGGCCCCTGGAGTTGTACAGTGCCCAACCTACCCAACTGTACATGGCAGCCCCTCAAGATAACTCTTGAAATTGTCTCTTCCTTCCCCCAGCAGTCCCACTCAACAGAAATGTCATCTTCCACTCATTCAACTCTCTGGACCATGAAAAAAGCCTTTCACCTGTCTTGGGCACAAAAGCTGAGCAGCAAGGCCATCGAGGGGGAGTCCTAGCCATGCTGACCAGATTGTCTCTGTCTTCCAGTGTGGTGAAATTCCGTCGCACAGGCGAGAGTGCAAGGTCAGAGGATGACACGGCTTCCGGAGAGCATGAAGTCCAGATCGAAGGGGTCCGCACGGGCCTAGAGGCTGTCGAGCTGGACGATGGGGCAGCTGTGCCCAAGGAGTTTGCCAATCCCACTGATGGTGAGGGCACCCTGCAGTTGGGGCATCAGCCCGGGTAGTGATCAGGGGCTCTGAGGTGCCAATGTTGCCTCCCCAGGTGGCACTCTCAGAAGGGTCTGGTGAAGGGGCAGGGGGAGGGCCCAGGGGGCCCAGGGTGACACTGGACATGTAGGCTGGGCCCATATGGCTTGCTTCAGCAGGCACGGTTACATCACAATCCCTACCAGTCGGCATCATTACACAATACTTGGCTGAGGATGGTGGCCACAATGCTGAGGATGATGACAAAGGTGATGGTAATGAGTATGTTTACCACAATGATGGTGATGGTGATGGTGGTGGTGGTGGTGATGATGGTGGTGGTGATGGTGATGATGGTGGTGGTGATGGTGATGATGGTGGTGGTGATGGTGATAGTGATGATGGTGGTGGTGATGGTGATGATGTCGATAGTGATGATGGTGGTGGTGATGGTGATGATGGTGGTGGTGATGGTGATGATGGTGGTGGTGATGGTGATGATGGTGGTGATGCTGGTGATAGTGATGGTGGTGGTGATGGTGATGATGGTGGTGATGGTGATGATGTTGGTGATGATGGTGATAGTGATGATGGTGGTGGTGATGGTGATGATGGTGGTGGTGATGGTGATGATGGTGATAGTGATGATGGTGGTGGTGATGGTGATGATGGTGGTGGTGATGGTGATGATGGTGATAGTGATGATGGTGGTGGTGATGGTGATGATGGTGGTGGTGATGGTGATGATGGTGATAGTGATGATGGTGGTGGTGATGGTGATGATGGTGGTGGTGATGGTGATAGTGATGATGGTGGTGGTGATGGTGATGATGGTGGTGGTGATGGTGATAGTGATGGTGGTGGTGATGGTGATGATGGTGATAGTGATGATGGTGATAGTGATGATGGTGGTGGTGATGGTGATGATGGTGGTGATGCTGGTGATAGTGATGGTGGTGGTGGTGATGGTGATGATGGTGATAGTGATGGTGGTGGTGATGCTGGTGATTGTGATGATGGTGGTGGTGATGGTGATGATGGTGGTGGTGATGGTGATAGTGATGGTGGTGGTGATGGTGATGATGGTGATAGTGATGATGGTGGTGGTGATGGTGATAGTGATGATGGTGGTGGTGATGGTGGTGATGACGGTGATAGTGATGATGGTGGTGGTGATGGTGATGATGGTGGTGATGATGGTGATAGTGATGATGGTGGTGGTGATGGTGATGGTGGTGGTGATGGTGATGATGGTGGTGGTGATGGTGATGATGGTGATAGTGATGATGGTGGTGGTGATGGTGATGATGGTGATAGTGATGATGGTGGTGGTGATAGTGATGATGGTGGTGGTGATGGTGATGATGGTGATAGTGATGGTGGTGGTGGTGATGGTGATAGTGATGATGGTGGTGGTGATGGTGATGATGGTGGTGATGCTGGTGATAGTGATGATGGTGGTGGTGATGGTGATGGTGGTGGTGATGATGGTGATAGTGATGATGGTGGTGGTGATGGTGGTGGTGGTGGTGATGATTTTGGTGATAGGGTGGATGGTGATGATGGTGGTGGTGATGGTGATGATGGTGATAGTGATGATGGTGGTGGTGATGGTGATGATGGTGATAGTGATGGTGGTGGTGGTGATGGTGATAGTGATGATGGTGGTGGTGATGGTGATGATGGTGATAGTGATGGTGGTGGTGGTGATGGTGATGGTGGTGGTGATGGTGATGATGGTGATAGTGATGATGGTGGTGGTGATGGTGATGATGGTGATAGTGATGGTGGTGGTGGTGATGGTGATAGTGATGATGGTGGTGGTGATGGTGATGATGGTGGTGGTGATGGTGATGATGGTGATAGTGATGGTGGTGGTGGTGATGGTGATAGTGATGATGGTGGTGGTGATGGTGATGATGGTGGTGATGCTGGTGATAGTGATGATGGTGGTGGTGATGGTGATGATGGTGGTGGTGATGGTGATAATGGTGATAGTGATGATGGTGGTGGTGATGGTGATGATGGTGGTGGTGATGGTGATGATGGTGGTGGTGACAGTGATGATGGTGATAGTGATGGTGGTGGTGATGGTGATGATGGTGGTGGTGATGGTGATGATGGTGATAGTGATGGTGGTGGTGGTGGTGGTGGTGATGGTGGTGGTGGTGATGAGCACAGGAGTCCCTGGGTGGCACAAATGGTTAAGATTGGCTGTTCAAATTCACCCAGAGGCATCTTGGAAGAAAGGCCTGGCCATCTACTTCTGAACAATAGTAGCCACAGAAAAAACCCTATGGAGTGCAGTCCTACTCTGAAACACGTGGGGTCACCATGGGTTGGAATCAACTTGATGGCAACTGGTCTGTATATATATAAACCAAAAATCAAACCCGTTGCTGTCAATTCCGACTCATAGCAACCCTATAGGACAGAGTAGAACTGCCCCCGTAGGGTTTCCAAGGAGCGCCTGGTGGATTTGAACTGCCGACCTTTTGGTTAGCAGCCATAGCTCTTAACCACTACGCCACCAGGCTTTCCGGCATATATATACGTTTCCAATATTTTGTAGTCTACTTTAAAAAAAATAATTAACAATATATTATGTGCATATTCCCATGCCTTTGTGTTCTTTTAAACAATTGGGTCATATTCCATAATATGAATGTATAATAATTTATTTAGCCAATCCCTATTGATAAAACCCATTGCCATTGAGTCAATTCTGACTTATAGTGATAGACACCTGGGATTTCCAGCTTCCTCTGTTGTAAACAATGTTTCAGTGAGCTTCACACTTGCTGGTATATTTTTCTAGGATAAATTCTAGAAGCAACATCTGCTGTCTTTAATTAGCTTCTTTGGGGACCACCACAGACACCTCCACACTAACTCCAACTTGGGGTACACTGACCCCTTCTTCCCCTCTTCTCTCTCCTTCCCAGATACTTTCATGGTGGAAGATGCGGTGGAAGCCATTGGGTTTGGGAAATTCCAATGGAAGCTGTCTGTCCTCACTGGCTTGGCTTGGGCAAGTATTTCTGGGGGGAGGGAGAGCTGACTTCACATTCAGTCTCCAAGGAACCCCCATGCTATTCGACTGGGTTTCTGTAGTCTACAAGGAAGGCCACAGTTCCCTCCACACTGGGCCTTTGCTCGAACTCCAATCCACAGAGTTTATCTGAGTGACAGTGGCGATAATGTAACTCTGTGCATCAGGGGAGTTTGGTGTGGTTGGCCATTGCCCTCAAGGAGGAATCGAGGCTTCTAGCTAATTAAGTGGTTCCCAGCCCTTTGGGGTTCAGGTTCAGGAGTATTATGAGATTCTGATGTTAGCTGTAGAGCTCTCCCTGGAAAAATGGGCAGAGACAAAAACTTGTCTTTTGCCTCGAGGGTCTCATGATACCCCTTATTAAAATCTCCAATCTATCTGCGGCTAACAACATTTAGACTTTTAATAATACAACTGAAATGTTTGTGAATAGTATGAGACAGTCATCTAACTACTTATTTCTCCTAATGGATCATCAATTTTCCCACATCATTTTCCTCACTAATTTGAAAAGCCACCTTTACTGTATACCTTATTCTCATGGCCATATGGGCCTGCTTCTGGACTCTCATTTCTGTCCCGTTGTCTGTCTGTCTACGCCTGTAATGGTACCACAGTATTTCATTACCGGGGCTTTCTGGTATGTTTTAAAAGGTTGCACTTGTTAAACACACTGATAATTCTACATGAACAATGACCTATAAACCAAAGACAAACTAGTCTTGAGGTGAGTTGAAGAGAAAAGATCCTTGTCTCTCTACTTCTATAAAAATGTTTTTCTCAGATTTTAGAAACATGATATCTTCCCACTTCATTTAGGGAGTGCCCATATTTTATTAAACGTGAAAAAACATGCACAAAATGAGAATGTTAAGTTTATTTGTCAATTCCTACATGATGCCACACTGTTTTAATTCCTAGAGCTTTTCGGTATGTTTTGATGTGTGATGGGGCACTCAGCAGGCAGTAGAAGAGGGGGTCTCCTACACTCTCTAGGGTCACGAACCTGACAAGAGGCCAGCCCTCCGTTCGGAAGGCTGAGTCTTCCTCTCTCAGCCTTTCTGGCCTGACAATGCTTCCTTCCTCTCTGCAGATGGCCGACGCCATGGAGATGATGATTCTGAGCATCCTTGCTCCACAGCTGCATTGCGAATGGCAGCTGCCCAGCTGGCAGGTGGCCTTGCTGACCTCGGTAGGAAGCCCAGAGTTTCTCTCCTGTTGCATTCAGTTCTTGTCCCCTGGGGTGTCCTGTGGGGTGTCCCCTTCCTCTTGCTGCCAAGGGCTCAGCAGAAGAGAACTTAACCCTGGATGGAAACACTGTGGCCTCAGCTTCCTTTACCCCACCATCCTGGCAGACTTACCACCAACCCCATCCCAGGTCACCAACCACTCAGGGGTCGCAGACATCCTGCTGAATTGCTGGGAATATGGAACCCACCTGTGCATGTCCCTTAAACTGACAAAGTATATAAATTTTAAATTATTGTTGTTTTACTTTTCTGAGCTCATGAGGCTCTAAGAGTAAAGGTTTTCCTCCTGCACTGAGTTATCATGATAATTCCTGGTAGCACACAATTGAAACTTATATGATAACATGAAGCACTTAAGATAGTGTTTGCCCCTTACCAAGAACTCAGTAAATGTTGATTCATTATTACAGTTACCCGGGAGTGATGTCACGGGTTTGCTGCATCGTTCCCTTGCTCTGTGATGCTTCCTGCCACCGTCTAATGGAAGCTGTCTTTCCACCCACAGGTGGTCTTTGTAGGCATGATGTCCAGCTCCACGCTCTGGGGAAACATCTCAGACCAGTACGGCAGGAAAACCGTAAGGCAACTTCTTCTAAGCTCATGCCCTTTGGGTTCACGCCATGATGATATTGACAAGCAGCAAAACCTGGCTGCTTTAGCAATTGGGAGCCTAATTAGGGGCCAAAGGAGCTTTGGTGGTACAATGGTTAAGCGCTTGGCTGCTAGCCGAAATGCTGGCTGTGTGAACCCACTAAGTGCTTTGTGGGAGAAAGATGTGGCAGTCTGCTCCCATAAAGATTACAGCCTTAACTCAAAAAGAAAGACCAGACTTGCTGGCCTGACAGAGACTGGAGAAACCCTGGGAGTATATGGCCCCTGGACACACTTTCAGCTCAGTAATGAAGTCACTCCTGAGGTTCACCCTTCAGGCTTTAGTTCTGAGTTAAAAGGGTGTCTGAGGGCCATAGTCTTGGGGCTTTCTGTCAAGGCTGTAATCATTTTTTTTTTTTTTTTTTTGTACTTTAGCTGAAGGTTTACAGAGCAAACTAGTTTCTCTTTAAGCAGTTAGTACATATATTGTTTTATGACATTGGTTATCAACCCCATGACATGTCAACACTCTCCCTTCTCAACCTTGGGTTGCCTATTACCAACTTTCCTGTTCCCTCCTGCCTTCTAATTCTTGCCCCTGGGCTGCTGTGCCCCTTTGGTCTTATTTTTTTGTTTGTTTTAATGGTGCCAAGCTGTGTATATTTCAGAATACAATCTGTAGAAGATGCTATTGGTGCCCACCCATATCCCCTGGCACTTTCCATTTCCTTTCACCATAACACCACTGGGGGCAGCCTCAACAAATGCCAGGCAAAAGTTGGTAGCTGAAGACCCCAGCCCCTTGCTCTAAAGTGGGTCATCTCTCAATCGCAGCCCACAGTGGGGACCTGCTCGTGAGCGCGTTCTGAATTGTCTGCCTTCCTTCCCCATCTGTCTCCCAATAGGGAACAATCTATTGGTGCTTCCTGGGATCACCACCTAAATAAACTATTTGAACTGGAATCCTTGTCTCGGGGTCTGCCTCTAGGGGAGCCCAGGCTCAAACATAACCTGAAACGGATTTGCAAACAAGAAGAGAATTTATGTGGCCTGGAATTGCAGTGAGCTCTTACTGTTTTTCTTCTTTGTTACCTTCTTGGCTTTGGATGGTCCCGCTTCTATTTTATGTCACTCTTGTTTTTGCTAGACTGTGCTTGAGCTCTTTCATTCTTTTCCTGTGAAGCCACGGTCCTCCAAACTGTAAACTTGGACCTCAGGAGAGAAATTCCAGTTCCAGTTCCCATTGCCTTCCAGTCAACTCTGACTCAACCTCTATAAATCCTGCCAAGGTTTACTTGGTTAAAAGCCCTGCTGAGGGAATAGCCACCACTCCAGTCGTGCTCATTCTAAACTACTACCCTTTCTGACTGCTTTATTGAGCTCTTTCATGGACTTTCCTCCATCAGCCGGCAGTTTCTCCAGCGGCAGACTTATGTAGTGATTAAATGCTTGGGCTCTGGAGTCAGGTGGACCTGGGTTCAGTCCCAACTCTGCCAGTCCTGGCTGTGTGACCTTGGGCAAGTGAATTGACCTCTCTGAAAATCAATTTCCTCATATGTGTAAATAAGAAAATAACAGAACCTATATATCTGAAGGCTAATTGAGATCACGAGTGTGAATTGCTTTGTATATTTGAGATAATGCTGGGTATATCACAGGCATGTGATCCATGTTAGCTGCATTGCAATTATAGCATTTCTAACAAGCTCCCAAGTGATACTGGTGCTGCTGGTCCCGGGACAACACTTTGAGAACTATTGGTTTAGACTGATCAAAATTGACTCCTGGAGCTGGGAGTGGGTGGATACTAAACAAACTTAGATTTCTGCTGGGAAGGAAGAAGGAGGATATAGATACCGGGTAGGTAACAGGCATGGTCCCCTACAACTGGCATGTCACGGACTGAAAATAAAGTAGTGCCTTGTGTGGTAGGCACTACACCAAACTCAAGGCACACTTGTTCAATCCCCATAAAAACCAACCAAACAGGAACTGTTATCACTCTGATTTTACAGATGAGGAAATTGAGGGACAGAGAGTGGGCAACTTGTCCAAGGTCACACAATTTGGATGTCATAGAGCCAGGTCTTGTCCCCAGCTCTAAGTCTAGAAACCTTGCTGTGAACATTAAAGTTGTATGTCAGCTTGGCTGGGCCATGATTCTCAGTGGTTTGGCAGTTGTATGATGATGTGATGATCCCCATGATGAGATTTGTATGATGTGATTACCTCCATGAGGGGATCTGCTGTGAGTAGCCAATCAGTTGAAAGGAAGCTTTTTGGGGGTGTGGCCTGCATCGAATATAAGTGGGCTTTCTCGTGAGGCTTGGGGGCTTTTTCTCGCACTGGGTTTGGGCTCCTGCAGCTGGCCCCTGTTTGCCTGACTTCCAGTTCCTGGGACTTGAGCCAGCAGCTTACCTGCAGTCTTGCCTGCCGATCTTGGGATTAGCCAGTGTTTGCAAGAGCCCTGCTCTCAAACCTGCCAATCTTGGGTTCTCCAGCCCCTGTGGCTATGTGTGAATCAGGAGGAACCTCCAGCCTGACCTACAGACTTGGGACATTGCAGCCTTTACAGCCATATGAGCCATTTCCTTGATATAATATACATGCACTTTACTGGTTTTGCTTCTCTAGAGAACCCAGCCTAAGACACTTGCCTTAACCGTGATGCTAGTGGCTTAAATCTACACGTGCTCAATAAATATATGTTGACTCAAGGAATGAATGAGTGTTTGAACAGTGCTGTACGGGAAGTAGACTCTCGCTACAGCCTCTCCTACTGTTACTGAAGGGGAAACACATGGGCCAGCAGCAGATACCTGGGAGATGTTGACTGATATCTACCAAGAACTGGATGCGACAGGGCCAGAGTCAGCAAGATTGGAAACTAACTGCAGCCATCAAACCCTGGAGAATCTTGGTGGGTTAAGGGATTGGAGAAGTCTGTTGGAAAGACCTTTCCAGCCTCCCAAAGAGGATCAAAATTGTTTCCTCCTTCCTGTTAACCTGAGAGGCGAGGCGATTACTCTGGTCTTTAGCTCGGAGCTCTGTAGACTCTGCCCCCGTCTACCATCCCACTCACTTCCTATTTCAGGAGGGTATGAGTGATTTTCCCGTTGGTTGGAGAGAAGGAAGGAGAGAGTGTGGGAAGGAAGAAAGGTGGGAAGAAGGGAGGGAGGGAGGAAAGAACGGAAGAAAAAAGGAATGAAAGGAAAGGAAGAGAAGCACCTCTTATAAAAATAGAGCCATTTCCTTTGTGGAGCTGAGCAGCAGTTAATGAAATTGTGAAACTGTGGCTGCTTTCAGGCTGAACCTAACATTAGTTTTTGGGCCTTTAAAATAATCTCAGGAAAACGCTCTGCTGAGGTCTTAATGTGGCTTCTTCCTGAACAGACTTGTTGTGGGGGTAGACAACTCATTCCTCTCTCTGGCTAAAAGTATATATATATATATATTTTTTTTACTTGTTCCTGAGGCAAACATGCACACACAAAAAATGCAGAAACCCATAATGAAAAACTTTGATATATCCTGAATTCTGTTATCCAAAGGCTGAATCATGAAACAGTGAGGAATACAAGGGGAAAAGAAAAAGTTAAAATACCTTAATTTGGGGCCAGGATCTGCCACTGGTATGACTAAAGCAAGTTGCTTCTCCCTCTTGAGCCTCAGTTTCCTCATTTATATCAGGAAGAGGCTGGATTAGGAATAGCTATTGTTTGAGTGTCCAAAATTAAAGAGCAAACTAGTTTTTGTCCCTTGTGTCTGGGCTAATAATTTAGAAGGGGCTGCCAGGAACATGGGTTTGAGGATTCAGAAGGCTCAGTACGAGAATGCTGTAATTGATTGGTGATGTCTGCCATGGGCATAGGATCAGAGGATTGCCAGGTGGATTCAGTAAATTCCATGAGGAAAGGGACTATGCCTGTTTTGTTCACTGATGTGTCCCCAGTACCTGACACCATACCTGGGTCATAGTAGACATACAGTAAATATTTGTTGAGTGACTAAGCTGGGATGAATGAGATCTCCACTTTCTTGTTCTCTCCAGCAACTGACTTTACTGATGAACATTCTTCATTTTCCAGGAAATTATGAGGGTTATTGGCTTAGGATCCTGACTCTCTTGGAAGAGCATGTTTATTCTGCCACACGAGTTGGAATTGACTCTTTGGCAATGGGTTTGGTTTTTGGTTTTAAGGGCAATAGTTCATATGGTGTTCCCAGGCGGCAGCTCTGTAGAATATAGACATCTTCGTGTTTATGGTGGGCCTTAGGGGAGAGGGTTGTAGACTTGGATTTTATAAGGATTCGTAGGTGGATTTTACTGAGTTTTGTGAATTGTAGCCACATTTAGACCAAGAGGCAGTCATTTGAACAGAACAAGGGGATATTGAGTGGTTTAAAATCAGAGAAGGTGTGTGTCAGGGTTGTATCCTTTCACCATACTTATTCAGTCTGTATACTGAGCAAATAACCTGAGAAGCTGGACTAAGTGAAGAAGAACACAGTATCGGGATTGAAGGAAGACTCACAACCTGCGATATGCAGATGACACAACCCTGCTTGCTGAAAGTGAAGAGGACTCAAAGCACTTACTGATAAAGATCAAAGACTAGAGGCTTCAGTATGGATTATACCTCAACATAAAACAGAAATCCTCACAACTGGACCAATGAGCAACACCATGATAAATGGAGAAAAGATTGAGGTTGTCAAGGATTTCATTTTACTTGGATCCACAATCAACGCCTGCGGAAGCAGCAGTCAAGAAATCAAAGGACCTTTGCATTGGGCAAATCTGCAAAAGACCTCTCTAAAGTGTTAAAAAGCAAAGATGTCACTTTAAGGGCTAAGGTGCGCCTGACCCAAGCCGGTAGTGTTTTCAGTCACTTCATATGCATGTGAAAGCTGGACAATGAATACCAAAGAAGGATTGATGGCTTTGAATTATTTTTTTTTATTGGTGAAGAATATTGAATATACCATGGACTGCCAGAAGAACAAACAAATCAGTGTTGGAAGAAGTATAGCCAGAGTGCTCCTTAGAAATAAAAACGGCAAGACTTTTTTTCTCACATACTTTGGACATGTTGTCAGGAGGGACCAGCCCCTGGAGAAGGGCATCATGCTTGTTAAAGTAGAGAGTCAGTGAAAAAAGAGGAAGACTCTCAATGAGATGAATTGACACAGTGGCTGCAACGATGGGATCAAGCACAGCAACGATGGTGAGGATGGCTCAGGACCGGGCAGTGTTTCGTTCTGTTGTACATAGCGTGGCTGTGAGTCAGAACCCACTTGATGGCAACTAAAAACAAGAAGCCACATTTTGGTTGCCCTTTAGAATAGTGGTTCTCAACAGGGAGTGATCTTGGCCCCAGCGGACATTTGGCAATGTCTGGAGACATTTGTGTTTGTCACAACTAGCTTGGAGTATTTGTGGCATCTATTTAGTGGATAAAGGCCAGGGATGCCCCTAAGTATCCCACAGCGTACAGAACAACCCCCACAACAAAGAATTACCCGGGAGCCCTGGTGGTACGGTGGTTAAACAGTTGCTAAGCAAAAGGTCGGGGGTTCAAAGTTATCAGCCACTCTGTGGGAGAAAGATGTGGCAGCCTCCTTCTGTAAAGATTTTCAGCCTTGGAAACAGCAGTTCTATTCTGTCCTGTAGGGTTGCTGTGAGTCAGAATCGACTCAATGGTGGAAGTAAATGTTAATAGTGCCAAGGCTGAGAAACCTGGCTCTAGAGTCAATATGCCGACGATGCCCAGTTGTAGTGTTGTGCAGAGTAAATTTTTCAATGTCTTCCTCCATCACTCGAGAATGCTTAGCCCTAATTTTAATATTTGCCTAAAGGGCTCATTTTGGCTTCAGAGATAATATAGCATCCTTGTGAAAAGTACCGGCTCTGAAGCCAGACTGCTTGGATTCAGATCTCCACTTACAGGCTGCGTGACCTTGGGCAAGTAGCTTAACCTCTCTGTGTCTTAGTTTCCCCATCTGTAAATGAGATAATAATTGTCTTTCCCATAGGGCTGCTGTGAGGAGTCAATGGTACATTGTACATAAAGCACTCGGTACAGAGGAAGCATTTCAGAAATGCCTATTATTACTCCTACAATTTGCCACGCTCATGGTGCAAATAAATAGGAACGCTGTTGTTAAATTGCAGGTGTTTCTGGCTCCAGAGTCCATATCCTTAACCCTGACCTTGGCTGCTCTAAGACATTACTGAGTTATTTCCCAGAGTTAAGTTAGGCAGTGAAACATTCATCATCCCAAATAGATGGGGAGCTGCCTATAAGGTCCCCTTCCAGGTCTACTGATGGTCCTGTTAAATTTCACACCCAACAGGAAGCTGGTGAGAAATCAGAGAGGAGAGAATGTGCCCCCCAGGTTGCAGAGCCTCTTTCTCCCCTGCTTGGAATTCTGGCCCAACCTCAGAGAGGATGGAGCAGGTTCTAATTATAAAGCTTCCCTGGCACTCCTCCAGGAATAGGGGGCGAGCCAAACAGCTGGCGAGCCTCTGGAGTGTGGACAGTCTCCTCTTAGCTTCTTGATCTGCCTCGGCCCAGCTGGGAGCTTCCTGTGAGGGTGTCTGCTTGCTGCGTGACTTTGCAGGGAAATCACATATTGGGTTAGGACTCAGGGGGCCACTTCAGAAGTTTCTGCCTCCTGGAGGCTTGTGGCTGGTGTGTGGCCTTGAAGGCACAGAGATAAGCGAATCCAGGTTGATATTCCAGTGCCCCAAACATGTTGCTAGACCTGTGTCTGGTGAGTGCAAGGAAATATTACAGGATAAGAAAGAATGGGAAAACAGACAAACATGCTGCCACAGCCATGTCTGCCCGAGTCCAAAGAAGGTTACAGTCATCAGGATATATTAACGTTACAAATGGGCAAAACCATTGAAAGCTTCCGCTGTTCACAGGTTGGCTAGAAACTGTGATCTTACACTTTGAGTTGTCTTTCCTAACGATCATTGGTGCAGGTTTCAGTAACTGACAGTCAGGAGGCTCTTCATTGGTCCAACACATTTTCTATTCACTAAATGTTAATAGAAAAAGGTAAGAGTGGAAAGTCTTTTGTGCTTTGGCTTATGTGAAAGGTTCCCTAAAAGATATTTTCCAAGATTATCACAGCTGTTATATTTATAGCTCAGGGCCCAGTTGATGTGTCCTTGGGAGTCCCCGTGAGCCCAGCTCCATCCAGCTGGGTCACATTCTCTATACTCAAGGACAGGGAATAATGACTCCAGTATTATTTCCTATATCACATCTCCTCTCTGAGCCTCAGTTTCCCCATCTGTAAAATAGGGTTGATAACAATAGGAGCTCAAAGGGTTGTTAGGAGGATTACATGAGAAAATGTATGTGAACCATTTAGAACACTGTTTGCTGACTCATTGCTGACAAGTTAATTTCAATTCATAGCAATCCTGTAGGAAAGTAGAACTGCCCCATAGGGTTTCCAAGGCTGTAATCTTTAGGGAAGCAAACTGCCGTATCTTTCTCCCATGGAGTGGCTGGTGGGTTTGAATCACAGACATTTCAGTTAGCAGCTGAGTGCTTAACCACTGCTCCACCAGGGCTCCTGGTAGCCATTATTGCTTGGGTCTCGTAAAAAAAAATTCAGAATGTGATCAGGTCACTATCGAATTCAAAGGCTACTAGGTCTGTGTTGTGTCTAAGAAGGATGTCATGGATTGAATTATGTCCCCCGCCAAAATGTGTGTATTATTTTGGTTGGGTGATGATTCCCAGTATTGTGTGGTTGTCCTCCATTTTGTGATCATCATGTTATGTTAAAGAGGATTAGGGTGGATTTGTAACACCCTTACTAAGCTCACAGCCCGGATCCAATGTAAAGGGAGTTTCACTGGGGTGTGGCCTGCACCACCTTTTATCTCTCAAGAGATAACAAGGAAAGGAAAGCAAGCAGAGAGGGGGGACCTCATATCATCAAGAAAGCAGTGCCGGGAGCAGAGTGCGTCTGTTGGACCTGGGGTCCCTGCGAGGAGAAACTTCTAGTCCGGGGGAAGACTGATGAGAAGGCCGACAGAGAGAAAGCCTTCCCCTGGAGCTGACGCCCTGAATTTGGCCTTTTAGGCTACTTTACTGTGAAGAAATAAATTTCTCTTTGTTATAAGCCATCCACTTGTGGTATTTCTGTTATAGCAGCACTAGATGACTAAGACAAAGGAAGAAAAGGAGGGGGCTGGTCGGTGCTGGGACTCTGTCTCCTCACCCTGTGTTTTCATTGTAAATGAGCATGATTGGATAATACGAGATCAGAGAGTGTGGGGGTGACCAGACAAGGCCGTGCCAAGGCTGTGTGACATTGGTGTGTTCCTTTTGGGGGTTGCAGGTCTGGCACCTGAGTAGCAGTGAGACCCAGTGTCTTAGAGCAGGAGCTTCAAATGCCAGGATGAGCTTGGCTTTTCTAGGCTGCGTGTCGCAAACTAGTGGCCCATGAGACAAATATAGCCCTGAGATGCGTTTTCTTTATCCCACACAGTGTTTTACAGGATTTTGAATCAGTTGCCGTCATTTCAAAAATGATACATTTTTTCACAAAAAATAAATGGATTCAGGGCATTTCTTGAAAATTGGGTAATCTGCCAGTGTAGGACCTACATTCTGTCATGGCAACTTTTGGGTAGAGCTGAGTAGAGGCTGACAGCCAGGACACATTCTCTCTCATGTACCCAGGCCCACCTGTCCTTGCTAGATTAAACCCGCATCCTGCGTTTATGTTCTCTGTCAGGGGTAATGGGGAGCCATCAAAGACTCTAGAGCAAGAGAGTGGTTTGTCAAAGAACAGCATTTGGGATTGGAAGTCCTGATTCTATCTAGTCTTGGCTCTGTGCCTTGCTGATCTTGAGCAATTCACTTAACCCCTTTGACCCTTTGTGGTGAATTAATTACCTTTTTGTGTGGCCTTTATAGCCGTGGTCTTGCAACCCCCACCTGGGTGATTGTGTATAGAGTAATTGTGGCCTACCAAGGGGACTTGTCAGTTTTGCCTTAGAAGAAAGCCAATTCCAGAACAAAGAGAAGAGCCCATCACCACCAAAGAAGGAGACACCTGCAGCAGCAACCATCAGCGACCCACAGGAGACAGTACAGTGGGCTTTCCGGCCCACGGAGCAAGAAAGCTGAGTGCCTTTGGGCAGAGACTGAGGGCCAGAGAGAAGTCTCTGCCTGACCCATGAATTTGGGACTTGCCAGCTTCCAAAACCTCATGAGCCATTTCCTTTATGTGGTTCATAAGTTTTGTAAGATGTTGCAAGAAATTAGGTAACCCAAATACAGGAGGGAGAGTACTGAGGTGAGAGGGAGTAAGCTGATGTCAGAGATGATGGATGGAGTGGTACCAAAAAAACCAAACCTGTTGCCATTGAGTCAATTCCAACTCATAGTGACCCTATAGGACAGAGCAGAACTGCCCCAAAGAGTTTCCAAGAAGTACCTGGTGGATTTGAACTGCTGACCTCTTGTTTAGCAGCTGTAGCACTTAACCACTACACCACCAGGGTTTCCATGCAGTGGTACAGCAGCTTGGAAAGGTTATTAGACACTTGGGACCTCTTTAACCTCCCCCTCATAGGAACCAGCTTTGTGCTGATCCTTATAAAAGGAAGTATTCGTTTACCCTGGCTTTGCTCATTTATGAAGTGAAAATGAAAATAACAATCTCTTCCTACAGGATTGCTTTTGGAACTCCCACGGAATCCTCATCAAGAGTAAGGATGTGAAAGTGGCTTTTAAGATGGAAATGAAAGTCAGAGACCCTGGCTGTCATGTTTCCTGCTGTAGCCCCAGGCCCAAAGCCCAATGCCTAGCATACAGGAGGTGCTCAATACATGCACATTGAATGAATGAATAAATAATATATATCAATACCTCTAGTGTCTGGTACACAGCAAGTGCTCAATACATGTATATTAAATAAGTGAATGGATAAATGAATTAACGAATAATATCTATCAGTATTTCTGGAGCCTGCCATAAACACAACACATACATATTGAATGAACAAATGAATGAATAATGTATATCAATGCCTCTAGTGCCTGGCACACAGCAGGTCCTCAATACATGCATATTAAATGAATAATTGAATGAGCAAATGAATGAGTGAATAATGTATAGCACCATTTCCAGTGTCCGGCACACGGGGTACTCAATAAACATATGTCGAATGAATGGATGGAGGAATGAAAGAACGAGCTAACAATCCATAAAGGGCAGGGCAGATGTGAGGCAGGATAAGGCCTCTAGTTAACGAGGAGCCCAGAGGCCTGGGGGCATTTCTGCAGGTTCTAGGGCAGCATTTGAATGGGTTCGCTGCCTGTGCCTGGCCTTCATAATGGCCATGGCGGTACTTACCCATGGGTGCTGAGGCCTTGTTTTCTGGGCAGCAGACATAACCACAGCCAGCTGTGATCTGCTGTGACTTGGCAGGACAGGTCACCCAGTAACCTCACAGGGATAACACAGGCCCTGGGCAGCCCCTTGAGGGGGGCTTAGCCTCCATGCACCAGTCTGGGTCCCCTCTTCTCTCCTCCTTTCCTCTTCTCCTGCTGTTTTTCTTCTTTCCTTTTATTTTCCCTGCTGCTAATTATATCTTGAGTCTGATTCAAGATTCCGTGGGTTGAGAGGAAGAAAATTCCTATCAAGCTAGCTTCAACCAAAAGGAGGGAATTAAGTGTATGTGTGGCAGGTACCAATTTCACAGTCGAAGGCTTAGGGATACAGAAATGTTGCTTTATTATTATTGGACTAAATCCAGGGTTTCTGAAAGATCAGTGATTCCTTTCTTACCTGTTCTCTTATGTTATATATTATACTTAATTTTTTTTAATATCACCTTGCTTTAAAAAAATTTAAGTGCATCTTTTTTTTTTGTACTTTAGATGAAGGTTTACAGAACAAACTAATTTCTCATTAAACAGTTAGTACACATATTGTTTTACGACATTGGTTAACAACTCCACAACATGTCAACACTCTCCCTTCTCAACCTTGGGTTCCCTATTACAAGCTTTCCTGTCCCCTCCTGCCTTCTAGTCCTTGCCTCGGGGCTGGTGTGCCCCTTTAGTCTTGTTTTGTTTTATGGGCCTGTCTAATCTTTGGCTGAAGAGTGAACCTCAGGAGTGACTTCATTACTGAGCTGCAAGTGTGTCCGGGGGCCATACTCTCAGGGTTTCTCCAGTCTCTGTCAGGCCAGCAAGTCTGGTCTTTCCTTTTGAGCTAGAATTTTTTTTTTTTTTAACTGTACTTCAGATAAAGGTTTACAGAACAAACTAGTTTCTCATTAAACAGTTAGTACACATATTGTTTTAAGACATTGGTTAACAACCCCACAGTATGTCAACACTCTCCCTTTTCAACTTGGGTTGCCTATTACCAGCTTTCCTGTCCCCTCCTGCCTTCTGGTCCTTGCCTCAGGGTAGCTGTGCCCCTTTAGTCTCATTTAGTTTGTTTTGTTTTCTTTTTAATAATTTTTATTGAGCTTTAAGTGAACGTTTACAAATCAAGTCAGTCTGACACATATAAGCTTATATACACCTTACTCCATACTCCCACTTACTCTCCCCCTAATGAGTCAGCCCTTCCAGTCTCTCCTTTTGTGACAATTTTGCCTGTTTCTAACCCTCTCTACCCTCCCATCTCCCTTCCAGACAGGAGATGCCAACACAGTCTCAAGTGTCCACCTGATACAAGTAGCTCACTCTTCATCAGCATCTCTCTCCTACCCATTGTCCAGTCCCTTCCATGTCTGATGAGTTGTCTTTGGGAATGGTTCCTATCCTGGGCCAACAGAAGGTTTGGGGACCATGACCACCGGGATTCCTCCAGTCTCAGTCAGACCATTAAGTCTGGTCTTTTTATGAGAATTTGGGGTCTGCATCCCACTGATCTCCTGCTCCCTCAGGGGTTCAAACCCACTCGGAGGTGGGCTCAAGCATAACAACGATCATGAGGGTGGCGCAGGACTGGACAGTGTTTTGTTCTGTTGTATACAGGGTTGCTATGAGTTGAAACTGACTCGAGGCACCTAACGATAACAACAGGAACAATTCACCAAAGGAGCCTTGGTGGCACAGTGCTTAAGCATCTGGTTTCTAACCAAAAAGTTGGTGGTTCAAACCCATTTAGTGGCTCTGTGGGACAAAGACCTGGCAATCTGCTCCTGTAAAGGTTGCAGCCACTCGGGGAACACCTAGCTCAACTGGCATAACATAGTTTATAAAGAGAATGTTCTACATCCTACCTTGCTGAGTAACATCTGGGGCCTTAAAAGCTTGTGAATGACCATCTAAGATACACCTATTGGTCCCATCCTGTCTGGAGCAAATGAAGATGAAGAAAACCAAAGACACAAGGGAAAGATTAGTCTAAATGACTAAAGGACCACAAATAACACAGCCTCTACCGCACTGAGTTCAGCACAACTAGCTGGTGCCCAGCTACCACCATTGACTGCTCCAGCCGGGATCACAATAGAGGGTCCTGGACAGGGCTGGAGAAAAACGAAGAACAAAATTCTAACTCACACACACACAAAAGACGAGATTTACTAGTCTGACAGAGACTAGAGACACCCTGAGAGTATGGCCTCCAGTCACCCTTTTAGCTCAGTAATGAAGTAGTCACCCTTGTGGCTCACCCTTCAGCCAAGGAGTACACAGACTCATTAAAAAAAAAAAAAAAAAAGATTACACAGCCTTGGAAACACTATGTGGCAGTTCTACTCTGTTCTATGGGGTCCCTATGAGTCGGAATCAACTTGATGACAATGAGGTTTTTTGTTTGTTTGTTTTTGGTTTAATCTTTATGGAAGCAGATTGCCACATCTTTCTCTCATGGAGCACCTGGTGAGTTTGAACCGCCGACCTTTCAGTTAGCAGCTTGCACTTAACCCCTGTGCCACCAAGGGTTTTCTGTAAAGATTACAGCCAAGAAAACCCTATGGAGCTCAGATCTAAACTATAACACACGAGGTTGCCATGAGTCAGAATTGACCCAATGGCAACAGGTTTGGTTTTTGGTTTGGGAGTGGGTGTGACATTTTAAGGTTATAAAGCTCACATCAATGTTTCAGTCTTTTCCCCTGAAGTGTCCCTGGGCGGGGGGGGAGGCAGGTGGACTCAGCCTCAGAGGTGTGACAGACACCTGCAGAGTGAGGCCTTCCCCAGACCTCATGGTGCGTGTTTAAAATCCATGTAAAACTAGCATTCTACTCTATAACATGTTTGGTGTTGGTTGTGATAGAAAGTGATAGTTTAGATTACATTCGTGCTTAGTATTTTCTCAGATCTTTAAGTGGAATTAACGCTCCAGGAATACACCCCAGGTTTCTCTTGTAGGGTTGTGTCCCTCAGTGAGTCTAAACTTAGGTCCTTTTTATATATGTTATAAAATAATTTAGTCGTGTTTCCTTAACTCCTTTAATATCCGGAAAGAAATAAAGTCACATAATTTAAATAAGGAAATCAATGATCATGCCCTGACTATGACATGAGGAAGAAAGAAAAATGGAACGTAATTAATAGAATAAGATTTCTTTTTGATATGCCAAGTGTTCCTACACAACTATGCCTAGATGATAAACGGAAGTCGTCAATATTTGCCTCTGACTCCAAAGAAGTTTGGATTTCAGCAATTTAATTAATGCCTTTTCTTTATATCTGATATTTTGAAATAAGGTGCAAATACCAAAAACCAAAAAACAAACCTGTTCCCGTCGAGTCGATTCCGGCTCATAGCAACCCCATAGGACAGAGTAGAACTACACCTGTCGGGTTTCCAAGGAGTAGCTGGTGGATTCAAACTGCCGACCTTTTGGTTAGCAGCCATGCTCTTAACCACTGTGCCCCAGAGCTCCATGTTTTAAACAGGTATGTTTATATATACACGTCGAATCCCAGTGAATCCAGACTGGTGCGTTCCATCAATGACTCAAGTACCACAAACAATGTTTGTATAATTATCTAGGGCTGCTCTAACAGAAATACCACAAGTGGATGGCTTTGACAAACAGAAATTTATTCTCTCACAGTCTAGGATGCTAGAAGTCAGGGTGCCAGCTCCAGGTGAAGACTTTCTCTCTTTTTTGGTTCTAGGGGAAGGTGCTTGTCATCAATCTTACCCTCGTCTAGGAGCTTCTCAGCGCAGGGTCCCTGGATCCAAAGGATGTGCTCTGTTCCTGGTGCTTCTTTCTTGGTGGCATGAGGTCCCCCTACTCTGTTTGATTCTCTTTTATATCTCAAAAGAGATTGACTCAAGATACAACCTAATTAATCCTATAGATTGAATCCTGCCTTATTAACATAACTGCCTCTAATCCTGCCTCATTAACATCACAGAGGTTAGGATTTACAACACATACGTAATCATATCAGATCACAAATTGGTGGACAACCATACAGTACTGGGAATCATGGCCTAGCCAAGTTGACACACATTCTGGGGGGACACAATTCAATCCCTAACAGTGTTGGCATTGGCAACATGGTTTTCTGAAATGGTGAACAATTTTGCAAAATTCTGGATCCAACAAAGTACAGTCTTCCTTTGAATTACATGGGAGTTACGTTCCTGGGAAATATACCGTCTATTCAGACTACACACATACACACAAAATCCTGTTTATATGCAAAACAGAGTGAAGGTCTTAGTGCAGATAATTATAAACAGAGTTTTCAGCTGTAGGACTGTGTGGGAGGGGCATTTGAGATGGTGCTGGACGTAGGCTGAATTTTTTTTGTGTCTCGTGCATTAGGAGACGTCTAACACCTCTGACCCCTGTCCACTAAGTGCCAATCATCAGGACAACCAAAAATATCCCACGATTTTCCCCTGCACCGCCTTGACTGCGTGGGTTACCCTTGGACGTGGTCCCATTGTTATTGTTAGATGCCATTGAGTTGATTCCTACTTATGGGGACTCCATGTGTTACAGAGTAGAACTGCACCACTGGGTTTTCTTGGCTATAATCTTTACAGGAGCACATCACCAGGTCTTTCTTCTGCAGTACTGGTAGTCCTGGGTGGGTTCAAACTGCCAACCTTTAGCTTAGCAACTGAGCGCAAACCATTTGTACCACCTAGGAAACTTGTTGCCCACTCCTGCCCACTGATGGGTACATTTAAGTGGTTACAGAGACCACCCCACCTGCAGGTGCTGGAGAAGCCCTTGTGACCTGGTGTCTCCCTTCTCCGCAGGGGCTGAAGGTCAGCGTGCTCTGGACCCTGTACTACGGCATCCTGAGTGCGTTCGCACCTGTGTACACCTGGATCCTGGTGCTCCGGGGCCTGGTGGGCTTCGGGATCGGAGGGATCCCCCAGTCGTAAGTAAACACCCAGCGGCCCTCCGAATAGGCTGCCAGTCAGATATGTGTGTTCATGGCTTCAGGGGGTGCAAAAGTGGCTACACTGTGGCTTCTGAGAAGCATCAAGGGACTGTAATGTTGTCACACCAAACCCATTGCTATCAAGTGGATTCCAACTCATAGCGACCCTATAGGGCAGTTTAGAACTGCCCATATGGTTTCCAAGGCTGTCATCTTTACCGAAGCAGACTGCCACGTCTTTCTTCTGCGGAGGGGCTGTTGGGTTCAAACTGCCAACCTTTTGGTTTAGCAGCTGAGTACTTAACCATGGTACCAGCAGGACTCCTAGAACTAGACAAAGAACACCCAAATAAGAACAAACGAAGGCTATAGCAAGGGAGTCAACCACCTTCACTTGCATTTGGCTAAGACTCAAAGGCAGGCAGGAGAGCAGGAAAGTTTTACGATGGAAAAAAGGCCTGACTTCAGGTGTGTCCTGATGGGAGGCTGTTGGCATGGGAAAGTTGGGGGCGGGCTAACTAGGAATGGGGCATTTAATGGGACTGGTGATCATTGTTATCGTTAGTCGTCGTTGAGTTGATTCCGACTCATGGTTACCCAACTTGCACAGAGTAGAACTGCTCCGTGGAGTTTTCAAGGCTGTGACCTTTCGGAAGCAGATGGCCAGGCCTGTCTTCTGAGGCATCTCTCCGTGGTGGGTTCAAACTGCCAACCTTTTGGCTAGTAGTCAAATGCTTAATCATTTGCATCACCCAGGGTGTGACTTCTATGTGCTTGGTTAGGAGAACTTATTTAGTCATCTCCGGTTGGTCCTACGTTGGAAGTGGGGACAAAAACGAAGGAAGCTGTCAGTTACTGATCAAGTCCTGGCCGTTTGAGGCTCATTGTTAGAGGGATTATTGCCTTGTCTTCTGGCCTGGTAGCTGCAGATAGTGGTTTGTCTTCCAGGCTGGATGCTGCAGATAGTGGGTCTGCGTTCTCTTTTTGTACGTGGTCTGGCCATTGTCCCTTTGTTCGTTCAGTCTCGTACAGAGAATATTTTCATTATCAGTATTGTAATAGTTAACACCAACAATAGAACCACTCAAGAACTGGAAGGTTGTAAAAGTGAAATAATGAGAAAAATAATAGCACCGGTCAGACATTTCGCCTTTACACCTCAGAGCAACCCCAGAAGGTATGTGTTATTATATTGTTACAATACGAATTTTACAGTTGGGAAAACTGACTCTCAGCAGCAAAATCATTTGCCAAAGTCACACAGTGTGTAAGTGGGACCAGGAGTTTGCCTATGACATCCGTGCTCTTAACCATCATGAATGCTGCCTCTCACACCCTCCTAACCTAAACACAGCATAGCCATAAGAGGGTGTTTTTTTTAAAGGTACTGTCTTAGTCATCTAGCGCTGCTATATCAGAAATACCACAAGTGAATGGCTTTAACAAAGAAAATTGTATACAGTCCAGGAGGCTAGAAGTCCAAATTCAGGGCGCTGGCTCCAGGGGAAGGCTGTCCTTCTCCGTTGGCTCTGAAGAAAGGTCCTTGTGATGTATCAGTCTTCCCTTGGTCTGGGAGCATCTCAGCGCAGGAACCTCAGGTCCCAAAGGATGAGCTCTGCTCCTGGCACTGCTTTCTTGGTGGTATGAGGTCCCCAACTCTCCGCTTACTTCCCTTTCCTTTTATCTCTTGAGAGATAAAAGGTGGTACAGGCCATACCCCAGGGAAACTCGCTTTATATTGGATCAGGGATGTGACCTGGTAAGGGTGTTACAATCCCACCTGAATCCTGTTTAACATAAAATTACGATCACAAAATGGAGGACAACCACAGAATACTGGGAATCATGGCGTAACCAAGTTCATACACACATTTTGTGGGGTAGAATTCAATCCATGACAGGTACTGAGAGTATTCAGAGTTGTAGGAAGGGGGGTTAGGAAAGACTTCCTAAGTGAGTGGCATTTGTCCTGGGCCTAGAGTAGGGCTTGGCAAACTACAGCCTGTAGGCCAAATCTGGCCCTCTGCCTGTTTTTGTAAATAAAGTTTTATTGGAACACAGCCACACCCATTCATTTATGTATTATCTGTGGCTGCTTTAGCACTACAACGGCAGAGTTGAGTAACACGGTTGAGGAAAGACAAACTGATACCCAGATCATGTGCCAATCTGGTCAGGATCAATCACTGCTCCTTCTAAAATGAAAGGAATCCAATGTCAATAACCTGCCACCAAGTGACAAGGGATGGTTCCGTGTGGGGGGCTCAGCGTTGGTGGTGGGTTTGTTCTTTGACAGCAGAAGTAGCTAGATCAGCCTTGATGAGTGGGGACTGGACATTGCACTACTACAGTCCCTGCCCTCAGAGAGTTGACAGTCCAGTGATTGAATTCTTGAGCCTACTGAACGGCACAATTGAGGATGACTAGGAGAGATGGTCTAGAAGGTTAACGCTCATTCTGAAGTAATGTGCCTAGACCATGGGTTGGGAAACCTGACTCCCTGGGTCTGAATCCTGGCTCAGTCACGTAATAGCTGTGTGACCTTGAGCAAGTCGTTTAACGTTTCTACACATCAGTTTTCCTCTTCCCTAGAATGGGATCATAATGGACCCACCTCATGGAGTCACTGAATATGAAATGGCGACACATTAAAGTGCACATAACAGTGCGCGACAGACTACCCTTGGGTAAGAAGCTCAAGGGACTGTGTTTCATAGTGGAAAGAACAAGTGGGGAGGAAAGGCGAAGTGACCACATGGATCCACATGGGAACAAATCCCCACGCTTCTCCTGCCACTAGGAGGCTGGAAGGACAGTGAGTTGCTCTTAATTTCCCTCAGTCCTCCCCCCGCCTCATTCATGATTGATGCCCCCAAGGGCTCTGCATAGTAAGCAGTTGACATATTGCCCCGGCTCTGGAATGGGCTGCAAAACCACTGAAGCTCGATGCAGAAGTCATTACCAAAGCCAAGACCATAAATCTGGGCTGGCAGGGGCTTTGGGCCAAGTTCTTCCAGGAATTCCTGCAGACACAGCCACAGCCCCATTCATGAGCCATTCATTGACAAGGGTACAGTGTTCCCTGAGTGGCTGGAAAGAATGCACTCATCAAAGCACAAATAAAATTCCCTGCTCAGGGACTCTCAGGTAGATGATGGCAGGAACAACCTCCAAGCAACCACGTGGGTTTTCTTCCCATCTGACGGAAAGGAAAAGAACTAGACATTCAGACTGTCCACAGTCATTCTTGCCCGAGATGGCAGACTGAGAGGCACTATTTTCTACTTCTTCTTCCTCCAAATTTCCTGGGAATGACATAAAATTATATGAAATAGAGTAGATCTTAAACAGTGTTGGAAAGCAGGGAAAGGATGGCAGCTGCAGTAATGTTGGGAAACCTCTGGAAGGTTATAAGCAGATGGAATTGCAATGGCAGAGCTCCTGTTGTGAGTTGCTCTTGAGTTTATTCTGACTCCTGGAGACGCCATGTGTTCGTAGGGCTGTCATGGCTGTGACCTTTTGGAAGCACATCGCCATGCCTGCCTTCCAAGGTGCCTCTCGGTTAGTAGTCCAACACTTAACCATTTGCACCACTCCTAGCAGAGTTACTAGAGTAGAGAAAACCACATCTTAAAACAGCAAAAGGGAAAGGGCTGCAAAGGGGAAAGAGCTTCATCCCAATGGACTCTGGGAGAAATGCCCACCCCAGAGCCAGCAGTGCAGGTGAGAGGGCAGGACACCACAGGCATAAAATATAGGATAGAGAGCAGCTGGCAAGGCCGTACCTCTCCCTCTCTCCAGGCCTGTGTTTGTAGATGCTGCAAACTAAAATGAGGCATCTGCATTAGGGCTCTCAGCACAGGCTTTGGGGACACAGAGGGCTGCCCTGAATCAGAATCTACCCAACAGCAATAGAGGTCCCTAGGTGGCATGAGCAGTTTGCCCTTGGCAATCAATCTAGAGGTTGGTGTTTTGAACCCACCTGGTGGTGTCAAGGAAGAAAGGCCTGGCAGTCTGCTTCTATAAAGATTAAAAAACCAAAACCCATCGCCATCGACTCAATTGGACCCTATAGGATGTAGTAGAACTGCCCCATAGGGTTTCCAAGACCGTGATCTTTAGGGAAGCAGACTGTCACATCTTTCACCCTCGAAGCAGCTGGTGGGTTTGAACCGCTGACCTTTCAGCTAGCAGCCAAGCACTTGACCATTGTGCCACCAAGGTCTCCTTTCATAAAGGTTACAGCCAAGAAAATGCTACGGAGCACAGTTCTACTCTGTAATACATGGGGTCGGAATCAACTCGACCACAAAGGAGATTTTTTTTTTTTTCATTTTTGCCTTAGGGCTCCCAGCATGGGCTTTGGGGATGGAAAGAGTAGCAAAGCAGAGACTCCAGCACCAATAATGAGAAAAATTAGGAAAAAAAAAAAATTAAACTTTGACTAAAGCATTCCTTAAAGCGTGCCTGCCCCCCACCTACATACCTCAAATGTCAGGTCTCTCCACTTAGCTGTTCGTTTTAAATGGTTTGCTCTTGGCTACTAACCTAAAGGTTGGTGGTTTGAACCCACCCAGCGGCACCACGGAAAAAAAGGCCTGCCAATCTGCTTCTGTAAAGATTACAATAAAAAAAAAACCCTGTACGATGATGCGTGATGGTTATACAACATGATTAAGGTAACTGATATCATGAAATAGTACACCTGATAAGTGTTGAGTTGGCAAACACCATTTTGACAATAACAACAAGAAAGAAAACTCTATAGCACAGTTCTACTTTGTAACACATGGGGTTGCCGTGAGGTAGAATTGACTCGATGGTAATAGGTTTTGTTTATTTGTTTGTTTTTAATTGAATAATACTCTAGTCCTCCTATTTTTATTTATTTATTTTTTTTGAGCTGTTACTGCATGCTAGGCCCTGGGCCCTGTGGTTTACATATATGACCATTTAAAAACTCTCAAAACCTTGAGATACAGGTATTATCATCTCCATTTACAGGTAAGAAAGCTGGGGCTTTACAGAAGTTAAGGAACGTGCTCAGGCTCACGCAGCTATAAATGGCAGAGCTGGGATTTAAAGGTGCCTTGATCCTCCAAGGAAACCCTGGTGGCATAGCGGTTAAATGCTATGGCTGCTAACCAAAAAGTCAGCAGTTTGAATCCACCAGGCGCTCCTCGGAAGCTCTGTGGGGCAGTTCTACTCTGTCCTATAGGGTTGCTATGAGTCAGAATCGACTCGATGGCAACGGTTTTTTTTATGATGATCCTCCAAACATATTCTCTTTAACCACTCCACTATATGGTTCTTTTATCTCTGAAGAGGACAAGTAAAAACTATGAACAAAGTTACAAAAGAAATATTTAACCACCCAAGAGAGACAGGAGTTTCTCTGCACTATAACCGTTTAGATAAAAATAATTATACCTTCAACGATGTTCTTATCTAGTTACAAAATGGCTCCCCTCAGCTCATTATTTGGAAACATTTAGTTGAAGATATTTTCTGATGTAATTAAATGTAATTAAGACTTTCCATTAATTTAGCACAGCTTTACCCAATTGCACAACCTCACGAGACCAAATGAGTAAGATTTAGCTGTATAATTTTTAAAGGCTTGGCAACCGAAAGTCCTTATGGTAGATTCTGGATTTTTAATATAAATACAAATTATTAATAAGAAGCCTAGCCCTCTGAATTGCTCTGTGCCTTTCTGTGTCCTTCCATTTCTCCCTCTCTTTCTTCTTTACTTTCTTCCTTCCCCCAGAGTAGATATTCACATTGGTCCTTGGTGATAATGGCAATAATAACATTAATAGTGAGGATGATAATAACAATAGTAATATCAGCTTACCAAGCTTACCAAGTCCTAGGCATTATGTAAGTGCTCTCCTCTCGATACCTCGTTTTGTCCATTCAGCAACCTTATTATGCCCATTATACAGTTGAGAAGACTGAGGCCCTGCGCTCATAAAGTGAGTTGCTTGAGGTCAAACAGCTATTAAGCAGTGTGTGTTGTTGTTAGTTGCTATTGAGTCGATTCCAATTCATGGCGACCCCACATGTGCAGAGTAGAACTGCTCCATAGGGTTTTCAAACTGTGACCTTTTGGAAGCAGATTGCCAGGGCTGTCTTCCGAGACACCTCTGAGGGGTCTGAGCCTCCAACTAGTAGTTGAGCACTTAACTGTTTGTGCCACCCAGGGACTCCCTAAGTGGTGTGTAGGTTAGCTTTTGCTTTGTAACAAACTACGCCAACATTTATGGCTTAAAACAGCAACCATTTATTTCACTCATGGTTCTGCAGTATAGTGGTTTGGTGGTTCTTCTGGTCTTGGCAGGGCTCACTCAAGTGGCTTCAATCAACTGCTGACTTAACCGAGGGCTGGCTGGTTAAGCATGGCCGCAGCTGACTCATCTCTGCTCTACATGCCTGTTATGCTCCAGCAGGCTAGCTCGGGCTTGCTCACATAGCACCTGGGCAGGGCTCCAAGAGAGCAAGCAGAAGCTACAAGGCCTCTTGAGGCCTAGGCTTGAAACTGACACATCATTTCTGCTACATTCTGTTGGTCAAAGCAAATCACAAAGCCATCCTAGATTCAAGTCACATTGCAATAGAGCATAGATGTGCAGGTGGATGGGGGGAGGGGCACTTGAGGCCATTTTCGCAAACCAATCTACCACATGGAAAAACTGGGTTCGAATCCAGGTCTGTCTGAAGCCAAAGTTCTTACCATGTTGAGTAAACATTGCTGAAAGGGTTCTGAGCATATATATTCAGAAACCAGTTCCCGTGGAATCCACTCTGACTCATGATGACCCCCCGTGTGTCAGAGTAGAGCTGTGCTCCATGGCTGCTTTTTCAGAAGTAGATTGCCAGGCCCTCTTCCAAGATACCTCTGGGTGGGCTTGAACCTCCAGCCTTTTGGTTAAGCAACACGTTGACGATTTACACCACCCAGGGGCTCCATGAGGCCCTGGTAAATCGTGAATGCTCGCTGAGTCCCTGGTACTTATTTAGTGACGATTTTGGGAAGGTGGATATGAGCTTGTGGGTCTGAACATGTTCAATTCCCTTTCAGGCAGGAAAGAGGAACCACGTTTAGGAGGATGCCACGTAATTGTATGCCTATTGAGGGGCATCAAAAAATAACCGACTTTAGTTAACCTAAGGCAGTTAACGTTACATTTATTTTTATCATTACAAACAATGTATTTGCACTTTAGAAAATTTAGAAAATGCAAATAAGCACAAAAAGTGACAGTCATCTCTAATTGCATCACGAAAATACTCAAGATGCAAGCTGGCTCTGGGCGGGTGCTTTTTATTTTTTATTTTCCAGTAGAGGGTGCTGTGTACTACCAACCAAAACCAAACCCAACACCGTCAGGTCAATTCTGACCCGTAGCAACACTAAAAAAAAAAAAAAAACCCAAATCGCCCCATAGGGTTTCCAAGGAACAGCTGGTGGATTTGAACTGCTGACCTTTTAGTTAGTTAGCAGCCTGAATTCTTAACCACTGTGCCACCAGGGCTCTCTGTGTACTTTAGTCCTGTAAAAAGCTGAGCTGGGAACCTTAATTAGCTGGCACCCACCTTATGTTGCCCTTATAGATTAATACCTCAGGTCGCTGCCCACCTGCTGTGCCTTGAAACCTGCTTCAGAAAGTGCTCCAGATTTGTGTCTAGGGTGAACTTGCTCATAAACCTGTCCTTGGCATTGCTGGCCCCTCCAAAGACCAAGCAGAAATGCCAAATGGAGATCCCAGGTCATTTCTTTCCAAGCATGTGACCCAAAGGTCAGATCTCTAATTGCCAAGCGCTGTAAACGCGGTTCTTTGCAGCGGGAATTTATTTATGCCAGCGTCAGCTGCCTCTTCGGCCTTGCTAATTTTGTTGCTCATTCTTTCATTCTTCAGTGTGATTGTAATAATCACAATACTTTGGAGGAAGATCAAGAAGCTCATTTTCATAATGAACTGCTGTAAACAATGGCTGAATATGGAGCACAGGAATTACAGGAAAAGGTGTTTGTTGTGGCATGGGTTGCAAAAACAAGAAATTGAAAAAACCAGTTACCTTCGGGTTGACTCTGACTCATGGTGACCCCATGTGTGTTAGTAGAACTGTGCTCCGTTAGCTTTTTAGTGGCTAATTTTTCGGAAGTAGATCTCCAGGCTTTGCTTCTGGAGACACCTCGGGATGGACTCAAACCTCCAACCTCTTGGTTAGCAGCCAAGTACGTTAAACCATTTGCAACACCCAAGGACTCCAGAAATTGAAAACAACTTAAGTATTAATCAACAGAGGGTAGGTAAATAAAGGATGGTACAGCCACAATGAGGAAGACTCTGCGGCTGTTAAAATAATGTGGTAGATCTATGTGTACTAATATGGAAAGATTTTCCAAACCGTCTTACTGGAAGCAGATCCTGACACAAAGATTCAAGAGCAAGGAGATTGCTCTGGGAGACTCTGTAGCACCTGTCTCCAAATTGACCCAAAAGATGAGGAAACTGTCATTTGTTGAGGGCTGTTTCTGGGAAGTTTTAATCCTTTGTACTTCTGGCCTGCCACAAAGGTTGGCAAAGCAAGCTTTGGTGACCAGAGAAAGCCCTTGGGGAAAGAGTTGCAGGTCTGGCAACTGGAAGTTGGGCTGGCATGCATCGAAGTGGTAAGAATGGGGGTATTTTTGTGGGTGGAACGCTGGCAGCATCTGCTGTGTTATGAGAAAGAAGGAAGGAAGGGAGGGAAGAAGTAAGGAAGGGAGGGAAGAACAGAGGAAAGAGGGAAGGGAGGGAGGGAAGAGAGAAGAGAGGGAGAGAAGAGGGAAGGGAGGGATGGAGGAGGGAAGGGAGAAAGGGAAGAGGGAAGAGAGGGGAAGGGAGGGAGGGAAGAGGGAGGGAAAGGAAAGGAAGGAAGAGAAATCAATCAATCATTCAGGTTGCCTAAATTTATTTATTTATCTACTTACTAACCTATTTACTTACTTATTTACATACATAAAGAAGGGGTTGGAAGTTTGCAAAGCAAACTGCTATTAATTATAGCTTCGGGGAAGGGGAATGGAAGTAGGTGTCATAGGAAAGAGAAAGGATCATCATATACTCTGTGTATTTATTTATTGCTAAAGTATTTTTTACAATGTAATACATTGATGTACTACTTCTAAAACTAAGTGAGAAAAAAAGGGAAGATAGTTATCTAGTGCTGCTATAACAGAAATGCCACAAGTGGGTGACTTTAACAAAGAGAAGTTTATTTTCTCACAGTCTAGTAGGCTAGAAGTTCAAATTCAAGGCTTCATCCCCAGGGGAAGGCTTTCTCTCTCTAATGGCTCTGGAGGAATGTCCTTGTCATCAATCTTCCCCTGGACTAGGAGGTTCTCAGCACAGGGTCCCTGGGTCCAAGGGACAAACTCTGGTCCTAGCACTACTTACTTGATGGTATGAGATCCCACTAAAATATCTATCAACTTGGCTAGGCCATGATTCCCAGTATTGTGTGATTGTCCACCATTTTGTCATCTGATGTGATTTTCCTATGTGTTGAAAATCTTAACCTCTATGATGTTAATGAGGCAGGATTAGAGGCAATTATGTTAACGAGGCAGGAGTCAATCTACAAGATGAGGTTGTGTCTTAAACCAATCCCTGTTGAGATATAAAAGGGAGAAGTGAGCAGGGAGACAGGGGCACCTTATACCACCAGGAAACCTGAGCCAGGAGAATAGCTTGAGACAGCACTGGAGCCCACTGATGGAGCAAGAGCTGAGTGCCTTTGCAAAGGAGGCTTCCTGGCGGAGCAGGGTCCTGGCGGAGCGGGGTGTCTTCAGGCACTTATCAGTGGAGCTAGGAGTAAGAGAGCTGAGTGCCTTCTGGCCGAAGTTTACTGGTGGAGTGCAGTGTCTCCAAGCACTTATCAGTGGAGATAAAGAGCTTTGGAACATTTGCCCAAGCAGGGCAGACATAGTCGGTGAGGCCCGAGGGACTGAGGGGCCAAGGAACGTAGGAAGCAGAGCGGTCTCAGTCTCAAAGGGTGAAGTTGCCACTCAGATGGACTAGAAGAATGGGGTTGTCCAAGTCTGAGGGAGCAGAGTTGCCATTCCAGTGGGCCTGGAAGGTGGAGTTGAAGCCCAGGGCTGAGGGGCCTCCACTCAGAATCTGGAGAGTGTGGCCAACACCTAGAGTTTGGACAGCGTGGCTGTTATGTAAATGGTATCAGAGAATAGATTATTTTCAAGCCTTGAATACTAATGTAATATGTTCTGCTGACTTGCTTGGTGCCTGTTATCCCATCTTTCCCTCCAATTTCTCCTATTTGTGATGGAAATGTCTACTTCGAGCCTGTTCTGCCTTTGTACTTTAGAAGCAGGTAACTTGTATTTTAGATTTCACAGATGAAGAGGAATTTTTGGATTTTGGACTTGGAGTGGATTTAAGACTTTTGCTCTGATATGATGGGGTGAATGTTTTACATGTGGTGAGGACATGAATTTTGGGGGGCCAAAGGGTGAATTGCGATGGATTGAATTGTGCCCCCCTCCAAAATATCTGTCATCTTGCGTAGGCCATAATTCCCAGTATGATTGTCTATCATTTTGTCATCTGATGTGATTATCCTATGTGTTATAAATCCTACTTCTAGGATGTTAATGAGGCAAGATTAGAGGCAGTTATGTTAACGAGGCAGGACTCAACCTACAAGATTAAGTTGCGTATTAAGTCAATCTCTTTTGAGGAATAAAAGAGAGAAGCGAACAGAGAGACATGGGGACCTCATGGCACCAAGAAATAAGAGCCAGAAAAATAGCCTGTCCTTTGGACCTGAGGTCCCTACACCGAGAAGCTCCTAGACCAGGGGAAGATTGATGACAAAGACCTTCCCCTAGAGCCGACAGAGAGAGAAAGCCTTCCCCTGGAGGTGGCGTCCTGAACTAACGACTTCTAGCCTCCTAGACTGTAAGAGAATAAATTTCTCTTTGTTAAAGTCACCCACTTGTGGTATTTCTGTTATAGCAGCACTAAATGACTAAGACAGAAAAAAATAAAAAGACTGCATGCTATTAAAAAAAAAACATGCACACAACACCAAACCTGTTGCTGTTGAGTCAATTCTGGCTCCCAGTGACCCTATAGGATGGAGTAGAACTGCCCCCACTGAGTTTCCAAGACTGTAATCTTTCTGGAAGCAGATTGCCACATCTTTCTCCCGTGGAGTGGCTAGTGGGTTTGAACCTCCAACTTTTTGGTTAGCAGCCAAGTGCTTAACTACTGTGCACAGAGCCTCCCTCTGCTTGCTCTAGGTTTATTTAAAAAACAAATCCTTGACAGCTAAGAACAAGAGTAACTCTGCCATTAGAATATACTAGTCTGCATGTTGCACAGTTAGTTATTTGACCTTAGTTTAGTGGGGTAAAGGTAAACACGCTTCTTATTTTGTTATTATTATTGTTTTTTTTTTTAAGTAATATAAACATACCATTTGGAAAATTGGGTAAAATTGCAAAGAAGTTATCCAAGATAACCAGTATA
Source organism: Loxodonta africana (assembly GCF_030014295.1). Classification (NCBI taxonomy): domain Eukaryota; kingdom Metazoa; phylum Chordata; class Mammalia; order Proboscidea; family Elephantidae; genus Loxodonta; species Loxodonta africana. The sequence continues at coordinate 19,388,534 of NC_087360.1, read as the reverse complement.
ATCTTTTGCAACTGCTATTCTCTTGGATGTATGAAATAATCCATGTAAAATATCTAGAGCAGTGTTTGGCACATAGTAGATGCTCAGTAAAATGTGGATATCATTAAGGAAATCATGGTTCATGTATACGATGGAATATATATGATAGAAACGTCATTTCCGTGATATTCCTGCCAAGAAAACATGACCCAAGTCTGGGGACAAGGAAGCATCAGATGGACTCAGGGTGAGGGGTATCCTACAGAATAAAAGAAATATGCTTATTTATAAATGAAATGAAAAATAGGATTCAAAATTTTGTATTGAGTATGATCTCAGCTAGGGGTTCAAACAGAGAGAGAGAAAGAGAGAGATCTTAGGTCTGTCCACTGAAAGAGCCTAGAAGCAAAGATGCCCCAGTAGCAATGAGCACACCTAGCATCCAGATCTTGGTTTCTAAATACCATCCTCCACCAAAAGGAACCAGGGCTCCTTAGAAAAATGGGTGGCTCCAGGTTTGGAGAAAGGAATGAGTCTGGACATCTTGTTGTGCCAGAAGGTAAGGAAGAGCTGGAAGAATGGTGGGGACATGTCAAAAAGATACAAGGATTAGCTCAAAGGGGCTCCCCCTGGCCAGATCTTGTACAGTCTGAGCATCAATTAATACTGGTTGTAATGAGTCACAACCTATTAAATAAAATAAAAATCTGTAAGTCCATACTGAATAAATAAATAGGAGAATGGAATGTTCTTCCTTACAGTAGAATGTTAGCTAATAAATGTAGAAGGAATGATGGAAATAAAAAATATCATTTGATTACCACCGGACTGGTGGTTGATTCAGGCAGAAATAGTTAATGAGTGCTAAAGCTGGTGACAGACGTTCTATGGAGAACAGGATATTGGCATAAGCTCTGAATATTTCTCCGTAAAATACTCATTAATCAAAAATGGAAAATACGATAATCTCAGGGGGAAAAATCTGTCAGACATCAACTTGATCAGGGGATGAAAGTCACTTATTGCTGGCGATGGGAGGGGTGGCATCCCGTGCCACCAAAGAACTGGGGATCATTTCTGTGATATTCCTGCCAAGAAAACACGACCTGAGTCTAGAGACAAGGAAACATCAGATGGACTCAGGGTGAGGGGTATCCTACAGAATGAATGGCTTTTTAAGATTACTAGCGACATGAGAGAGAGGGAAACCTGGGGAACTTTCTGGGTGGAAGCTGCCCATGATTCAATCACTATATTTTCCCCTGGATTTACTGGGTTGTGGATAGGGCTCGATGGCAGCAGGTATCAAATATGAGAATCATTTGGGGAGTTAGTTAAAAATGCAGATTTCAGGGCCCCACCTCTGAGAGTCTGTCTGGGGCTTAGGGATCTGCCATTGTCCCAGGAAATTCTGATGTAAGTGGTCCACAGACCACACTTGGAGGAATGTTGGTCTAGAAATTCAGGAAATGGGAGCAAACTTCCTATCCAGTCCTGCCCTTAATGCTCTTTCTCTTTGCTTCCTCAGGGTGACGCTGTATGCTGAGTTCCTTCCCATGAAAGCCAGAGCGAAATGCATTTTGCTGATTGAGGTAAGAAGGATGGGCCTGAATCTCTAGAGAATACTGAGTCTCTGATGGGAGAGTCTCAACAGTAAGGAGGTTCTTAGGGAGAAGGAAAAAGGAGTTAAGGAAAATATAACAGTGTGCAAAGACTTCGGTGGATCAGATATATCTACTCTGACATGGCTATTTTGCAATATGAAAAAATTCCTCAGTTGACAAAGAAATTCAATCTACCATCTCCCTTTTAAAAAATAATGGTAGGTGGGTGGTACGTTCCTCTTGAACTGGAAATGGCTTTTATCTGAGACTTGGTGCTGACCAGTGTAGCTGAGTGTACCAAGCCCCTGTCTGTGCCCACATCATTGCTCTTCACCCGTTTCTACCCAGACTGGTCTCTGTCTGTGTGAGAGTTCCACTCTTGGCCACCTCTGTGGCCTGTGTTGTAGTTAGCTGCCATTGGGTCAGTTCCGACTCATAGCGACCCTATGTACAACAGAATGAAACACTGACCTGTCCTGCCCCATCCCCGGGATCGTTGCTATGCATTGAGCCCATTGCTGCAACTACTGTGTCAATCATCTCATTGAGGGTCTTCCTCTTTTTTCGCTGAGCCTCGACTTCTACCAAGAATGATGTCCTTCTCTAGGGACTGGTTCCTCCTGATAACATGTCCAAAGTACATGAGACATTCTAAGGAGCATTCTGGCTGTACTTCTAAGACAGACTTGTTCATTCTTCTGGCAGTCCATAGTATATTCAATATTCTTTGCCAACACCATAATTCAAAGGCATCAATTCTTCTTCAGTCTTCTTTATTCACTGTCCAGCTTTCACATACATATGAGGTGATTGAAAATATCATGGCTTGGGTCAGGCACACCTTTAGTCGTCAAAGTAATATCTTTGCTTTTTAATACTTTAAAAAGGTCTTTTGCAGCAGATTTGCTCAATGCAATACATCATTTGATTTCTTGACTGCTGCTACCATGGGTGTTGATTGTGGATCCAAGTAAAATGAAATCCTTGATAACTTCAATCTTTTCTCTTTTTATCATGACGTTGCTTATTGTTCCAGTTGTGAGGATTTTTGTTATCCGTATGTTGAGGTGCAATCCATACTGAAGGCTGTGGTCTTTGATCATCAGTAAGTGCTTCAAGTCTTCCTCACTTTCAGCAAGGAAGGTTGTGTCACCTGTATATTGCAAGCTGTTAATGAGTCTTCCTTTAATCCTGATGCGACGTTCTTCTTCATATAGTCCAGCTTCTCAGATTATTTGCTCAGCATACGGATTGAATAAGTATGGTGAAGGGATGCAACCCAGATGCACATCTTCCCTGATTTTAAACCACGCAGTATCTCTTTGTTCTGTTTGAACAACAGCCTCTTGGTCTAAGTACAGGTTCCTCATGAGCACAATTAAGTGTTCTGGAATTCCCATTCTTTGCAACGTTATCCATAATTTGTTATAATTCACCCAGTCAAATGCCTTTGCATACTCAATAAAACACAGGTAAACATCTTTCTGGTATTCTCTGCTTTCAGCCAGGATCCATCTGACATCAACAATGATATCCCTGGTTCCAGGTCCTCTTCTGAATCTGGCTTGACTTTCTAACAGTTCCTTATCAATGTACTGCTGCAACAGATTTTTTTTTTTCTTCACTCAGATGAAGAGATTTATTTATCAATCTCTTTGGGTGGGTTAATACTCCTCATTATCCTTGACCTTCCAACATCTTTGGTATGCATTTCCTGAAGTAGGAAAAATGAAATTTTCAGGGTCACCACAAGTGGGATTTTATACACATCAGAAGATTACCAGTTTATGTAATTCCTTACATACTCCTCTCTTAAACAAAAAACAAAACAAAACTTGCTGGAAGAAATGGAAAACTCCAGGCTCTAAGTGGTATCATCATAGGCCACAAAGCAAGGCACGTGTGGAACAAGGGAGTCTGGATTACCAATAAAGAAAGGACTTCCACGGGACAGAGGCGTCTAAAGGCAGCTTTCAAACAAGCGTCTTAGAACTAAACAACCTAAACTTTTTTGGACTTTCTTTGGCTTGTAGACATATGATATAAGAATAGATTCCTTTGACAAAGGCTAATGAGCCAAGAAGCAATTTTATTAGCAAACTGGAAGTCTAAAGTTAAAATTCTCCCTTCCGTACTGACTCCTGAACCACAATGATTTTTCCAGTGGGAAGAGAACGGGTTCTGGAATCAGCCAGACCTGAGTTTGAATCTTGACTCTACTTCTTGATTACCGAAGACTTTGGGCAAGATACTTTACATCTAGGAGCCTTACTTCTCTCACCTGTAAGAGAGGAATAAGACACTTTGAGGCTTATTGTGTTGATTAAATGATACAATGTACACTGAGAAAACCAAACGCATTGCCGTTGAGTCAATTCCGACTTATAGTGACCCTGTGGGACAGAGTAGAACTGCCCCATAGAGTTTCCAAGCAATGCCTGGCAGATTTGAACTGCTGACCTCTTGGTTAGCAACCGTAGTGCTTAAGCACTATGCCACCAGGGTTTCCACTCTGTCCCATAGGGTCGCTATGAGTCAGAATCGACTCAACAGCAGTGGTTACTTTGGTTATAGCACAGAGTAGAGCTGCCCCATAGGGTTTCCAAGGACTGCCTGGTAGATTCGAACTGCCGACCTTTTGGGCAGCAGCTGTAGATTTTAACCACCACACCACCAAGGTTTCCTGTACAGAGGGCACTCAACAAATGTCAGCTCCCTTATCTACTGGTCTGAAACCCAGATCTGCTCACACCCCATTAAAGAACGATATTCTCACTAACAAACTAAGTATGTTATTATTCTCCCAGAAGGAACAAGTTGGTTGGAGTCACACACAAAGAACTCAACAGGTCAAATGAACTGCTGGCTTAAGCTGAAGAAATATTTAAGACTATAACTACGCCTTTTGGAGACTGTCCGGACAACCAACAGATGGCTCTAGCCTCCTCTGTGAAGCATGGGTCTCTTTCCAGAGAAGGAAATAGAATCTTAACCACACCCACCCCGCTATCATCTCCAGTCTTTAAAAGGCTGAGTACCACACATACCGCTCCCCTTCCTGCTCATACTAGGCCATGTCACGCAGAGAGAGTTCTGTGCAGCTGCTGGTGAGACAGCTCACTCTCTGGCCCCTAACTGTAGCCCTCTTCAACTGTGGGAGCCAAGCTGCAGCGCAGCACAGGGGGCTCCTGACCCTTCCACAGCAGCGGAAGTGGCAGCTGTAGAAGAAGCCATAGCAGCTCAGGTGACAGCAGAGCCCGAGTTCAGCAATAGGTGTCTGCCATAGGGATCAACAGAAGTGACGTTGAGGTGACTGGGCACAGCTGTGTTCTGGACTTGAGGCAGATGGGACATGGTCTGCTCTGTACAGTTGTACATGGAGGCTGTACAACTGCTTTTGAGTTATCTTCAGCAAAATTTTCCTTGCATGTGATATTAATGATATTGTTCAATAATTTCCATATTCTGTTGGATCACCTTTCTTTGAAATGGGCCCAAATGGGGATCTCTTCCAGTCTGTGAGCCAGGTAGCTGGCTTCCAAATTTCTTGGCAGAGACGAGTGAGCGCTTCCAGTGCTGTATCCGTTTGTTGAAACATCTCAGTTGGTGTTCTGTCAATTCTTGGAGCCTTGTCTTTCGCCAGTGCCTTCAGCGCAGCTTGGGCTTCTTCCTTCAGTACCATCAGTTCCTGATCATATGCTACCTCCTGAAATGGTTGAACATCGACCAATTCTATTTGGTACAGCAACTCTGTGTATTCCTTCCATCTTGTTTTGATACTTCCGACATCGTTCAATATAGTGGTCTGTAGTCCTGCCTTAAAACACTTTTGGTCTAACCAGTCCCTCTCAAGCCCCCATTCTGCCAGGATCATGTGACCCATTTTCCAAGCATGATCTGAATGATCTTGGGGGCTGCCCAACGGCCCCCTCCACCAGGCAGTGGCAGAATAGCTACTTACTCTTGCTAGACACTGCTTGGTAAAGCAGAGGATCACTCAAAAAAAGTAAGACCCTCAGCAAGGTGGATTGACACAGTGGCTGTAACAATGGGCTCAAACACAGCCATGATTGTAAGGATGGCACAGGTCTGGGCAATGTTTTGTTCTGTTATACATGGTGTTACTATGAGTCAGAACGGCACCTAGCAACAATAGACACAGATATCCACAGTGATAATCACTGTGACCATGCTGAAAATACTGCCCACGTTAACCCCACAGGCCAAGTTAACCATCCTGACTTTATCCATTCCTGAGCCAATTAGGGCTCAAAGTCAGCTGGTCCACACTAGGATGGACGAATCAGTTGTTTTAAATATTGAAGTGTGTCGATGCCAGCGGATCATAAACCTTAACTGCCCTTGTTGCCTGATACCCTGTCCCTCTTAGGATCCCCTAGAACTCCCCATAATCCACCAACAAAAGAGTTCACTCTTGGCACCATGAGGGTGGGGCAGAGGCAGCTCCAAGACTCGCACACTATGGCTGGCCTCCATCATTCTCACGGGTCAGTGCTCTTGCTGTACCAGTTGGTAGACATTTTGACTATTGCCCCTGGTTGTCAGCAACAGAACCAGACTGTGGTTAATTTAATCAAAAGGGGATTTAGGGAGGTTGATTTAATCAAAAGAGGATTTGGGGTCTTCCAGAACTGAGGAGGAAGGTTTAATAAAGGAACTATTTATAAAGTCCCCTCAGGGGTGTCACCATGGTAGGCCTGAAGAAGCAAAAAAAAAAAAAAAAAACCCACCAATTGCTGTTGAGTCGATTCTAACTCGTGGTGATCCCATGTGTGTCAGGATAGAACTGTGCTCCATAGAGTTTTTATTGGCTGATTCTTCAGAAGTAGATTGCCGGGGTTTTCTTCCAAGGCACCTCTGGGTGGACTCAAACAGCCAACCTTTCAGTTATTAGCTAAGCACATTAACTGTTTGCACCAGCCAGGGACTCCAAAGGGGCAAAAAAGGGAGTAATTAGCAGCCCAAAAGAGAGTTGTGTGGTAAAGGCCACCTGACAGGAGCTATGACCTTCGGCTGAAGACTGCAGCCAGCCCATGACTACCCCACTGGGAGGAAGCCAGGGCAATAAATACCCCAACCTCTCTCTCCTTCTTCCCTCCCTCCCATCTCCTGTAGATCTCCCCATTGCCTAGACCCAAGGGGAAGCCAGAGGGCAAGGCAGCCTGTCGATGCCATCCACACAGACAGCAAGGTGAAAAAGGGTGGCTAGTGACTCCAGAGAGGCAAACAGAGATTTTCATCTCCACAGAGAAGAGGCAATTCTGATAAAGAATACTGGGCACTGTTGGGTGAAGGAGATGGATGTCAACAGACAAAAACCCATGTGTTCACTACCATATGGGCCTCATATGGTATTGATCATGTTAATCTTCTTAACCAGAGCTGCCACATTGCACAACTCCAGGGGCACCATACAAATATTATACAGTATGAATGGTACCCTCAGAAGATGGACAATATGGCGGCCTTAGTCTAACCACGTGGACCACAGGAAAAGTGGTAGCCATTCTAACCTCCCTGATCCTAATGACCCAAGAGCTAAGCATTCAGATGCCCTTGTTTTCAGTGATCCTCTAAGTGTGTAACTGTGTTCACATGTGTTGACCGTGCTTCCCTGCCACTGACCCTGATTCTCCCATGCCAGGTCTTCTGGGCCATTGGGACAGTGTTCGAGGTGATCCTGGCTATATTCGTGATGCCCACCCTGGGCTGGCGTTGGCTGCTCATCCTCTCGGCTGTTCCACTCTTCCTCTTTGCCATCCTGTGTTTTGTAGGTATCCTTTAAGAGATCTCAGCCTTTGCTCCCTGGCCCCTTGGTCTCCACTATCTTGGTACCACTAACATTCTTGCTTCCCCTTTCATAGTATCGAAGGGGTGAAGGAGGGTACCAAAGCCACCTTTGAAGATTCTTTTTTTATGTCAGGTGAGACAAGGGAACAGGACCTGGGGTAAGCTCAGTATTGGGTGTTGTGTTTCCTCCTAACTGATACTGCTGGATGTTCTCTGAGATAGCTGGGAGTGGAGGATGCCTGGGCTCCTACCTCTACGTGATCTACACTTAAGGTGACTGTATTTGATTAGTTGGGACTCTTATGTTGTGACAGAAACCTAATTCAAACTGGCTTGCGCAAAAGAGAGGAATAGGCCTATTAGAGAAAGTCAAAAAAGTGGCTTCAGGTAGGGCTGGTTCCAGGAGCTCAAATGATCCCCCCATCTCAGCTCTACGCAAAACACACCCCCTAACAATATCACCTCACACAGTTATCATTTCATGCATACACCACATCCGAAACGTTTTATGGCCACTGGGGCTCCAAAATAAGCCTTAAATGGTTGGGTCTCCTCTGTGGTAAATACTACAATAATCCCTGGTAATGACAGTAATATAATAATTCCTGACCCTAGCTACGTCGCAGGCTCTGTGCTAGGCTCTTTACATGCATTATCATATATATTCCTAATCACCATTTGAGGTAGGACTGTGATTAACCCTAGGATGCTTAAAATAGTATTAGGATGACACCAGCTATAACAAATAAAGCCTACAAATCCAGTAACTTAACACAGTAGGAGTTTATTTCTCACACACATAATAGTCCAGATGGGTGCTGCTGGCTGGCAGGTGTGATTCTTGGCCCAGGTTCCTTCCAGCTTGTGACTCTGCCATCCTCTAGGTCTTTGGAGTCTTCTGCATGCAAACATCAGACTGAGGAAGGGCAGGTGGTAACGGCATACTCATCTCTTAAATACCTTAGCCAGGAATATTCTGCCCATATGCTGTTGGTGAGAACAAATCGCATGGCCTCATCTTCTGCAAGGAAGACCGGGAAATGTAGTCCTTCCTTGGGCAGCCATTTCCCAGGACAACTCTAAACTATGAAAGGGGAAGCAAGAATTTTAGTGGATGTTCACAATCTGTGCTACCTCCTT